>NC_139002.1:68940279-70140279 GCF_964374135.1 Grampus griseus
CATGGCATCCTCTGTAGCTGTGCTCCTTCTGGAAGTGCTGCATCTTCTGCCCTGTCCTAAACTCAGAGAAGGTGTTTCAAGTGCAGAATGAGATGGAGAATACTAGCTCTCTGACTTATAGGGGGATCACCCTGGGCCTCATCTGTAAAACACAGATGACAATGCATGCCTTGCTGTGTAGTTGCGAGGATGACATGGAGTGAGCTGTGTAAGTGTCTGGCGTGGCTTCTGTACATCTTACACTGTACATCCAGGCACTGGCACTCACAGTAGGCAATCTATGAACATCAGTTCCTCCTAATTTTCCACATGTATATTTATTGAAGTGGTGAATGGCCATCAGGTTATAATTTTTATTTGGTCCAAAAAAGGTGGGAGCTCTATTTTGTTTATAGAAGGCAGGAACTCTTTGTTCTGCATTTCTAAAAAAAAAAAAAAAAAAGTCTTTCCAAAGGCTCCTTGGGTCATCTGCTGAATTAGAAAATCCAATCAATCCCTCTGGTGTGTACTCAATTGATTGCCTACCCAGCATCCATTTCTACCCCATCCCTGACCTCCTTTTTATTCCCTCCTGCCTTATAGAACCCTGACTTCATACAGATTTCCTGCTCCTCCCTGGCCATACGCTTTAAGGAAAGTAGCTCCCACCCCAGTTCCAGGGGGAGACTCTGATTGGCCTAAACCAGAATTTCTCCACCTCAGAGCTACTGATATTTTGAGTTGGATACTTCTTTCTCATGGTAGAGTCTGTCCTCTGCATTCTCGGGTGGTTTAGCCGCATTTCTGGCTTCTCCCTACTAAGTGCCATTGGCAACCCTCACCCCAATCATGACAATCAAATATGTCTCAAAACATTCCCAGTGTCCCCTTGTGGGCAGGGAGTAGGGGCACAAAATCACTCACAGTGGGGAACCGGGGATCTAAGCTGATCAGAGAGGTACCATTAGCCCTGCCAGTGATTAATTTAGACATTGGTATGTGATGCATTTCTGGCCAACAGAACTGAGGGGAAGTTTGCTGAGACTTCTGAAAAAGGTTTTTCCACTCTTTTAAAAAGAGACTCAGGGAGTAGATAGCTTCTTTTCATTCTGTTGGGCATTTTGGGATCTAGGTTATAATGACCAGAACTGTAGTGGCCATCTTGCAACCATGAAAAACTAGCCCGAAGCCAAAGCCCACTCACCGAAAGATAGACTTTTGAACTTGAATCCATTATGATGCCAATGAGCTTGCATTAACCAAGCCTGGAGCTCACTTCCAGCTATGAGAGGTCATTCATTTGCTCATTCAACACATATTTACTGGATGCCTACTATGCAACAGTTATTGTCCTAGAAACTGGGGCCAGAGCGATGAACAAGATGGAGAGATTTCCTGCACTTAGGACACTTGCATTCTAGTGAACTCAGTGCTTGAACCGATTTGAGAAGATTCTCTATTACTTGTTGCCAAAGGCGACCAAATTAATACACCCATCAAATGCTAAAACTCTCAGCATCACTTGGGCCTTCAGTGATATGAGGAGGTTTTTTGTTCTGTCTGATTCCTATCTCACTCTCCACACAGACCATTCTAAACCTTCCACACCTTCCTCAAACCTCTGATCACCAATGTTCTTCTTCAGTTTTCTCTTGAGCTCTCCTAACTTCCTTTTGTGCCCCGTAACACCTCATGCAAAGCAATTTCATTGCACTTGTCCCACCATATTGGATTGCCTATTGATTTACCTGTCGAAGTTCTGAGTGCAGAAGTGTAGCTGGCTGGACTTAGAGAAGGAATCGAAGTGCTGAACGATGCAGAGAAACCACGAGGGAGACCCTCTGGTACAGTGTAGACTGAGTTCCTAACCGCTTTCTCTTTTCTTTTCCAGTTCCCATGAGTTCTAGCTATAGCTTTATAGAAAGGAACCCTTTTCTTGAACGAGCCTTAAGGTTATCTCTGTTTCAGAGATCAGCAAACTATGACCTATGGGTCAAATCCAACTTCCTGCCTCAGAAGCTGAGAATAGTTTTTGCAACTTAAAATGTTGAAAAAAGTCAAAGACTCAACATCACTAATTATTAGAGAAATGCAAATCAAAACTACAATAAGGTATCACTTCACACTGGTCAGAATGACCATCATCAGAAAATTTACAAACAACAAATGCTGTGGAGAAAAGGGAACCCTCTTGCACTGTTGGTGGGAATGTAAATGGATACAGCCACTGTGAAGAACAGTATGGAGGTTCCTTAAAAAGCTAAAAAATAAAACTACCATATAACCTAGCAATCCCACTACTGGGCATATACCCAGAGAAAACCATAATTCAGAAAGACACATGCACCCCAGTGTTCATTGCAGCTCTATTTACAATAGCCAGGTCATGGAAGCAACCTAAATGCCCATCAACAGAGGAGTGGATAAAGAAGATTTGGTACATATATACAATGAAATATTACTCAGCCATAAAAAGGAATGAAATTGGGTCACTTGCAGAGATGTGGATGGACCTAGAGACTGTCATACAGAGTGAAGTAAGTCAGAAAGAGAAAAACAAATATCGTATATTAATGCATATATGTGGAATCTAGAAAAATGTTATAGACGGTCCTATTTGCAAAGAAGAAATAGAGACACAGACATAGAGAACAAACGTACGGATACCAAGGGGGAATGGGGGCTGGTGGGATGAATTGGGAGATTGGGATTGACATATATACACTATTGATACTGTGTATAAAATAGATAACTAATGAGAACATACTGTATAGCACATGGAACTCTACTCAGTGCTCTGTGGTGACCTAAATGGGAAGGAAATCCGAAAGAGAGGGGATATATGTATATGTATAGCTGATTCACTTTGCTGTACAGCAGAAACTAACACAACATTGTAAAGCAACTATACCCCAATAAAAATTAATTTAAAAAAGAAAGGAAAAAAGTCAAAAGAAGAACAATATTTCATGAATCATGAAATTGTACATGAAATTCAAATTTTAGTGTCCATCAATAAAGTTTTATTGGGACACAGCCACACTCACTGGCTTTCTTATTGTCCATTGCTGCTTTCATGCTATAATGGCAGAGTTGAGTAGTTGTTACAGAGACCATACAACCTGTAAAGCTGAAAATACTTATGACCTGAAAAAGTTTTGTCATTCCCTGCTCTGTTTCACACAACAAAAAGAGCCCTGCTTAATACAAGTACTTTCTGAAATTAGAGATTATGAGGACCTTTAAAATACAGAATGCTTAACAGATCATTTAGTGTTTTCTGATTGGGTTTGAGGGAACCATCCTCTGCTCCTAGAAAACTAGTTAGAAGGCAAAAGCAGAGAAGGAACTTGGATTTAGCCTGACAGAGAGATGCTTGTCCCAAGAAATAATAAATTCAGGCACTGCTTTTGTCAATTGTTTTCCAAATATGTCCTCCTCTCCAGGGTTTCTGAATAGTGACTGCAAAAATATGGTCAGGAAGTGCAGTCAGCCCACACTGTACATGTAGAAGAAACAAAACCCCAAACCATGCCTGCACTCTGAGTGACTGAGCATTCCCTGTTGTATTTCCATGGTTGATTGAATTCATTAGTTTGTTCATATCTTAGATACATTCTTTCCATCTGCAAACATATATTGGGAATTGTGTAAGGAAGTTTGGAGACCCAACTGAGCAGAGATGTGCAGGAAATGTCAAGATTAACAAAACAGGCTTTTCTTTTGTCTGGAAGGATAATAAGTGCAGGGCCCAAGCATTTGTGGCTGAAGGAAGGGTGGGGAGAGTGTGGACAACAGAGAGAAAACAGAGCTGCTTTTCTGCTTGGCTTCCGTCTTTGTCAATGAGAATGCTAATTGGACTGAAGAGGGTGAAAACAATATTGGCACAAGAGACCTGAAGTCCAAGAAAAATTGGAAAACTGACCTGCTCCAAATGAGGCCAACTCTCCTGGACTAAACAAATTACCTTCCTGGGCATGAAGATAAGTTGCAACCAAGATCACTGGCAGTGATCACATTAGACAGTGGAATTGTGGGGAATTCAGTGGTGGTAGAAATCAGAAAATCATCAAATAGCATCTTGATTCTATATCTTGGAAGAAGATGGAGTATTCAAACTGTAGAGCAGTGGTGTTCATCTTGGTCAGAATTCCAGGACAGATGTATCACTAGGAATGACATTTGTCTTAGTAATTGAAACCCGAAAAGAGTAGTTTAACCAATGTGGAGACCTATTTTTCTCATTACATGAGCAGTCCTAAGGCGGGCATCGCTTTAGCTGCTCAAGGATGTCAGGACTTACTCTCTGAGATTCTCTTGGCCTTTCCCTCATTGTCACTCCGTGGTTCCAAGATGGCTCCTCCATGGCCAGCATAAGTTTCTGTGTGCCAGGCAGAAGGAAGGGAAGGACAAGAGCAAATCGACTCTGTCATCTCTCCCAGCCCAAACCTTTAAGGGGCTTTCCCTCAAAACTCTACCCAGCAACTTGCACCTATATCTTATTGGTCAGGATGTCTCAGATGGTCCACTAGTATCTGAAACAAGTGGAGAGTGTAGTTTTTTAGTTGGGCACATTTCTCCCACCTGCCAAAAGACCAGGGATTTGTCAGTAAAGAAGGAGAGAAAGGTACTGGTCAGACAGCTAGTAGTTTCTCCAAAAAAAGATTTTCTAAGAAACAGGTTTAAGCATGTTTAAAAAAAAAAAAAAGAGAGACTTGATGACTAGGTACCGTCATGAGTTTGCAAAGAAACTTCCACGCAGATAACTTTTCTGTAACGAAAATATTACTAGGCTGGTAGACAAAGGAAAGATGGGAGATGTAGAAAATGCATTCATCGTCAGCATGGCATTTAATGAAGTCACTTGTAATGTCCTTATAGATAACAAGGAGAAATATGGTTGGTGTGACAGTAGAGTAGGGTAGATTTATAACTGGTCAAAAGACTCAAAAGACTTCTGGACATATGTCTAAAAGAACTGAAAGCAGGGTCTCCAAGAGATATTTGTACACCCATGTTCGTAGCAACATGATTCACAACAGCCAAAAGGTAGAAGTGACCCACCTGTCCATAGAAGGATGAATAGATAAACAAAATGTGGTACATGCACACAATGTTCAGCCTTAAAAAAAGGAAGGAAATTCTGCGATATGCTACAGCATGGATGAACCTTGAGGACATTACGCTCAGTGAAATAAGCCAGTCCCAGAAAGACAAATAGTGTATGATTCCACTTACATGAGGTGCTCAGAGTGGTCAAAACCATAGAGACAGAAAGCAGAATGGTGGTTACCAGGGGCTGGGGGGAGGGGAGAATGGGAAATTCTTGTTTAATGGGTACAGAGTTTCAGATTTACAAGATGAAAAGAGTTATGGTGATGGATGGTGGTGGTGGCTGCACAACAATGTGAATGTATTTAATACCATGGACTGCACACGTAAAAATGGCTAGGATGGTAAATTTTATGTTATGTGTATTTTACCACAATAAGAAATTATTTAAGTAAAAAAAAAAGACTCAAAAGACTGCTAATGAATAGTTCACGTCAGCTCTCTAAGCAATAGCTATTAGTACTATATTGTATTATGCTAATTAATATCAGACATTAACAATAACAATATTTATTACTGGTAGAAGATTCAATCTTCATCCCAGCTTACCCTTCCCCCTCCCTGTGTCCTTAAGTCCATTCTCTAGAGTGGCACCGACATATATACACTACTAAATGTAAAATAGATAGCTAGTGGGAAGCAGCCGCATAGCACAGGGAGATCAGCTCCGTGCTTTGTGACCACCTAGAGGGGTGGGATTGGGGGCAGGGAGGGAGACTCAAGAGGGAGGGGATATGGGGATGTAAGTATACGCATAGCTGATTCACTTTGTTATACAGCAGAAACTAACACAACGATGTAAAGCAATTATACTCCAATAAAGATGTTTAAAAAAAAAAAAAAAAGATTCAATCTTTGTCCCAGTCGTGCTCCACATCAATTTCTGGGATGAGGATTTTCTAGCAGACCTATATAGAGTCTACTGACTTGAGGATGTAAATCTGTGTGACAGAGTAAGAATCCAAAATTATGCATATGGGCAGGAATGGTGGACTAAATAATATTAGCTATCATTTATTAAACATCTAATACATCATGCCAGATAGTACATTAAAGGCTTTTCATAGGTAACCTCTTGTCCTCTGAGTAGCTCTGCAATGTAGGTCTTTTTTTTTTTTTTTTTTTTTTTTTTTTTTTTTGCGGTACGCGGGCCTCTCACTGTTTTGGCCTCTCCCGTCGCGGAGCACAGGCTCCGGACGCGCAGGCTTAGCGGCCATGGCTCGCTGGCCCAGCCGCTCTGTGGCATGTGGGATCCTCCCGGACCGGGGCACGAACCCGTCTCCCCAGCATCGGCAGGCGGACTCTCAACCACTGCGCCACCACGGAAGCCCTGCAATGTAGGTCTTCTTATCATCCTTATTTTACAAATGAAAAGAACCAAGTGTTCAAGAAGTTGAGTCACTTGCCTAATATCACACAGCTGGAAGTGAAAGAACTAGAGTCTTACCCAGGCATATTTACCTTCAAAACCTCTTCTGTTTTCCCTATGCCATTCTGCTTTTCCACACCAGTAAATGTAAACAAGAACTGTATTTCAGGTCCAAGCACAAGATAGGGAATGAAGCAGGTTGGGGGAGGGAGCAAGTAAGAAAGGATTTGGAGATTTGGGTTGGCTGAAAGACCTATGTGGATGTCTTCAGTTTACTTGGAAATGCACCAAACAAATAAGAAACACTAATGGAATGGTAGAGTGATAGATGGATTTGTGATAAAGCAAGTGTAGTAAAATGTTCATTGTGGAATCTAGTAGTGGATATATGGGTGTTAATTGTAAAGTTCTTTCAACTTTTTCGTATGTTTGAAAATTTTCCTAATGAGGGGAAAAGTCATTGTAAATTGATAGCGTGATGTGGCCATGTTTAGATGGGGAGAATATAGATTCTTCTTGGGCAACACAGCCATACCTTAAATCCTGTTTTCAGTTTGGGTGCTAGCCTTTCTCATGGTTTGTGACAAGCTGTAATGTGCCCTCGGGAGAGAGAATAGGAGGATGAGGGGTTCAGAAACCATGTCTAACCTGGAAAAGAGAAGAAAAGAGCACAACATTGTAGTTCTCAGAAAATACTTTAAAAGCTATGTATTAGTTATCAGTTGATGTGTAACAAATTGTACCAAAACTCAGTGTCTTAAAACAACATTTATTATCTTACGGTTTCTGTAGGTTGGAAATTCACAAGTTACTTAACTGGGTAGCTCTATCTTGGGGTCTCTTGTGAGGTAGCAGGCAGAATATCAGTAGGGGCTGCAGTCATCTAAAGGCTTGACTGGGGCTGGAGAATTCACTTCCAAGACAGCTCACTCACAGGGCAGGAGGTTTCAGTTCCTGTTATGTAGGTCTCTCCACAGGCTTGCACGAGTGTCCTCATGACATGGCAGTTAACATCCTCCAGAATGAGCTATTAAGACAGCAAGGACAAAGTCACAGTGCCTTTCATGACCTCATTTCTGAAACCACATACCATAACTTCCGTATTATTATAGTCATTAGAAGCGGGTCACTGGGTCTGGCTCACCCTGAAAGGGAGGGAAATTAAACTCTCCTTCCTGAAAAAAAATATCAAAAAATGTGTGGACATATTTAAAACTCACCATGGTCTGCTTCTTGTAAGAGACTTAGGCTTGTTCTAGAAGGATCCTAGGGAAGTAGTTCTTATTTCAATAAAAAGAAAATTTTCCTAATAGAATTAGGAATAGAATGGTAATAAAATTATCCAGGTTGCATAAAAGAATGGGAAGGGCTTTTTCTTCACTTGAGAGATCCAAAAAGAATTTGAACAGTTAACTGGAGATGTGACATTCATTCTGTTATTCAACAAATATCTGTAGAGCATTTACTATGAGTCACGCTCTGTGGAAGAGCTGTAGATGCAATCGTGGGCAGGACAGAGATGGTGCCTGCGCTCATGAAATTTACACTGTGCTAAGAGAATCAACAAGTACATCAGATAATTACAGGTTGTGATGAGCGTTATGAAGGCAAAAAATAAATAGGCTACTGTAATATCAACTAAGGTTCCCGGGAGATACTTTGTTTTATAGAGTTCACAAAAGAGAAATGTTTGAACAAGATAATCCTATAGATTCCTTCCAGTATGGTGGTGGTCACTCATCCATTCCTTCATCCATTTTTTAATTCATTCAACAGATACTTACTGAGTGTCTGCTATGTGCCAGGCACTGGGCAAGGTACTAGGGATACAAAGCAAACAATTCTGCCTTTTAAGGACCCTGGGGTCTTGTGAGAGATAACAAGACGTATACATTAATGATGATTCCATGTGATAAGTGCTACAGGGGTTAGGCACATGGAACCTGAGGCACACAGGAGAGAGAACCCTTCCTGGGGTGTTGGTGAAGGCTTCTTGGAGATACCATTTGAGCTGGGCTTTTACGGATGGGGAAGGGGACTGACAGTCAGCACAAGAATCTTTCTAAAAGGTCAGCATCCCAGATGCCAGGACTTATTAAGAAGAATGAAGGAACAGAGACGAAAGTGAAATGTAAGTTTAACGAGTTAATGGAGCTTGAGGAATGAACGCACTCTGTATTCTGGCTCTTGTACCACTGTATTAAATGCACTGGGCTGACAACGAAAACTCATTTCACATTTGAAACTTCTCAGGAGAAACTCCGATACTACAGGCTCATCGCAATTCTGCTCTTGTCACAGCAGCTTCCCCCGTGATTCCCTGCCACAAACCTTCTGCTCCAGACGAGGTAGCCCCCTCATTACTCCGCCACTGTTCCATGCTCTTACAGTCAGTGCTACTCAGGGTGCCTTTCTCCCTCATCTCTACAAATCTGACCCCTCCATCAGGTCTCACTGTTTCCCTGAAACTTTTGGACCCCTCAAACCTGTGGGAATTTCTCCCACTGGGCAAGGAACACAGAGACCATTTGTCTTGGTTCTTAATTGGCCCTGAAATGTCTCTTGTAGATCTTCATGGGCTCTCAAATAGATTGTGACCTTGGGCAAGCTAGTCGCCTAATCTCTCTGTGCCTCAGTTTACTCATCTGCAAAATGGGGGTAATAAAATTATCCAGGTTGCTATGAGGATTACATGAGTCTATACATGTGAAGCATTTAGATCACCACTCCCTGGCTCATAGTAATCATGTTACGACTGTCTGCTGCGATTATTACAGCCCTTTAGAGGTAAGAGGTGTGCCCTCCTGTCCTTTAGGGACTCAATAAAGGCCTCAGAATTGTCAGTGTCGCCACAATCTGATAAATGAATAAAATGTATTTTATTCTTACTCCCTCTTAATGCTCAGACCAACAGACTTGGTTCCAATTTTCTAAGAGAAATAATTTGGGAGCTGAATTATGTTCTGGGGACTTTTTTTTTTTTTTTTTTTTTAACAGGTCCTAGCTCTTTGGGTTGTGTATATGAAGTAACAGTTGGATGCAACTGACACTTCAGCAGTTATATTTTCCAGATTGGGAGAGGTGCAAAACTTGGGCCACACATAACTGGAAGGCAGAGAAGGCCTTTTTTTATTTGCAGCACATGGAAACATACCCACAATTGAATGTATATCATCTCACACCATCGCCCATGGCTTCTCTTCTTGAGTTCATTATCTCAGGAAGTTATACCACCAGTGATACCCCTCACCCCCATGGCTCATGTGAGAGCGCTCAAAGTCATCGTTGACTCCCTTCTCCCCTCCTGCACATCCCCGTGCATGGAGCCCTATTCACCCTACTTCCTCAACAACATTCCAGGTCATTCCTTCCTCTTGAGCCTTTAGTGCATGGCCCTCCTCTGGACTGCTGTTAAAGCCTTTTAGCATATATCCGTGCCCCCAGACTCATCACTGACAGTTCATCTTTATATGGTGCCACTGAAAAGGTCATTCTATCACCTCAAGGACACCTCCTGCCTTTTCACACCTCTCTGCCTTTGTACTAGCTATTCCCCCTGCTAGAATACCTATTCCCCTTTTCCAATTGGCAAGTTCTTATCTGTCTTTCAAGAAGGTGTTGAGTGCCTTTTCAAATGTTACCTTTTCCTGGGCCCTCACCCAAGCAGAATTAGTCACTCTGCTCTGTGCTTTCATTAATACTATCTGATTTTTCAACTTACAAATATCTGCTTTATCTCTCTCTGCAGCTTTTTGAAGGCAGGAATTATGTCTTGTCTCTGTAAAACTTGCCTCCCAGTTTATCAATAAATGTTTGTTGAATGAAAGGATTGAATATCACAAAAATTCATGAAATACATATTTCCTTCAGACACTGTATTCTAAACACAGTGGAAAACTCAGTGACTCTTTTTCAAAGAACAAACAATCTAGTCTATAATAGGCCCAAGGAGGTGACCTTAAGAGTGCCTGGAGAGTGCCTTACTGAATATTACTGCGTGTTCCGTTTACTGTCACTGGGTGGCAGTAGTGTGCCATGGTCATGTGGTGAAGTTCCAGAATTTCAAAAAGGTGGCTGCGTTTGGTCGGGGTTGCTAGATTAATAGCAAGCAAACCACAGGGGAAATGTGGGCTGTGTCCACATTCTGGACATGGCTGGATTTGCAAGAGCTTGTTCTTGGGAGCTGTCCATATCTGTACCTGGCATAGGCTGTATGGCATTCAGACACGATGCTCTCTCTAATCTATAAACCCAAAGCAGGGAGACTGAGACATCTCCAGTCTGCATCTTAGAAGATGCTCCCACTGCTCAATTCTCCTTCACTTCTTCCAGTGGTAAGCTTCCTTTCAGCTGTGCAATGATAGGGACCTTACGGATGGCTTTTGTCTATTTCAGTTCACACAGTGGCTATGAGGATTAAGAGGTCTTAGGTGACCTCTGTTGGAGCAGTTTCAATAAAGACTCGTGAACTGTTCCCAAAGTTTACTGCAAGGAAAAACGAACGGAAACTGAGGGGGCAAAGACAACAAGGGAGAACAACTCTTTCAAAAGTCTGCCTCTGAAGCATAGTGAGAGAACAGCTGGAGAGGGCGAGGAGGGAGGGGAAAGGTCCAGTGTCATGCCCAGTGCCACCTCAACCCACTCCTCCCATCCCAGGATGGGGGAGACTCCCCAGGTCTGCAGGGTGAGGATGCGGACAGGAAGGGAAACTGGACTACGTAAGAGCAGGAGAGGGCTTCCCTGGTGGCGCAGTGGTTGAGAGTCCACCTGCCGATGCAGGGGACACGGGTTCGTGCCCCGGTCCGGGAAGACCCCACATGCCGCGGAGCGGCTGGGCCTGTGAGCCATGGCCGCTGAGCCTGTACGTCCGGAGCCTGTGCTCCGCAACGGGAGAGCCCACAGCAGTGAGAGGCCCAAATACCGCAAAAAATAAAAAAAAATAAAAAAATAAAAAAAAGAGTAGAATTCATGAGTTTGTAGTAATGCAGTTGGCAGTTACCAGGTTTTCTGCAGCAGAAATCAGAAGTCGGGATAGTTCCATTGTTCTGCTTAGTTGATCTAGGGTTGGGGGTTAGTTAGGAGGTAGCAAAATAAAAGAGGCGACCTAATGAAGAGTGTTCGTGAGGATATGGTTCAAATGGTTAAGCATAGTGTCCAAACTGGGTGGGGAAGGAACTGACAAGATGGGCTGGGAAAATCCGAACTGACTAAGCAATTGCAGGTCTCAATGACACAGGGGTCAATGCAAGGGGGTGAGGCAGTGGGACAGCTGGGAGTGGAATGAGAGAGGACCATTGGGAGCCAGTATTTCCAAAGCTGAGGATGGTTTCTGCAGGGGAGGGCTGCTGATATGGAAAGACCCAAGCTCTCTGGAATAGAGGAGGTTAGAGGGATGGCTGAGTATCAGTACAGACTCTCTAGTCTCCCAAGACTGCAGTATGAGTTAGGATGGGCAGGAAGCCAGTGAGCCACTTGCAGAGTTCTTTGTGGCTGCAGGGAGTGACGTGAGGTTATAGATGAAGGAAGTAGGATGAGGGAGGATGAAGGAGTGTAAATTGGGTGCCGTGAGCTTTCAGGTAAGAGGGACTTTTGAAGGCTATTCTAGGATGCTGATCTGGGTGAGGCAGTGTAAAATAGGTAGAGAAATGCTCCAGAGAGTAGAGGGAAGGGTAGAACTGAATGGAGACCAAAGGACTGGAGAGATGAGGTGAATGGAGGAACTCATACCTTGGGTGGAGTTGTAGGATGGACCCAATCAGCTTCAGAATTCCAAAGGTAGTGTGATTATATATGATTTGGCCAATGCCTAGAATATAACAGGTGCTGGATAATACCTCTTCACTTAATGTCTTTTGCTTTTAGAATTCTTAAAAATTGTACTTTTATATTCACCTTCCATAACTTAGTCTCAGAGCTTACTGGGTCCCTGGTGGACAGCTTCCAGGCAGATCACAGATAGATTGTTCAGTGCAATTCGACTTCATTCATTGTCCATCTGCTTTCTTTTTCTAAAAACCCCTTCCCATAAAACTTCTGAGTACAACTCTGAGTTATGGAAACAAAGAGGTAATATTTCTGGATTCTTGTTCTAAATTAATAAAATAAGAGTAACAATGCTAACTAGTTTTTTTTTGGTGAATCACTGAAGTTTATAAATTGTTATCTCAATTACTTGTTTATTTCTCAAACCCCCAGGAGGTAGGCAGGATGATTATTACTGTTCCCAATTTTGTATATAACACTTTAGACAGAACCTGTGAGCTCCCAAGACCTCTCAGCTTCACAGCCAAAAAGTGGGAAAGCCAGACGGAAGCCTTGCACCTCAAGTCTGAATTATAAGCTGCGGTTCCCTAAACTGTAGTTTGAATTTGTTCAAAGTGCAGATTCAATAGGTCTTGGATGGGGTTTTGGAATTTGCATTTGAGGCAAACATCTGATGCTTGTGTTTCAATGACCATACTCAAAAACAATAATCTAGAAACTTCTTTTTCCCTTCTCTCTTAAAAGAACAACAAAAACAACCACCAAAAAAAAAAAAAAAAAAAGAGGCTGATCTCACCTCTTACCAATCAAAGGAATTTTTTTTTTCTTAGAGAAGTGGAGCCCCCAGGTCTTCTCTTCTGTGACCTACCCACACACACTGATAAAGTTAATTATCTGCCCTGGCTAAATGACTTTCCCTAGCAACACCCTAGCAACTAACATTAGCTCTGCCTTAGGCTACAAAACTGGAAAGAGATTTCTTGAAGTCCGGTGTATTTTACAACAAAACAAAACATATGAACGGGAAGTTAAACAAAGTAAACTGGATTCATTACTAAGGAGATGAGACACAGACATACAAGACAGTTCATGACAGTCCACCAAACACAATAGTCAAAATAAGAAACTTTCTTCTCACAAGTTCTACTGAAGTCCAGAGGAGAGACTGCAAGATCTCATCCCACGGAGGAGAAGAGAATTTAAATGGGCAGAAGGAGGGAGGACATCCTAGGTGATGGGAAAGCTATAAGCAAAGGTGCCAAGTCAAGTATGAAAGTGCGGGACACAGGGAACCCAGCTGGGAAGCACTGGGAGCTCAGTCTGGGATCTATGACCAGATCATAGAGGGCCTTGAAGGTCACTTGAAGAACTTGGGCTGCATCACAGGGTCCTGGGAGGCTGTTAAAGACGTTTTATTCATAGAACAGATACTTATGGAGCCAGGCACCGTGATATGCATGGAGGATACAGTGGTGATTCCCAGAGACAGTCCCTCCCCTTATGGAGCTTGGAATCTAGTGATGGAGACAGACACTGAACAAATACAAAATGTAAAAATCAGACCTAAAAGTGAATAGGTAATTATAAATCTTGAGACTATTAAGAGAAAGATATCAAGTTCCAGGAGAGCATATAAAGAGAGGCAGGACCTATTCTTGGAAATCAGGAAGGACTTCTCTGGGGAAGCAGTTTTGCACTGAGATCTGAAGGGTGCATAGGAGTTGGCTGGGAGAGGGTGGGGGTTGGCAGAGACGAAAGCACTGGATTCCAGGCAGAGAGAACCGCACAGGCAAAAGTTCATAAAATGGAAAAGCCGTGGTGGCCGGAGCCCATGAGAAAAGGGGTACATGGTCTTCAAAGGCGGGTCAAACAGGACCTCAGAGGCCATGTTAAAGATTCTTTGTTCTGAGAGCTCTGAAAAGCCACTGAAAAAGGATTTTAACCTCGGGATTGACGTTCAAATCTGCATTTTAAAAAGGATCACTCAGTCTTCAGCTCAGAAGATGGATTGGAGGGAGAGTAAGAGTAGATGTGGGCAGCCCAATTAGGAGGCTGAGAGATGATGACAACTCAGACTGATGCGGTGGCAGAGGAGTTGGGGAGAAGTGAACAGATTCAAGGAGTTGGAAGCTAGTGATTTCGTGACGGATTGGATGTGTGGAGAGAAAGCAGCATTCTGATGTGACAGTAGAGCTGGGTTAGGGAAGTTTAACTCCGGTAGTGGGATTACAGATCCATGGGCTGTCATGGCCCAGATGGTGGGGTCACCACTGCGTAGAGGGAAGAACCCTATTTTAGTGTTGGTGAGGACTGTTTTGAATCCTGGTTCTTTCTCCCCTTACTAGCTGTGACACCCAGACAGGTAAATTTTATAGGTTCCTTATCTGGAAAATAGCAGAGAGGAGGGGGCCTCCTACATCACATGGTTTTCCTGTCAATGTTGAATGAGGAATTAACTATTCTGTCCCTCCCTGCTGTGTTCTGCTCACCTCCCTGTTAGATTTGAATATGCTGATTTAGATGAAAAGACTTTCAAGAACACATAATTGAGCTATTGGTTGTAAAATAAGCTCCGTGAAGACAGGAGCCACATTTTATTTATCTCTAGTTTCCTGTCCTCTGAGATAAGATCGGGTACACTCTCATGAACAGCTTAGTTTGTAGCATATATATCACTGTTATGATTGGAAAAGATTCGTGTAACTATGTATTTAATATTTGCCTCTGCCCCAGATTGTAAGATCCACTAAGGCAAGTAGTTTATTTGTCCAGCGTCCCAGTGCTGAGCACATGGAGGGCATTGGACATGAATGAATGAATGAATGAATGAATGTTTGTCCCCTCTGGTACCCACTACTCAGCACAGACTTGGCCCCAAATCTATACTCAAGGAAAGCTTGCTGGATGCATGGGACTGTGCACCATGGAGTCTATGTGAGCCCTGAGCCAGTCCGGTCATACTGGAGATAATTCACTCAGGACACAGAGGTGAATCTCTCTGAATGTAACCTCCATAAAGGAAGGCTGGTAGCTGGAGCAGGTGCCGCTGACCGTCGAGGAGGGTCAGGCCAAGAAAAGAGCATAATTGCCTTCTGCAAAGGGGCACTGTCAGAGGACCTCTGAGAGAAGGCGCCCAGTTAATAGTGGCAGTGAGAGTCCCAGCACAAGGACTGAGGGCAGGCGAGGAGGAATGGAGCCCTCCTATGCAGATGGCTCCTCTGGGCTGTTTGTTCCTGGCGTCAAAGGAAAGCAAAGGAGATTGCTTTTTAAATGCAGGCTCTTGAAGCGTGTTGACAGTCCAGGGGAAGGAGGGGGTGCAGTAACCGAAGCTTCTGAGAGCACTTGGGATGCTTGTGCACACTGAGGGGAGGCAGAGGCATTAAGGCATCCCCAAAGTGGCCTTGGTTTCCGCTACTGTGCTACCCAGGGCCAGCCCGACCCACCCGTTGAGCTTGGGGGTGGGTGTAGGGAGACACTGGAGACCAGGCCCAGTACTTTACATAGGTCATTTCATTTAACTCTAGCATCCTCTAGAGGAAGGGTGTATTAGCCCAGAGGCATACATGCACCCTTTCTGAGCATGAAACTGAAGCTTGGAGAGCTTAAATAACCTGCTCAAGTCTCACAGTGGGTGAGCGACAGCACTAATGTTTGATTCGAGTCGGTGCCCAGAGGAACACTGGGAGAGATTCCTGCACCTGGCCTTCTCCCGTCTGGCTTTGGGGTTGAGCCTGAGGCTCTGCCCAGTGAGCCCTTAGGTTCATCTCCTCTCCAAACATCTGTCACTGGGGACTGGAAACCTGAACTAAAATCTAAGCCAAGAAAACACAGGCTTTTCTCTGAAACTTTCAAAACCCCTTTCCAGGGCTCTATGAGGACTCCCATGGGCTTTAGGCACTTTTGTCTTCGTGGGCTCCTCCCTTCATAAAACAACAGTAAACATTATATTTTATGACTCTGTAGGTATAAAGACAAATATATTAATAAATATTATATAATGAAATATTTTATTGGACCTAAAGTTTTTTTTTTTTCTTCTGATTTTAAAGAAAACATTTTCAGGAATCTCCGAAGGTATTATAGGCCATAGCACTGTGCCTACTGGGCCCAATGGATGAATCATTCTGTTCCTTTCCGTCCTCCAGTCTGACCTGTTCCAGGTCAGAGAAGGGCAATAGAGTCAGATAGCCATGGCATCTGACCCTGCCTTAACTGGCCGAAAGCCTCAGTTTGCTCATCTATAAAATGAGTGAAAGTAATGTCACGTTTATTGTGTGAAGCGAGAGTGGAAAATGTGAGCAGATATAGTAAGTAAACCGCCCAGAATATTGCCAGACACAGAGTAGGTGTGCAGCAAAAGTTCTCAGTCTTTCCCTCCTTGGAGCACCCTCCTCCACAGGGTCCAGGGGGTTGGGGCAGCAGCCTCCTTGGTGGTGGGACAGAGTCCGCAGTGTCTCTGTACCCTATGATTTCCTCGCCAGACCCTGGGAATCCAGCGTCGCAAAATAAACACGGCCCCGCCGCTAATCGCCAGCGCGGAAACAAAACAGCGCTGCGCTCGGGGATCTGGGCAAAATCAGCCCTCCCTCTTCCTCCTCCTCCTCCTCCTCCTCCTCCTCCGCCGCCCTCCCTTCCTCGCGCTGCTCGGCTTGCTCGGCTCAGCTCAGCGCAGCGCAGCTCGGCAGCCGCCAAGCCGAGGCGGCAAGGTCTCCTGGTCGCCAGCGCCGGCTCCGAGCTCCGCTCCCCGCCCGGGCTCTGGCAGGTCGCGCTTCCACGGGGACCACTTCGAGCAGGAGTCGCGTGGCGAGCCGGCGGCGAGGCACAAAGTTGGGGGCCCGCGAGGATGAGGCTATCCGCGGCGTCCCTGAGACTGAGCCGGAGTCCAGCGCTGCTGGCCCTGGCGCTGCCTCTGGCCGCGGCGCTGGCCTTCTCCGACGAGACCCTGGACAAAGTGCCCAAGTCGGAGGGCTACTGCAGCCGCATCCTGCGCGTCCAGGGCACGCGGCGCGAGGGCTACACCGAGTTCAGCCTCCGTGTGGAGGGCGACCCTGACTTCTACAAGCCAGGAACCAGCTACCGCGGTAAGTGGCCCTGCGTGGCGTTGAGGGCGCGGGACCCGGCCCCCGGAGGGCGCCGACCGCGCGGTGCGGGAGGAGGGCGCACGGTTCTCAGGCGCACAGTGCGGGCGCAGCCCGGTAAGGGCCCTTCTGTCCTGGATGCCCTCAGCCCTTTTAGACCCGAGCCAGTGTCCGGGGCCGTCGCGGGCCACAGCCAGGAGATGCAGCCCCCACGTCTGACGCGCGATTCCCGGGCATGGGCTGTAGCGGAGCGACGCGTCACTCTGGCCTGGCTGGGAGGGAACCTGGCTTCTTCCCCCGCCGGCTCCAGGAGAGAAGTGGAGACTCGCCTTTCTCCAGATCCGTCTCTGGAGTGGAGCGGACCCTGGCTTCTCTTAGTCGGGTCCCAGGCAAGGTGGTGACTCCGGCTTTCCCCACTCCCATCCCTGAAAGAAAGGAAACCAGCTTCTCGCTGACCGGTCCCCAGTGGGATGGTCACTCCAGCTTCCCCGGACAGATCCCTACAGGAGAAGGGACTTCGGTTTCTACCTTAGCTGGTCCCAGGGCACGAGGAGGAGGGGAGAGGAGCCAGATGCTTTTCGGAAGGGTCCCTGAAAAGAACTCCAAATTATCCTCCGATGGTTCCAGGCGAGGGAGAAGACCCTGGATTTCTAGGACAGGCTCCCAGTGGACAGGGAGCTCTAGGTAGTTTTGGACAGGGAAAGGGAATCCGATGAAAACGGAAGGGAAGCCCGGATTCCCGAAGCCTGCTCCCTGGGGGCCGGGACCTTGGCTCCCGCAACCCCAAGTCTCAGTGCCCCAGGGATGCCGTTCCTACGCTCCTCAGCTGAGAGCCGGCTTTCGGGAGCGCAGAGAGGGGATGTCCAAGCAAGTGAGCGCCTCCCAAGCAGGACAGGCAGCTCGACCCGCACAGACCTGAAGATCACTTACGCCATCCCCAGGGCCCACCGCCCCTCTCTTCAGCCGGGTCATCTCCCCAGACATCTTTTCCCCATGCTGCAGCTGCCCTTCTCCAGTCGCGAGCCAGGATGTCGGGCAGGGAAAGAAGCCTGCCTGGCCTCACCGGGGCCCCGCGGGCGGGGAGTGACAGGGCGCGTGTCCCTTCACCCCTGCCCCTTCAAAAGTCAATTCTAGGGTCAAGCAGGAAGAGAGGGGCTTTGGGGCACCGAGTGGGGTGCTCTTCCATCCCCACTTGCCCGGTTCCTAAGCATCTCGGGAAGAAGCAATGGGAACAATACTGGAGAAAGTTTGGGGCAGTGTCAGCGGGCGCCCGGGCCACACAGGAGACCAGAACCTTCTCAGAACGCTTCCTCCGTTTTCCCGCGTTCGTGTTCCCGACTTTCTCCACCTGGAGCTACCCAGAGCGGGCTTCCCGGCATAGCCTGCACGTGGATGCGCTCAGCAGCTGGCCGGCAACCCCTGCAAGCCGGCACGGGTCGGCGGGATGCTGGGTACTCCGCGGAGACGGGCAGGGTGGGGGTGGGGTGGAGGGCACCCGGCCCAGCCCCGGGGAGCTGGCGGCGGGTTGGCCGGGCTGCCCTGAGAGCCGAACCTACGAGCGGCCGCAGCCTCTTCTCCGAGCTGGGAAGCAGCCAGTCCTCTCCGTGGACTGGAGGGAAGTGGGCGTAACCCCGCTGGCCTCTTCAGCCCTCCCCCAACCCGAGGGCCTGGGTTCCCTAGGAAAACTGTCCCAGCTCCACGTGGCAGGGAAAGAGGTGGCTCTGGAGTCAGGTGGACCAGGGTTTAGTAGCTGTGTGACCTTGTGCAAGTCCTTTAATTTCTCTGAACGTGTTTCCCAGCTATTGAAAACAGCTCATTATCCAACCACCCTGGGCGGTTGCAGGGAGTGAATGAGTGCCTAAAGATGAGCATGCCTGAGCTACAGCGGGCCCCCAGTATGTGCTAGTTTGAGTTGGCTATGGGGCCCTAATGGTTTAATAATGGAGGGATGTGCCTGGTCAGATTGGTTTCTGGGTGTGTGTGTGTGTGTGTGTGTGTGTATGTGTGTGTGTGTGTGTGTGTGTGTGTGTGTGTGTGTGTGTTTAAAAAGGTTTATTCAGCACTCCTTTCAGCCAGTCTACCAGTGAATGCCAGTTACCTCGGTCCTCATGAAATTGAATGAATGAATGAATAATTTCTCCATATCATGAGGCTTGCCTTAGACTATTCCTCGTTTAGGACCAGGAGGATTTCTTTTTTCCTTTTTTAAATTTTTTGGTTGCGCTACATGGCAAGTGGATTCTTAATTCCCTGACCAGGGATTGAACCTGTGCCCCCTGCAGTGGAAGTGGGGAGTCACAGTCTTAACCACTGGACCGCCAGGGAAGTCCTGGGAGGATTTCTTTTTTGGGTAATTCAGGCTAGTCTGCTGTGCAGGCCACGAGTCCTTCTGGGTTTCTTTTCCCACTTGAATCCTCCCAGTTTGTCCAAGCACTGAGACAGAGATGCATCTGGGATTCACATTGACAGAGAGGTTCCATGACTGCCCAAGTATCTATCCACTGCCAGCAGGTGGAAACTGGGGCTAGTAGGGAGGGGAACACTAGGCTTTCACCTTACAGGTTATTCCAGCCTAAAAAGTTAGCCTTTGGACTGTGACATCCGACTCAGGCCATTGGTGGGCAATCATCTTATCTCCTTTCTGGTGACTAAGAGATCCTGAACGAAAGATCTTACAGGAACCATGCTAAGGTCCTCTGAGTAAATTCTCTGCGATTAGCAAACCTGATTCTGCCACTCAAAGTTAGGAAGAAAAGGGCACTGGCCTAGTTTGTGACATTTTCTGTTGGCTTATACTTTCTTAGAATAGTTACATTAGAAGTAAATCTAATACATTCTGACTTAGGGCTGTGGAAATTAACATTCCCCTGGTGTTCTGTTTGCTGTTTTATTTTTTCCTGAATTAGGGCCCCTCACAATCGTTGGAATCAATGCCTTGTTTTCCTGCCGCAAACATTTGTCCTCAGTATTCTAGTTCATCCCCAAAGAGCTTCTGCTCTCCATGCCCCCCACCCCAGCATATCCTTTAGGTATTCTAGACTGGAATAAAATGGTCACTATTAAGAAATATATTGAAACACGGGGTTTCTTCTCAACAGCCAGGATCCGGTTGAGATGATGATTCAGCCTTTTTCCAAGTTGTTAGTACTATATTGACTGCCTTCTCTCTCCCACCACATCTCTCTACTCTCCCTCCCTCTTCCCCCCAATACCCCTCCCTCTGCAATAATTGTGCTTTAGAAAGCTCTGAAAGGCCTGCTCTGTTTCTGACCATGGCCTCCTTTGAAAAAGAGATTACAGTGATTAAAAATAACAAGTTGAGGATTCTCAAGGGGCTTCCCTTATAAGAGGACAATTTGCAGGACCAGCTATTCCCAGATCCCAATTTCAAGCCAAATAGAAGAAAATCAGCTGAAATGTTCAAGGATTGATTGAAAATAAAAGAGACTCTTTTGTCTGTCCAAAGGTCTGTTTATTAGGAAAATAAAGCCAGACCCTGGCTAATGAGAGTGGCTTTTCCTAGATGCTCTTTAAAGGGAAATTTCAAGGAACTTGATGGGAAAAGAATGTCCAGTTGAGATTACAAAAACTTGTCCAACTTCAAGCATAACTGAGGGATTTATTCTAAACCGGGAGGTTTGGAGAACTCCAAAGCTGCTTTGCCTTCTTTTTGTCTCTCTTTGGGGCTCACACTGCCATAAGAATGTGTGTTCCAGAGTGTCCCATCTCCGCCTGGTAGAATGAACACAGGCTTTGATGTTGGCTGGGTCTGTTTCCACTTCAGCTCAGTCACACATTCACTGTGTGACCTCAGGCAGGCAGCTTTACCTCTCTGAGCTACAGTTGCTCCAACTGTAAAATGAGGCTGTTTCTCCCACCGCCCACAGCATAGCTATGAGAATTAGAAATAATCCATGTCAAAAGAAACTGTCATACAGTAGGATATATATATATATATATATATATATATATATACACATACACACACATATATATGTAATGTTATGAGATCATTATTTATTTTGGAAATAGAAAAATACTTGGCAGCTAGCACTGGATGAGATATTGTGTTAAGTACTTCCTACGCATCTCACTTATTCCTTCCAGTACTTTGGGGCAGTTTATTATTTTTATTTTATAGATGAGGACACTAAATCTCAGAGAGGTTTAGTAACTTGCCCATGGTCACACAGCTATAATCAGTGGAGTCAGGATACAAACTTAGGGATGTCTAACTCCTAAATCTCTGCTCTTAACCAATCTTCTACACTGACTCAATAAAATAAATTAGGAGTAGATTGAATTCACCCAGCTACCCTCAGCCTTCTAGATGTTGAGTCTTTGTTGAAGGAAAACAGCAATAGCAAATCAAGATAATAACTGACAGGACTTCCCTGGTGGCACAGTGGTTAAGAATCCACCTGCCAATGCAGGGGACACAGGTTCCGTCCCTGGTCTGGGAAGATCCCACATGCCACGGAGCAACTAAGCCCATGCTCCACAACTACTGAGCCTGTGCTTTAGAGCCCGTGAGCCACAACTACTGAGCCCGTGAGCCACAACTACTGAGCCCATGTGCTTAGAGCCCATGCTCCGCAACAAGAGAAGCCACCGCAATGAGAAGCCCCTGCTTGCCGCAACTAGAGAAAAGCCCGCGCGCAGCAATGGAGACCCAATGCAGCCAAAAATAAAATAAAATTTTTTTTAAAAAAATAATAATTGACATATCTTGGGACACAAAATATGAAGTGATGGGTCCGTATTTACATTTTCTTTTTATAGACTTCAGTGTTGCATTTCCCCATAAACCAGAAGATTAATTTAGAAACACGAAGAACCTTGCCAATCTTTAGCCAATTCCTTTTGTTTGTGGGGAAACAGAAACAAATTGAAAATAAAAAACCCTAATTTGACTGTTGTTTTGTTTTTATATGCAGATATTATATGCCTGTAAAATTATATGTTTGAAAAGTATACATGTAGAATCTGAAAAATTTAGGCTGGATAAGGTCTTTTAAATAAACTATTTCTTATCTAGTGTTTTCTTTTAATTAAGCACTGCTGATGATTAACTGTAATTAATTATCAGTGACCCCCCACCTCTCCTCTTTTCTTTTTTTATTAGGTAACTTTAATTTTTTAACTTGTGCTCCCTTTTCATAAATATTTAGTTCAAATAGATAATAAAAATTAAAAGATGCATGCATATCTACATGCTTAATAGTTGTGGGGATTGTTGCTTTGAGTTTTATGAAACCAAAAATAAACAACATACAATAAAATGAAAGCATAAAAGTTGGAATTTTTCAAGGTTTAAAACTTGAGTACTTCCCATACACAGTTAAGTTGTTCCATTCCAGCTGGCTGACTCAACTGGAACAATGGGCTATAATGGCTGATATGTTTACAAACATGCCATTAGCTTGTTATACAGAACGTCAGATGTAGGTCGATACCAATTTCTGCAGGGAAAAAAAAAACACTTACCATCTTGTATTAGTCAGGATACAGGCTAAGCTCATGTTACCAAGAGACCCCAAAATACAGTGTTTTAAACAAGAGATAAATGGGAAATCCAAGATGATGGGTGGCTTGTTCCACAAGGTCAATCAGTACCCCAGGTTCCTTCCATCTTGTTGCTCTACCATCTTCTAGCGCTCTGCAGTCACAGAGTGACAAGTCACAGTACCTGAAATGTGGCTCGTCCAAACTGAGTTGTGCTGTAAGCGTAAGATGCACACTGGTTGTTGAATAATTAGTATGAAAAAAGAAGCTTCTCATTAATAATATTTTACATTGATTACATGTTGAAGTTATAATTGTATATAGTAGGCTACATAAAATATATTGTTAAAATTAATTTTACTTGTTTTACATTTATTCCTACCGGCTACTTGTTAACAAGTAAAATGAATTTCCCCTGGCTTGAGCTTATTTCTATTGGACAGCACTGTTCTTGGGAGTTGTCCTCATCAGCATGGTGACAGCCAGCTCACTACCAACACATCTGAGTTCCAGTCAGCATGCAGAGGGGAAAGGAAGTGGAGGCAAGCAGCTTTCTTTTACTGATGTGACCCAGAAATCACAGCTAGCACTTTCAAACACACTCCTTTGCTAGGAATTTGGTCCCATGGCCACACCTATATGCAAGGGAGCCTGGGAAAGATAGCATTTAGCTGGGCAGCCACATGCCCAGTGAAAACTTTGGGGAGGGATTTATTTTTCAAAAGGATGAAGGTGAAAATGGATTTGGAGGGGCAGTTAGCCGTCTCTGTCACATGTTTTAATGCATAGTCATGTAAAAACAATGTTTCATGTTCTCTTTCTCCGTGATAGGTGGTCTAGGTGGGTCTTCTCAACAGCACGTGAGTTGATATTCCTGCTAAATGAATCAGTAGGGGAAGAAGTGTTGATGTAGGTGTGTGTGCACGCACGCGCGTGTGTGGTGTGTTGATAGGGTTCATACTGAGGAGAAATAAGGGGCCAGTGTGTCCGAGTAGCCTGCTCTGTCTCACCCTCTTCCTCTGTCTAACCCTTCCTCAAGGAAGCAGCAGGGAAGGGAAGGAATGAAGGAAGAAGTGGATAAAGCAAGAAAATGCAAGAGAGGGAGAGGAAAAAGGAAAAGAGGGGGAAGAAGGAGGAGGAGAGAAAGGAGGGGAAGGAGAAGAAAGAAATTAAGAGAAAAGAAAAAACCTCACTGGGATATACATTTAGAATGAGAAAGAAATAATTTTACGGAGGAGTCCCATTCTTTTTTAGTTTTAAAGTCTTAATGAAGACTATCATTCTCATTCTCTTAGTGAATAGATAAATTCCCCCAAATCAGATCCCATTGATCATGCATTGTTTTATTAAGATTAGTTTAAAATAAGTGCTTTTAATCTGCTGTGGAATTTACTAAATTTGCTGAGATCAAAAATTTTTAAATTGAAGTATAGTTGATTTACAATGTTGTGTTAGTTTCAGGTATACAGCAAAGTGATTCAGTTAATACATATTAACTGAATATATATGTGTATATATATATATATATATTCTTTTTCAAGAGAGGAGTCCCACATTACTTGAGGGTTAGAGTCAAGAGGCACTATGGAAAGCAAAAATCACATAAGTCAAAATTATTCCTTAAAAATCCTTTGCAATTTTACATAAACAATCACATGGATACTAAATTCAATCTAGCCTTATTTATGTGCCCCAGCAGATAGTTTTGTTAGTGGGGAATAGAAACAAACTGACATTTCTCAATAAGTCCAGCACTTCTATTTCTCCCCCCAGCATTGGAAGAGACCAGTGTTTCCTCAGTTGAATACTAGATAAAACCATTGGTTTGTTGGTCCTTAAACACTGACATGACAAGTACGAAATACTATCTGATGGACTAAGGGAACCCAGGGTCACAGCTCGTGACTGTCACACTCGCACACGCATGCGTGTATTGAATACAGTGGCAAGTGGCCCATATGATCTCAAGTATTATTTCCTTTCTCTGTTTTTTCTCTGATGGTGTGCAGTTGTGTCTGGTTCCTGTCATATGCACCTCTCTGGAGCACCTACAGTGGCAGAGAGCTCACTACGTCACGTAAAGCTTTCTGTGTGGCTAGCCAGCTCATTTTTACTAGGTGTCTTGGCTGGGCTGGAGTTGAGGCTAGGATAGGAAAGGTAAGGATTTAGGTAGCACCACAAGAAGACCTTTGTGAGCTCTACATAGACAAGGCTTCTAACTTTAACAGACTATTCAAAACTGCCATGAAAAGTTGAGGGAAACTTTAAACAGGGGCCTGCTCACATCCACTGATTTGCTGAGGTCTAGGAGACCCACGGGAAATAACTTGAATCCTGTCTACAGTTGTGGTTCAGATATTTGCAAACACAGACTAGGTGAGAGGGAGAAGGACAGGGAAGGGCTGCGAGCACAAAATATTGTGTGTGGGGGATGGGAGTGTGGGGAGGTGGGCAGACTCAGGCAGGCGGGAAGAACTGAATGGGGATTCTGGGTGCTACAGGAAGCTCTTCTGATGCTCTTCGTCTTCCCCCCTTCCTCCTTTTCTTCTTCTCCTTCTTCATTTTCTTTTCCTCCTTTTCTTTCTTCTCCTTCTCCTCACAGCAGCAACCCTGACCTTTGAATTTTGCAAACACACCAAGCTCATTCCCACCCCAGGGCCTTTGTATATGCTTTTCTCCATGCCTCGAATGCTCTCCCCCAGATCTTTGGCTCACTCTTTGTCTTTTGAGTCTCAGCTCAGATGTTATTTCTTTAAACATCTTTAAAGATGTTATTTCTTTAAATCTGACCACCAATTTATGTTTCTCATTACTTTTGCCTGGTTTTATTTTCTTCATACCCCTGAACCACTCTCTGAAATGATCTTTATCATCTGCCTCCTCGAGCTAGAATACAAGCTTTCTGAGAGCAAGGACTTCGCCTTTGTTATTTGCCGTTTTATTGCCAGCACCCAAAAGAGCATGTGGCCATCACAGGCACTGAATCATTATTTATCGAAAAGTGAATGTATCATTTAAACCCCAAGAACCTCTCTAAAAGAGAGAAGTGAGATCTCCCTCTAAGGGAGCTGGACGGAAGGAAGGGAAAGCATTTCTCCCTCTGCAAGAGGGAGGTGAGGCCAAGGAATGGGGACAGATGGCAAGGATCTCCATGTGGTGGCAGCAGAGAGAAAGGATGCTCACTCAGTGCCCTGGGGGCATTGGGTGGAGGCTGAGGGCAGGTAGATGGTCCAGGTCCAGGGTGAAGGCTGTTGGAAGCGAAGAGATCGGCAGTCATATGCATGGTGGGAAGCGGGATCGTTGATGGTTCAGAGGTGAAGAGCACAGGGACAGCAGGCAAGAGAGCAAAGGGAAGGAGCTGCCAGCCTCAGACACTGACTCTGATTACATGAAGAATAGGGCAGAGGGGATTGTTGATCCATCAAACGTAGACACCAGTTATTAAAGTGACTTTCCCTGGAATCAGCTCTTTGTGGAGTCAGTTGTGTAATTTCCAAACCTAGTTATGTGTAAGAATCACTTGGAAAGTTTAAGAAAAATATATATATATATATCTTCACTGGCTCCACCCCAACAAAGGGCTGGATTCCAGGAATCTATATTCTTTCTTTCTTTTTCTTTTTTTTTTTAAAGCAAGATGGTGAGACACAAAGAGAAGGTGGTCAAAAGGTGGCCACTTTTCTGTGAATGTGCTTCCCCACCCCCATCTCTCCCAGCCTCACCCCCAGCCTCCTAGTCCCACATACTTGGTCATATCACTGCCCTATCCTGTTTCTGTCAACACAGTGGCCAATGGCATGTCCTTAGAGCCAACACAGTGGTGACATTCCCCTGCCTTGGCCGAGGAGTGGTGGGGAGGGAAGAGCTGTGAGCTTCCTCTAGGTGACAACCCTCGCAGATCAGCAGAGCCTGAGCTAAGGCAACCTTGTTGTGCATCTCTGCTGCCAAAGACTGCCTCCCGTGTAACTTCCACTCATCACTCCGGGTTCTGTCCTCTGGAGTCCAGCAGATTAGGTTTCCCCTTGGCCATATGTCAGCCCTTGAGATGTTTGTGAAGAAACAGGTACTATGACTTCTCTTCTGATGAAAATGCCCTGTTTCTTCAACCATTCTTTGTGGGACACTCTTCCTTATTCCCTTGCACCTTGGACTCCAGATGTGCTCTGATCAGGGTGGAACATGGCAGGATGATTATCTCCCTTGTTCTGGACACCGTGTTTGTGTTAAGCTTGCCAGGTCTTGTGCTCGCTGTTTTGGCAGCTGTGTTGTACTCTGGAATCACACTGAACTTGCAGCCAGCAAAAAATTCCTGTGATTTGGTGGGAAGGCTTGCCGCCCTCCTTTCCCTGTACTAGTGAAACTGGTCCTAGGACATAAGCTTTGACGTGATTCCCCATTAGACTTAATCCAGCATATTTGGGTCCATCACGGTAGCTGTCAACCATTCATGAATCTGGATTCTGTCGCTGAATGACCTATCCACATAGTCTTAATTTTGGATTATCCACAGTTTTGACAAGCAAGCCTTAGAAGGCTTTAGCTAAGAAGTTGGTAAGAATGATGAGCAGGTCAGGGCTTAGGACAGAGCATTCTGACATCCCTTAAAATCTTTCTCCAAAGCTGACATCTAATTAAAATAGTATT
This sequence comes from Grampus griseus, assembly GCF_964374135.1. Classification (NCBI taxonomy): domain Eukaryota; kingdom Metazoa; phylum Chordata; class Mammalia; order Artiodactyla; family Delphinidae; genus Grampus; species Grampus griseus. The sequence goes on from NC_139002.1 coordinate 68,967,730, forward strand.
GAAGTCAACTGATTTTCTGTTACCTCAGTGGCACTTAAATACTAACGGCCACCCTGCTGGTCAGCCACCTCAGTTTAGTCACAAGTACTGTTTCTTTAGCCTGATAATGAATCTTACAGTCTAGGCAGAATTATTTTCTTTGTTCCAAAATTAGTCAGGAGTCTTTCCACTGCAAGTGACAGGAACAAAGTCTAACTAAAGCAAAAAATAGAATTATTGAGTCCTATATTTGGAAAGCCCACGGGTGGATCTGGCCAGCTTCAGGTATAAATGGATCTAGGGACTTGAACAAAGTTCTCTCTCTCTCTGTCTCTCTCCCTCCCTCCCTCCCTCCCCCCTTCCCTCCCCCCTCCCTCCCCCGCTTTCTTTCTTCCTCTCCCTTTCTCCTTTCATCTCCATCTTTTCTATTCGCTCCTTTTACCTTCTGTCTCTCCTTCCATCCTTTACCTCTTGGCTGTGTTTTTATGTGGTGGCACAATTTTTCTTACTGCAGATAAACTTTCTCCCAGTGCCAGGGAAGATAGCTGTCAACAACCTTCAGTGAAAAGACTTTCAGTTCTGTAACTGAAACAAAAGCCTTTCCCCCTTTACTTCCAAGCTGAAAAATCCCAGGGAAGGATTCTGATTGGCCCAGCTTGGGTGACATACCCAGGGGAATGGGGTACATTACGATATGGAGATAGACTGCATCTGGGTCACAGTCACTTCTCTGACTTGCTATTTCAGGAGGGAGAAGGGGGACTGTGATTGGCAGCCCCAAAGATCACATGGTCAGTGTAAGGGAAGGTGTGGGGGTCCTAGACAGCATGTGTCCCTTAGAAATTCCTACCTTCCCCCAGATACATTCTCTTGGCTGACATATCTCCAATTCCTCAGGAGTATTCTTCTCATCCATTCCTCTTCCCAGCCACATACTGGTTAGCTCAGGACCCGTTCACCTGGTTCCCAGCTAGTCCGTGATGAGAGAGCACATGGGGGAAAGAATGAACTTCTATTGAATGGTTGCAGTGTGCTCCATATACCTTATCTTATTTAGTCCTTATGACAAATGCATGAAATGCTAACGATGATCCCTATTTTAGAGCCGAGACTCAGTGATCTTTAAATATATTTTATTAATTTAGCCAAATTTATATATACTTACTCTTACAAATATTACTTCATTACTTGTTAGGATAACAATAGAAGTACTGTTACTGCCATTTTACAGGAGATTGTCAACTGAGATAATGAGAAGTTAAATAATTAGTCCGAGGTAACACGTAGTAAACAGAGAGGAATTTGAACGCAGGTCTGTTAGCTACATCCATTGTACGTCTATAGCTACAGCCCTTACAACTTTAAATATGCATGATCTTTAATCTGGAATGAGAGGTATTTCATCTCTTCTGGGGAATGCTGGGAGCATTCACTGAGGAAGTTCATCCAGGCGAACAGCATAATCCACCCTCACCACATGCACTTGCTCACCCTTGGACTTTTAGCCTTGCCTTCCTATCTGCCAGCCTGTCACCAGCATCTTCTCCTGCCTGCTCCTGGCTGGGTGGGCTGAACTGCCAATTTCTAAGTAAGGTATGCAAGTGAGTTGCCGCTGCCCAGATCTCCACAAGTTAAGCAGAGTTGGGAGGGGACCACCATGGCTTATGTAATGCTCCAGCAGTCCTTATAACTAATCCCATGTTACAAGTTAAGGCAGAAGCTCAAGTTCATTGTGGTTGATGTGTGGGGCGGGAAGACTGGGCATCTCAGTAACATATAGCAGGTGGATGGCAGGGGCTGGCCTTGTAATGGAACTGGGATCTGGTTCAGGACCTTCTCCTTGAGGCTGGGGCTGGAGGGGTCCGAAACCCAGAGGTAGAGCGGGGAGGGTGATGGCCCTAGAAAAGATCCAGTGATGGCAGTGGGCATAGCAGAGGCACTGGAGTTTATGTTAGATGGTTGACAAACCAGCATTTGAAGGGCTCAGAAAGTTATTTGGGAAATAGGTGGGACTCGTGTTTTCCTATAATAAGGAGGGGAGAACTCCACCTTTGGTGGAGATTTGAGGTCAGGCTCCTGTGTGAAACATCAGTCCTCATACAGACAGGCCAGAGAGGCCCTTGCCACTGAGCTGGTTTTTAGGGAAAGGCTGTAATCCAATATTCACACAACTTCTAGCCTGATCTTCCTAAAACACAAATCTGAATACGACACTCCCCAACTCAAACCCTTCAGTGCCTCCTCATCACCTCCAGGGTGGTACCTGCACTTCTTAGGCAACGTCTTCAAAGCCCTGCTATCTCCCGCCTTCTCACCTTCCTCCCCTAGCCTCTTATAACACTTCCCTCCCAGCTTGCAACTAATGAAATACAGAATTACTTCTGGTTTCCAAGGCCAAGACTGGCCCACCATGCCTTTCCCTCTGCCTGAGATGGTATTGCTCCTCTTGTCCACTGGACAAACTCCTATACCTCATTCAATTTGCAGCTGAAATGCCACCTCCTCCTTGAAGTCTCCTTTAACTCCCCCAGTAGACTCAGATGTTCTCTCCTCTGGTATCCCAGAGCACTTCCTTCATACCTCCATAACACCCGTTGTATGTTATAAAAGTATCTGCCGATGTGTCCTTTTCTCCCAGCTGTTAGGCTGTGTGCTCCCAGAAGGCAGAGGCTGGGTCTTTTCTCTCTGTGTCTCCAGAGGCGTAGTTCAAGACAGACTTGGTCTCTGCTCTCACAGAGCTTACAAGTGATTAGGGGAGACCAGCATTTAACAAGTAATTCACAAATAAATATTTAATTAAGACTGGTGAGAGGTATTCAAGAAGAAGAAAGGCGTGTTGAAAAGCTATATCATGTGGGGGTGCGAGGGGCTGAGACACCCTCACAGGGCTCACTGTCTGTGGTATGAGCCACTGCGAGAATACTCAGTTCATTATAAGGACTTACCCAAATCTCCCCATAACCTGGCCCTGTGACCATCATCCCCAAAGACAGTGATCTCTGCTGCAGTCCCATCAGTGGTCCTACATCGGCACCTACTAGAGTTTTTCTCTGGAGGTTCAGACACTGTCCCCAAGGGCCAGCTTTTTGAAACTCATTGTCTGTTAATGAGCTAGCTAAGCATCATCATCATCATCATCATTTTGATCACCGTCTTCATCCTCAACATCACCAGCACCACCATCACCATCCTTTACAATTTTGGATCCTTTATATGTGCCAGGCGCTGTGGTAAATGTTTATTTAGTCATCTCTACGTTCCTATAGAAAGGTAATGTCATGAACCTCATTTTTTAAAAAATGAGGAAACGGGGAGGTCAGATAACTCACCAGAGGTCACACAGTTAATAAGTGGTGGCTCTAGGATTCTAATCTGAAATCTTTGCTTTTAACCTGTTCCCTGTATGTGCTCACAGGATGGCTCCAAACGGACCTTTTTTTTTTTTTTTGCGGTACGCGGGCCTCTCACTGTTGTGGCCTCTCCCGTTGTGGAGCACAGGCTCTGGACGCGCAGGCTCAGCGGCCATGGCTCACGGGCCCAGCCGCTCCGCGGCATGTGGGATCCTCCCGGACCGGGGCACGAACCCGTGTCCCCTGCATCGGCAGGCGGACTCTCAAGCACTGCGCCACGAGGGAAGCCCTGGACCTTTTTTAAATTTTATTTTAATCCTTCATAAGCTTTTTTCTTGAATTTTCTGGGTCTCTTAATGGCCTCTTTTGGGAGGCACTTGGGAGGAGTCATTAGAGAGAAGATTCTATTATTTATTGCCAAGTAGCCATCTTCAGTCATTACTGGGACTCAGAACACGTGCACATTTGTTCCTTTCAGGAGAGATTCATATAATGGGCCTCTCTAGAGAGATAGGGTCTCCTCTCTTCCTTCAAATTATACTGTGTAACACAGTCATCACCACTGATAATTATGGCTAGAAACACCACACAAGTTCAGCCCCCAGAGCCTCCATCTTCTGTGTTGTATTTAATAAGGTAGAGTAGAACTTTAGTTTTCTAGAATTTACAGGAACGCATCATTCCAGGAAGCCGAGTTTATGGGTAGCCCTTTAAGTGCTCTGCGCAGATATACAAAAAGATGCGTACTTACCATTCGGAAACATTGTTTAATAATATTCTTATCAAAATAAAGCTTACGTACAGAAAAGCTCACAAATCGTGCATCTTGGTGAATTATCACTTGTTGAATACACTCATGCAGCTGGCACCCAGATCAAGAAATAGAACATGACCTGAACTCCAGAAGCACCCCGTTCCCTCCCAAATCAGCACTGCCTCCCCTTTCCCGCACTTGTAAGCACTGACCTGACCTCTAGGATCATAGATTACTTTGCCTGGTTTTGAACTTTATATAAATGTCCTCATACTTCTTGTATTCTTTTGTGTCTGTCTTCTTTCACTCGAGATTATGTTTGTGAGATTTACCCATGTTGTTGTAGGTAGAAGTAATTTGTTCATTTTCATTACTCTAAGGCATTCAGTTCTATGACTGGCCACAATTTATATATCCATGGCTGCTGATGGACATTTGAGTGTTTCCAGTTGGAAACAAATAATGTTACTATGAACATCTGATAGGTGTCATTTGATGCACATATGTCTGCATTTCTGTTGATTTAAGGGTGGCAGCACTGAGTCATAGGGTATGTATAAGCTCAGCTTCAGTAAATGCTGCTGAAGAGTTTTCCAGGGAAAATTGCTCATATTCAGTTCATCAATCATGTGTGAGAGTTCCAGTTAACAACATTTGATAATGTGACTCCTTTTAAGGTTAGTCAATCTAGTGGAAATGCAGTAGTATTTTATTGTGGATTTAATTCTTATTTCCCTGTTGACAAATGAGGTTCAGTGCCTTTTCGTATCTTTATTGGCCATTTGGGCACCTTCTTCTGTGAAGTATTAGTTCATGTGATTTCCCTATTTTTTTTCTTTGGGTTCTCTATCTTTTCCTTATTGGTCTTAGAGAGTTCTTTATATATTTTGGATAAAAGTCAATTTATATATTTTGGATAAAAGTCCATTTCTGGTTAAATGGATTGCAAATACCTCCTTCCACACCATGGCTTACTTTTTCTTAGCAGTGTCTTTTGATAAGCAAAATTTTGATACCATTCCATTTACACATCTTCTTTATCATCAGTATTTTTATTTTTATGTCCTGTTTAAAAACTCTTTCCTACTCCAAGGTCATTCATATTTTATCTTATGCTACTTTCTAAAACCTTATTGTTTTACTTTTCACACTTAGCTCTACAGTCCATGTGAAGCACCATGTGAAGCACCAGGGCTTCCCTGGTGGCGCAGTGGTTGAGAGTCCGCCTGCCAATGCAGGGGATGCGGGTTTGTGCCCCGGTCCGGGAAGACCCCACATGCTGCGGAGCGGCTGGGCCCGTGAGCCATGGCCGCTGAGCCTGCGCGTCCGGAGCCTGTGCTCCGCAATGGGAGAGGCCACAACAGTGAGAAGCCCATGTACCACAAAAAAAAAAAAAAGAAAGATGTGAGGCAAAGACCAAGATTCACCTTTTTTACACGATTTCCTAGTTGTCATTGAAAATATCTTCTTTCCCCCACTGCTCTGCAGTATATCCTTAATGATAAATCAAGTTCACATATATTTGTGGAACTTTATCTGGACCTCAAACTATTCAGGCCTATTTTTCTTTCCTTATTATGGTACACTGGCTTAATTTCTATAGCTGCATAGGTCTCGATATCTGGGAATAGAAGCCATCCAACCTTGCCCTTCTTTTTCCAGATTGCCTTAGGTATTCTTGGCCCTTTGCATTTTCACATCAATTTTAGAAACGGCTTGTCAATATCACAGAAATCATGCTGCGAATTTAATGTAAGTTGCACTAAATCTATAAATCAATTTGAGAAGAATTGACATCTTTACAACCCTGGGTCTAGCAGTCCATGAACACGATTCAGTAAATGTAATTACATATCAACTCTGTGCTAATCAGTGTGCTGAGCTAAGATGTGGTTCTTGCCTTTGAAGGACTCACAAATAGGTAAACAAATACTTACACACAAAATATTTAATGTGATCATCTCATTACTGATAAGAATAAGAGCTAATATTTAATAAGTGCCTATTTTCTGCCAACCATGATTTTAAGGACTTTAGTGCATTAGTTATGTTTTACACTGATACTTTGAGGTAAATGCTGTTATTAGGCCCATTATATAGGTATTTTTAATCTTAACAAAGTCCAGGGAAAAAGAGCACCCAGGTCTTGATGGGAAAGTCAGAGGAAACAGGAAACATCACAGAAAAGGTGAAAATTTAGCTGATTTCTAAAGAAGTTTGCTAAGAATGGAGGAGGTAGAACATTCCAAGCATATGAGTAGCATATGGAAAGAAAAAATATTGTAGGGTGAAATGATATATGGCTTTTCAGGACTCGCCAGTGAGCGAGTCCCAGGACTGAAATGCAGTGTGGCAGGGAATGGAAACGTGGCTGATGAAGCTCTCCAGAAAGGCAGAGTCTGTGGGCCTATCAGTCTATGGGGTTTGAGCTGTAGCCTGAAGGCAGTGACTGTGCAGCAGAAATTGACTGTCTGTCTTATGCTGGGTTCCCCAGAAGCAGGTATTATTCATTTCCTAGGGCTCCCACGTATAGAACCACAAACTGGTGGCTTAAAACAACAGAAATGTATTTGCTCATGGTTCTAGAGGCTAAAAATCTGAAATCAAAATGTCATCAGAGGGCTTCCCTTGTGGCGCAGTGGTTGAGAGTCCGCCTGCCGATGCAGGGGACACGGGTTCGTGCCCCGGTTTGGGAAGATCCCACATGCCGCGGAGCGGCTGGGCCCGTGAGCCAGAGGCCACAACAGTGACAGGCCTGCGTACCGCAAAAAAAATAAATAAAAAATGTCATCAGAGTTGGTTCTTTCTGGAGGCTCCTAGAGAGTTTCTTCCATGCCTCTCCCAGCCTCTGGTGACAATCCTTGCTGTTCATTGGCCTGCAGATGCCTCACTCCAATCTCTGCCTCTGTCATCACCTGGCATTCTTCCCTGTATGTCTCCATGTCTCTTCTTCTAAGGACACTGGCCATCTTGGCCTTAGGATTACCTTAACCCAATATGATCTCATCTTAACTAATTACATCTGCAAAGACCCTATTTCCAAATAAGATCACATTTCCAGGGACCTGGGATTAGGATTTTAACATATATTTTGGGAGGACACAATTTAACTCCATAACAAACTCTCAGGTGAGGATTTGGGTGCCATTGACTTATTAAGGAAGTGCTCCCAGGGGAGGCCAATAAGGGAGTGGGGAACTGGGACGGGGAGGAAGAAGCCTTGCCAGCCCATGACCCCAGTGAGCTCTGATTCTGCAGGGCCATTTCAAGGTGTCAGGTACCCCTCAGAATGGTCATCACCTGATACAAAGTAGCTGGGCCTTTCATAGTAGGCAGAACAGACTCCAGTGACCAGGGACGAGCTGCAGGTGCTGGCCTCTGGAAGCAAAGGCACATCAACACCAGGGTCACATTACAATGGTACAGAGGAATTTGAGGTGATGTGGGCAGAGCACCTTTACTGTCTGCTTCTTGTTCTCTGCTCCCCTTCCTCCAGAATTGTGTAGAATAGCCTTGAAAGCCCTCCCACCCCACCCTAGATAACCTCCCACTGCTGTGGGGCTGTCTGTCTATCCCTCAGAGATCTCAGTTCTTTCTCCTGACATCATAAGCATCATTTTCTGCCTGCCACTGCTGTGCAACCACATTTCTTACTCTTCTCTACTTCTTTGTGCTTTTTTTCTCATCCTTTCTTCCTTCCTTTCTATCTGACCTTTTATAGACATCAGTAGCCACCAATTAGAATGCACCTTCACTTTTGTGGGATGAACTGGCTAACCACAGCATGAGATGTGCATTGTCTCCAAGTGCTTCTCTAAGATGTCATTGTGTTGGTGGCTCACGGACCATTGCTGAATTTTCCTAGATGGTGGTTTTAAGTTTTGGACTTTTGGAATGTTTCATTTTCAGGACTGAAACTAGAAGACTAAATGCCCCTCCTTAACAGGGGGTTGCTTATCAGAATCACATAAATACTATAGGTTCAATGAATTGATTTTTAAATTTTGAAAACAGTCGACGCTTACGGAATACACACACTATAGATATTCCTATATATGTAGGAATGTAGAGCAATGAGTGGAGTGTTAAACTGGGGAGGGGGCCAGACCCAAAGCCTGCCTCTGGGTGGTCTTACTACCTTCAGCGTGTCTGTTGACATTTCTGTGTCTTTGTGTCCTATTTGTGAAATTAGAGGGCTTGGAATGGAGGATTCTTAGGATAGCACTAATAGTCTATAATTTTATGTTTAAAGAATCTTAGCATTTTAATGTAGGCAGTAATTTAGACCTCAATTTACATCAATTTCAAGAAGCTTGAATGGAGCATCTCTTAGATGCCAGGCTCTGTGCTAGGTGATAGGGATACAAAGAAAATGAAAACCCAGTTCCTCTCCAGCATTAACTCACAGTCCAGTGGAAAAGGGTGGTAAAAATAGAATTGCAGTCCAGTGCAAAAATTGCAATAAAGGATTTCCATCTCAGGGGATTGTAGATACAAAGGGAGGGGCAAACACCATTGCTAAGATCCCTGAGCTAGATTTCAATGAATACCTAATTCTCTGGGTCAATGTGGGAAGGAAGAGTTTAAAGTAGGTTCGTAATTCCAACTGCTGTAACAAACAATCCCACAATATAAGTTTATTTCCAGTTTATGCCAAGTATAATATGGATGTTTCTGGTCCATGAGTGATTATCTGTGTGGTTATCCAGTAACCCAGTTTCCTTACACCTTGTGGCTCTACCGTCCTTCTTCTGGGGCATCAGAGTCCTCTGCTGGATCTCCTGCATTCAGCAGGCAGAGCTGGGAGAGGAAGAATGGAGAATCATGTAGAAAGTCTGGATGGGCCAGGCAGGAAGTGGCATGCATCATGTCTGTTCACACTTTCCACCGGTAGGACTGGGGCACCAGCAGACCAAACTGCAAGGGAGGCTGGGAAGGTGTTCTAGCTGAGTACCCACAAGAAATAGGAAATGTGTTTTGCCACATCTTACAGGAGTTTGTGCTGCGAGCAGCTGGATCTCTCTTGAGCTGATCTATGGAAGTGTAACATTAGATAACTGTCAAGACAAGAGTTGCTGACCAGGGACTATTTTTGTCAAATTGTGGTTACTGAGAGAGAGCTCACCTCAGCCTTGGTTGATTCAAGAATTCCTAAGTGAGATTATAGTTCAGACGTTTAGCAGGTTCTGAAATGTGAGAGGGGGCTGGGTGGAGAGGGTGAAATTTCACTACTCTACAGAATGAGCCTTTCCCACTGACAGCTGCCCCCGCTACCCACAGGTCTGGGATGTTGGGGAACTCAACGTTTATCCGTTTGACGAATGGAAGGCAGCTGATTCTTACGCTTATCATCTGCTTTCTTCTGTCTCTGCAGTGACACTTTCAGCTGCCCCTCCCTCTTACTTCAGAGGATTCACATTGATCGCCCTCAAAGAGAACAGAGAGGGTGATAAGGAGGAAGACCATGCCGGGACCTTCCAGGTAAGACCCCTTCTGGGCTTTTCCAGGGACCCCTGTCACTCTAGTAGATGCCAAGTGAAGGGTGGGCCGGATCGAGGAGGCTGAGGGTAAGGAATGGGGCAGGTATCTGAGGGGGCTTCTCATGCAATTCCCTTGACCATTGGTCGGGTGAGCCAGGTCCATGGAAAGAGCTATAACGGAGTAGGCAGCAAATGCCTCGCGTCTACCTTAAGGCCTTGGGGCTTGGCCACCAGGCAGGGCTCTTCTGGGGCTCACAGTACCTTGGGCAGCAGACAGTCCAGTGTGGTGGGAGCTCCGAGAACCCTGCCGAGGCACGGATGTGTTTCCTGTGCAGCCATTTCTCAGTCGACTGGCAATTTTCAAGTGTAAACGGAACAAGAGCTTAGGCTGGCCAGACTGGAGGGAGTTCAAAGCATGGGAGAAGGACTATTAAGGGAACGAAGAGATTGATTTATGAGGGAAGATTAAAAGAACTAAACATGCTTTGCTTGGCTAAATGAACAGGGCCGAGTTGAAGAGGTGGTAATGGTCTTCAAATGTCAGTCCTTGCAGAGCAGCCTCTTCCAGGGGAGGCCTCGTTTGACTTTGTACAAAAGGGCACAGCAAGACGAAAGTGGGTCAGGAGAAGAAAGGGAATCTCAAAGACAAGGGCCCTGCCAGTGAGTCATATTTCACCGTGGAATATTCTTCCAGGGGAAGTGGCAGGAACATCACCCCCTCTCAGAGGTTTAGAAAGAGGCCGGCAAGTTGTCAGAACATGTCCCAAAATGACTGGGGCGATCCTAGGAGGAGGCGCGGCCAAATCTGCTGTAACCATTTTTCATCTCAAATTTCCATTGTTCTGGAATCCATTTTTATCTGGCATTTGCAAACTCAGAAGAAGAAAAAAAAAAACTCAGGAAGAATACTTATACCCATAGCTGACTGCTGGGGATTCTGGTACAATTTGTGGGTTCCACAGAGCACCCAAGATATCTTCCCCATCCAAAGATATCTTTAACCCCTTGTGGGCAGGTTGTAATTTTGAATCCTGTGATTTAAAAAAAATGTCCAGCGTTTAAGATTCTGGACTTCTGGCCTAGTGAAACTGTTAATTCCATGATGATTGTAATGTGCTTCTATGGACCTAGATGTCAGGAACTTCCTTGGCATGTATCTGAAGGAGTTACCCAGATACAACCAATATTTGTTGGGTACTTACCATATGCCAGACACTTGGTTAAGTGCTTTACCTTATCTTGGTTTATCTTAATTTAATTAGTTTACCTTATCTTAGTTTGATTCTCACAGCAACCAAGTAGATAGGAACTATTATCCCTATTTTATAGATCAGGAAATTGAAGCTAGAGAGATTAAATCACTTACCTAAAGTGATTTAATAGTAAATAGTAAGACCAGGCTTCTGTCTCAGGTGTCTGATTCCAGTGACTAAATGTCTTCCCTATAGTACAGAACAAGCTCCTGGCCAGGTGTGTTTGGACAGTGCATCAGCAAGATTGTTATTATAGGGAAAGGAAGATTCATGCATACGTTCAGCCCATAAAGCACTAAAATATATTCCTCTTGTTCTTGTTGTTCTAATTTACCTGGAGGTGTGAATGCTTTATAAGATTGGGGCAGCTGAGAGATCTGGGTACCTGAGTGTCGGGAGGGATAAAGTTCTAAGAAGGGAAAAGTGGGGGGTGGGAGATGAGAAATGTGATCTTAATATTCACCCAAGCAAAATTTATCTGCTTTAAAATGATGCTTAGATGTATATACGCAGAAGAGTTGAAAGGAGGGACTTGAACAGATAGCGTATAGCCGTGTTCATAGCAGCATTATTTACAAGAGCTGAAAGACAGAAGCAACCCAAATGTCTACTGATGGATGAATGGATAAACAAAATGTGGTGTATACATACAGTGGAATATTATTCATCTTTAAGAAGGAAGGAAATTCTGACACGTTATCACGTGGATGACCCTTGAAGACATTAAGCTAAGTGAAGTAAGTAGGCACAAAACGACAAATATTGTCTGATGTCACTTATATGAGCTACGCCGTCAAATTCATAGAGACAGAAAGTACAGGGGATGTGGGGCAGGGGGAAACAGAATTATTGAACAGATGTGGAGTTTCAGTTTGGGAAGATGAAAAAAGTTCTGGAGATAGGTGGTGGTGATGCCTGTTCAACAGATGAATGTACTTAATGCCATGAACTGTACACTTAAAAATGGTTAAAATGGTAAATTTTATATATATTCTGATACACACACACAAAATGATGCCTGAGTTAGGCCAGTGGGGACATGGCTTCTTTCTTTGATGCCATTTTAATTCAGTAAATTGACAGTCCTCTCCAGCTCACTGTTGTCTCTTCTTGGCCAAATCTTGGTCCTTGCAACCAGTTGGTGAATACAGGGCCCTGCTCACAGTGGGCAGTGGGTAAATGTTTGTTGAATGAATAAACGAACAAATTATTCTTTCTACTAGTGCCCATAACTCAGTCCTATTTGGGATTGTTCCAGAACTCCTATCTCTTTATGCATCCATCCTTCCTTCTTCTCTTAGAGCTTCTGACATCCTTTCTTGTTACATCACAGTGGTTCTCAGAGTGTGGTCTCTGGACCAGCAGCATCAGCACCATCTGGGAACGTGTTAGAAACAGAAAATCTCAAGCCTCACCCAGACCTTCTGAATCAGAAGCTCTGAGGGTGGGGCTCCCACAGCCTGTGTTTCAGCAAGCCCTCAGGGTGAATCCGATGCCCACTCGAGTTTGAGAACCAGTGTTGACATGAGACATGGATCCAGCCCATCCAACATGAACTTCTCCACCATCACATCAACATATCTGTTGTTTGAGCCCTAGAGGGATCAAAGTGGGAAACACACATGAAAAATGCCTAGCATACAACAATAATGCTTGTATGGCAGATACTGTTCTAAGTGGTTTACATTTTTTAACTGATTTAATCTTCAGAGTAACACCATGAGATAAGCATTATTATCCTGTTTTTCACAGATGAGGAAATTGTGGCACAGAGCAATTCAATAACTTTCTTAAGACCATTCAGCTCTAAGCAATAAATCTGGGATTCAAACGCGGGCAGTCTGGCTCCAGATCCCTGCTCCCAACCATGTATACTGCCTCTCAATGTGTACATGTTAAGTGAAAAAATGAGAGTGTCTTATGACTTTTTTATGGTAGTAGTCTCTAGGTCAAGAGCTTTATATTCGTTATCCTACTTAGTTCTGATAGCAACCCTGGGAAGTCAGGATTGTTATACCCATTTTCCAGATGATGAAACTGAGTCTCCAAGGGGCTAAGTAAATTGACCAGAGTAATCCAACATCCATGGAGGTGGAGTGTGGGGGAATGGAAGGGAAGGGACTCTGTGCCAGTGATTTTCTCACACTCATCTCCCCACCCCTGCCCTGTGCATTAAATGCACACTTCACTTGGGTGCCCAGTATCTCCAAAGTTAGAGGGGGAAGAATCATTACTCATGCCCCATCCTACCTCTCCTGCTTCAGACATTGTGCTCTCTATGCTTGCGCCCCTCCACTCTAGCATAAACGTCTTTTCTCTGTACCAAAGCTGTTATCTTTGGAGTCATTCATTTATGCATATGCATTTACTGAGGGTCTCCGATGTGCCAGGCGCTAAGGTAGGCACTGGGTTTACGACGGTGAGAAAAACAGACATAGTCCTGCCCTCAAGGAGCTTACAGCATCTTCCTTGTAATGGTGCCTTATATCAACAGGGATGGCAAACAGTCAGCAAGTCATCAGTTGGAACATGAACGGATGATCAGAAGCTACAAATACCTGTGTAATTTTAAAAATATATGCATGGCAGTTAACAAATATTTAGATATATTTCTTTGTTAACACCCTCACTCCAAATATGACAGCTTTGAGGACTTGGCATCAACAACAAAATTCTAATACCCTTTAAATCTGGTGGAAGATTACATTCTTAATTCTAAAAGTAACTCTGAGAGCGAGTGATTTTGCTTCTAAATGAGAGCCCTTACTCAGAGAGCACTGACTCACCAGGTACAAAAGAAACTTTAAAGCAAACTTTAATGCCCCTTTAGACTCAGTGGGGAGGGGCTGGGGCTGCTTGGGACTGGGAGGGTAAGGGTTACAGCTCTCACCACCCCGGCAGAGGCCCAGGAGAAAGGGGTGGGGCTGCCTTCTCTGCTTCCAGCTGCGGGTCCAGCGTGGCAGCTTTGGCACAGACTAGGGTATCTGTCCCCAGCTGCCAGAAGGAAGAGACACGGGAGTCTGATGAGCTAGCTGGGTGTACTCATGGTTAATTGAAAGTGACAAGGAATGCAGCAGCTGGACTGCCTGTACAGAAGTAATCCACCAATCCTTTATAACTGTATTGTTCAAAACGAGTTGCTCCCAGGAATGCTTGTGGCCCAGCCAACTGCCCAGCTCTTTCTCCCTCCTCCTTCAGGTCTCTGCTCAGAAGTCCCTTTCCCAGGGGGCGTGCCCCATCACCCTATTTGAAACTTCATTCCCCCCCTGCTGTCCCTGAGCTGAATTCCCTATCCCTCTCCACCACTTAATTTTTTTCCATTGCCTTTATTGCCATCTGACGTGCTATCTGTTTGACTTGTTGAGCATCATCTGCCCCCTTCCACTAAACTGTAAGCTCCACGGGGCAGGGATTTTTTTTTTTTTTTTTTTTTTTGGGCAGGGATTTTTGCCTGTCTCGTTTGCTGCTATATTCCCAGCACCTTGCCCTGTGCGCCTCACAGAGTAGGCACTCCAGTTTGACAGAATTTTAAGCACAGTATTTGTACTAAAATTCAAGCTGCTAGTTTATAACACCATCACTTTATTTTTAATTTAAGGCCTACATGCATCAACTAGTTTAGGGGATAGTCTGCCAATCAAAGGAAGGAAGCTTCATTATAAAGAGGAATGTTTGCCTAAGATTCCTTATCAATACCATACAAATGAGTATCTTTTAATAACTAATTATTCCATTTTCTTTTTTTTTTTTTTGCGGTACGCGGGCCTCTCACTGTTGTGGCCTCTCCCGTTGCGGAGCACAGGCTCCGGACGCACAGGCTCAGTGACCGTGGCTAACGGGCCCAGCCTCTCCGCGGCATGTGGGATCTTCCCGGACCGGGGCATGAACCCATGTCCCCTGCATCAGCAGGCGAACTCTCAACCACTGCACCACCAGGGAAGCCCTATTCCATATTCTTAATCACCTGTTTATAAATTATTTCCATTATCTCTTCACTAACAATAAATATTTATTAGCTCCTAATGAGTTCTGAGCCACGTGAGATGCTAAATGAGTTTTCAACACACTTTTCTAAAAATAAACTGCTATTGCAAGCCTGTTCTTAGGAATTCTCTCTTACTTTATAGGAAAACTTCCTCTTTTTACACTCACCTAAGCTTAGTCGTGACCCTTATAAGATATTAGAATTTTTCAATCTACTATTCACTACTATAAATAAGGGAGTAAAAGTTTCTTGCATAAAGTTTTTTTCCTTATTTGGTATTAGTTTGCTAGAAGAGATTCCCAGAAGTGTAATTACAAATGCAAAGGATATGGAAATTTTTATAGTTTTGATATGTGTTTCAAGGGTGATTTCCATCCCCCAGCCCTCCCCCAAATTTTCACTCAGCACTCTTTTCAACAACCTGAATATGGGCATTCCATCGAAGTAGCCACACCCACTGATATGAAGGGAAACATATATTCCCATATCAGGGCTGGGCATGACAGGATTTGGGCAGGTCAAACTGATAGACCAAATCTAGCAAGATGAAAGCTAATGGAAGAAAACAGAAAGTTACCTACTTAGATCCAAATAACCTATTGCACCTGTACAAGAAGAGCGATTTGGATTTATGGCAGCACGTTAAACAAACAACAACAAAAGAATCTGAGGATTTTTAGTTGCCTGTAAGTAAGTTCAGAATGAGTCATTCATGAGATAGGACCACAAAACACGAATGAGGTCCCAGTATGCATCAAAGGTGCATGAACACATAGATTGTCTTACGGGATTCTTAATCCGTCCTGAGATAGCCCATAATATTCTCTTTCTTTTCCTGTAGAGTACACCTTTCTAGTGAATGGATATTACCATATAAAACACACAGTGCTTTCTTTCATTCATTTACTTGTTTATTCAAATATTTCCATATCATTTATAGCACCCTACTTTTCCTTAAGGGTGGTTATTACAACTTATATACTTGCTTGTAGGATTATTTGTTTAATATTGCTCTGCCACAGCAAATTGTAGGGCATAACAGTATCTATTTTGTTCACTAGTGTATTTCTATCAACTAGCACTGTGCCTGGCACATGGTGGACACTCAATAAATATTAGTTGGGATGATCTAATAAAAGCACTAATTACCAGCTATGTGAAAGACAACATACTAGGCTCTGAGCATACCGAGATGAATAATTAAGGCCTGGTCCATGGTGTTAATTAGGAAGTTAAGATCTACAATAGAACTTCGCAACCCTGGCATGCTAGGTGTACTGGCCGAGTACAAAATGGATTATAGGAGAGCCTAGATATTTATTTCCTTGGGTATTGGGGTGGTCTTGTCTGTTTACTCGAAATGCGATCATTTCCTACCTGTGACATAAAGAGACTTGTATAGAAAGAACTCTATTGCAGCATACTAAGTGTTATAATTGCGGCATGTGTGCAAATAAGAAAGCAATCATTTGTAGGAAGCGAGGAGTGAGAGCTGATTTGGGAGAAGAGAAAGGATATTTATAGAGATGATAACTTTTTTTAAATTGAAGCATAGTTGATTTACAGTGTTGTATTAGTTTCAGGTGTACAACAAAGTGATTCATATATATATATATTCTCTTTCAGATTCTTTTCCATTATAGGTTATTACAAGATATCAAATATAGTTCCTTGTGCTATACAGTAGGTCCTTGTTTTTTATCTATTTTATATATAGTAGTGTGTATCTATTAATTCCAAACTCCTAATTTATCCCTCCCCCCCTTCCCCTTTGGTAACCATAAGTTTGTTTTCTATGTCTGTGAGTCTGTTTCTGTTTTGTAAATAAGTTCACTTGTATCATTTCTTTAGATTCCACATATAAGTGATAGCATATGATATTTGTCTTTTTCTGTCTGGCTTACTTCACTTAATATGATCATCTCTAGGTCCATCCATGTTGCTGCAAATGGCATTATCTTATTATTTTTTATGGCTGAGTAATATTTCATTGTGTGTGTGTGTGTGTATATATATACACACACACACACAAACACACACCCCCCACACCTTCTTTATCCATTCATCTGTTGATGGACACTTAGTTTGCTTCCATGTCTTGGCTATTGTAAAAAGTGCTGCTGTGAACATTGGGGTGCATGTATCTTTTGGAATTAGAATTTTCTCTGGATATATGCCCAGGAGCGGGATCACTGGATCATATGGCAACTCTATTTTAGTTTTTTAAGGAACCTGCGTACTGTTCTCCATAGTGACTGCAGCAATTTACCTTCCCACCAACAGTGTAGGAGGGTTCCCTTTTCTCCAGACCCTCTCCAGCATTTATTATTTGTAGACTTTTTGATGATGGCCATTCTGCCTGGTGTGAGGTGATACCTCACTGTAGTTTTGATTTGCATTTGTCTAATAATTAGAGATGTTGAGCATCTTCTCATGTGCCTGTTGGCCATCTCTGTGTCTTCTGTCTCTTTGAGACAATAACTTTTGAGTTGTCTTTTGGGTAGTTTTAAAGTTTGCAGGTGGACAAGGGGTGAAGATAAAGGGTTTGTGTGAAAACCACTATACTCTTTCCTCTATTTTTTTTTTGAAGTTTAAACCCTGTTTCATGTTTATTACTTTCCAACACTAAATTTTGTTTTAGAAAATTAATATGAGAAAAAAATAAGTAATAGACATTTGTTACGTTTAAAATACTTAATTTTTGGTTGTAGTGAACAGTATTTCATTTCTGCCCTCAACTAGTTTAAAGTGGAAAAGCACCTAACCAAATGCAGAACTTAATACACACTTAGAGCTTATAATTTAGTATAAGGGAATTAGAGACAATATACAACATAAATAAAATATACATGTGGTAGGTAATAGGGGTAATGGGAAAAATAAAGCAACTGGAATGGATAGATGGAATTTAAAATGGTGGTTATGGTGAGTTGCTGAGAAAACTGGCATTTAGGTAAAGACCTAAATGCTATGACAGAGCAATCTTTCCTCTATTTTAAAACTTGCTCTATTTTAGTGTTTCATTGTATCTACTTTGACAAGCACATAGAGACCAGTGAAGGCACAGTAAACGTTTTCTCGAATGAATGAATGAACGAACGAATGAACAAATGAATGAACCAGGGGATGGATGACATGCTATGCTGGCCCCTTCCCTTCAGGAACTCACTCGGTGTAAAATGCCTCTGTGAGCTGTGATCCTAAAGGAACCATCAAAAGGACATATTTAAAAATCAATGTCAAGACATCTTCTTCAACGCTTAGTTTTCTTTTTTTAATTGATGTTTAAAATCATTTAACATTGCTGCTTATCATTTAAAATGAGAAGCAGTGTGGCATGTGAGTGCCTGGGCTGGATGTCTGTCCTCAGGCTGCCATAGCCCTGGTCCCTGTTGCCTGATACCAGAAAGGACAACAAGTAGTTTCCTTCCAAGCAGGCAAGCCCTGAGTCTGGGGACCAGATGCCTAATCAGGACTTGAGCATCATTCCTCTCAACAGAGCACACCCTTGTTTTGTGATGGAAAATACAGAAAATGGTAAATACAGAGGATAAAGAAGAGAGAAAATTAGTCATCTTATAATCTAGAGATAATCAGTATTAGCATTTGGGTATCTTTCCTTCTAGATTTTAAGTGTGTACACACAACACACACAGGTATATGTGTAAATTAGCTCCTCTCGTTCTAGAGGTGGCCATTTAGAATTTGACAGTATCAGTGGTGGTCACACAGTTTATTATGACAGTAAAAAGCATCGCTATTTTTAGGCTGATCTTCCTCCTCCAAAAGGATCATGTATCTCATTATTTTCCAATTCGAGCTTTGCTTTTCTATTTAGAATGTACAGTGGGTGTCTGAAAAAAAACATGGGTTTTGGAGTTTGCAGACGCGAGCTCAAATTCTGCCTCTACCAACTGGGTGAAGAAGTCACTTAATTTCTCTGAACCTTAGTTCTTGCATCTATAAAATAGGCATGATAAAGATTGTTTGGAGTATCAGATGAGATAATTTATGTAAAATGCCCAGCACAGTGCCTGGACATAATCAATGTCTCCTCCTTCTGAGTCAGCAGCCCAGAGCCCTTTCTACCTTTCTGTGTCCAGTGAATCACAAACTCCATCCCTCTGTAGATGCGGCAGACATCTCATCTTAGGTATAACTCACCAGCTGTCTGTGTGCCTCTACCAAGTGAGGGGAGAGACAGACTTCTTCAATTCTTTCTATCTTCACTGTAATATGATTGGGAGGCTATAATATAAAGTGAAAAATTTCAGTGGATACATGATACCCAGTAAATAAAAACAAAATTCTATGGGTGCTAGCTGTTTGGCTGGGCTCAATGACTGGCTTTGTGACCTACTCCACACAACAGCTTCACCGAAAATGGGATTCAAATTGTACCTTGACAAGGTCTCTACACCTCAGGGAATGAGCAGATGGAGGAAACCACGACTGTCACCTCCAGGTACTAACCGGTCTAGTTGCTTCATTAATTTTCATTCTCTCACTCCAGGCTGTAAGTTTCACAAGAATGGGGACTGTCTCTTTCACCACTGCACAACCAGTGTTGGGTGCAGTATCAGGTGCTCAGTAAATATTTGTCACAAAAAGAAATAAATGTATTAATTTCCCGTCAGTCTCAGACCCATCCCATGAGGTAGGCACTATTGTCATCTCCATGTTACAGGCAAGGTAACACTGAGTGAATTAGAAATGTGACAAAAGGCACAGAGCCAGTAAATGGCAGTGAGCAAGGATTAAAACATCTGCAGTCTGTACCATTTTCTCTGTTGAGCAACTCTTGTAGCTCCAGGGGCAGATGTATGGGAGAGACAGACATAAATTGACTACTTGGTCCCCTAAAATCCTTTCTGGGTCATTCCAGAGATCACACCAGGTTTATCATCTCACAGCACTTCATATGCCATGTCCTCTGTATTTCCTGATACTCATGTCTTACTTTCATCCTATTTAGAATCTGTGCCCCCTACCCCATCTCCGAGCTCTCAAACACTTGGTACATCCCTTTATTCTAGTTCTTCAGACACCGTGTAGCCCTGATGTGTTAAATCCCTATTTGCCTACAAGATTCTGCAAAGAGGCAGGAATCTGGGCTACAGCCATCTCTGTATTCCCACGGCCTCACGAAGACTTGGCACTGGCCAGTTGATAAATGTTTTCCAAATTGGTGGATGACTGCTGCTGGAATTTCTGGCCCTACCCCCTTGTTTGCTGGCATTACTTGGTCTCATGCTTTCTTGCATGGGAACTAGCGTTGTTTCCACATCTATTTTTCTAAAGCTCTGGAAATCATTTGCAAATACATGACAGAATTGTTTAGCAGACAATATATAATGTTTACTGCCCCCAAAGCACTTTTATCATGTATGTATTAAGTAGCTTAAAAATGTCAATAAGTCACTGTAGGGCCTTGCAATCCCCTCATCTTTAGAATGAGAATGATGAGCCTTCATTCCAGACCTAACTACCTTATAGGATAGATCTTAACTGATTTTACAAACTTGTAAGCCGTCTGTATGCTTCTTAAAATAGTTAAATCCAAAGAGCAAATGGATCATAGTTTACTTAAACAATAGCCTATTGTAGCATATTTAGGTAAATCTGTTAAATACTATAAATAATTTTTATGAAGAAAATCTTTTCATTCATTTACTTATTTTCAACAAATATTTACAAAGTCTATTATGTACAAGGCCTATTCTAGGCTGTGCGTATATAGCTGTGACAAAACAGACAAAAACCCTTGCCCTTAAGGACATTGTGTTTCTAGATTTTAGATCATTTCCATGGGATAGAGTCCCAAGTTTCTATATCAAATAGTTTTTTGGCTCTTGACATATATTGTTATATCACTGTTTATCACAGCTGATCAAGTAGGAATTTGAGTAGAAGCCTAGCTCAGAGCTTACTTTTAGAGAGAATGTGTAACCTTTGTCAAGTTACTTGGTCTTGGTTTTTCCCCTTGGACACAAAACTGTCCCTCCCATTGACCCCCAGCTGATATCTGATGTTGTCCCCTAGTCCTTCATTTTGGGGAGGCCAAGGTGTTGGCTGGAAAAAGTTCCCATCCATCTACCATGTGGTTACTAACCCCCAGCTTGCAAATCCCATTCTTGTGCAATTACCTTCTTGTAATCAAGACCTCGTCAACATTTCAAGATTCTTCAAATTTGGCATCTTTTATCCAACATAGGTAATTACTGTCCTCACAGCCTATGTCCCTGCAGACTGAATGAGCCTGTATCCTCAGCTAAGCCATCAATGCATGCTTCAAGGACTGTGTATTTCCTCTTCCGTCTGCCCAGGATGCTCTTCCCCCAGATAGCCATTAAAATCCACACGACCTCACTTCTTTCAGGTTCCTGCTCAGAGGTCTCTTTTGTCAAAGAGTCCGTTTCTGACCATATTTTATCAAACAATACCCCCATAACTCTTAATTCCATTTACCCTGTTTAGTTTTCTTCTTTTGACTGATCACCACCTGACATGGTTGGTATGTGCTTGCTGGTGTGTTAGCTGTTTTCCCTCACTGCAATGTCAACTCCACAAGAGTAGGGACATTGCTTTGTTCAGCACTGTGTTCAGCACTATCATGGTGTCTGGCACATAGTAGGCAATTAATAAATAGCATTGCCTTTTTGAATTCAGCCCTAAAAGCCGTTGTTCTTTTTGACAATGAAATGATACTGACTCTATGTAAAGACAAGGATTCTGGCCCACGCCCTGCACTCCTTTCCTTCCCAAAGTCAGCTGACATCCCAGGGCTTCCTCGCATGTGCCCATATGAGGATGCATGCTCACCCACACCTCCTGGCCTGTTTCCAAAGCAGCCTGGACTTGTGCAGCTGTCTTTCTGGATCCTAGTATAGGATGTTGCCTGAATCCCAGTATAATTGTTATCATTTTAGTGGCAACATAGTCACTCCACTTCTCACTGACTGCATAAGCTTGGGCCACTTAATTTAACCTTGCCTATCAATTTGGAATAATACTAATTCAAAGATTTGTAATGATTAGATAAGGATTGCCAGTTTCTGCTATGACATGTTAAGAACTTAGAAATCACCGCTCCTGTCCTCACAAGAAAAAAACTGAAAAATTGAAAACCAACAACTCTAATTAGATCCATCAGTGAGTTGAGGTCACAAGGCAAACTGCCCTTCCTCACCCCCAAACTGGAGAGACAGGGAACACTGAGAATCACAGCTTATCAGGAGCAGAAACTACTGCAGACAGTAACTGATCAGAATACTTACACAGTAATTGATGAACAGCTACAGGCTGAGCGTGGACTAGCTTCATAGTCAAACTCCTTAGGAACCCAGTGTCAGGGGATCACTACATGTCTGTGAATTTTACCTCCAGGATCCCTACCAGGTTCTCACAGTGAAGATCAGAGAAAAATCCTCTCCTGTTTTAGGCAGAGGGAGGGGGAAAGTAACCATTTTGAAATATATCCAGAGCATTCTCCTTAACAAAGATCTTCCCTCAAGGGAAACTACTAGAGCCTTACCTGACCCGGGGGAAGGGCAATTAGCCAGCTCCAGCCCGCTCTAGCATTCTTGTCTCATAAAGGGAGTAAAAAAAAAAAAAAGGCCAAGAAACTCTTCTAAAGGTCCCGGCCCAGAGATGATGGCCTGATTTTAAAAAAAGAAAAAAAACCCCTGAGATTTAAGCATAGGATTCTAGACTGCTTCCCCTTCCCAATACTTGACCATCACATTAACAGGGCTTTAGTATAATAACAGTGGATTATAACCAAGAGAGCTTCAAGGCATAAACTCTATTTATGAAGGAGTTTCTAGAGAAAAGCAAAGATAATAGGGGAGACAAAAATCAAGACACTGGAGGAGACTGAAGCCTCTGATACCCATACTACAGCAAACATTAAATGCACAGGCTAACCCATACATAGCCAGATGAACATAAAACCACACACTAAAGGCTTATTTGCCTCAGTTCCTATTATCCTGTGGATTATGTCTGGCTTTCAACAAAACAAGGCATGCTAAAAGGCAAGAAAAAACACAGCCTAAAGAGACAAAGCGAACATCAGAACCAGACTTGGATATGATAGATTTCAGAATTACCAGACTGGATTTAAATAACTATGATTAATATGCTAAGGACTCTAATTTTTAAAAGTGGACAACATGCAAGAACAGATTGTAATGTAAGCGAAGAGTTTGAAATTCTAAGAAAGAATCAAAAGGAAATGCTAGAAATAAAAAACGTTAACAGACATGAAGAATGCCTTTGATGAGCTCACCAGTACATTGGACATGGTCAAGGAAAGAATCAGTGAGCTTGAAGATTTCTCAGCAGAGACTTTGCAAACTGAAATGCAAAGAGGAGAAAAAGAACGAAAGAAACCAGAACAGAATATCCAAGAACTGGGATAATAATCAAAGGTGTAGCATACGTATAATGAATGGTAATATGAAAGAAAGAAGTAGAAGTATTTGAAGATCGGATGAAATAATAAATAAAGAAGACTTACCAAAGTCAGTAGCTGGCTAATACTGAACGATCAATAAACACTAGCCATTATAACTACCACTGTCGTCGTCATCATCATCATCAGTTGATAGATCAAAGTACCGGAGGAAGAGGGAAGAGTTTGGATCAAAAGGAACCTTTTAAAGAGGATGTAGTCTTGATCAGGGATGGGAGGGAGATTTCTTTATTTGAGACAGGACAAAGGCAAGGAAAACTGGTGAAAATACATAACAATTTGTGAGTATGAACAAGGAATGAAGGTAAGAGTTCACATAGGATTCTCTCCGTATAATTCTGACTTTGATAGTAATATCTCCCTCGCAGAATTATTGAGAAAATTAAATGATGTATAACAGTGGTTTTCAAATTGTAATGAACATCAGAATCTCCTAGGTTCTTGTTTATAATGCATCTCTCTGGTCCCTAGCCCAGAGAATTTGCTTCTATGCGTCTAAGTGGTTGAGGAGTTGGAGCAGGGGACCCAAGTAAATTTGATACAGCTACTCCACAGACCACCTTTTGATAAATATATAAGCATATTGATTGTAGCCTGGCCTGAAAGATGCTCAACAAACTTTTTTTAAGTAGTTAGAGGCAAACTCACCTGCAGAGGGGCAAGGACAGAGCTGAGGACTCAGGAGATGGAAGAGGCTGGGAACAAGTTACAGGAGGGATGTGGTAGGAAGTTCATGAGAGATGGACACAAGGATTACCTGACGACAGAGAGACCCAGTTTAGAAAACACACATTCCTAGGAAGAACCTTCAGACTAGATTTGTAATTCTCTCCATCAACCCTCGAGAGCCTGGTTACAGGAGTCAGTGAGCAGGTGGTGTGATTTTCCCAGGGCTGGCAGACCCTGGGGTACAATGGAAGATGGGAAGGCACAGGTATCCAGCCATGGAGAGAGGAAACCAGGGTATCATTGAGAAGGTTGGTCAGAATCCAGGCTGGGGAGGCGGCAGTGCCTCCAATATCTCCCATCATAAAACAACCCCAAAAGTCCTAGGACCCCATACCCCACATCTCTTCTAACACTTCCTCATTTCTCTGCCTCCCCTTCAGAACCAAGCATCTCAAGAGAGCTGTGCCTACACATGTTTTTCCCATGTCTTCACTGTCCATTCACTTCTCAGCCCACACCAGGCTGCATTTAGCCCTTTTATCCACCAGAATGGCTCTTGGCAGTTCCTCAGTGACCTCCATGTTGTCACATCCTCCTTACACATCCTTCTCCATCGGAGAGGGCTCACCACTACTTGCTTCTTAAAACACTCTCCCCTCATGCCTCTCTGGTTTTATTTATTTATCTATTTATTTCTTTATGTATTTATTTTTATTTTTATTTTTTTTGTGGTACGCGGGCCTCTCACTGTTGTGGCCTCTCCCGTTGCGGAGCACAGGCTCCGGACGCGCAGGCTCAGTGACCATGGCTCACGGGCCCAGCCGCTCCGCGGCATGTGGGATCCTCCCGGACCGGGGCACGAACCCGTGTCCCCTGCATCGGCAGGCGGACTCTCAAGCACTGTGCCACCAGGGAAGCCCTGTATTTATTTTTTTATCGAAGTATAGTTGATTTACCATGTTGTGCCAGTCTCTGCCAAGGGGGAGAGGTGTGGGGGAGGGAAGGATTGGGGGTGTGGTTTTATTTATTTATCTTTCTGGCTATGGCTGTGCCTTTGTTTGCTTCTCCCCTCTATATGACCTCTAAATCTCTGTTTCTCAAACTTGGCACTTGACATTTGGGGCCAGATAATTCTTCATTGTGAGCAGCTGTGCTGTGCATTGAAGGGTGTTTAGCAGCATCCCTGGCCTCTACCCACCAGAGGCCTGTGGCACGCCCTCCCCCCCCCCCACCCAACCAGTAACAACAACCAAAAATATTTCCAGACATTGTCAAATGTCCCCTAGGGGATGAAATCACCCTTAGTGAGAATCACTGCCCAGATGTTGCACTCTTCCAACTCAGTCCTATGACCCTTTTTGTCCTTTCTCTACACTCGGGTTCATCTATTGCTATGGCTCTAAGTGCCATCTCATGATAATGATGCCCATTTATGTTTCACTTAAACGTTTTGTTGCCCACATCCATGTTCTAGACCTTGGGCTGAGATACAGGATAAATTAAGATTGTGCCTTTTCAAGTTAGTGTGGATTTCAAACCCTGTTCTACTCTTGCTACCTGTAAGACTTTAGCCCTCCTAGCTTCCATTTCTTTGTCTGAAATAATAAAGAGTTCAAACCCATAAAGACAATCATTAGAGTCCTTGGCACATAGTAAGTTCTTAAGCATTAGCTATCATAACTGTCATAACTTTCATAGTCATTACCACAGCACCTTAAGGGTATGCACAATGGGCTTATGAAGCACAAAGGAAGGTCTTGTTTGCCTTGTTGGGTTATAGAGTATTGAGAGTTCAATTCTAGAGCCTAAGAGACCCAAGTTCAAATTCTGATTCCACATCTCCACTCTGTGGCCTCTCTAAACCTGTTTTTCCCTCCTTGTGAAATGGAAGAATAATAGTACCTACTTCATTGGGTGACTCAAATAAGGTAATTCTAGTAAAAGGGTGTAACGTGATGACTAACACGTGGGGACTTAATGAACATTAGCAATTATTGTTAGGGGAGCATGGGAGAAGCTAATCTTTAACTGAATCTCAAAACCTGAAGAAAGGGCAGCCCAGGCAGAGGGGAGAGCGTGAGCAAAGGATTGGAGGCATGGAAAAGAGTGCTGTGGTCTGGGAATGGCAAGAAATTCCAGGATGCTAGAGCATGAGATGAAGCTGATGAAAGGCAGAATCTAAATGCCCTTCCATGCCAGTTTAGGACTACAGACTTATCCTTTTACTAACTGTGACCAGAAATATGTCTGTTGGCAAAGGAGAAGGATACTGAAGAGTTTTAGACTAGGGGAAAAAAATCTTAGTTAAATTTGCATTTGCAAGCTCTTGTCAATCTAGAAGAGTTTGGAGAAGGTAAAATCAGATACAAGAAAGCTGGTTAGGAGATTGTGGCAAGAGCATCAGTGAGAGATTACAAGCCCCACCCATCACGAGATGAATGCCACAGACATTATAGAGAAGCATAGCCAGGATTCTTGATCACTTGAGTACGGGGACAAATGAAGGGCTGAGTAGGACTCTGAGGCTTTATGCTCAGCCTTGGGTGGTAGATGGGCGAGTGCATTGAACCCTTTACTGTCTCTCCATTTAACTGCCCTCTCCTCTCTTCTCTCTCCTCTTGTTACCAAACTGAACTTGTGTCAGCCCACCTGGTGCACAGCAAAGCCAATCTAATCTCACTGGGTTGTGGTGAAGAAAAGTACAGCATTTATTGCAGGGCACCAAGCAAGGAGAATGGGCAGCTTGTGCTCAAAAGACCCTGTTGGCTTTCAGGGACAGGTTTTTGAAGGCAACATTAGGAGTAAGGTTTGCAGGGTACCTGATCAGCTCATGTACTTTCTTCTAATTGGTTGGTGTTGAGGTAACAAGGTGATATTTCAGGAATCTTAATCATCAGTCTCTGGTTCCAACCAGTCTAGGGTCTATGGGCTTGTGGTCAGCATCTTCCACCTGGGTCTTAGTTTCTACAAAACAACTCAGAGATATGTATCAGATTGTTATGTATATTCCTGGAGGAGGAACTAGGAGTCCTGTGATTCTGTTTTATTGCCAAACTATGTTGAGCATCTTTTCACATGCCTGTTGGCCATCTGTATGTCTTCTTTGGATAAATGTCTGTTTAGGTCTTCTGCCCATTTTTGGATTTGGTTGTTTGGTTTTTTGACTTTGAACTGTATGAGCTGTTTGTATATATTTGAAAATTAAGCCCTTGTTGGTTGCATTGTTTGCAAACATTTTCTCCCATTTCGTAGGTTGTCTTTTCATTTTGTTCATCGTTTCCTTTGCTGTGCCAAACTTTTAAGGTTCATTAGGTCCCATTTGTTTATTTTTGCTTTTGTTTCCATTACTCTACGAGATGGGTCCAAAAAAATATTGCTGCGATTTACGTCAAAGAGTGTTCTGCCTATGTTTGCCTCTTGGAGTTTTATAGTATCCGGTCTTACACTTAGATCTTTAATCCATTTTGAGTTTATTTTTGTATATGGTGTTAGAAAATGTTCTAATTTTATTCTTTTACAGGTAGCTGTGTAGTTTTTCCAGCACCACTTATTGAAGAGACTGTCTTTTCTCCATTGTATATTCTTGCCTCCTTTGTAATAGACTAATTGACCATAAATGTGTGGGCTTATTTCTGGGCTTTCTACCCTATTCCATTGATTTATGTATCTGTTTCTGTGCCAGTACCATACTCTTTTGATGACTATAGCTTTGTAGTATAGTCTGAAATCAGGAAACATGATTCTTCCAGCTCCATTCTTTCTTCTCAATGGTGTTTTGGCTATTTGGGGTCTTTTGTGTTTCCATACAAATTTTAAAATTATTTGTTCTAGTTCTTTGAAAAAGGCCATTGACAATTTAAGAGGGATTGCATTGAATCTATAGATTGCCTTGAGTAGTGTGGTCATTTTAACAATATTGATTTGTCTAATCCAAGAACATGGTATATCTTTCCATCTGTTTGTGTTGTCTTCAGTTTCTTTCGTCAGCATCTTATAGTTTTCAGAGTACAGGTCTTTTGCCTCCTTAGGTAGGTTTATTCCTAGGTGTTTTCTTCTTTGTGATGCGATGGAAAATGGGATTGTTTCCTTAATTTATCTTTCTGATATTTTGTTGTTAGCATATAGAAATGCAACAGATTTCTGTATATTAATTTTGTATCCTGCAACTTTAATGAATTTGTTGATGAGCTCTAGTAGTTTTCTGGTGCTGTCTTTAGGATTTTATGTATAGTATCATGTCGTCTGCAAACAGTGACAGTTTCACATTTTCCTTTCCAATTTTGATTCCTTTTATTTGTTTTTCTTCTCTGATTGCTGAAGCTAAAATTTCCAAAGCTAAATTGAATAAAAGTGGCGAAAGTGGGCGTCCTTGTCTTGTTCCTGATCTTAGAGGAAATGCTTTCAACTTTTTACTGTTGATTATGATGTTAGCTATGGGTTTGTCATATATGGCCTTTATTATGTTGAGGTATGTTCCCTCTGTGCCCACTTTTTGGATAGTTTTTATCCTAAATTGATGTTGAATTTTATCAAAAGTTTTTTCTGCATCTATTGAGTTCATATGGTTTTATTCTTCAATTTGTTAATGTGGCATATCATATAGATTGACTTGCAGATATTGAAAATCTTCGCATCCCAGGGATAAATCCCACCTGATCATGGTGTATGCTTCTTTTAATGTACTGTTGGATTCTAGTATTTTGTTGAGGAGTTTTGCATTTCTGTTCATCAGTGACACTAGCCTGTTATTTTCTTTTTTGTGTGTGATACCTGGTTTTGGAATCAGGGTGAAGCTGGCCTCATAGAATGAGTTTGGGAGTGTTCCTTCCTCTGAAATTTTTAAGAATAGTTTCAGAAGGACAGGTGTTAACGCTTCTCTAAATGTTTGGTAGAATTCACCTATGAAGCCTTCTGGTCCTGGACTTCTGTTTGTTGGGAGTTTTTAAGTTACTGATTCAGTTTCATTACTGGTAACTGGTCTGTTCATATTTTCTATTTCTTGCTGGTTCAGCCTTAGGAGATTATACCTTTCTAAGAATTTGTCCATTTCTTCTAGGTTGTCCATTTTATTGGCATATTGTTGCTCAGAGTAGTCTCTTATGAACTAGTTTCTTGACTGCTTTTCGTTTGTCTCAGCATTCCCTCACTTCTCTAGTTAGTAACTGCTGGAGTCTGCTCTTCGGAACTCAGGGAAGGCCTAGGAGACTAAAACTTTTTTCTACAAACAAGAAACGGGAGACATGGAGTAGCTTTTGTATCTGGGAAGGTCCCACAAGGTCCTGCTCAGTTTCACTCCTCATCTAAACTTATCGTCTCAGTAACACTCCTGCCGTAGCCCAGAATTTCCTTATCATTTATCTCTACACCCAACTGACAAACCTGCAACCCTGATGAACACATCTCTTCCCTTTCTTTGCGCTTGCATCTGAGCCCTGTACATGGAGAAGTCACACTCCCTTGCAGTTTGGTAAACAGACATGGTATTAGTTTCCTAGGACTGCTGTAACAAATTGCTACAAACTTGGTGGCTTAAAATAACAGAAGTTTACTCTTTCACAGTTCTGGAGTCCAAAATTGCAGAATCAGTTTTACTGGGCCCAAATCAAGGTGTCAACAGCACCACACCTCTGGGGGAGAACCTGTGCCTTGTCTCTTCCGGGTTCTGGTGGCTGCCCAAAGTCTTTTCTTTGGGCAGCCACCAGAGCCATGCCACTGCAGCCCTTGCCTCTGTCTTCATGTTGCCTTCTCCTCTGTGTCTCTCTCTCAGAACTCCCTCTGCCTCTCTCTGTTAAGGACACGTGATTACATTTAGGGTTCACGCAGATAATCCAGGATAAGCTCCTCTGCTCAAGATCCTTGAGTTAATCACATATTTTACCATATAAGTTTATATTCGCAGGTTCCGGAGATAAGGAATTGAATATATTTTTAAGGAGGGGTGCATTTTTCTGCCTACCATATGCATCCACTCAGGAACACTGACCTTGGAACACTGACCTGCCTGGCAGTCTGACTAAATTACTCTCAAAGGTTCTCTTTCCCACATCCCTAACACTGATTTCCTCTAATTTCTCACCATTCTCTACCTCTTTCCACATCGCTTTTATCAAATGACCTTGTTTCTTGTTCTGTAGGGGAAAAAAAAGAAATCCTTGAAGCAGAACTCCTTAACTTTTTGGTACCAAATTAATAAACCTATCTGCATCTTTCCTCACCATCCCTTCTACTAAAATAATGGAAGGGCTCTCTCCCTCGTCCTAAGGCCAAATTCTCTACTTAGGCTCTGGGTACCACCCTTGCCGACCTTCTCAGGAGCCTTAAATGGCCAATAACTTCTTTTCTGTTTTGCAGAGTTAATTGTTTCTTCTTGATTAGATCCTTCCCTTCAGCTCAAGTTTTATGACTCTTCCTTGCTGAATCTCCTTTCTTAAAATAATAGCAAGAGCAACGAAAAATCTCACAATAAACAAAAACTCTATGCCCAGCCAATCCAGCACTAGGTCTTATTGTTTGTACCTCCTAAGTGTCTTTCTAATTCACCAGCTTCTTTCCTTCTCAGCCTAATCTTAGTCCAGCTGTCATGTCCCCCTGGACAACCACAGTGACCTCCTTGCACTCAGTTTGCCACCTCACAGTGGTTCTGCCGAGCACCCTTCAGGGGCCTGTATGAACAGTATGACAGCTCCAGAGGGTCAGGACTTTGTTTCATTATCTGCTGTATTCCTTGTGTCCCCAGCCTATAGAAAAGTGCCTGGTACATAGTAGGTGCTCAATAAATGTTGAAGGTAGTCAATTTATTACTAATTTCAGGAAGAAGACAAAATTCCTAACAGCCTATAAGGCCCAGCAAGGTCTGGCCCCCACTTACCTCTTCTCATATCATCTCCCCCTTGCTCACTGGGCTCCAGATGCACTGGTCTTCTATAAATACTCCAAGTTTCCTCCTGCCCAGGGCCTTTGTAAATAAATAGTTTTCATTGTTTGGGACACTCAGCCCATCTTTTCCTACTTAATGCCTACTCAGTCTTTTGCTCTCAGTATATATGTTGCAAGTTGCTTCTTGGAAAAGCTTTCCTTAGCACTCTTATGTTCTCATCACACTTGCATCTCTCCTTTGTAGAAAATTCCTCATTTATAATTGTGTTCATGTTTGATGACTGATTAATGTCCATCCTTCCCATGAGATGAGGATGAGGGCTATTATATTCCTACTGCTTTGTATGTTGTCTTCACACAGATGCTCAATAAACAAGTATTGCAGGAATAAATGAATAGATAAAGGAATCATGTCGGGGCTGAGATCAGATACAGGAAGAGGACAGGGTTCACTGGAAAGGTCACCATTCAGTTTTGCACATGTTGGAGGGCCCAGCCTATAAAGTAGTTGGAGAGGTTCACTGTCAGTTGGAAGTTTGGATTGGAAGCTCAGGACAGAGCTTAGGCTGGCTATTAAGACTTAGGCAGTTGATGAAACCATGGTAGACCGGGAAGATTAGAGATACAAGAGGATTAGCACGTGGAGATGAGAGGGGAATGAGATTAAGAGCATTAGCGGGGCTCATTTTAGAAAGGAAGAGGCACAGATGTGATGGATGGATGTGGACAGAGATAAGTGTGGAGATGGAAGAGGGGGAAGAGGATAAAAAGGACCTGAAGCAGAAGGTAAGGACAGGTGCAGGCGAAGGAGAGCTAGAGGGAGAATGGGGGCTTGGGAGAATGGGGAAGGTTTAGATTTTCTGAAAAGAGGAAGTTCCTGCTGACACAGGCCAAGCAGGTAACCTATGTGAGCGTGTGTGTGTGTGTGTGTGTGTGTGTGTGCCTGTGCATGTGAGCACATGTGTGGGAAAACATGATCACGCTATTCTCAACTCGATCCTGTTTCTCAACAGATTACCTTGCATCGGTTCATAGCTACCCAAACTCACTGATGCAGGTAAGCCAGTGAGTTGCAGTATTAAGTTGGAGTCATGTCCTACACCACTAAGTGTGCTCTTTCCACTAAACCACAGCCATCTCTCTAGCCTCCCTGTCTGGGCTTCTCATCTTCCAGCATTTCAGTCTATCACAGATGAAACCTGCCCCAGCCAGGGGAAAATAGAATGGCCTTGGTAAATGGCATTATAAGAGGATCTTGGCTTTAAGAAATCCTGATGTCCCTTGTAACAGACCATTTTTTTCTTTAATGGGGAGCCCTTAAGACCAATTACATTCTCCTAATTCATGTGGGTGATCGGGACAGACCAGGGCCAAAATATTATGCACAGAAATGTGACTCCAGTCCAGGGCAGCTGGATGTGTGGAGCACAGGTAGCCCCAGAGCAGGTCTCAGCCCGTTCTGCTTCTGTGTGGGTTTGAAGTCAGCTCGAGAAGCGCAGGAACGAGCGCTTGGCTCTCTGAGGGTGTGAAGCATGAGGCAGCAGTGCATCCTGTCTGGAAAGTGCTTAGGAGAGTCTGGCCGTAAACGGTAGAGGAATATAGGACGGTGGGGCACCAACTCCCTCAGGCAGTCGAGGGTCAGATCGTAAAGGCCTTGTGGGGCACAGGAGGGAGTTTGCTGTTGCTTCTCCCCTTCCTCACTGGTCAGCCTGTCAGCCTTCTGGAGCTCCGATGCTCAGTGCTCCCGACCCCTGCACCTGGTAACTCC
Organism: Grampus griseus; assembly: GCF_964374135.1. NCBI lineage: Eukaryota > Metazoa > Chordata > Mammalia > Artiodactyla > Delphinidae > Grampus > Grampus griseus. Next base: position 69,000,320 of record NC_139002.1, read on the forward strand.
TTGCTACAAAGCCTCCTGGTGCCGATGTGATTGCAGCCCCGGAAGATCCAGCCCGGCTGGCAGGTGCCTTCACCCACCCTTGCGTTTCACCCAGGGCCACTTGACCCAGATGGGGAGGTTGATGCCATGCCACAGCTGTGTTTCCTGTGACCCCAAGTGGGGGTCAGCTTTTGACCCTGAGGTATACCTAAGAACCAGACTAACACCTGCTCCTTTATAGAACAACTTAGCTGGGCCAAGCCTGTTCTCACTGCAGAGACATGCAGACCACATTTACCCCGTGTGCTTGAGAAAGAGGCTTTTCTCCAGAAGTGCATCCTCCACAAGCTGCAGCCTTCTAAGTAGGAACAAGGATTACCTGGTCTGTCTGTTGGCCTGGCAAACACTCCTCTTTTGAGACTCAGCTCAAGGTCACTTCCTCTGTAAAGCCGCTCCTATACCTCGTCCTTAACCCCAGCCCCAGTGGAAGCCAAGCCCCCCGAGGCCTCCACTGTCCTTGCTTCAACTGAATCTCCCTTTTGTTTACACCTCTCAGCCTGAGTCTTCTAGACTGCAAGCTCCTTGAGGGCAAAGCATATTTTAATCATCTTGGAATCCCTAGGGTCCAGCACAAAAATTAGTTCTTTGTAGTTAATTAATAAATGTTTGTTGGATAAAATGGTGGCTAAATTGTATGTCATCTTCTCTAGTTATTAAATTTTAAATGCATCTATTTATACATCCTACCTTACTGGAGAGGTGTTGCTTATCCCGACATAAAATGGTCCCCCGTGACTTTATCTGATATTTCTTACATCTTTTCCCTGTGGGTCTGTTTCTAACAGCAGCCCCATCCTCCAGATGTAATTTCACACATGTTGCCGAATCAGTTTGCTCCAGCCTGAACCTAGGTTCTTGTTTCTCCTTCAGCATCATTTGTAGCCTGGGAAGATGGATCCAGGCAGTCCCAGAGGCCCATGCTAACACCTTCTGCTAATTCTTAAGCTGATTATGCAGGTTCTTGAATAGATAGTCCTTTTGCTTCTTGTTCTCTAAACTCTCTCTCTGTAGCCTTGTCTATTTTATCAGTTAAGGTCCCGGGGGGCTGGGGAGGTGGGGCTCAGAGACTGGGAAAACCAAGCCCACTCCACTCTACTTTCCATTTGGCCAGCTTTTCTCCTAGGATGAGATTTTGGAATAAAAAAGTCTGATTCTATTAGTAAAGGAGTAATAATTAGTCATTTTAGAGCTACTCTCTTAATAAGACTTGCAAATTAATCCAATTTGACCATTCTTTTTTGGGGGAAAAAAGAGGAATTAAGGGGCTTTGTAACAATTGTTTCCCCAGATTCTCTGACCCACTGATGAGTCTGTGACCGCAGTTGCCGGAAGTTCCATTCACTGTGTTGCCTGGATAGTGAGTAGGATCTTCCTGGGGTATATGTGGCTTGAATGTAGTTCTGGAAGCCGCTTGAATTTTGTTCAGGCCATATTGCTACTATTGAATACATCTGCCTCTTGAGCAACCAGGTCACCCAACTGGGGGATGTTATTAGATTTTTAAGTGCACCCCAGTGCACTTATTCTCAGGAAAGGTAGACTGTAAGAAACAATTCTGAAACATTTGGACATGTCAACAATTTAAAAAGTTATTTGTTTATATATATATTTAGGCTCCATTCAGGTCAAGTACACCCCCTAGAGGATGTGTTACTTTCTGTTTCCTACTGTGTTCATCACCATTCTACTCTTTCTTTTTTTTATAAATTTATTTATTTATTTTTTGGCTGCGTTGGGTCTTCGTTGCTGCACGCAGGCTTTCTCTAGTTGCGGCGAGCGGGGGCTACTCTTCGTTGCAGTGCACGAGCTTCTCATTGCAGTGGCTTCTCTTGTTGCAGAGTACAGGCTCTAGGTGTGCAGGCTTCAGTAGTTGTGGCGCACGGGCTCAGTAGCTGTGGCTCGCAGGCTCTAGAGTGCAGGCTCAGTAGTTGTGGTGCACGGGCTTAGTTTCTCCGCGGACCATGTGGGACCTTCCCGGACCAGAGCTCGAACCCGTGTCCCCTGCATTGGCAGGCGGATTCTTAACCACTACGCCACCAGGGAAGTCCCCACCGATCTACTCTTAATGGCCAGCATTTATTGAGCACCCACTGTATGCCAGACTGTACACTGGGTACCCTATCTACGTTAATCTTCACAAGCCGTCTCTGAGAAAAGTGTTACGAATATTTTAGAGATGAGGAAACAGATTGAGAGAGGTTATTTACTTGCTCAAGTCCACAGAGCATGACTCAAACTGGAGGGGTGTTTTCTTTCTTGAGTGTTTTGTAGAGAGGAGAAAGAAAGTTAAATCCTGTTTGTAGATGCTGTGAGTTTAAGAGAAAGGGGAGCAATAAACATAGCGATCTAGGAAGGCTGGCTCTTTTGAAGCTTTTGACTGTAAACCAATTAGAAGTGAATTCTGGGGAGAAGCTCTGTGTGTAAGATCAGGTCCTGCTGCCCCTCTCCCTGCCCAAGCTGCCTCTGGCCCACCCCCCCCCCACCCCCGCCCCACCAAATTTGCCAGCAGCTTCTGGATCCCGGCTCCTCTTGTCCTTTCAGCTGAGTGGACTAGTGGGCCCAGGGACTTCCCTGGTGGTCCAGTGGTTAAGACTGGGTTTCCAATGCAGTTAAGACTCATGGGTTCCATCCCTGGTCAGGGAACTAAGATCCTGTATGCTGTGTGGCGGGCCAAAAAGAAAAAATAGAAAGAATAAAAGACTAGTGGGCCCAACCTCAGTGACTTACATCTGTGCTGTGGCTTCTTGACAGTCAGTGAGATGGCAGCAAGCACAGAAGGCCATGAGTGGGACGGGTCGCCACGGACCAGAGAGGGCAGCAGCAGATTCCACAGGTCCTAAGACTTCCATTTTAAACTTGATAGTCAGAAATCAGAACGCAGCTTACAACTGATCTGCACATGGAATGGAGGATTCCTTCTCTCCAGTTATCATCAATGCCTCTTAAACTCAATGGCATCCTAGATTCAAGGAACTATGGCAGGTTTAGTCTTGTGTCAGCTCTGATCAATTGGTGCAGACTCTGGAGGCTGGGAGAAGGGTCTGGTGCTGTGTCCTATTGCAGCAGGGAAGAATGATCATCTGTGTGCATGGTGGGGGTGGCTTCAGTGTGCATGGGGGGGAGCATAGAACCCTGGCAAGTGCCGGCGTTTGCACCCCATGCCTTCAGTCTTTGGGAGTAAATGGAGGAACACCCGCCACGTAAAGACTGAGTTTACAGTTTAATTGTAAACGGAGGGGCACAATGCACAGGGGACATTTCCCAGGGACCGAAATGGGAAATTTCAGTGTGTGGCTGAACCACCCTGACTCTTCCTACCCCCTCCTGTCTCTGTGTGACTGAGCTTTAGCCTGCTCACAAGGAATGCGCCCAAGCCAGATAAATTCCGTGTCAACTTTTACCCTTGCCTTCATCTGACTGAAAACTGGAAGAATACCTTTTGCTGACACAGATGGTTAATGGTCCTGAGACCCCTGGGGAGCTCCACAGCCCCCACCCCACCAGTTCCCGTTGGCGTGGACATGCTTCTCCCCTAGTGGTCAGATTCTGTTTTCAGCTTTGGCCCCTTTAAGTCCCCCTGTATCCCTTTCGGAGGCGCAGAGTGCAGCTGCAAATACCTGTCGGTCCCGCCTGTGTGTAAGTTACCCACAGGAAACTTCATAATTCCACCTTATGGAGTTGCCGCTTTGTTTTTCAGTCTCTAAGTTCCTTCTCAGTTCAGAGGATATTATTCAATATCTCCACCTCCCAAGACCAGGTCAGAGGACTGCCTCCTCACACACAGATTTGTTACTTTGATCTTTTAAAATAACTTTTTCAAGTATTAGTTTAATTATAAAAATTAGTACATGCTTGTTGTAAAACAAAGATACATATAGAATTATTTGAAATTTAAAATTTTCATTGTATGAATGTTACTTTTAATGGTGATATAAATTGTTTTTACTTTTCTCTTGCAGACCAGCATGCATGTTTATATGTGTGTGTTTGTACATACACACACACTCACTACCATATCTATAGAATAAATTTTAGAAGTAGAATTCTGGGCAGGCATCATTTTTAATATGCACAAAATCATCCACTTCACCTTTCCCCATTGAGGTGTAGCATGAAGATTATGTCTTCTTTTTCACTAGTATAAATTCTCAAAAAAAAATCTTTGGCCAGAAAAGCTTTTCTTATATTTTAGATTAGTTCATTAAATGGCTTCCCAGAACTAGAATTAGGATATTAAAGGTTATGAACGTGCTTAAAGGTTTTGATAATTTGTAAATTGATGTTCCAAAGACTTGGTTGATTGACACTTGGAACTATGGATAAATTTAAGCTCAGGAATAAAGCCTTTGTGTTTCCACTGCCAAAGAACAAGAGAATATTGGAAATGTCTCAATGTGCATCCATGTTGGCTGGTTAGCGACAGCTCTTGCTAGGAGGGGAACAAGTAAGGCTGCCCCAGTGCAGTGCGACGTGGGTTCAGGGTTTTAGGGTTGCCTCTTGGGATGTATGCGGGCTCTGGGTCACCTTTGGCTTTCCTTGTCTCGACTGAATTGCTCATAGCAAGCTGGGGAAATGTCCACCCTGCCAGAACTCCAGGAGAGCTCTCCGAAGTGTCAGGTCACTGCCTCTCTTTCTCATGGGTCAAGTGCAGATGGGCTGGGCAGTTGATGACTCACCCCCTGGGGTCATCCAATCTTGGGACTGATTCTTCTTTTATTCTTTTGCCAGGGAAGGGAAGGCAGAGAAGGGGAGGGGTTCTGACAGCAGCTTCAGACACTACTGTTCCTGGGCACCCTACTACAATTCCTGGGCACCCTACTACCATCGATGCCGCAGGAATTTTCTTTTCTCATTGGGTATAATAGGAAATCCTGTTCTTCATGGGAACACTTACAATTTTGTAAGCACTTTTCACACATTATCTCATTTAAGACAGTTCATTTAACTGAACCACCAAGAGACTAAGTGGTTTAGGAAACTAGTAAGGAGAGTCTACAATCTGTGTACTTTCCACTTGTACTAACCTATGAGAGGGTTTAACTAGTGAAACAGTCTGCCAGACAGAGTCAATTACTATCTGCATATTCAGCAAGAAGGCACAACTATATGCATCCAGGTAGACATTTATATCAAAATAACAGCCAACTTATTTATTCATTTATTTGGAAAAGGCCCATGTAACTAAAGCATTGGTTAGTGTTTTCTCTAAATTCGATTAGCTGTCAACTGAACATACTATTCATTTACTGCTAATGGAAGCTTTAAAGCAGGTTCTCAGTGTAGGTTTTTTTTTTCTGTTATATTTTTATACTTATATTAAAAAAGAAATAGATATCCGACCTCATTCAAAAAGAATCTAAGATAGCTCATATCTGGTTTAATCTAAAATTAATGCTTTTAAAATAGAATTTTTAATATGTTCATTTTAGTAGTGCTTTGGGGACTTAAACTGGGGAAGAAAGGAAACTTGGTGTTGACTTACACAATTGCTTTAATCTCCGCAGAAGGTAGTGTGCCGTTTTTTTTAATTTCAATTCAGGCAGCACTTCTGGATCACTTAGTAGGTGCCAGGGGCTGCCTTTGGCCAGCATGCCTTGTGTGCATTGTGCAGCAGCTGACAGTAGACCAGCTGACTTTTGCTTCTGAAACAGACACAGGGGGCATTGCAGCTTAGCAAGGCAGCCTTTCCACCCCCTTTGCAGGTGCCCATGGATTACTGGTGTTGAGGGAGACTTTTGTACATTCCGGTGCTGGTGTCAGGCCCATTTTCATTGGCACATGTTACATTTTCCTATGTTCAGGCGAGAAATCTAATTTTACTCTCCAGGAGGATTAATTATAAAGGAAAATATTACAAACCACTTGTCAAGTTGAGACTGAACAAACGGCCAAGTGTAACTGGATTCAGGGCCCCAAATTAATGATATTTCTTTAAAACATTTTCATTGAGTTGTAAGCCAATGAGGTCACAAATAAAAACAGTTAGACTCATTTAAAAAAATTCTCAACCCTTTAGTTAATAGAGGGAACCAATAATGAAATAAATGACACATACTGATTTTAAAAATCAGCATCAATGTGTGTTTTTTTTTAAACTAGTATCCTTGTTTCTAGACTATTAGCTGGAGGATTTTTAAATTAGCTTACTTATCATTATTTTTGTTTCATGACCTGTGAATAAAGCTTTTCTTCTCTTTTGCCTGGCTTGAATATGTTCTGTTCCTTCTGCAAAATGCATCTCAGAGAACGTAGTAGTGCTTAAATCATGTTCATATTCATCCTGTCATTTGAACTCCATAATAGCCCTGTGATGGAGACAGAAGTGGCTCCTTACCTGATTTTACAGATGAAGAATCAGGGGGTGAGCCACTTGCCTAAAGTGTCCAAGCCAGGAAGTGGCAGGGTCAGGCATGTTTCACGCAGCCATCAAATATTTACAAAATTAGACACTCAAATGGAAGACCTTCACCAAAACTCTGCCTGCTACTTAGCATATTGCAAATGTTAATTGTTGGACTAGCCAGGACTAGCTAAGTATCTGGGAAAATATATCCATTCTGATAATGAATGCATCACATCAACTAAGTGTTTTAGGCCCCTTGTATTTTTATACTTGTTACATCTTTGTAATGGATTGACCAAACTCACGAATCTCTCACTATTTGGAATGAGCAGCTCACTGTTGTTGAATGCTGTGTTTGGTCTTATATTTTATTGATTGCTTGACTGATTGATTAACTTATACTGTACTTGGTTTTTAAGAAGGCTTTGCCAGAGCTACTGAACAAATCTTTAACTCACTTTTCTTATGAAAAAAAACCCTGGGGCAAGGTACCGTTTAGAGTAGTTGAGTCTTGTTGCTAATTTGTGGATGGAAAGAGGTAAGATATGTTACAATGCATGGTTATATTCAATCTACAAATAGGCAGAGGGCCTTTGTTCAAACTTGAACCACCTTTCAGACAACTGACTCTACGTCTCAGCTCTGCAGGAAACGCTTACTAGGTCCCAAATGGAAAAGAGATCTGCTTTGCCAAAGTCATTAAGGCTAAGATCTTAAACCACGCAGGTAGTCACTGGGAATAGAGAGGAGAAGACAGATTTAAACGACATTTTAGAGGTGGAAGTTTGCTGTGGGGTTTAACGATGATATGGAAATTTCTAGTTTAATGATACCAGTAATTGAGATAGAGAACAAAGGAAGGGCAGGGACTGGGGGGAAGGGGAGGAACTGAGTTTGAGATATTGACTCCTACTCCTGAGGAGCTTATAACTTGGCACGGGAGTGTGGGGTTGACAGGGGAAGGAGTCAGATAAGTAAACCAGTGATTAAACTGAAGTGTGATAGAAGAAGCAATGAAGAGCTGCAGGGCATGCTGGGAGCTCAGTTCCTGGAGGTGGGGGAATTAGAAGGCCTCCTCATGGACATGACACTTGGGCTAAGTTGTAAAAGAATTACATAATTAGGGAGTGTAGTGCAGGGCATACCAAGCAGGGGGACAGTATATTCAAAGGCCCAAAATAAAAGCATGACCAGTGGATCAGGCAAGGTCAGTGGGCTGGAGAGTGTTGGACGGTGAAAGACAGGACAGCAGGAGCAGCCTTAACAAGAAGAGGCTGGGAATAGCAGCCGGCATTTATTGAGCCTTTACTGTTAAGCCAGGCACCGAGGAATAGTTCAGAATATGTTCAGAAGGTGGGCCTGCCAGCATGTGGTAACTGATTGGACTTAGGGTGGAGGAGAGAGTCCAAGGAGACTCGCAGGTTTCTGCCTTGACCTAAAGGGGGCGTTTGAAGGGGGAGCCCATTTATGCGGCAGGCGGAGGATGAGCTCCAGTTGGGGTATGTTAAATTTGAGGTCCTTTTAGTCATCCAGGTCACTGAGAGGAAGTGTGATATTGTATTTGAGCATATGAACCCTGAATCCATACTGCCCTGGTTTGAATCCTAGCTTGGCCACTTAAGAGATTTATGACTATGGGCAAGTTACTGAATCCTTCTATGCCTCAGTTTTCTCATTAATAATCTGGGAATAATAATAGCCCTTTAGCATTTACTTTATAGAGTTGTAATGATGTTAAAATGTATATAATTTAGAATAGTTCTTAGCTCAGAGCAGGTACTTAATGAATAGTCATTGTTACTACTAATCATAATATGTAGTTCAGAGGCTCAAGAGAGGGGCCTGGGGTTAGCACCACCAGCGTGGAGTATTAGGCTAAGATAACCATTATATATCTCTCTGCTAGAGGTATAAGAAACAGAAAATCCAGTCAAGGCTTTTCTCCTAGGTTCTTTCATTATTTACCAAGGAGTTTGGAGATAAATGGCTTCAGCATTCTTTCAGAAGTTCTGTGATGTCAGGTCCCTATGAGTCACTTGGCCTTTCTCTCCTGGTCTGTAAGATGGCTGCTCTACTCAAAGCATTTAATCCTCGCCTCCCGTGTTCTAAATAGGAGGGAATGAGGTTTGTGGGGGAAAAACTGCTCTCCCTATAGGCCTCTATCATCCTTCAGTGGTAGAGGAAAATCCCAGAAACCCCCAGGCAGATTCCCCTTATGTCTCATTGGTCAGAACCAGGTCACATGGCCACCTGTAGCTCAAGGACCAGGAACAGGGGAGCTATGATTGACATAGACTGTTCATGATTCATCCTTTGGGGCTGGACACTTTAAGCCTTGAACAAAATGGGGGTCCTTTTAGCGAGGAATAAGAAGGGAATGGCTGGTGGGCCTGCAGCTAAAAAAGTCTGCCCCACTAGGGAAGGAGATCTTTTAGAACAGGAAGAGAAAAAGGCAGAGCCCAGGACTCCAGGGATTCGTGGCACTCATACAGGAAAGAGATTTCAAGTGCCAAAGACATAGGAGGAGAGGAGAGCCAGAGAGGAGTCCGGAGAGAAGCCCAGGAAGAATTTCTGGGAGGGCCTGTCTACAGGGGTTCATGTAGCAGAGCCTGGAGCAGGATGAGGCTGTAAAGAGCTGTCTGATTTGGCAGTGGGGAGGCCGTGGAGGCCAGTGCCAGAGCAGATTCAGTGGCGCCAAGGATTGAGAAGAGAATGACAATCTCTCCCATATGCCGTTGGTGGGAGTGCAAATTAATTCAACATTTCCATCAGTTTGGCAACATGTAACAAAATGTAAAATGCTCATACCCTTTAACTCTGAAATTCTACTTTTCGGAATTAATCCAACAGGCAGAATTAGGCTAGAGCAGGCTGATGTAGGTATAAGAGTGTTGACTACAGCCTTGTTTATTATAGGAAAAGAAAGAGGGGGGGTAATTGATCTAAATGTCCATCATACAGGAGTAATTAAAACAAATGATGGTACATCTTGACAATGGAATACTAGGCACAGTGGCTAAGAGCTGAAGTTCTGGAATCTGACAGTCGGGGTCTGAATTCCGCCATTCACCAGCTGTGTGACCTCAGGTCTCTGGGAAACTTTCTGGGACTCTCAGTTTCCCTGGCTGTAAAATGGGATAATTATATTACTAACTCATAAAGCTATGGTAAGAATTATGGAACTTGATACAAATGAAACATGTAGAATATGTCTGGCACATATTATTATGCAGGCACTTAAAATATGCAATAGATCTATCTGTATGGAAATAGAAAGCTGTTTATGAGATACTAAGAGAAAAAATGAAGTTACAGAATAGCAAGATAATATGACACAACAGTTAAACAGTGCTTTTTTCCTGGGAGGTGGAATCATGGGCACAGTTCACTTTCTCCTTTACACTTTTCTGTGTTTCTTTAAAGCAAAGGTATTATAGGGGAACAAAATTCACCACCTCAAAATGTCTTTTTGGTATGCGGATTATTTCGAGATGAAAATAATCAAGTCCCAAAAGACTCAGGAAGAAAGCTTGACCTTCCCACTAATCACCTAAAAGAATTTACACAGGGGGCCTGTCCTGGAATAGAGCTATCACCAGAGATATCTGCAAAGAATACTGCTAGGGGTGATGGGGGGAACTCTAGGAAGGGCTTAAAGATCAGAGTCCACTCTGTGTCCCATTGTTTCTTCATGGCCCATTTATTTGTCAAACATTTGCTTTTCCATCTCTTTCGCCTTCCTCCCCTTTGAAGTCCCAAACCACTACCCCCACCATCCTCTTTTATCTTTAGCTGAAGGTGGTATTTAAGTTGAAGGCTTTGGCCATTTTGGTGAGTCACTCAGTTCTACATGTTATTATACTTTGTTTGATTTTCTCCTGTTAATCTGTCTCATGTTAGTTTAAATTCTTAGACCAGCCAGAAGGACCTAGAAGAGTGGAAGAAAATTTCTTCTTCCCCAGCAGTATTTAATGTCTGGCTGACTGTAAGCCACATGAGGGCAGGTACCATTTTTGGTTTTTTTCACCACTAGGTATCATTGAATCTGGCACATTGCAAGCAGGTGATAAATATTTTTTAAATGAATGGATGAAAGACAGGAAGTTGTGTTTAGGAAGATGCACAGACCAAGATTTTAAAGATGTCGCAGTTCTGTACCGACAAGGCCCAGGGTAGACCTCAGGGAGGAGTGGCAAAAAAGGAGCAGAGCTCAGGCCTGAGGGCTGTCTATCAGTCGTCAGCGTGGATGCTGCAGTTTCCCAGGACATGGACAGCAAGAGAGGAAAACAGGCCCAAGAACACTGGAGTCCAATCCCTGGCTCTTTCTGTTCAGCACTTCCCAAACAGGCTGAATCTGAGAGCAGGGGATTTCGGTGTCATCGAGTCATTTTTTCATGAGAAAACAAAGACCCAGAAAAGTTAAGTGAGTTCCCCAAGCTCTCCTGGGATGTGTGTCTCCCAATTCCTGCTCTGGTGCCGTCTCCTTCCTCCAGGGACCCGACTGTGTGGATATTTCAGGTATAAATGAAATTGTTGAGAGAGGACATTCATTGGATTCCTAAGAAACCCATTTCTCTTATGTAGTGTGACTTTCTTTTCTAAAGCTCACTGATCACCCGTGCCCTTTATTTGTAAAGAACAAAAATGACTAGGAGCATAATTAACTCACCCACATCTTCCATTGTCCTTACATCTTTTGTGTAAGCATTGATCGGTGTTTCTATTGTTGAAAGCGGGATTGTTCTCTTGGTAACACACATCCAGAAAGAGAGCCCAGTGGGGGGCTCAGAAGGTGACACTGTTGAAGTTTGACGTTATGGTTCTGAAGAATAAGAGAAAAAGGCAAAAAAGCACTAATTGACCAGACAGTGATTTTGAATTGGTCACCAATCTAAACTATAGAATGCTTTGGGACAAAAGACATTTGGTTTTTTTCAAGTACGTTTAGGAATTCAGAATATCAGAGTTCTCAAGTCCAGGGCCCTAGGGGATCCAATTTAATGAATATTTATGAACAACTTGTTGTTGAGATATTACAATTAGCACAGGTACATGGAGGTTTCAAATGTGTTCTTGGAAAATAGCCTTTTCTCACTTTTATATCTTAATCATTACTTACCCATACATTGTTGTTTACTCTGGGATTGTTTTTGCTGGAAAGAAAGGATGTGCTTAGTAAAGGAAGATGATGTGGCAGAGGAGATCTGGGATCAGATACAGCTAGGAGAATATTGGTTCTGTCCATAGGAATGCTGTGTGTTCCTCAGGAAATCACTTAACTCTGCTGAATCTCAGTTTCCTTCCCTGTAACACAGGGTCATAATACCTATTTCACAGGGTTGTTCTGCAGATGCAACAAAACCAGGTTCAAAGGGCCTGTCACATAGCTCAATACATTCTAGCTTTCTTCCCCCAAAGGTAAACTTCTGTTCCCTGACCATCTAAAAAATCAAATTATAAATTACTGAAATCCTTCAACAGGTGAAGAGAAAGAGGTGTATTTGGTTCTTGACCACATTTTGCATATGCACTTGACTTTATCCATAGAATGGCTTGAGTTGATCCTTTTCCCTGTACTGCAGCACCCTGAGAAAGCAAAGTGTTGATTCCTCTGGACAGCCAGCTGCCACGGAAGTCTTAAACAAATCTAAATCTCTTCCTTGCTCTTTTCCTTCTTAATTCTTTAAAATCTGTGGTGGGATCATGTAGAATGGAGACAACCAAAGGGAACCATCAAAGGCTCTCCAGTGGAGTGTGTTTAAGAGACTGGAGCATGGTGGAAGAGACTAAGAGTGCCAGGGTATGATGTCCAAGAAGTTGGCAGGGGCCCCATCATATGTGAGTCTATGCATGTTTCTCTCAAATATGACGTTCTAGTCAAAGCCTTGGAAATATAACCAGTGTTTCCAATTGTGTCCTGTTACGAGGAGAACAAATTCTTATTGAACTTAGGCAAATGACTATATTTCCATGAAAATAAGAGTAGGCATTAAGAGTTTCCAAATTCCAGAAGGATCAGGTAGGGAGAAAAAGATAAGTGTTTCATCTTTGTTTACGAAGGTATACTTTATCAAACTGCCTCAAGTCATACATAGGTTGAGAGAAAAAGTTTCCTTAAATCTGGGAAAGTAAAACATAAAAAAACTTGCAATGATTAAAACAAGAAATTATGAAAATTATAACCAGCCTCATCAGTCCCGTGAAATTAATTTTTGACCTTGTCAGCAGTTTTAAGAAGCCATCAGTTTCTTCATTAGAATTCAGTAATTCTTACCCAGTTCAGTGGTATGATCTGAAAGTTTATCAGAAGCCTATAGAGTTAGTGTCAGAGTCCCTTCCATGAATCTCTCTGAAGATGAAACATACTTGTAAAAGCATCAGAATAAAACAATAACTGTCTGTAAATGACAAAAGACTTTAAAATGCCCATTACTGAAGATCTGAGAGTTCATTAAATGGAACTAACAAGGAAATTTGGTTATTTCTGTGACACAAAACAATTTAAGATAATAACAGGAATTATGACTGATAATATTACACCAGGGCATAGCAGATTTTGAGAAATTTCACATAGTTTCTGAAACACTTCTAAAATATACCTGTATAGACACAGCATAAAGAAGGCTTAGTTTTATTTCTTCTTAGGCAATGCTTCCTATGTAATTTGACATATCAAATAATCCTAATTAGTTTAACAACTCCCTTTTTATAAGGAGAGAGAACAAATCTTTGAGAAATTTCAGAGGCCCTCTAAAACATCTCATACCTCGAAGTTAGTTCTAAGTCAAAGACTTCATATGGAATTAGATTTTGGGAAGTTTATCAAAAATATCAAATGTTTAAAAAAACATTTGGCCAAATAGGATCATAGGTCACTGTGAAACAATTCTAAGTTATCCATTTAATCAGAATAACAATTAAAGACTTTATGAGCAAATGTAAAAGTTTATATAGTTGTAAAAAGCCTTAGCTACAGAATATAGAATCTTTTTTATTCCATACAGATTATATTGAAGTTAAACAAAACTTTTGTGTACAATTTCTCATTAAGACCAGACTAATAATCTTACAAGATTTTGTCCTATTAACAGAGAGAAAAAACAGTTTAATTGTGCACCAGCTTACTTTTAATATTAAAACTCAATTACTTAATTAAATTAATTCCAATTTTAGCCAGTCCTAACCACACATAAAAGTCCTTTCTAAAGATTGGGTTTTTGCCCCCCCCCCACAAACATTCTACAACTTTCTATATCCATTTTAGTTTGTCCCTTGTTTTATTTCCCATTTAGAAATATCCAGCTTTAGGACAAAATTACTTTCTTTTCCCTTAAGAAAAACGCATTCTCTTTATACCTTTTTAAAAAATTCCTTGCATATGAAGATGTTTTCCATATTAATTTTAGTAGTTTTAATTACATATATTAATTAGAATGTCTAGAATCATGTACTTTCTCATAGAAAATTTCTCCACATGGCACCAAACATATTTACTACTGTTCTTAAATATCTTTAGTTTCTCTGTAAAAGGAAGCCTATGTTCAATAATTAATGTTTCAGCAACTTATTTTATTTGAGAATGATCTAGATATTCAATAAATTTCCATAATTTAACTTAATTTAGCAAAATTCTAAAGTTTCAGGTTACCAAAAAGATTTGGGGAAACTATTTTTAAGTAGACATATCATAAAACATAGTTATTCTTAAAGAGTTCACCTAAAAACTCTTATCTCATTTACATTTAATCTACTTATAAAAATGTCATCATACCAAGTTATATTTCTTGCTGACAAATTTTTTTTTTTTTTTGGTACGTGGACCTCTCACTGTTGTGGCCTCTCCTGTTGCGGGGCACAGGCTCCGGATGCACAGGCTCAGCAGCCATGGCTCACGGGCCAAGCCGCTCTGTGGCATGTGGGATCCTCCTGGACCGGGGCACGAACCCATGTCCCCTGTATTGGCAGGTGGACCCTCAGCCACTGCACCACCAGGGAAGCCCCTCTTGCTGACAAATTTTATAACTTGTTCGACTTTTAGGTTAACTTGTTTGACTTTTAGGTTTACTATTAAAAAGTACCATAAATGTATTATACTTAATGTAGATAATTTTAAAAGACATGTCTGTGTTAATCAAACCAACAAACTTAGACTAGTTTTAATACCAAATATTAATTTAATAGTGAATATTTCTCAGATCACATGAACCTGAAGTTCATTTGTAGTAGTTTTTATTATATTTCTGGTAATTTATATAGGACTTAATTTCCTTTAAGCCAATTAAACAGAACTCTTTTGCAAATTAATTTTGGCACTACCATCCAGAGCTAGAAACATACCATAAGGTATGTACATAGATGTACATACATCCAGATAGACACAGACAGAGTTTTCATTTTAAAACTTTAATCATGAAATCAGGTACAATACAAAACTTACTAGTTTATTTTTTCTAATTTATTTTATTGAAGTATAGTTGATTTATGATGTGTTAATTTCTGCTGTACAGCAAATGATTCAGTTATACATATATATATTCTTTTCCATTATTGTTTATCACAGGATATTGAATATAGTTTCCTGTGCTATAGAGTAGGACCTTGTTATTTATTCATATATACAATAGTTTGCATCTACTAATCCCAAACTCCCAGTCCATCCCTCCCCCACCCCCCCTTCCCATGAGCAACCACAAATCTGTTCTCGAAGTCTGTGAGTCTGTTTCTGTTTCATAGATAAGTTCATTTGTGTCATATTTTAGATTCCACGTATAAGTGATATCATATATTTGTCTTTCTCTGTCTGGCTTACTTCACTTAGTATGATAATCTCTATGTCCATCCAGGTTGCTGCAAATGGCGTTATTTTGTTCTTTTTTATGGCTGAGTAATATTCCATTTTATATATGTACCACATCTTCTTTATCCATTCCTCTGTTGATGGACATTTAGGTTGTTTCCATGTCTTGGCTATTGTGAAGAGTGCTGCTATGAACATAGGGGTATATGTATCTTTTTGAATTACAGTTTTGTCTAGATATATGCCCAGGAATGGGACTGCTGGATCATATGGTAACTGTATTTTTAGTTTTCTGAGGAACCTCCATACTGTCCTCTATAGTGGCTGCACCAATTTACATTCCTACCAACAGTGTAAGAGGGTTCCCTTTTCTCCACACGATCTCCAGCATTTGTTATTTGTAGATTTTTTGATGATGGCCATTCTGACCAGTGGGAGGTGATACCTCGTTGTAGTTTTGATTTGCATTTCTCTGATAATTAGCGGTGTTGAGCATCTTTTCATGTGCCTATTGGCCATCTGTATCTCTTCGCTGGAGAAATGTCTATTTAGGTCTTCTGCCCATTTTCCTATTGGGTTGCAAAACACTCTAGTTTATAAATAACAGTTGGGATAATAAATTGTCTACTCAGGTCTCTAAAGTATTTTATAATTTTGGAGAGGACTTTTAAGATTTGTATTTGCCCTCGATAAGCAATTTTTAGGAGGCTGATTGGGCAAGAGAGTCTTTTTAGCAGTTGGAGTTTTAAAAAGCCTCTTTTTTTTTTTTCTAATCAGTCTTAGGAATTGGAGATGGTCTAAGTAAGAGTTCCTTAAGACCACGTGGAATACTTATATCTCAAAGGCACAGGGAGAGAAATGCAGCCTCCTCCTGGAAGGACTTTTGTTCCCTTAAGTTCAGAATTTTGAAAAAAAAAAAAAAAATTTGTGTTTTTTTCAAAATGGCCATAATAATCATAGACATTTTCAACAGACCTTTAGAGTTATTGTTGCCTTCTGCAGGTGATCAATCTTGGTGTTATAAAAAAGAAGTTCATAGATAGCAAGGAGAAGAGCGTTGTGGTGGACGTTCAGAGGAACTGGGGGGCAGGAGGGAGAGGCTGTCAGGAGCCTCAGAGGTTTTTCCAGTTCAGAATCCTCTGAGATAATCGGGAGTGAGTTTCTCTGAGGAAAGCAATGGTGGATTCTTTATTACATTTTTGAGGCCTCAAAATAGCAGTTGAAATATGCTTTCATTCTTGTCTTATAGTCTTTTTCTAAATGACTGTGCAGATAAACTAATCTAAGAATTTCAGAGGAGCCCCAGGTCAACCAGTTTAACTGTAAATCATCCTGGATAATCATAATACAGCAAGACAAATACTTGTGGGACTAGGGCCCATGGTTCTTATACATCAAACCAGCAGAAGTTCCAGCAGGAGGCTGCTCTGTAGCCTTGCCCTTAGAGAGTGAACTTCACATATTCCAAGAGTAATTATTCAGCAGAAAAAAAGAAAAAAAAAAAGGAAAAGGAAATCCCAAGACCAGAAGCCAGCAACCCAAAGAAAATGGGAAGCAAAATCCTAATGCCACTCAAACAACATAAACAAAACAGGAAGCAAAATGCCAAAGGCCACATAAACAAAAATGGGAAGTGAAATTCCAAGGGTCACTTAAACAAAATGCACAAAACAGGAAGTAAAATCCCAAAGGACAGTAGCCAGCAACAAAGGACACCCAGATAAACCAGAACCTCTACCAAGGCAGGAGGTTCCAGGGCAGGAAGACTTCCTTCTGTGTACCAAACCACTGAGGAGATGACAAAGCTCAGTAGACTCTTGTAGGTACCTTACTCAGATCCAAGTTGATGCCATTCTGGGGGGCAGGCCCTTCTGTATGCTTACTTCTGGCACCATGAAATGTCAACCAAAAAAAAAAAAAAAACAAAAAAAACAGGAGGCTGAAAGTAAGAGTTTGAGGGGTTTTTTTTTGTTTTGTTTTTTTAACATCTTTATTGGGGTATAATTGCTTTACAATGGTGTGTTAGTTTCTGCCCCACAACAAAGTGAATCAGTTATACATATACATATGTTCCCATATCTCTTCCCTCTTGCGTCTCCCTCCCTCCCTCCCACCCTCCCTGTCCCACCCCTCCAGGCGTTCACAGAGCACCGAGCCGATATCCCTGTGCCATGAGGCTGCTTCCCACTAGCTATCTACCTTACATTTGTTAGTGTGTATATGTCCATGACTCTCTCTCGCCCTGTCACAGCTCACCCTTCCCCCTCCCCGTATCCTCAAGTCCGTTCTCCAGTAGGTCTGTGTCTTTATTCCTGTCTTACCCCTAAGTTCTTCATTACATTTTTTTTCTTCTTAAATTCCATATATATGTGTTAGCATACGGTATTTGTCTTTTTCTTTCTGACTTACTTCACTCTGTATGACAGACTCTAGGTCTATCCACCTCATTACAAATAGCTCAATTTCGTTTCTTTTTATGGCTGAGTAATATTCCATTGTATATATGTGCCACATCTTCTTTATCCATTCATCCGATGATGGGCACTTAGGTTGTTTCCATGTCCTGGCTATTGTAAATAGAGCTGCAATGAACATTTTGGTACATGACTCTTTTTGAATTTTGGTTTTCTCAGGGTATATGCCCAGTAGTGGGATTGCTGGGTCATATGGTAGTTCTATTTGTAGTTTTTTAAGGAACCTCCATACTATTCTCCATAGTGGCTGAACCAATTCACATTCCCACCAGCAGTGCAAGAGTGTTCCCTTTTCTCCACACCCTCTCCAGCATTTATTGTTTCTAGATTTTTTGATGATGGCCATTCTGACTGGTGTGAGATGATATCTCATTGTAGTTTTGATTTGCATTTCTCTAATGATTAATGATGTTGAGCATTCTTTCATGTGTTTGTTGGTAGTCTGTATATCTTCTTTGGAGAAATGTCTATCTAGGTCTTCTGCCCATTTTTGGATTGGGTTGTTTGTTTTTTTGTTATTGAGCTGCATGAGCTGCTTGTAAATTTTGGAGATTAATTCTTTGTCAGTTGCTTCCTTTGCAAATATTTTCTCCCATTCTGAGGGTTGTCTTTTGGTCTTGTTTATGGTTTCCTTTGCTGTGCAAAAGCTTTTAAGTTTCATTAGGTCCCATTTGTTTATATTTGTTTTTATTTCCATTACTCTAGGAGGTGGGTCAGAAAGGATCTTGCTGTGATTTATGTCATAGAGTGTTCTGCCTATGTTTTCCTCTAAGAGTTTGATAGTTTCTGGCCTTACATTTAGGTATTTAATCCATTTTGAACTTATTTTTGTGTATGGTGTTAGGGAGTGATTTAATCTCATACTTTTACATGTATCTGTCCAGTTTTCCCAGCACCACTTATTGAAGAGGCTGTCCTTTCTCCACTGTACATTCCTGCCACCTTTATCAAAGATAAGGTGTCCATATGTGCGTGGGTTTATCTCTGGGCTTTCTATCCTCTTCCATTGATCTATCTTTCTGTTTTTGTGCCAGTACCATACTGTCTTGATTACTGTAGCTTTGTAGTATAGTCTGAAGTCAGGGAGCCTGATTCCTCCAGCTCCTTTTTTTGTTCTCAAGATTGCTTTGGCTATTCGGGGTCTTTTGTGTTTCCATACAAATTGCGAAATTTTTTGTTGTAGTTCTGTGAAAAATGCCAGTGGTAGTTTGATAGGGATTGCATTGAATCTGTAGATTGCTTTGGGTAGTAGAGTCATTTTCACAGTGTTGATTCTTCCAATCCAAGAACATGGTATATCTCTCCATCTATTTGTATCATCTTTAATTCCTTTCATCAGTGTCTTATAATTTTCTGCATACAGGTCTTTTGTCTCCTTAGGTAGATTTATTCCTAGATATTTTATTCTTTTTGTTGCAGTGGTAAATGGGAGTAGAGTTTGAGGTTTTAAGAATTGCAGTTGGGGAGACAGATTTGGGTAACCCTTAAAGAGTGTTCCAAAAAAGAGAAAGAGTCAGGGACTTATAAAGACAAAAAGCCACAGGGTTGTTAAAAGTTGCCTGATGAGAATTGTGATCAACTCTGGCATGGGACAGAAAATATTTGTCTTTAAGGAATCAAGAGTTTTAGGATAGCGGTCTGATAAGTAGATAGGCTGTCACAGTTGTTTTAGGGTAAGGGTCTGATAAGTATCTTGAGTTTCTGACGGGTGTTCTGGATGACTTCCTCAGGACATCCAGATGACCTGAAGGTCATATTCCATCCAGGCTGAGATGTGTGTAAGTCATACTTGTTTCATGGTCTCCCAGCTCCATTTAAGGGGTTTCTCTTAGAAATACCGACTCCTTGTTGGTTTTCCTTTTGCAGTACAGAGAGCAGCACATCTGGTTCAGGCTCTGAGATTTCAGGAGGGTTTCCCAGAAGAAGTGACGAATAGAGAGAGACCAAACGTAGAAGCTAGTCTAGCAACAAGAAGAGGAAACAGTGTCTGGGAAGGCTAGGAGCCCTCAGAGAATCACTGTGAGGGTTGAGGAGGTAACATACACGAACACAGTCTGTGGCCAGGACTCAGTTCAGGGTTCCTTTGCTTGTTTCTGTCTCTTCCTTTGTTCTTCCCAGCCCCGCTCCCTTCCCAGTAATGCTTTTTATCCTGCAATACACGGTGTTGACAGGACAACGGCTGATTCTTCGGCTTCTAATAATTATCTGGAAGAGCTCCTTCCGTCATCCATCAGCTGGTGAATGGCTCACATTTCCTGCTTCTTAGCAAGGCACGAGCCAGCCTCTCTCTCCCTCCTTCCCGGTGTTGCCTCATTACAGCAGAGGGGGATGCCTCGTACGCTTTTCTTCATGATTTGATCAGTGTATTCCCCCCAACCCTCCACCTTCAAGAGCCCAAAGACAAAATGCATTCCCGTCAGATATTTGGTTTGTTTTGCGAAAGCTCAGTACTCCCCTGGCTGGGAACCACATTGAATGTGCTTGATAAATAGCCACTGAGTTACCTTAAATCCACTTCTTTAAGACAGATTCTTAGTGTTAAAATAGAGTTAGATCGAAGTTTGGCATTTCTTCAGGGTGTGGAGAAGGTCACAGACATGAACCATGTTTAATAAGATTTAAGTCCATGTGTCATGTCCGCCATTTTCTTGCTAAAAGGAGAGGTAAATTTGACACGCTTCTGTATCCTGGAGAATGAAGACATTCAAGAATCTCTTTAAGCCTATTCTGAAATAACCCTCAGCAGAAACTTACCTCATGCTCAACGTGAGGGGTAGGTGAGAGGGGAGCACAGCTTGGACCCTGTGCTAATGTCTGCTGACTTAAGCAGGGTACAACTAATCATCAGGGTAGGAAGGAGACTGGGACACGGGGGAGAAAACTCAGTCCTCTGCCAGAAATGTCATTGTCCTATGCTAGGGTGGGGGACAGTCAGAGAGTCCCCTTCTTCTATTTAAAACCTTCTAAATGCAATGTAAAAAAAAAAAAAAGGATTATATTCTTATTTTCCTGCTTGTAAGATAGCCCCATCCTTTTCTTCCTTTCTCCTTTCCCACTTTACCTCATTTGGGGCCACTTTGACATATGGGTGAGACCAGAAACAAAGGTTGCCGTCTCATCCAGCCAGCCATCTGTCCACATTTCCAGTGAATTGTACCTGCCAAGAACTCCCACTCTGCGGGCTCTCTGGAAAGGCAGGCTGACAAGCTTGTGCCTCTGGTAAAGCCCCCAGCTTCGGATGATCTGGGCAGGGTGGGGAGGCTGAATCCGTGGGAAGCTTCGTCCCTTGTGGAGACTGGTCTGGATCCCTCTCTGCCTGGAGGTGCTGACATTGTAAGAATGAAGGAATGAGGTGGGTGGGGTGAGGGTGGAGGATCAACTCAGATGTTGAAGGAGCCAGAGCTGCAAATAAAATCTGGCTGGGATCAGTTTTTTTCTGCATATGATGTTTCTAGAATCGTCTTTCCAAAAATCTAAGCCTTCTCTGGGCACTCAGGGTCTTCCTGGAGGCTTGTGGTATAGTGGAAAGGCCACTGGTTTAGAACCATACTGCCTGGTGTGAGCTCACTGTGAATCTGGCGAATCTGATTAAGGGACACCATTTCTCTGAGCCTTGGTTTCCTCTGTGAGATGGAAAACAGGCCCCTCTCAGGACTGTTTTCGGACTTGCAGTGAGCCAACACGGTTAATACATGTAAACCCCAGCACAGTGACTGGGACATGGAGGGGCCTCAGCAAACAGGTTTTACTCCTAACTTTGTCCTTTGCTAAATGAAGTCAAACCATTGAAAGCCCCATTAGTGTACAAGAGACATTCTGTGCATCCTGGAAGATGTCAGCATGATATAAAAAGGCTTCCTCAACAACCTCAGGCCAAGCAGCCTAGAGAGCTGTACATTCTGCTGAGCTGACCATAAATCTGAATGAAATAATTATGTAAAGTATGCAAGAGCAATTCAGTGAGAAGATACCTCATTTGCCTTGATGGGCTTTTCAATTACTCATTTTTAGTACTGCATTATACCATTCTCTGGCAATAATTATTAAACGTTTCAGCTGTATTGCGATATAAAACTTCAAAGGCTGATTTATTTTCTAGGCATTAGACAACCTAGCATAATGTTCCCCAAAGGTATGGTGCTATTGATTTAAACCTGTTTATCAGAGTGATTTTCTAGCATCGAGTTGAAACTGACGCCATCTCCCCAAGTGGAAGATGAGGAAAATGAGTTAGGTCCAGCGGTTACAAGCACTAGCTTTGGGGGCATGGGGGACGTGAGCCCAAGCTCCTGCTTCCTAGTCCCAGGTTCTGAATTTGTAAAATGGGATAATTCATACTTTACAAGATTATGGGGATGATTGTGTGATATAATGGATAAGAAGTGTTAGCAAGAACATACAGTATGGACTCAGTAAATAATAGGTAGTATTGCCATGACTCTGCATTCTGGGATGGGCTTTACATTCGGCAGGTGACAATATTCTCAGTTATTTGCACACATGCATCACTCACCTACTAGGCTCTGGACACGGAGGGTGCTGTCAGGGTTCATTTTCTGATTGTCACTTTAAGAACTCAAAAGAAGTCACAGTTATGGAGCACCTAACTGTTCCAGGCACCCTGCGAGACAGAGCATCTCCCTTCATCAGCGTGATTCAGGCATTTCAGACAAGGACACTGAGGCACAGAAAGGCTAGTTACTTTCTTCAGGGTCATTCAGTGACTAAGACAGAAATCGGATCCCGGTCTGCCCAGCTCCAGAGCCCACACATCATACTCCCCCACTACGCCATGCTTTCTCTCAGGATCCCAGGAGGCATATTTCACCTGGTTTGAAGGAGAATTCTTCCTTCTCTTCCTGGATTTTCTAAAGGAGATATATCTTTTCTTACTGAGGATTACCTACCCCCAGTAAATGACCAGTTTCCTGCACGTCCATCTCTACCTGTCTTAGCATCTCCCAATTCTCACATGGAAGGTGAGGTTCTCTTTTTCAACCAAGGGCCACACTGTGTTGAGTGATTGGGCAGTGACCCCTACACACACACACACACACACACACACACACACACACACACACGCACACACGCACACACGCACACACACACACGCACACCAGTTCCACTTGGGCCTGTCAATTGAACTCAAGGCTCCCAAGGCAAGCTGGCAGGCCAGCTGGGCTGGTACCAGGATACCACTTTGTAGGGAGCACTGAAATGTCACTGTAATGTAATGAGATGGAGAAAATGTTCTTTACGAGAATTATTGAAAGCAAGCATGACATGAGAATGATGATAATAATGATTTTATTATCTTAAATAATACTCCATGATTATAATAAACACTGAGATAGCTTCGTGCCAGGAACTTCTCTAACTGTGTTACATGGAATAACTCACGTAAACCCTTCCGGCCCACTGAGGAAGGTACTATTATTACTGCCCATTTTACAGATAGGAAGACTCCTTCCAGAAAGGTTAAGGAATTTGCCAGAGTCATACCACTAGTAGATAGGCTGTCAGGCTCTCCCAGGCCCTTCACCATTGCCTCTTGGTAGGAGGCAAAACCCCCAGGAGCTCTAGAGTGGCAAGAGATGGTGTCTCGGCTGCCTTCCAGGCCTCTTAGTTGCTGGGTGAGGTGTGCAAATTCAGGGCTGGGAGCCAAGCAGTGAGTGGGCGGGTGCTGAGCCAGCAGTCTTCCCTGCCCCCTCCTTATACACAGCACCCAGCCTTTCCTCTGGATGAATGTTGGGCAGATACTTAGAGAATATCGTTTGAAAGGAGGCCAGGTTATTAGCCTGCTCAGGACGCCCACGTGTCCTGGTCTAGCCCTGCTCCCAAGCTTGGCCTGCTGTGTTCGCTCTCAGTATGTGAAACAACCCAGATAGCATGCAGGATTAATCTGCTTTTTGGGGGGAACCAAATCCATTAGCTCTCGGGACTTGACCTCCGTGGGTTAGAGGCTGTGTACCCAGGTCAATGTCAGAGGGGCCCCCTGCGATGCTCATGGCCACCTCCCCACTGCTCTTCCCCCAGGTTCTCACAAGCTTCTCTGTTCTGGGAGGTGGAGGGCATGCCCCTGGGAAAGAAAAAATAAAAGAGAAAGGGTAAAAAAAAGATGAATACAATGAAGATAATCTGTTACCTGTTATGATGAACACAATGAAGAGAATCTGTTAAGAGATCCTAGAGTGGAAAGGAATTCTAACAACTGACGAGGGGCTGGGAGGTGAAAGTCTTTGTAAGGAAGTAGGACAAGATTTGGGCCTAAATCTTTATAGCCTAGAAGGGGAACGACTGTCAAAAGCTACCCTGGGGAATGCAGCCAATGCAGACGTTCAAATGCATTTAGAAAAACCTGGAAAAATGTGAAGACTCTTAGGACAAATGGAGAAAACAAGACAACATTATACACACAATGTGAACACAACTGGCTACAAATTTCAAAGTATAAACAGAGAAAACTCTAAAAGGAAACAAACCAAAATTATTGACACAGTGGAGGATTTTTTTCCCCCTTTTCTGTCCATGTACACGTTTTTATAATGAACTCTTTAGAACAATAAAGGCAAAATCTTTATTTAATTTTTAAAAATCTGTATTGAAAGCACTTTCATAAAAGACAAAGCAACTGTCTTTCTTTCCATGACTTTCAGATGGAGAAAATACACATGGAAAACTAGAAAGAGGTGATTTAATGACTGGGGTTATTTTCTTTGGATTCTCTCTCAGACCTTACTGAAGTGTTTCAAAATCCTTTCCTGGACAGATGCAGCAATAATAGCCTGAATTAATTTCAGAAAAGTAAAGATGTGGAATTTAGCTGTAAGAGATAATCGTAATATCCCCCAATTGTGAACAACACAATGTTCCGCCCTCTGAAGTTTGTTAGGTAAACTGTGGGCTATCCATACCATGGGCTGTTCTGTAGCCATAGACGATTTTGTTGAGTTATATATTGAGTAGAAAGGAAAGATATTCATGATGCATTGTGGAGTGAAAAAGACAGTATAGTGTAATTCTGTTTTTTAGAATTGCAGTATGCACGTATGTATGTATAATCTGAAAAGATAAACGTCAAAATGTTCATAATAACTATCTTGGGGATAGTTGAATTGTGAGTATTATTTGTTTTATAATTTTTGCTTCTCTTTGTTTCCTGATTCTCCTACAATGAACATGTACAGGCATACATCGTTTTATTGCACTTTGCTTTATTGTACTTAGCGGGCATTGTGTTTTTTACAAATGGAAGGTTTGTGGCAACGCTGTGTCGAGCAAGCCTATCGGCACCATTTTTCTAGCAGTATTTGCTCACTTTATGTCTCTGTGTCACATTTTGGTAATTCTCGCAATATTTCAAATTTTTCATTATTATTATATTTGTTGTGGCAATCTGTTCAGTGATCTTTGATGTTAACTGCTGCAAAAAGATTGACTTGCTGAAGCCTCAGAAGCTGTTTAGATTTTTTAGCAATAAAGTATTTTTAATTAATATATGTAGATTGGTTTTTTGATATGATGCTATAGCATACTTAATAGATTACAGTATACTGTAAACATAATTTTTTTCTTTTAATTTTAACCTTAAAAAATTTTTTTTATTTAAAAAATTTTTTTTTAATTTAAGTATATTTGATTTACAATGTTGTGTTAGTTTCAGGTGTACAGCAAAGTGACAGTTATATATACATCTAGTCTTCGTCAGATGCTTTTCCCTTATAGATTATTACATGATATTGAGTATAGTTCCCTGTGCTATACAGTTGGTTATTGTTGGCTATCTATTTTATATTTAGTAGTGTGTATATGTTAATCCCAAACTCCTAACTTATCCATCCCTCTCCTCCACTTTCCCCATTGGTAACCATAAGTTTGTTTTCTATGTCTGTGAGTCTATTTCTGTTTTGTAAATAAGTTCATTTGTATCCTTTTTTTTCCATTCCACATATAAGTGATATCATATGGTATTTGTCTTTCTCTGACTTACTTCACTTAGTATGATCATCTCTAGGTCCATCCATGTTGCTGCAAATGGCATTATTTCATTCTTTTTATTGGCTGAGTAATATTCCATTCCACAATGGAACATATATATATATATATATATATATATATATATATATATATATATATAAAACATTACATCTTCTTTATCCATTCATCTGTTACTGGACATTTAGCTTGCTTCCATGTCTTGGCTGTTGTAAATAGTACTGATGTGAACACTGGGGTGCATGTCTCTTTATGAATTAGAGTTTTCATCTTTCTGGATATATGCCCAGGAGTAGGATTTCTGGATTATGTGGTTACTCTATTTTTAGTTTTTTAAGGAACCTCCATACTGTTCTCCATAGTGGCTGCACCAATTTACATTCCCACCAACGGTTTAGGAGGATTCCCTTTTCTCTACACCCTCTCCAGCATTTATTATTTGTAGATTTTTTGATGATGGCCATTCTGAACAGTACGAGGTGATACCTCATTGTAGTTTTGATTTGCATTTCTCTAATAATTAGCGATGTTGAGCATTTTTTCATTGCAACATAATTTTTATACATACTGGGAAACCAAAATATTCATGTGATTCACTTTACTGCAAAAATTAAAGAGGTCTGGGACCGAACCCACAGTATCTCCAAAGTATGTCTATATTCCTGCTTCTCCTCTTTAGGGTGTCTTTCTCCTGCATTAATACAATTAGGCTAAGGTGTTGGGGGAACACTTCCCTGTAACTACAATATACTGAAGACCTACTGCTTCTCACAAACCTCTAGAGAAGAAATACGTACGAGATGATGCAGTAGGACATATATTCCCTCATTCTCTAACTTGATCCCTAACTATCAGTGTCCCCTACACTCTCTGACTCAACAATCCACATTTAGATGTACTGTTGCCCTTTCCTTCAGACTCAGACCACCCACTACCCAGACCAATAAGGACTTGAGGACAGCCTTCTTAAGCAACCACTGTCCCCATCACTGTCCCTGATAGGCATCCGTGGTCGTGGTGCCCTGCATTGACCACTGGGCTCCTGAGGTATTTTCTCTCTCACATCTCACATCCCCACCCCACCCCCAGCAGAAGTCCCTTCTAATCCCAAGGCCCAAATCTAACCTCTCCTGCCAACTCTATTCCAAGCCCATGCTCATGGGACCAGTTTTCTTCTGTGGATGTCATTCCAAGCTCCGGTTCTAATTATCTGACTTATCCATGGTTCTCACGTGGGAACTGGGGCCCTGACCCTGACCACAAGCTCTGTTCTCTATCTGTGACTAGCTTTCTGCTACCAGAAGACAAAGGTCCAAGATGGCACCTATGGGGACTTCCAGATAGTATTCTTGTGGATGTCCCACTGCCGTGGTCTTGTTAGACAGCTTGTGACTCTATCCAGGAGTGGTCTTGTTAGACAGCTTGTGACTCTATCCAGGACCTTGATGTTATTTAGGGTCATCTCCTGAGGCTTATGTCTGTCGGACCCCAAAGGGTGAGAAAACATAGCAGAAGAGAGAATCCATATCAGGGTTGAGGAGGGGAGCCAAAATTCGACTTAGGGAAGAAGTATTGTGTATTCAAGTCTGAAAAGAAAGTGAGGCCGTAAACAGGATGAGGGTAAATGTAGGCCATGATGCAGATTTCAAAGTGGATATGGTAGGCGATTGAGGACTGTGATCAATGGAAAGTTTTGGAAACTTTGAAAGTCGTGCTGATAAGGTGGCTTAGAAAGTCCCTAATATTTGAAAAGGTCTATTCATGACCAGATGCCCAGCCAGTTGCCTTAGTGATAGGTTGCCAGGCATTCTGGGAATCCAACCTTGTCCACCTGTCTTAACTTGGTCTACCTTACCTGGCTATCTCACCTGACTGGGTGGGGACCAGTCTCAGGTCCCTTAATTTCTCTCTCTTCTTACAGGGAGTCAAGCAGCCTCCTTTGCCAGCAAATCTCCCCCAAGTGACTTTAAACTTAAACTTAACCTGAGAAGATTTATTGTAACCTACATTTAAAAAAAAAAAAAAAAAAAGAAATGTTACCCATAGAATGTTGTAATGAAGTCCCTTAAAAATAATTAGAAACCTCTTCATTTAAAGTAATACATCGTCATTTTAGAAAATTTAGAAACCACAAAAAGCATAGACAGGAAGTAAAAATCACCCATAATACTACCAGACACCACCACCCATCATAATATGTTTTAATTTTTAGTCTCAGGTACTCAGAAAAGAAGCCAGAGATTGAAATGAGTGTTGAAGCCTTTTTAAGTGACTTTCATTTAGTTGGTGGCTAACATGGTGGGTCTGCTGTAGACCAGGACAAGTGTGGAGATGTTTAGGGGGGTGGGGAAAGGGACAAGAACAAGTTCTGGTAGGCCCAAAGCTTGTTGGAGGAAGCTGACATTTTCTGGAAAACAAACAACTTTGGGAGCATTCTCTGAATCGGAGGAAATAACCCCTACTTCTGTTCAATGCTCAATTACCATCTGGCAACTGAGGTTGTGGATAAACAACCATATTTACCTAAGGTGGCCTCTGTGACTTGGCAAACATTCTTCTTTGTTTCACTGCTGGGCCAAGGGTCTGAGTCTTATCCCCCATTGGGATCTTTTTCAGAGATACCAGCTTTCGTTTCAGACAGCCCTGAGTCAGAATCCAGACCAGATCACTTTGCCTTTTATTCCTCATCTATGAGAATAATTATTCCCATCAAGCATTCAAAGATGTGACCATGTTAAGTACCTGGCACATAGTAGGTGCTAATTAAATATTAA
Source organism: Grampus griseus (assembly GCF_964374135.1). Classification (NCBI taxonomy): domain Eukaryota; kingdom Metazoa; phylum Chordata; class Mammalia; order Artiodactyla; family Delphinidae; genus Grampus; species Grampus griseus. The sequence goes on from NC_139002.1 coordinate 69,028,742, forward strand.
TTCTCTTTGGCTTTCCTAATATAGTCACCCAGAAACCTCCCAAGGATTTTAAAGATTTAGGGTTAAAATTACCTGCAAAAGTTCTCTGTAACCACCAGTAAAGCGGTTCCTCATGGAGGCCAAGTGTGCCACTCCAAGAAAATCACATGGTTTGGAAATCTACCCTCACACCAATAAAGCTGCAGCAGGGAATCTAAGTACCTTTAAGAAAATACGAAGCAGAAGTACTATTTACATTTACCAAGTACTTGTGTGTGTGTGTTGGAGTGGGATGTTTAGTTGTGGGCTGGTCCAGTGGAGGTGGTTCCATAGGACTCAGCTTGGCTAGAGAGAAATTCTTACCTAACATAAGGGAATGACACTGTCAGGAGGGAGCGTGGTAAAGGGGAAAGAGCACGGGCATTAGAGCAGATAGGGCTGAGGTCAAACCCTGGTTCCACCACTGCGGGATTTGAACAGGTTATTTAACCCATCTGCATCACAGTAGTTTCCTCAAGGACAGGCTTAATACTGCTTAATTATTGGAAGGAAATGGAAATCATATATGTCAAGTCCTTAGGCAATAGAAAGTGGTCAAAAATGCAAGCTATTATTATTATCAAGGCTATTAATAATCATCTAGAAAAACAAAATCCAAAGTCAGAAGGACTTTGTCTAACTCCAGGGTGTTGTCTAAATAGGGAATAAAGACAGATATTGCATCCAGGAGGTAGAGCCAGCAATCTCACAACCAAAGGGAGGGGGCATGTACATCTAGTTCTTCAGTGCACACCTCTTAGCTCTCAGGCTCTGTGCTAAGTGCTGAGGAAACAAAGAGAAGAAAAGCGAGAGACATAGTGTCTGCCCTCGTGTAGCCTACAGATTATTAGAGAGGTAGACATTAATCAAGGACTCAAACAAATGCTTGTAAAATTAAAAGAGGGCTAAAGTGTCTGAAGGAAGGGGGATGGATATATGAGAACACATAACGGGGGAAATGGCCATAATGAAAGAGGACAGGGAAGCCTTTTCAATGAGAAGGATGGGTGAGCTGAGATTCAGAAAAGGAAGAAGGAAAGGAGGAAGGGAGAGGAAGAAGGGAGGGAAGAAGGAAAAGGGAATTGACTAGGCTTTTGCAGGAGAAAACAAGTGCAGAAAGCAAGGTGGGGAGGAGATGGCACAGTATGAGGCTAGCGAGGTGGGAAGGCAGGGACTTGACTCTTAAGGATTTCAGTCTTGATTCTGGAAATAATGAAAAGCTGTTGAATTGTTCTAAGGAAGGAGATTATATTCGTGCTTTTAAAAGATCACTCTGGTTTGCAGTATAGAGAAGAAAATGAAGAAAGGCAAGAGAAGATGTACAAAGACCAGTTAGGATAATTTTATATTAGTTCAGATTAAAAATGATGTAGCTTAGTCTACAATAGTAGTAGGGATATTAGTCTATGGTAGTAGTAGGGATGCTAGTAGGAATTCAAGAGACGTTTGGAAGGTAACATGGACAGCATTCGGATACAAAGGGTGAGAGGGGGAGAAGAGCCAAGGATGACACCTGGCGTTTCTGACTTGCATAATTAGAGCAGGACCAGGTTAGAGGGAAGATAAATTAGTTGTTGACCAGGTGTCTTTGAGGTATGTTTCATCCAAGAGGAAGTGCAAGTAGAAGATAGAAGTTTGGAGATGCATGCCTAGAGCTCTGAGAAGTGGCCAAGACTGGAAATGTAAACTTGTGAATCATCCACACATATGTAGCAGTTAATGCTGTGAGTTGAATGAGATCACTTACATAGAGGGAATAAAGTCAGAACAGGAGAGGGCTTAGGAGTGAGCTTTGAGCAATTTCAAATTTAAAAGCCAGTAGAGGAGGATCTGCAGCCAAAGAAAATAGGGAGAGAGGACAGGAAAGTGGAGGTGGGGAGAGGGCAGGAAGGAGCTATGGCACAGAAGCTATGGGAGGAGAGTGCTTCAAGAAGGACTGTAGATCTATTAGGTTAAGCACTGCAGAAGCCACTGATGGCCTTAGCTAGAGCTGTTTTAATAGTGTGATGTACGCCCCAAACTCCTGGGATTGGGATGAAGATGAGTGGGATGTGAAGTGAAGACTGGAAGTATAGCCAACTCATTCAAGTTATTTGATAGTGATGGAGAGAAGAGAGATAACACCACATCTGGAGGGGGATGAAGGGTTAACTGAAGGTGTCTTTATTTTTCAATGGGAAAGACTCAACCGTGCTTACAAGATTAATAGGAATGATTCAACTGGGGCAAAAGTTGAACCTGGAGGAGATAAAAGGGATAATTGTTAGAGTCAGGAAGAGGGATGGGAACAGAGCAGAGACGAAAGAGAAGTAAGGTTCCTCTGTTATAATAAGAATGAAGGAGGACAGGGTGAATGCAGGTGGGAAAGTGAAGGACTTTAAATCTGCTGACTTCTGTTTATTCTGTGAAGTAAGTGGCAAGGTAATACAATAAGAGTGAAAGAAGAGATTAATGTTGGAAGTTTGGAGAGATTGGAGATTTGAAATCATCATCGTTGACAGTGGAAAGGTAATGGTTTGCCAGATACATACAGCAATGTAGCCGGGCAGACCTGAGGCTAGGAGTCAATTAATATAGGAAACAATTGGCCTCATCACATGACTTTGTCCAGTAGCACCGAGCTCCACAGGTGTGAGTGGCTGGGATTTTATCGCATCAAGAAGATAAAATGAATTGGGAGATTGGGATTGACATATATACACTAATATGGATAACTAATAAGAACATGCTGTATAAAAAAATAAATAAAATTAAATTTTAAAAAAAGAAGATAAAACGACAGAGAAGCAAGGGAGTTTTTAGAGTATTTATACCATATATGAAAAAATAAAGATCCACAGAGATAACACAATGTTGATAAAGAAGAGCAGGGAATGAGGACTTGCCGTTGCAGATATTGAAATATATTTACAGTGCTATGGTGGGGGTGGGTGGGAACCTGAGTATAAAGCTCAGTAACAATGTGTTTGGGAACCTGGTATACATAAGCCCCATTGGCCTGGAAAAGTCTCTTTTGCCAGTTGTCTCAGAATATTGTGATCATTAATAACAAACTTTTTCATCCTTGTTTGGACAATAAATTTTATGGTCACTCTTTATATGAGAAAGGTGGCATCACAAAGTGGAGGAAAGATGGATTGAGTGGTGTTAAAAGTAGCTCACGGTATGGACGTCTAGCTTCTAGGCCCCCGGGTAAGGAGCTTAGAGGTCACCACTCCATCCTAACAAGTGAAATGCTGAGCAAACCAAAAAAGCAACAGTTCTTTCTAGAGCCATCAGAGAAATGAGATCACCGGGCACATTGCTGCCCCCAAATTGGAGAGGCAGACAGGAGGATACAGAGAATGACAACTTAACAGAGCAGAAATTTCCATGTGCCGGAGTAGGAAAACCTGAACTACAATAGATGGATTGCTTGAGGCTCAGTGTGGACAAGTCCGAGAGTTAGAAACTCCAGAGGCGCCCAGTCATTGGCGGGGAGGGGGAATAACTTTTGTGGGCTTCACCTCCAGGAGATCTACCACGTCCTCACAGTGAATATCAGAGAAAAAATTCTCTTCGGGCTTCTGGCAAGGGGAGGAGGAAAGGAGCTAGTTTTAAACACACCAGGCATTCTGTTCTTCTCAACAAGGTCTGCTCTCAGGAGGAGCTATCTTACTGGAGCCTAATCTCCTAGAGTTTTATCAGAACGTAGCCTATCTGGGGGAAGGGAAATACCCAACTCCAGCCCCCTCCAGCCATCCAGTCCCACCTAAGTGGTGGGGGGTAACTGAGACGCACACGTGAAATTCACAGTGCAGGGGTACACGTCACCAAAAGACGGAGACCTAATCATAAGACTATAGAACACTTCCTCTCCCTGACCCCTTACCACAGGCACACTTCAAAGATATTGTTGGTTCAGTTTCAGACCACTGCAATAAAGCAAAAATTGCAATAAATCTAGTCACATGACATTTTTGGTTTCTCAGCACATATAAAAGTTATGTTTACATTGTACTGTACTCTATTAAGTGCACAGTAGCATTATGTCTAAAAAATGGACATACCTTAATTAAAAAATACTGTTAAAAAATGCAGTGTGTGAAATGCAATAAAGTGAAGCCACAATAAATTGAGGTATGTCTACATGTTACTAAAGGCCTATTTACCTCAGTTCCTTTTACAGCATATCATGTCCACCTTGCAACAAAAAATTAAAAGGCAAACCAAAAGGCAAAAAACACATCTGAAGAGATAGAGAAAGCATCAGAACCAGACATGGCAGGGATGTTGGAATTATCAGACAGGGAATTTGAAACAACAATGATTAATATGCTAAGGGCTCTAATGGATAAAGTGGACAGCATGTAAGAACAGATGGGCAATGTAAGCAGAGATGGAAATCCTAAGGAAAAACCAAAAAGAAATGCTAGAGATCAAAAACCTTGTAACAGAAATGAAGAATGCCTTTGATGGGCTTGTCAGTAGACTGGACACAGCTGAGGAATCTCTGAGCTTGAGGATATATCAACAAAAACTACTAAAACTGAAAAGCAAAAACACAAAGACTGAAAAAAACAGAACAGAATATACAAGGACTATGAGACAACTACAAAAGGCATAACATATGCATAATAGGAATACCAGGAGAAGAAAGGGAGAAAGGAACAGAAGAAATACTTGAGACAATAATGACTGAGAATTTCCTCAAATTAATATCTGACACTAAACCAAAGATCCAGGAAGCTCGGAGAACGCCAAGAAAGATAAATGCCAAAAAAACTATACCCAATCATATCATTTTTAAACTACAGAAAATTAGAGATAAATTAAAAATCCTGAAAGAAGCCAGAGGAAAAAAACACCTTACCTACAGAAGAACAAAGATAAGAATTATCTACAACTTCTCAGAAACCATGCAGACAAGGAGAGAGTGGGGTGAAATATTTAATGTGTTGAGAGAAAAAAGCCACCAACTTAGAACTCAGTACCCTGTGAAATTATTCTTCAAAAGTGAAAAAGATATAGAGACTTCTTCAGACAAACAAAAATTGAGGGAATTTGTCGCCAGTAGACCCGTCTTGCAAAAAATGTTTACAAAGTTCTTTAGAGAGAAGAAAAATAATATAGGTCAGAAAGTCAGATCTCCATTTAAAAAAGGAAGAGTATTAAAGAAGGAATAAAGGAAGGTAAAATAAATTAAAAAATTTTTCTTATTCTTAATTGATCTAACAGATAATACTTTGTTCAAAATAATAATAGTAACAGTGTATTCAATTATATATGTTTATGTCTATATATGCTTATATATGTGTAAGTGAAATGAATGACAGCAATGATATAAGGGAAAGGAGGAAGGAATTAGGGATATTTTGTTATTATAAGGTACTTGCACTATCTTTGAAGCAGTATAGTGTTATTTGATGGCAGACTTGGGTTAGTTGTAAATGTATACTGAAAACTCCAGGACAACCATTTTAAAAAGCCAAAAAAAAAAAAAAGTATAATTGATACGCTAAGAAAGGAAAACAGATAGACTCATATAAAATTCTCAGTTAGAACCAAAAAAGACAGAAAAAGTGTGAAAGACAGAAATAGGAACAAAGAACAAGGCAACAAATATGGTAAATATTAATCTGCCTATATCAATAATCAGTTTAAACATCAGTGGTCTAAACATCAATTAAAAGGTTGTCAGTGAATCAAAAACAAGACCCTTGTATGTTGTCTATAAGAAATCCACCTCAAATATAAAGACATATATCAATAGATTAAAAGCAGGATGACGAGAAAGATATACAATGTTAACATTAATCAAAAGAAAGCAGGAATAGCTATATTAATTTCAGGCAGAGTGGACTTCAGAGCAATGAAAGTTATCAGGAATAAAGAGAGGCATTACATAATGATAAAGGGATCGATACTCCAAGAAGATGTAATAATCCTTAATATGTTTGCACCTAATGACAGACCATCAAAACGTGTGAGCTGAGGGCTTCCCTGGTGGCGCAGTGGTTGAGAGTCCGCCTGCCGATGCAGGGGACGCGGGTTCGTGCCCCGGTCTGGGAAGATCCCACATGTCGCGGAGAGGCTGGGCCCGTGAGCCATGGCCGCTGAGCCTGCGCGTCCGGAGCCTGTGCTCCGCGACGGGAGAGGCCGCAACAGTGAGAGGCCTGCGTGCCGCCAAAAAACAAAAAAAAAAAAATGTGTGAGCTGAAAACTTGTAGAACTTCAAGGAGAAATAGATGAATCCATTGTCACAGTTGTAGACTTCAATTCCCCTCTATCAGAAATGGACAGATGTAGCAGGCAGAAATTCGGTAAGGACATAGTTCAACTCAGCAGTGCCATCAATCAGCTGGATCTAACTGACATCTATAGACTCGATTCAACAACAGCAGATTACATGTTCTTCTCAAGCTCACATGGAACATTCAACAAGATGGATCACATTCTGGGTCATAAAATACACCTTAACAAATTTAAAAAGATAGAAATTATACAATATCTGCTCTCACACCACAATAGAATTAAACTAGAAATCAATAATAGAAAGATAGCTGGAAAATCCCCAAATAGTTGGAGATTAAACAACACATTTCTAACCAACACATGGGTCAAAGAAGGAATTTCGAAAGAAATTTTAAAATATTGTGAACTAAATGAAAGTGAAAATACAACTTATCAAAATTTGTGCGATGCAATGAAAGCAGCACTTAAGGGAAATTTATAGCATTGAATGTACATATTAGAAAAGGAGAAAAACTTTAAATCAATCTAATCTTCTACTTTAGGAAACTAGAAAAAGAAAAGCAAATATATCTAAAATAAACCGGAAAAATAATAAAAATTAGAGCAGAAATCAATGAAACTGAAAAAAGAAAGAAATCAATAGAGAAAATCAATAAAACCAAGAGCTGGTTGTTTGAAAAGATCAGTAAGATTGATAAGCCCTTAGCCAGGCTAACTGAAAAAAAAAAGAGGAGACACAAGTTACTAATATCAGAAATGAAAGAAGGGACATCACTACAGATCCCATGGACACTAAAAGAATAATAAGGAGTATTACAAACAACTCTATGCTCACAAATTTGATAACCTAGATGAAATGGACCAATTCCTTGAAAGACGCAATCTACCAAAACTCACACAATAAGGAATAGAAAATATCAGTAGACCTATATCTTTTAAAGAAATTGAATCAATGATTAATATCCTTCCAAAACAGAAAGAACCAGACTGAGATGGGTTCACTGGTGAATTTCTTCTTTAAGGAAGAAATTATACCGATTCTCTACTTCCTAACTCATTCTATGAGGCCAGCACCACCCTATTACCAAAAGTAGACAAAGACATTGCAAAGAAAGGAAAACTGCAAACCCATATCTCTCATGAACATAGATGTAAAATTCCTCAACAAAATATTAGCAAATCAAATGCAACAGTGTATAAAAAGAATAGACACCATAACCAAGTGGGATTTATCCCAGTCATGCAAGGCTGGTTCAGCATTTGAAAATCAATTAATGTAATCGATCACATCAACAGGTGAAAGAAGAAAAATCACATGATCATATAAATAGATGCAGAAAAAGCATTTGACAGAATCCAACACCCTAACTCTCAGCAAACTATGAATAGAGATAAAGGTCCTTAACTTGGTAAAGAGCGTACAAAAAACCTACACTTAACATCATACTTACTGGTAGGAAACTTGAGACTTTGCTGCAAAGATCAAGAACACGGCAAGGATGTCCCCTCTTACCACTACTTTTCAACATCATACTGGATGTCCTAGCTAATACAACAAGACAAGATAAGGAAATAAAAGATATACGGATTGGGAAGGAAGAAATAAAGCCGTCTTTGTTTACAGATGACATGGCTGTCTACATAGGAAAATCTGAATCGACAAAAGACCTCAGGGAACTAATAAGCAATTACAGCAAAAGCTTGACGATTGCCCGGGGTTGTGGGGAGGAAGGGATGAATCGGCAGAGCAGAGGATTTTTTAAGGCAGTGAAACTACTCAATACAATACTACAATGGTGGATGCATATTATACCTTTGTCAAAACCCCATAGAACACCAAGAGTGAACTCTAATGTAAACTGTGGACTTTGGGTGATGATGTGTCAGTGTAGGTTTCTATAGGTTTATCAGTTGTAACAAATGTACCACTCTGATACCTGATGTTGATAATGGGGAAGGTTGTGCATGTGTGGGAACAGGGGGTATATGGGAACTCGCTGTACTTTCTGCTCAATTTTGCTGTGAGTGTGAAACTGCTCTAAAAAAATCTGTTTACTAATTTGTTTTGAAGTAGCTCACAGTATGGAGAAAATAGAGTTGGATCCCTACTCCATCACATTAAAAAGTAAATTCTACATGGATTGAAGGCCTAAATGTGAAAATAAAATTATAAAGCTACTGGAAGAAAATACTAGAGAATATCTTTGTGATCTCAGTGTTTTTAGCAAGACCAAAAAAGTGCAAGCCATAGGAGAGAAATTGATCAATTTGATTAGATGGAAATTATTGAAGAATTCCAAAGATAAGATGAACGTCTGGGTGACAGAAAGATATTTGTAAATGATGAGCATTTCATATCTGGAAAGTCCTACAAATCGACAAGAAAAAGAAAAATCCACCAGTAAATATTTTGAGTAGGCAATTCACAGGAGAAACGTGAAGATGTTCATGTGAAGGAGATGCTCAAATTTGCTAGTATTAAATGAAAACAAGATACTACTTTACATCCATCAGGTTGGAAACAATTAGGAAGTCCAATAATCACAAGTACTAGTGAGGATATGGGGAAATGGGAACAGTTATGCATAGCTTATAGAATGAAAGTAGGTAAAGCCATTTTGCAGAACAATCTGGAACTACTTAGTGAAATTAATATGATTATACCTACAACCTCACAACCAAGCAGTCCCACTACATGGTTTATATTGCTGAGAATCTCTCAGGTACGTTCATAAGCAGAGCAGCATGAGGATTTGTATTACAGCAATGTTTGTCGAGGCAAAGAGCTGGAAGTCAGTTAAGTGCTCCTCACTGGGAGAATAAGTAAAATGTGGTCCATGCATGCAGTGGAGTACTAAGCAGCATCAGTAGCAGTGTTACATTCACATGTAGTAACACTGACATATCTCAAAATTATAAGATTAAGTGAAAGAAATATTAAAATACAAAACAACTCTATGTAACTTCAAGTAAATTACACACACACACATATATGTAATATATGTATATAGAGATATTCAGAAGGACATATATTAAATACTTAGGCGTGAGCAGTAAACAAAGGAAGGAAATGAGAGATGTATAAAGAATATAGAGGTAAACAAAACGTTGCCTTTGCTTTGCACAGTGATGAAAGGATATGATGTGACTTAATTTTTTACCTGCTTTCCTAAAAAAAAGAGGAATTAAAAAACATTTTAAATAAAGTAAATACAATATGGATATAATGATCTCATTAAGTTGTATTTGAAAATTAAATGAGTAATTCATATAAAGCACTTAGCTTAGTACCTAGCCTACACTAAACACCCAATAAATGTTCTCTGTTAATGTTAGTAACACCACTCATAACACAGCTACTACCAATCAGTTGGAGTTGGCACTTAAGACCCATTGGATTTAGACGGTTTCCCCAAAAAGAGCCATTCAGGTCTAACAGTCTGTGGTTCTATGAGAGGGATAGGCAAGTCCTGGCTGCAGACCCAGAAGCAAGCCGGAGAAATGGTGAAAACAGCCTTGTGGAATGGGAATGGCTACCAGCTTTTTTGCAGTGTCATAGGAAATCTTGATGGTTAACTTGGGAGAACACCGGTATAAGGCACAAATTAAGAAAGGAGAGGCTGCAAGAGTAAACAGTGCTATAGAGCTGGGCGACTTTATGTACTTTGGTATACTTACTCCAAAGGGGGGTTTTCTTTTAACATTTTAATTTCAAGCTATAAAATTGAATCACAACGTCTAGGTATATAGTGTTTGCTTTGGATCATCTTTCCCCCACCCTCCTCCTTCCCTGAAGTGGGACACAGGTTGTTGTAGTGAAATGAGCAACATCATCACCTAGTGGCCTGTCCCTCAAAGTGCTGACGTAAGATCCTGGTCCCAGAGAGCGGAGAACAGGTGCTACATCCTTGCCCTTACGTTAATTCAACAAGCATTAAGTGGGGCTCTGTGCCAGGCACTGTTCTGGTGTCTTGGGGATGTAGAACTACTAACAGAAAATGACAGATTTAAAAATAAAATTAAGGAAGTGTCAACACGGAAACTTCCCAAAGTGACATTGCATTTTAATGTGTTTATTTTCCACTGGTTTTCCACAGATCATAGATGAAGAAGAAACACAATTTATGAGTAATTGCCCCGTTGCGGTCACCGAAAGCACCCCACGGAGGAGGACGCGGATCCAGGTGTTCTGGATAGCGCCCCCTGCAGGAACCGGCTGTGTGATTCTAAAGTAAGTGAACAAGGGAATCCTTGCAACACTTCACTCCCCTTTCCTGTGCTCTCTCGAAGTCTCCGTGGTGCGGTTGCAGAAGGAAAAGTGCCTTTATTGGGGCATCAGACAAGTTGTATCATCTCTCTGCCCTCCCTTATCTTGACTCTAAAACAGGACTATGGGCGGTCTTTTGTAAAGTGCTATGCAAAGAATCAATCACCTGAATCTCTATTTTCTTCCCATGCAATGACCTGCTGGTTACTCTCTATCTTCCTAGAGATAATGACCCCTATGGCTGGTCAAGAAAAATTATGACCCAGGCGAGGATAATTTTTGGCTTCCTCCGTCTTGAATACACCCCCTGTCCTTAAGCTGTGCTAGACTGACCTGAGACCTGACTATAACCTCCGTTGGCCCCAGGCTCTGCTTTATGATCCTGTCTTCTTCCTTCTCCCATCAAAATTGCCCTCTTGCCCCGCTTCCTATGGGGCATCTTGATCCTCCTCTTGGTGAGTTACAATAGATGATGAGAGGTATGAGCCAGCCAATGGTTTTCCCATGAAAGGTAGCATTATCTCAAACCTGTGCTTCCAAAGTTGTATGTTATAGAATGATGTTCAGGGAGATGTAAATAGGTGGGCAGGAAATCAATTTCTATGGTTAAATAACTTCGGAAGATGCTGTATGCTATATATCTCCTTCTTGCAGATTCACAACATATATTAGCATATTGAAGGTTTTGCAAAGTCCTGCCAAAAAAGAAGTCTGTTTAACTTGGTTTCGCCCAGCATTTCCCAGACTTGACTGCAAAGCTCCTTTTTTTGCTGAGACATCTATTAACATTAAGTAGTTTGAGAAATGTGGCTATAACCTGTTTTAAATACATTTTAAGGCTCTACAGAGTGATGTTGAGAATTTTAGGATTTCAGACAGGCAAATAGTCGTGGGTAGATCGATAGGCAAGGCTCCAATGCCAGCATCCAAGAAACCCTTTTTCCTGGAGTTAGGGGCTGGGAACTTCCCAACCATCTTCTTCTTTAAATCCCCTAAGGCCTTATGTATATATTTGGTTCATTTGTCTGAACCTGTGGCAGGTGGACATTTCTAAAGACTTACAACTACAGCCCAGCCCTGAGGAGAGACTGATAAGGAGGCATTCCACCTAGACTCTCCATTCCCTGCAGTTTCTGGACCCAGCTGTGCCTGCCTTATGGGAGAAAAAGAAAGCTTGCAGAGATTTCTGGAAGCCTCTGTCCATTGTCCAGACGCAGTCTTGTCTTTGGCCTCTTTTTGCTGCCATCTGTATGGACATCATTTATTTTTTTCTTAGTTTAATGCAAGCTGAGCATCCTTCCTCAGATTCCTTGAGAAGTTTGGCTTTTGGCACTAATCTACATTGGTGATTTGTTTTAAATTTAGAAGTAGAATTTATGTATAAGTATAAATCCCAATATATAACATGTATCTAGTATCTAGTTGCAATGTGGGAGAAGGCCTTGTGGGAATAAACGAAGACCACTGAACTGAGAAAAGAGGCTATTTATTCAGAGCTTGCTATGTAGCAAGGAAATCAGCTGCCATCACTAGCATTTGACAGAGACTCAAAGGCAGGCAGAGGAGTGGGAAAGCTTTACAGTGAAAAATAAGAGAAGATTGTGGGTACTTTCTCACTGGAGATTGTTGGCATGGGGAAGCTGAGGGCGGGCTAACTAGAAATGGAGCATCTGATGTGATTGGTTTGGAGAGCATATTAGGCTTTCTCTGACTGGTCCTGAGATGGAAATAGAGGAGGCAGTGGGGCAAAATTAGAGAGTTGACATCGTTGCCCAAGTCCTAACCGTTCTGGACTAATGGCTGCAGACGTTGTGGTTTGGCTTCCCATTTACTGCAGAGGTTGGGGGTCAGAGTTCTATCGTCACTGTCAGATACAGCCTAGCCTTTGTCCATTAGTATATTCAGTCTCTCAGCCTGGAGACCGGGTTCTCAGCTTGGCTTTCCAGTACCCACACCCCTGCCCATGGCAGCCCTATCACTCCACAGAGGGGCTCTCCAATATCAGATCTGTGTGATGAACCTTCCTGCTCTAAAACCCTCATCCCTTTGGTGTAGATCTCTGGTTTTCTTTGACTTATTCTCACAAACCAGAAGCCTTTGATCTTCCTGTTGGAAGCCAAAAAGGCTTCTCTTGTTTACTGTTAACAATGAACATATGTGAACATATGTTTATCCATTAACAGTAAACAAATGTGGCTTGTTCAGTCACTCATTCTTTCAGTAAATGTAACTGAGCTTCTATTTGCACAGACGTCCACAGTGTACAGGCAACTGAAGTTAAGATCTTGGCCCTAAAGGTTCTCACAGGCCAAATGGAGAAGAAAGAAAGGGACAACCAGTACTGTCTACCATGAAGTCAGCTGCACATCTAGCGGGCTTTGTCTAATTTAATCTTCACAACAAACTTCCCCCTTTTATGCAGGAGGAGACAAGTCTCAGTGAATTAGGCAAGTTTCTTGAAGTCATACTTCCATTTAATGCTAAAGCCCCATGTTCTTCCTTTCTTTTATCTTTTTCTGAAGGAATTAAATGTAATTTATAATTATTCACTAAAGAAATCATTTTATAGGTAAGATGTAAATACATTCACATTGTAAAATTTCAAACAATACAGAAAATAGTGAAATACAGAAAAATACAGAATACAAAAAAAGTGAAAAATCCCTGACATTTCTCCCAATAAATCCCACAGTCTTCTACCCCAAAGTAACAATAGATATCAATTTGGTGTGTATTTGTTAGACTTCTATCTGTGAGTTTATACACATATAAAAAAACATACAAGTACCCTTTACACAAATGGTATCATGGTCTACGTGATGTCCTGAAATTAAATAGGTTTTCACTAAATAAAAGGTATTAGAGATATTTCCAGGTCAGAACATATGGATCTATCTCTGTTTTTAAACTGTTGCATATAATCTACTGTGCAAATGTGTTAGTTATTCCACAGTTGATGGACATTTAGATTGTTTCCAGTTTTTTACTATTACCAATAGTGCTATAATAAACATCCTTACACATACCTCTTTGAGCAAATATGCAAGTTTTTATCCATGGTAGCTGCCAAGAAGTAGGATCATAAGGGCTGGACATTTATAATTTTAATAGACACTGCCAGATTTTCCTCCAAAAAGCTTGCCAACTTAAACACTCTCCCTGACTGTGAACAAGAGAGCCTGTTTCCTTACTTGCTCAACAACTCTTTTTTTTTTTTTTTTTTTAATTTGGCTGCACCAGGTCTTAGTTGCGGCATGTGGGATCTTTAGTTGTGGCATGTGAACTCTTAGTTGTGGCATGTGAGATCTAGTTCCCTGACCAGGGATTGAACCCGGGCCCCCTGCATTGGGAGTGTGGAGTCTTAGCCACTGGACCACCAGGGAAGTTCCTCAACAGCTCTTGATGTTTATCATTCTTTAAAGTTCTGCCCATCTGATGGTTAAAAATGGTGTCTTGTGGTAATTTATATTTTCCTGATTACTAGTAATATTAAGAATCTTTTCAAATATTTATTCCATTTATTTCTCTTATTCCTCTTTGTAAATGGCCCATTCATATTCTTGTCCATTATTCTAATAATGTTTCTTTTAAAAATTGATGTTTATATATTTCCATATATTTATATATAAAATATATGTGTATATTATATGTATAAAATATATTTTATATTATGTGTTTTATATATAAACATATGTAAATATATAATTTAATATATTTAAACTATATTTATGTTTAAAATTGATCCTTGTATGGTGCAGATAATAACACTTTGTTATAAATTTCAAATATTCCTCTCCATCTTTCTCTTAACTTTGCTTATGAGTATCTAATCATCCAAAAATTTGGCATTTTGTTTTAGTCAAATGTATCCATCCTTCCTCTTATGAATTTTGATTTGTATCTTGTCTAAAAATAATCTTCCTACACCCAAGGTTATAAATATATTCCCATATTGTTAATATTTTTATAGGTTTAAAAATAAATTTAGGTCTTTAATCTTCCTGGAATTTAATTTTGTGAATAATATGGTATCAATAAGCCTCAAGAAAAAATAGATGGCATGCTCCACATGAGGTGCCAAAGGGTCGTTGAATCAGGGGTCTGATTATGATGGTGTGGCCAAAATAAAAGTGAGAGGGGCCTTTAGCACCCATGTCTGAAGGGGCGAAAGGAGCGTGCAGAGGACGGGGCAGAGAAGACCACCACCTCCCAGGGGCTGAGAACTTCAGTTAAGGGAAGCTACTAGCCTGAGGTGACCCACAGGGATCCCAGTCTTGATTCCCTGTCAATTCTCCCTTTTGACCTTGACTCCCACCACGAGGACAACGAAGCCTCGTTGATAGAGTTCACACAGATTCTCCTCTCCCGCAAAGAACAGGGTACAGAAGGTTGAAGGAAGTAGCTGGAGGGACAGACCAGAGCTATCCACACAGCTGGGAAATGAAAATCTACCTATTTTTCTCAAAATGGCTAGGTAGTTGTTTCACATCCATTTATCACATAGTCTGTCCTTTCCCTTATTGTTTGAAATGCTACTTTCACAAATATAAAATTTTTATACATGTCTGTTCTGTTCTGTTGATCTTCTTATCCCTGCACGAAACCCACACCATTTTATAGCAAAATTTTATTTTATGTTTTGATAGCAAGTCATCGCTCATTAATCTTCTGGTTCAAAATGTTCATGGCCATTCAAGCAGATTCATAATTCCAGACGAATCATAGAATGAGTTTGTGTTGTGTTTAATAAAAACGTATATTGGGATTTTGAATGGTGTTGCAAACCCTACAATATGTTTTTATATCATAGCAACCTACAGTGTGTTTTCCCAGTTAGAAATATGGAATATGCCCTCTTCAGGTCTTTTATGTCCTTCAGGAAAGTCATGTAATTTTTCCTCATTTGAATTAAACATTCTTGTAAGGCTTTTTCTCCCCCACAGGTGTTTTATACTTTTATTGCTTTTGTGAATGGGCTCTTTTTTCCTGTTAAAGTTTCTAATCATTGATTGCTTGTGTTTAGGAAAGCTATTGATTCTTGTACCTTGAGTTTGAGTTTAGACAGTGCTGAACTCTCTTAATAGTTCTAATGTTTATTTTTCATTTGGGGGGAAATAATGAATAAATATACCTTTGTATCTTTTTCATGTTTTAGTTTATTATCTATCACCTCTAGTACAGTATTAAATAGTGGTATTCATGCTTATTCCTGATTTTAATGAGAATACTCTTATAATTCACTTTTAAGTATAACAGGAAGTACAGGTATCAAACTGATGCCTTGAATCAAGTTGAGAAATACCCTTTATCTAGATGAGAAAGTTTCCTTGTTTTTCTTGTGGAAGGTGGTATTGGAGAAACCAATCACAACCAGTATTCCATGTGTCCAGAGCTGACCATCACTGAGAAAGACTCAGAGTATAAACAAGGATCCTGACTTTCAAGACACTTTCCTGAAGTCTAGTTGTGGTGTAAATAAAAATACATATGCAAAACTTAGTCAACCCAAGACAGACATGAACTGGGGACAGATTAAACATGGTTAGTCAGAAAGTAGATGCATGAAGAATGTAATAATGGGAGCACCAGAGCTCCTTAGAAAGGTTAGTTTCTATCTTGAAGGCAGTAGTAGGCTGTGGATAAATGGACAGAAGGGAAGAGGTCATTCCAGGTGAAGGGTGTGAATGGAGTGAAACTAACGTGAGAACTTAGAGGTGAGAGTAAATATGGTGGCACTGGGAGACAGTAAACAGACAGACTCGGTGAGATTAGAAGGTCATTGGGGGCCGAAATCCATTGCTAAATCATGCAGGTTCTCCAGTGTCAAGACGAAGAGGTTGAACTTGATTCAAGAGGAACAAGGGAGCCATGAGTGGACTAAACAGTGGACTGACATGCTAGAAGGAAGATTCACTAAAAAGTTAGTCTGGGTGCTTACGTCTGGCAGCAAATTCCAGGAAAGATGAAGGGGGAGACACTAACTTTGTTGCAGAGCCCTCACTTTCAAAAATGGGCATTTGTGTTGCTGTGTTAGGGTAATATTCCTGGGAGAAGGCAGACTGGTAGTGTAAGCTGCAGAGTCTGCTAAATATCTGTAGATGACAGCTCTGAAGCCCACGTAGCTGGTTATGTTCCTTTGCCCAGGAGGGCTGGGAAGGGAAGCACATCGCAATTACAACTTTCGTTTTGGCACAAACCTGACACCATTTCCATTTTCCATTTGGATGCAAAGATTTGAACATTTCTAAATTACAGGCTTTTGAGACATCCCTCCTTATAGCCTTCTCCCTACAAATGAATGACCCAGCACTTAAAGTTTCCGTGGCATGCTTCAACGCTGCAAACTGTTACAGCAAAGTGGTGATTGATTGAAAGAAAAAGCCTCTGTGAATAGAATAGATGTTTACAGACCCCATCAGAGGGAAGTCCTATCCCCTTAAGTCTGATAAAAGTTTTGTCCCTGGAAGTGATCTTGTCTTTCCATACCTTCATTGCATACATTTATTACTAGACTTCTGACACCCACTTGTCACTTCTTGGGGGGGTTTTGAGATGTGGGTTGCCTTACCCTGGAGGAGATAGTCACTTGGCGAACCATTTGGGGAATTCAACCGTATGAAACAATGATTGGTTGCAGGCAGTAATAACAGCCCAGAGTCAAGCCCTGGTCTAGGTGCATTATAGATACTCTTTTAATCCGCAGAGCAACCCTATGAAGTGGATACTATTGGGATGCTAAGGCACAGAGAGGTTAAGTAACTTCCCTAAGGTCACAGGGTAAGTGACAGAGCTGGGATTTAAACAGAGAAGCATTCTGGGTTCCAGAGTCTGTGATCTTAGTACTGTACTCCACCATCTCAGGCAGGTCAGGTTCACCTGCAACTTCTCCTTCTCCCCCAACATGATTAGTTGCCATAACTGCCTCTTCTTTCTCTCAGTTGCTTTACATTCACTGCCTTTCTCACAGGCACTTCTTGCCTCACTATTGCAGGAACCTTGTACTGCTCACACTAGTTCCTTGCCCTGTGATTCTGCCTCTTACTGGTATAAGAATTGCTGTCCTCATAGGCAGCTGAGTCACACCGCTTACATAACAAACTTGAAGGGGGCTCTGCATCACCTTCCAGATCAAGTCCAGAATCCCGATCGGAGCATTTAAGTCTCCCTATGTCCTTTACCAGAGTCCCTGACCAGCCTCTTCTTCCACTGAATCCCTCCGTGAACAGTGTTCTCTTGCCAGTCTCGTCTGCTCACTCTCTTGATAACATTTATGGAGCACCTACTGTATGCAGTCAATGAGGATTCAGAGACTGTCTCTGAGAATGTCACAGTCTAGGGCTGAAACACAAAATAAGTCAAGTCCACAGTCCTTCATCTGCATTTCTGAAACCCAAAAAGCTCTAAAATCCAAAAGATATTTTCTCAACTCATTTAGGATCCAAACCTGCCTTGAACTGACTTGAAGTTATTTATAGTCTTTTACTGTAAATATTAATGTGTTCGATGCTGCAAAATATATGCAAAGTACCCTGTATTATCTTTCTGAAATCCAAAAATATTCTGAATTCTGAGATACCTCTGGCCTCAAGGGTAACAGATAAGGGAACTTGGCCATCTGATGGAAAGTTTGGTCATGGATTGCAGGGGAGGCAGCCCTCTGGCAGGACTGGGATTCACAGAAATATTAAAAACGAGCAATTCATTTCTTGCACGTGAAATAACCTGTTCCCAGCTGCAGCTGCTACTAGATCTGAGAACGTATTCAGTGTTCCCCATCACCAAAAAATGAAGCCAAAATTCCTTAGCGTGGGGTCCAAGGTCCTTAGTGATGTTTGCAGACACCTTTGCAGCCTCATTTGTTGCTCCTCCTCCCACCCAAGGCTGCAAGCTTCATGGAGGAGGGGATCAATTTTACTCATCTGTGTGGCCCTAATGTAGGGGTTGGCAAACCACAGTCTGTGGGCCACGTCTGGCCCACTGCCTGTTTTTATAAAGAAGGTTTTATTGGAACACAACCAGGTTCATTCATTTCTGGATTGTTTAGGGCCCCTTTCACGCTACAGCAGCAGAATTGAGAAGTTGCAGTAGAGACCTTATAGCCTACAAAGTCTAAAATATTTTTTATCTGGCACCTTATAGAAAAAAATGTACTCACCCCTGCTCTAATGTATACCCCGGTGCCAGGAACTCAATAACTGCTGATTCTTGGCCTAGGTTCTCCTAAAAGCCCAGCTTAGACAAAGGCTTGTGTGCAGAGAGTTTATCTGGGGAGTGAGCCCAGGGAGAAGGTGGGGGCAGTGGGGATGGGGGTTATTTGGTCAAGTGTTATTGACCTGGTCATCACCGTAGGCAGTCAGTCGATGCTTGCCCCTGCTGGGACCTTTGGAGAAGACATATGACATGTGTCTCAGAGCAGCGTGCCCAGGAATGAAGGGGGAAGCCATTATCCATTGGTTTTCATCCTCCATTGATCAAGGGTAGCCCCACAGGCATTAATGCCCTTGCAGTCTGGGTTGCACGTGTGTGAATGTTCATCAGGTTCTGAACATGTACTGCAGCACCAAGAGAAGCTCTGGGACAAGAAGCAAGAGGTACACCACACAGACAAGGTGTGTATCATCTAATTACAGTGGACAGAGCTGCTCATAGCAACAGTGGATGGAATCAGAGTTGGGATGAGAGGATGTGAAGAGGCGTATAGAGATGCTCAATGCATCAGTTAGTATGAGTAGTAGTATAAGTAGCTTGCATCAGTTAGTATGAAGAGTAGTATAAGTAGCTTACATTTATTGCCAAGAACTATGCTAGGTGCATTGCATGCCTTATTTTACTTAATCTTCATAAAAGCCCTGTAGGGTCTTCACTATACTCTTCCCATTTTCTTGATGAGAAAACTGAGGTTTAGAGAGTTTGTATTCAGGGTAATAAAGCAGTTTAGTGATAGAGCTGGGTCTTAAACCCACTTCCACTTGACTCCAAAGCCCTTGTTGTTAACTAATCACCACTAAGCTACACTGACCCGCACACCCCCACCTTCTGCCTCACTTGGTCTGTGAAGCCTGGAGAGGCGTGGGACTGCCTGGGTCGGGGAGTTGTTGCTCCCAAGTGAGGAAACTAAACGTCCTTTAGAAAATGGAAAACAAAGCCAAGGACCTGGCAAGAGAAAGACTTGTTAGTGAGGATAGAGATGAGTATTAGGAGGGATTAGCCAGAACTCATAAGATTTTGTAACTTCATGGAGCTCACCAACTCTTTTTATCTTGGAAGGAAATAACACAGAAAACCCACATCTGATGACTCTGTGTATGATTTAGAGGAATCTGGCAGGATTAGAAGGATCTGATGTGGCTGAAGTGCAGCTTACCCTGCAATTTTTCTGGCATTAGCTATTGAGAAGAACCACAGGCTCCTTCGTCATAAGTCAGGGTGGCTCTCCCTTGAGGCTGGCTAGAACCTCAGCAATGCTAACTAGGGGTGGAAGCAAGGAATCTATAGAAAAGGGGGTGGGAAACCCCAGACCAGTAGAAGAGGCTGGTTCTTGTGAGAGCAGTTGGAGAAACCAAGACCATGGTTAAAAGGGCAGCATGAGGGCTCCCCTGGTGGCGCAGTGGTTGAGAGTCCGCCTGCCGATGAAGGGGACACGGGTTCGTGCCCTGGTCCGGGAAGATCCCACATGCCGCGGAGCAGCTGGGCACGTGAGCCATGGCTGCTGAGCCTGCGCGTCCAGAGCCTGCGTTCCGCAACGGGAGAGGCCACAACAGTGAGAGGCCCGCGTACCACAAAAAAAAAAAAAAAAGAGGGCAGCATGTGCTTGGTTCAGGAAGACTTAGATACTCTAAGACATGTCATCCAACAGGTGGAATCCAGATACCAGGGCTTCCTGGGAGGCTGGCAGTGGCATAGTTCCAAGGGAGCAGTCCAATGGCGGCAGAGTTTCGTTCCGCAGCTGGAGTCCCAGGTGTAGGATCCAGCCCCCGGGGAGAAAACTGGGAAGAATTAACAGGAAGTACGTGCTGTGGAGGCGCTCCAGGCACAGCAGGAAACTGAGGCTCAGATGGAACACGGAAACCCACACTGCAAGGGGCAGCGGTGTGACCACAACTCGGTGGGCATGTGCGAGTGAATGGCCCACCCCAGTCGTGCACAGGGACCCAGAGCCCTGGCAGCAAGACCAGTCCCAGTCCTATCCCAGTGCTGGAGCAGGGATTGCCAAGATATTCTAGGCCCTGATCGTGGTGGGATCAAAACATGATGTTTAGATCCTGTGGACATTTAAAACATTGAAATTAAATTCATACAACATGAAATTAACCAGTTTAAAGCCATCAGTTTGGTAGCATTTAGTACATTGACAATGTTGTGCAACCACCACCTCTGTCTAATTCCAAAATATTTCCATTGCTCCAAAGTAGAACCCTTTACTCATTAGCAGGAACCCCATTTTCCTCTCCCGGCAGCCCCTAGCAGCCACCAATCTGCGTTCTGCCTCTACGGATTTGCCTATTATTGATATTTCATATTAATGGAATCATACAATATGTGATCTTTTGCATCTGACTTTTTTCACTTACCATAATGTTTTTGAGGTTCATCTATGTTATAGCATGTATTGATACTTCATTCCTTTTTATATCTGAATAATATTCCATTACATGTATATACCACAATTTGTTTGCCCTGGGACTTTTTTTTTTTTTTTTTTTTTTGTGCGGTACGCAGGCCTCTCACTGTTGTGGCCTCTCCCGTTGCGGAGCACAGGCTCCGGATGCACAGGCTCAGCGGCCATGGCTCACGGGCCCAGCCGCTCCGCGGCATGTGGAATCCTCCTGGACCGGGGCACGAACCCGTGTCCCCTGCATCGGCAGGCGGACTCTCAACCACTGCGCCACCAGGGAAGCCCTGCCCCACCAGGGAAGCCCTGCCCCGGGACATTTTTGACATGAAATGGTCACAGGATAAAAATGCAACAATGAAAAATCATCAGATGGTATCATATCTACATTAACCTTTCAATCCATATACATATTTTTTTTAACCAGGGAATATATAGTAGACGTGTTCCTCCACTCCTGAGCCTCACCCCTTCCCCAGGTAGGACAGTGACAGCCCTGGGACAAGGGTGGAAAAGGACAAAGAGATGTTTCCACACCTACCTCGTCTCTCAGGGTCATGAAGTAAGTGCATTGACCTGCTAGTGGGCAGGGCTGGGACCCAGGGCTGGGTCTGGCCTGCTACAGGCTGGGTCCTCAGGCTGCAGGATTGTGGTTTTCTTACATCTGGTGTCTGCCCCCTGTTGGATGAGGCTGGTCTAGAGGCTAGTGGAGTCTTCCTAAGGGCAGGGCCAGGGCCCAGGGGATTCTGGGACTGGTGTCTGCCCACCAATGGATGGAGCTGGGTTCTGGGCCCTCTGGTGGGCAGGGCCATGTCCAGAGGCAGCTGTGGGCTCAGGAAGTCTTTAGGCCGCTTACCTGCTGATGGGTGGGGCTGTGTGTGTGTGTCCCAGTTAGTTGCTTGGCCTGAGGCATCCCAGCACCAGAGCCTACAGGCTATTGCGTGAGGCCAGGTCTTGGCACTAATGAGCTGGAGGGAGATTTTCAAAATGGCGCCCGCCAGCACCAGCGTCGACCAGCACCAGCATCCACATGGTAGAAGTAGCTCCCAAGAATGGCTACTGCCAGGGCCTGTGTCCCCAGGGCGAGCCACACCCTTCCTCCACCCCCCCCCCCCTCCAGGAGATACTCCAAAGCCAGCAGGTAGGAGGACCCTATCAAATTGCTGCTTTTGCCCTGGGACCTGGAGCTCATGGTATTTTGTGTGCTCACTTTAAGACTGGAGTCTGTTTCCCCCAGTCCTTCGGGGCTCCTGAAATCAAACCTCACTGACCTTCAAAGCCAAAGGCTCTGGGGGCTCAACTCAGTGCAGGACCCGCAGGTTTGATAGCCTGACATGGGGCTCAGAACTCTCACTCCTGTGGGAGAACCTCTGCAATGTAATTATTCTCCAGTATAATTATCCGCCCACCCAGGGGTATGGGACTTGACTCTATCGTGAGTCCGCCCCTCCTACCCCCATCCCATGTGGTTCCTTCTTGATGTCTTTAGTTGTAGAAGATCTTTTCTGGTAGGTTCTGGTCTTTTTCATTGATGGTTGTTCTGCAAATAGTTGTGATTTTGGTGTGCCCATGAGAGGAGGTGAACTCAGGTTCTTTCTACTCTGCCATCTTGGCCAATCTCATGAAGTAAGTGTAAAACAGGTTGGCATGTTTTATCCTGTCACCAAAATGGCTTGATTAGATCTTTTTATACCCAGTATGTAACCACAGGGTAACAGAGTCATATACCTGGTCATTCATTAGTTCATCTGGTAGAACAATGGGCGGAAGTCCACTGAAGACACAAAGGATGCTGGAAAGATGAGCAGAGGGTCCTCAGCGCTGTAGAAGATGACATTCCTTCAGAGGTGCTCACAGCTCCATCACCGTTCATTTGCAACCACTAATCAAAGAATTGTCCCTGAACTATTTGCCTTCCTGCGAGCCTGCTTGCCACAGAGACTACCCAAACTAAAGCCAGTGAAGAAATGAGATTAAGTAAGAAGAAAGAATGTCCCCCACTCCTTCCATTATTAATCATTGCGGGCTGATTTCAGCTACATTTTCCCTTGGGCATTTCCCCAACATTTTGCATTTAACAGCCCCTGGAAGCCAGGAAAGTAGAGAAGAAAAAGCTCCATGATATCTTAGTTCTATACTATTCATAAATGAAAATCATTGTTAATTTAGAGTTTGACAGCTGTGGTGCGTTTGTAAGTCCAGCGCAGCTGTCATCAGCACTCCAGCTTATTTTTCAAACAGATGTTTAATTTGACTTTAGTGTTATTGCCAGTTTTTGAGGAGAAAGAGGGGGGAAGCAGAAACAGGAATAATCATTATATTCATCATTTGGTTTCCTTTCAAAACATAAATCGGCATGATTAACAGTGACATCAGAATTGCTCTGATTGCAGTTTTGGGTGCAGGACTGGTTAGCTATCATCTCCTTATATCGTCCAAAGTCCATTTGTTATTTTTTTCCCCTAAAGTCAGAGGCTGTTTTGTGATAATTACACCCAGACTCTGAGCAACAGTCTCCGCTACCCAGAAGAGCCTTCCATAGTGCAGAAGAAAAATCAGGGAGTGGTGAATGATGGGTGACTGGGCTGCAACTCCAGATGAAAGCTGCAGGATTGAATCTTGTCTTGCGGCTGTGGAATCAGGAAACCAGTGAGAGCAGAGCCCCGGGAGCGGCAGCCAGGTTCTCCCACACTCACTCTTACATCTCTACCATGCTTATGGGGCTTAGGCAGCTGGGTTCATGCATTCTCACAGTGTGCAAATCGGTCTCAGTGTATACAATTAAACACATCTGTGGCTCCACGTAGAAATCTGATGAGTCAGAATGTACTTGAACAGGCCCTGCTGTTCCAGTCCATGTTGCTTGGAGGAATCTTCCTTCATACCAGCTGTGTTGCTCAGTAAACCCACTTCCCGGATCTGATTTCTCTACCCTTGCCTTTTTGTGTTTGGCTTTTAGTGGTCTCACTTGGGTCCTACTCTGTACCGTCTGTTATGTGTCCAGTCACTGGCCCTCATTACCTCTCTGACAAGGCCTCTGTTGCGGGGACTCTAGGTGCAATGACACACTTATTGCATTTCTTTGTACGCTGAGAGAAAAGATTCACCTTGCCTTCTTCCTCTGCCAGCAATTGTGATATGTGCCATGCAAAAGAAGAATCCACTCCAAGGAAAACGTTGGCAGATGTCCCAGATCCCAGCTCTTAAGTCATGGTTGGGTAGAGGAAGGAGCCACAGCCTCGTCCATCTAATGCTAGAAATCACAGGACGCTCTAAAGTCTGACTTCTCAAAGGGTGCCCCCTATCTTTATAATTGGAAAATATTGTTTGCAGATTATTAATGAGGAGTTAATTTTTCCTTAACTACAGAAAGACAAGGCTTCTGCCAGGTTGACCACCTAAGAATCTGAGGGAATCCTCGGGCAATTATTATGGTATCAAAAGCTCCTGGCTGTTGCTTGCCACCTTGGCTACCTGGATCTAGACAATGGATCTGTTCCCTCAGGCAGCTGCTTCCCTACCTTTACTTCATGCTTGGAGCCCATCCCTTAATACCCCACATCACAGCTTAGGCTAAGCGACAATGGTAGTAAGATGTTGTTGAAAGCTTGGGGAGTTAGAGAAGGGAATCGTAACACAGAGGTCCTACATAACTGGCTTTCAAGTTTGGCTATACTCAGGGCCCAGAAGCCCAAACTCATCCTTGTTAGTTCCCTGCTTTCACACTTGGTGGGCATCAACCTCCCTTCCCAACCTCAAGGGCCATTTTAGTTCCCCCTCAAGAGAATGCCCTGTACGAGTCCCAGTTGACCCAAATCCAGACGCAGTTCTCCTCTGGATTAGTTTGGCGTTGTAGTTATGAAGGTGGTTTCAGGTCAGACAGCCCGAGATTGAGTTTTGGCTCCACCACTTACTCCTGATGTCAGGCAAGTCATTAAACTCCGGGTACCTCAGATGTCTCCCCTGTAAAGTGGGGATAAATAATAGTACCTACCTTATAGGGTTGCTGTGAGGATTAGATGAGTTAATACATGTAAAGTGTTTAGAACCATCTGGCCCAGAAGCAGCTCTGTACAAAGCTATATTATTATTGTTGTTATTATTATTGCTTTACATTTGCAGTACAATGAAAATCATCACATAGATGTTTCTAAGACAAAAGAAGTGGTTCACCCCCAGAAGTGAATTCCAGTTTCTGGCACTTAGGACAAAAACGATACATGGTTTTTCAAGCTTCAAAAACTCTTTAAGTTTCAGTCTCACTGCGTCGTCTTTCCTTTTGCTTGCTTGGTCCTTGCCAATTCCCATAAAGAATATGAAGTGGTGTTAAGAAAAACATAAAACAAAATAGTCATGTTAAATTTTAAAAATCAAAATCAGGGAAAAGTAAAACTCAAATATAACATCAAGACAAGAAGAAGACCAAGCACAAATACACAGGGGTCTAAGTTCCCATAGAGCTGTAACAGTAGTGGATTATAACCCATTAAATAAAATGGGAAATTAGAGGTCGTCTGATATAAATAAATACCTATGCTAACTAAATAAATGAATGGATAATTGGAAAGTTTGATAAAGAACAGGATGTTTATATAATCTCAAAGTACCTGCCCTCAAATATTTAATAACTTAACAAAGAGGAAACCAGGAATGTTAGAGTGGAGAAGGCTGGCAGACACCAGTAATGGGACAAATCTGAATTGAAATTCTGTGCCCCCTGACAGGATGCAATGAGAAGAATACAGCATCACTTCTGTGATATTCCTGCTCAAGGTGCATAACCTGCATCTAATCCTGAGGAAACATCAGACAAACTCAGACATTTTACAGAATCACCGACATGTCATCTTCAGAGCTTTCGAAGTCATAAAAGTCAAGGAAAGCCTGAGGGACTGCTTCAGATTGAAGGAGGCCAATGAGACATAAAATCTAAGGGAAACACTGTGATTCTAAACTAGACCTTTTGGCCATAAAGGAACAATTGTCAAAGCTTGAATAGGGTTTGAGGATTAGATGTATTAATGTTAATTTCCTAAGTCTTATTGTTACATTGTGGTTACATAAGAGAATATCCTTGTTCGTAGGAAAAACACTAAAGTGTTCAAGGTGATGGGATATCATGTCAACCACTTACTCTTAAATGCTCCAGGGGAAAAAAGTTCTTTGTGCTGTTCTTGGATGTTTTCTTTAAGGTTGAAATGGTTTCAAATTAAACAGACTCAGTTCAAAGGCAGGAGGGGGTGGAGAGGAAAGAGAAGAGCCGCCTTTGCATCTTTCCTTCTGTCTTCTTTTTCCATTTTCTTCCTGGTTTCTTCCTACCAGAAGGTTGGGCTACGGTGGGGATGAGAAGACATTGGTTGGGTTCAATCAAGAAGACAGGCCAGGGCTTCCCTGGTGGCGCAGTGGTTGAGAGTCCGCCTGCCGATGCAGGGGACACGGGTTCGTGCCCCGGTCCGGGAAGATCCCACATGCCGCGGAGCGGCTGGGCCCGTGAGCCATGGCCGCTGAGCCTACGCGTCCAGAGCCTGTGCTCCGCAACTGGTGGGCCACAGCAGTGAGAGGCCAGCATACGGCAAAAAAAAAAAAAAAAAAAAAAAGAGAAGACAGGCCAGGACTCACTAGGTATGAGAGGCTGGCTGTCCCTTCGTTCCTGGTGTGGGGTGAGGGGGGGACCAGTCACAGGGCCGCACTCGTGGGAAGAGGGATGGGAGGGCGGGCACCCAGCCTAGTCTGGGGTGGTGTGGAGGGTCTAAAGAGATCAACCTGTGAGCTGACAGAAGGCTAGAGGGGAGGAGGAGCAGAGGAAACAGCGTGTGGGAGTGGCCCTAGACCAGATAAAGCACGGAGCATGTGAGGACCTGCAAGTCGTCCTGATAGTGGAGCCGGAAGGAATGTTCTTGGGGCAAAGGTGGCACACAAGAAATGTGATATTTTTCTTTGCCTTTCTTCTCTTCTTTATACTGTTTTTTTTTTTTTGTCTTTCTCTCTCTCTCTTTTTTTTATAACTATTTTATTTATTTATTTTTGGCTACATTGGGTCTTTGTTGCCACGTGCAGGCTTTCTCTAGTTGTGGCGAGTGGGGGCTGCTCTTCGTTGCGGTGCACGGGCTTCTCATTGCGGTGGCTTCTCTTGTTGTGGAGCACGGGATCTAGGCGCGCAGGCTTCGGTAGTTGTGGCTCACGGGCTCAGTAGTTGTGGCTTGTGGGCTCTAGAGCACAGGCTCAGTAGTTGTGGCGCACGGGCTTAGTTGCTCCGCGGCACGTGGGATCTTCCCAGACCAGGGCTCGAACCAGTGTCCCCTGCATTGGCAGGCGGATTCTTAACCACTGCGCCACCAGAGAAGCCCTTCTCTCTTTCTTTCTCCCCTTCTTTCCTTCCTTCCTTCCTTCCTTCCTTTTTCCCAAAAACGTCCCCCCTTCAAGCATTCAGCCGGGTGTTGCTCTAATTTTTTTAATAACAGTAATAATAATAGCTGAAACATGTGGCAGCACCCTATATATAATGCAGATACTACTCTCCCATCTTACAGAGAGGAAGCTAAGGCACAACTTGCCCAACATCTTAAGTAGTGAAACGGGCATTTGAACCCCAGACAGTCTAACTCCACAGCCCAAGCTTTTGACCTGCCACTGTGTCTGAGTAGATCTTTAATGAGGCTGAATTCTTGTGAGGACTGTCTTTTATAAAGGGGGCTTGCAAGCCTCAATAGTGTTCTAACTGGGGAGGGTGAACGGGGGAGATGCTTATGAACTGTGGTCTGTGGATGCATCTTACCCACTCAAGTCCCCTCCCCTCTCACCCCACTCGCTGCCTTCCCATGCCTGTACTGTCAGCAGCCATGTGAGACCTACCACGGGGCCAGGTAAACCTGGAGCCTAAGCTGAACCAGCTGATGGTTGTACTCTGCGTGGCTACAGAGCCAGAGCAGCTCATGGAGAAGGGCAAGAAAGGGTCAAATCAAAAAAAATGCTGAGGATCAGGAACAAAGGGTCCTCAGTAGGTAAGGCAGTCATAAGGGAAGAAAAAAGACAAAGTTGAGTCAAGGTGAGCTGTTTAAGGTGGAAACTGTGACTGAGTGAGGCAAAGGTATAAAATGCCCGTTTGTATGTGATGCTGTAGGTGGCACTTGGCCTCAGAGGGAAGGAGTGTCGATGTATCTTTCACCACCCTCCACCTCCTGCTAACTCCCAGGGATTAATTATTCATTCAACAAACATTTTGTGAGCACCTACTATGTGCCAGGTTTGTGTGAGTTGTGGGAGGGAAGAAGAAAGAAGGCTGAGGGACTGGCACATGGATTTCACCTGAGAACTTGAGATGCCGAGCTCTCTTTGGAAGAGGCTGCATTTCTGTATTCACTTTAGCCCATGGAACAAAGCCAAGAGTGACAGTTACTGGCTGGGAGCGGTGAGGTAGGGGGTTAGTGTGGGAGAGGAGAAGGGCTCCCCCCAGCCCCCATAGCTGCTGCCATGGCCATCTCAAAAGCACTCCTTTACAGAAAAACCTAATTTCCACATCCCTCCGCAATCACTACAGATTCTGTTGCTAATAACACTTTTCAAGCTGGTTCTCAACTGATTACAACATTGCGTTAGGCAGTTTGCATCTTGAGATGGACTCTGGGGTCAAACAGGTCAAGGTTGGAGTCCTGGCTCTACCCAGTCTGATTCTGGTGTCTTTCCTATAAAATGAGGGTAAGGAGCTGAGGCATGGGAACTACTTTTTCATTTTAAAAGTAGTTTAGGGTTTACAGAGCACCTTCCCAATACTCTTGCAAGGGTGACATCATTATTATTGTGAGAGGTTAAGGCTCCCAGAGGTAAAGTGATTTGAACTGGGTCACAGAGACCCTAAGTATTTAAGTCAAGATAGAAACCTGTTCCCACTTTTTAAATAGAAAAGATTTGCTGTGTTTGTGCCCACTTTTTAAATGATCAAATTGCTGTATAACACTTAGGACACTTACATATTCTATCTTTGCCCCATAGTTTTAGCTTGAGATTTCCTTGTAAATGGGAGTTGGGAGAGAGCTGTGGGTTGTGGAGTCAACCATGTTGGGTTCCCGATCCTGACTCCACTGCTTAAGACTTGTATAAACATGGGCAAGAGACTTGCTCCCTCTGTGCCTTGGCTTTTTCCATCTGCAAAGGGGATAATAACCGTCCCTACCTCATAAGTGGGAGAATTAAATGAGATAATCTATGTCAGCGATTCTTGACCCTGGCTGCCCAATGGAGTCACCTGAGCAACTTTGTAAAATCACCTGTGTTCTGGCCCCACCTCTGGAAATCTGATCTCTTTGGACTAGGATGGAATTGGGATGTCAGTACTTTTTAAAAGATCCCGCAAATGATTTTAATGAGTAGCCAGGGCTGAGAACACTTGAAGTATGTAAATGCTTACCACAGAGTGCCTGGCCCATAGTAAGCACTCAGTAGATGTTAGTTGTTATTGTTACACAAGCTGATAACGTCAAGGCTTGTGGGCCGACACTGGTGAATTGGTACCAACATCCAATGGGCCCTAGTCACTATGCAGTGCACTGTGGGTAGGCTCAGGGATGAGCAAGAGAAGGTCTCTGCTTCATAAGGGTTTCATTAACTCTCTAGCTGGGTGGAAAAGGCATAAATACATGAGAAGTTAAATAGCAACATGAGGTTTAAAGTAGAAAGAAGAAAGGAAGATCATATTTTTCAAGCATTTACATCATGCCAGGGAACTTTCCACACTGGCTTAGCTCATTAATGCTCACAAGAGTAGATATTAACCCTAATTTGTAGGGCAGAAAACTGAGTCTCAGGGCTGTAATTCACCTAGGTCACACTAAAGAGGTAGATCCAGGATCAAACCTGATCTGCTTGACTGTAAAGGTGTCTCTATTATACCATGTCTTTATCATACTGATTTCATGGTGATTATAAAGAAAAGAAATGAATAAGTGGGATTAGAATTTTGAAGGTTTAAATCTAAGTCCTTATGTATGTATGTATCTGTCTGTTATTCTGTATCTCTGTCATTCTATTCTATCCGTTCTCCTTCCACCATCCATCCATCCATCCATGTATCCATCTATCCAATTCTGTTACCCAACATAGCTATAAAATAAGACTTTCAGTTCAAGCAAATATCTTGGTTAATAGACCAACCTTTTGGGTAAATTTTAATTAATTCTTAATTTTCCCTCAAAGTTAAAAAATTAGCATTAAGCTAAACAATATCTCACTTCCAGTAAATCATACAGGATTAGGAAAGCTGAGGTTATGCTTTAAAGCGTGCTAATGGTATCAGAGTATTTAATGTAAATTAACTACCAGTCCTAAACAGTAATACAAATAGAGGGGAAACAAAATTAACGTGATTAAATACATTCAGAGTCTATTTATTGTGTTAATTGTTAAAATTTAGGCAACAGATTGCAAAGAGACTTGCAGCTGCAGCTCCGAAATAGTTGGTCCTCCCCTCAGCTGTTGCTAATTAATGCGATTTTCCTGATAACAGTTTTCTGAGAGCAGAGAGACAGCAGCAAATCAAAACAACTTCATGTTCATGCTGATGAGCCCTGACAACAACCAGAAGAGCCCAACAGGATCCAAATGGAAATGTTGCTATAACTGCTGGTTTCCATGTAGTGTTCCTCAGGCACAGCCGACCCTCAATGCCGGCAGTTTATCACACAAATACAGGGATGTCGGGGATATAGCATGGCAAGTCACGTCATCACATCAGCTACAGCCATGTTGGGTCACAATGGGATTATGCCACAGGCTCCAGAGAGGAGCAGAAAAGTGCTCTGAACAGTTGTCCATTGCTCTGTACCTAGACCTGTGTAAGTGACCCATCTTCTCTTAACTTACCTGACTTCTTTTGCAAAAGACAATTCAAGGAGGCCAGTTTGCACTATTCAATATGTGGAACTACTTGGCAGAATTAGCAGGAAAGCAACTCAGAAGTAGCCAGCATCCCTCGTGTTTAACACATCTGTGGTTGCCTTTGGCTCGTGTGCTGATCCCCAGCCCAATCAGTTGCAGTTTATTGCTTTCAACAAAATATATTGCACAAATCATAGCAGTTTATGGATCAAAGGACTGGTTTGGCCTTCCTAAGGAGGTTACCAGGCACGTGGGAGGCCAGGATTTATTAGCTTTTTCTACAGGCAATCTGGTACAATATCATCCCGAACTGGGCCAGTCAGTGACATTAGACCTCGGGCCACGAGGGACTCCTGGTCATCTCTAGGGCAGCTTGAACAGAGAAGAATCCAAGGAAGCAGGAAGTTGAATTACAGATTTTCAAGACTAGCTATGTCAACCCAAAGAAACACTATGCATCTTGATACATTTGGATGCAGGGGGAAATAAATACAGTGCAAAGTGTCATTTCCAAAAGATCATCACCGAATATCCTCCTAGGATAAGGATTCTGCTCGTTCACTTTCTTGAAATGTATCTTACTTTGTATCAGAAACATCCTTGACATGGAGCCATCCAGAAAAATAGGGAAATGTACATCCCCAATCTGATGGTACAAACTCACTCTGTTGCAAAAACAAAATGAAGCATTGACCAGGGCACAGACCCTAGAAAAAGTTTGATCTTTGGGTCCACCACACTGTGAGGGTCCAGTTTCTAGGACATCTGTTATGCTGCCCTCCGGAGACGGTGACCATTTGGTTTTAATCTTGTTCCCTTATAAAGGTGAGGAAATTGAAGCCTCCCCCTCCCTCCCTCCCTCTTTTTCCTCTCCATCTCCACTGTGACTTTTATCTATTTTGTGAAGACTTTTATCTACTTTGTGAAGATCTAAGCATTTCCCAGGAACACATCCTGTCAAGTCCAACTTCCTTATCTCTCCAAGACATACAACATATAGATGTGGTTGCGCTGTCACCTTTAGGATAGATATTTTTTATTAATTTGTTGGGTTTTAATTTATTCCTTGCCTGCTTGAAGAAAAAAAGATTTTCAGTACCTTGTTTAACATGAATAAGAGGCTCCAGGATCACTCCTAAGTCCCCCATGTCAAGCGTTGGTAAAATTTTTTTAATTTGCCATATTGTTTTAAAGAAAGAATTGGTCACTTGTATTCTACTCTGCATTAAAACGAGATGCCATTAATTTCTCTTCTACATTTTTTACTCGGAAAGTCAAGACTCTTGCCCGCCCTCCCTCCCTCCCTCCCTTCCTTCCTTCCTTCCTTCCTTCCTTTCTTTCTTTACTTTTGTTTCTTGCTTTCTTTCCATCCCTTTCTCCCTCCGTTCCTTTCTTCCTTTTACTTATCTCTGAAAATATTTTCCATGACAAAGGCTAGGAAACAGGACAAATCATGCCCAGATTTTGTGGCCTCATGTGGTCCCATGTTGTTGCTCCAGAGTTCTGTGGGGATCCAAATGATTGTGGCTTACCTCTGATGAGCTCATGTGACATAAGAATGAGGTCAGATGCTACAAGAGGGGTGCAGATGTTGAAAAGAAGAAACATGGGACAAGTCTGGAGTGAGTCAAAATATAAGACCTAGGGGTGTCTTTTTTTCAAAGAGTCAACTCATGGGATGAGCGAAGAGGGGTGCATAGTGTAATCAGCAACTGTCTTCTCCATAAAGAAAGCTCTGTCCTGGGTTTAACCTCCTCCTGGCAGACGTACCATCATCCTACTGATTCCCAGCTTTGTGAAGGCATTTTGAATTCAACCCAGATGGTTCCTTTTGAGACCAACAGTTGCCATCAGCATAGCTTGAACAAAGCAAAGCAGACCTAATTGGTCTTCACGCAGTGGGAAATGTTTCATGACTCAGACCAGTCATTGTTTGCTGTTCACTCAGCATGCTGGGTGGCTCTGGTAATATAGGAGAGTTTGTGCTTCTTGCCTGATTGTGGACATACGGTAGACACTCGACTGTAAAAGAGTTGAATGACAGGTCAAGGCAGTCCATGAAAACAGATCAGATCAACCCACCTTCAGTGTGTCCTGCATGAAAGGCATTGTGCCACGTGCTAGAGGGGCCATGAGGGTACAGCAAGACCCCTTCCCTGAAGAAGCTCAGAACTTAGTCAGAAGCCCCAGGCATAAACTCACAATGAGTTAAATGGTAATACAAGATGTTAAAGTGCAAGCACACGTCAAGAGTACCCAACGCCCGAATGCCAAATGAATGGGCAGGATCAACGGTGTTCTAGGAACCCAGAGGAGGTCAGTTCTGAAGGTCCTGGTCAATGAGACTCTGAAGAGGCTGTGAGATGGTGACAGATGAGCAGGCTGTGACTGGGCAGAGTGGAGCCAGAAGTGAATTCCTGGTTTGAGTGGCATGGGCGGAAGCCAGGAGGGGTCGTGTGACACACGGTGAAAAGGCAGTGCTGAGCTCAGGTGGCCGGGGAAAGTGCTGGGGGGAGGGGTGGTCATGTCAGGCAGCTCGGGTCCTGGTGCTCGGGACTGTGGACGTTTAGCCAAGAGCTTGGACTGTGCTCTATAAGTGAGAGAGGAACCTTGGTTTAGAGAGGACCTACTGTGTGCCAGACCCTGTGCTGGGGTGGGGTGGGACAGGGAGGAGATGGAGACGGGATCATTAGGACTGTGGTACCACCGGTGCCTGATAATGTGCTAGAGGTGACGATTAATCCCCTAGTCGAGTGTAGGTAAATTCGATGGGTTGGTAAGGAGAGGAAACCTGTTAGGAGGTTTCTGCGGGAATTGTACAGGGAATGCATTTACTTTTCCATGCGTGTCCTTGCTGGGGTGGGGGGGAGGTGGGACAGGACAGGGCGGGGGGTCCTCGATGAGTACTAACGGGCATGAAAATCATTACTCCTAACTCAGAGCAGTGGTTCTTGTAAAATCTCTCCCCAAAGCAATGCACATGCTTACAATTTTGCATACACTTTTTTTCTAGGGGTTCGAGAATCCTTTGCAACCCCTTCGTGGACTGTGAATCCCTAGCTGAGAACCGTAATCACGCCCCACACGCTCCCTGACCCCATCTAGAGGAGGGAGCGTCTCCCAGCACATAGGTCTGCCACTGTACAGGAAAACCCAGGGTGATAGGGAGGCTCCCTGAGGAACAGAAAGGAGGACAGGTAGCCTGTACTTAAGGACTCTGCTGTGTCGCCCGGATTGTTTCCTTACACCTGAGAAACGACGCTGCCTGCCCTGGCTTATAGGAACCCCCAGAAAGGGGAGGCAGCTGTGGCCATGGCAGAGTGGAGCCAACTACAGAGAATAGTGACCTGTGTGAACCAGCCAGGAGGGAGCTTTCAGTGTGGCAGCATTTCCTCTAGCTCAGGCTGCGGTGATTTTATGGTTACACCAACGCCCTGCACGGAGCAGGCAGAACTCTGCAAGGAACACCTGGGAAACCCAGGAGCAATGCTTCACTTTCTATTTCTTGTTTTCCAACCAAGACAGATTCTATTTCAGATCAGAACATAGTTTGGAGAGAAAGCAGTTGAAGCCTTGGTGCTTGGAATAAAAATTTAACCTTCATCTTTAGGGAAAAAAAGCATATATCTTAGTTGGAGATTTTATGAAATGGAATGACAGTTATGCCTTTTCACATATCTACTATCATTCATTTCAGACCTAATAGAGTTTCTTAAAGGTTTCAAGGTCAGGAACCCCTTTGAGAAGCAGATGAAAGCTATGAACTCTTAACCAGAAATGTGCACACCACACAAAATTTCATCATCCTGAATCCTGTCTGCAGACCCCAGATTAAGAACCCTAGGTTCAAGCCTTGGCTAGATCCTCTGTTAGATTCCAGGCGTGCAGTGATGTTTAAGACACAGTCCCGGGGCCAGAGGGGCTCATAGTCTGGCGGGAGTTTATAGACGTGAAGAAGTTAGAGGGGAAAGCGAGGCAGGCACTGATTAGCAGTTTAAACGTATGAGACATTATACAGTAGAATCATGGACCCAACAATATTACAGAAACAGTGAACTGTCGGTTGTCCCTTGAGTACTAATACCCCAGGTGCCAGTAATCGTATTACAAAATGTTGAAAAACATGCTAAGACTTACTGGGAAAAACAAGGAGTAATTTTTCAGGAATATCAAACCCTGTGTTTTTGTGTCCTTAAGAGAAAATGATTTTTTTTGGCCTAAAGATGTATTGTGAGGTATTGCCTTTACCCCAGGCTCAAGGATTAGACGTACATCTTTTTGCAAGGTTAAGAAATGCCATGGACAATTTAAGCCAGAGGGAGGAACCCGTCAAGGTTCAAAAGATCCTGAAAAAAATTGATAGTTTTGTATAAAACAATTAAAGGAAATGAGAAATGGTCCTGATCATTACCCAGAATGGCTTGTCAGAGCTTCCACAACTGGGACTATATCCTGCAGTCTATTTATTTTGTCCATGTGAGTTTATTTAAGATTTTTCCAACAGATGACAAATTTCCAGCCAGTGACCCAGCAGGTACCCCTAAGGGTTTCTACTGTTGCCTCAGTTGCAGCTTATAGGCACGGCAAAGCCCCCTCCAGAGAAAAAAGAATATTTCCCTTTCCTGTGTTTTCCCGTCAGACTCCCACTGCGCTGCCCCCCATGCCCACCCCTTTGCAGCCATATCTCTCTTCAGACTGGAGTGTACTGGCAGGCCTGTTGCTTTCTTCCTAGTCACTGCGAACACTGTCCCCTGCGTCCCATTGAAAGTTCTACAAAAGGGCAGCATAACCTCCCACCAACCAAATCCAAGCCCTCTTTTAAGGCCTCATCTGGAGTGTTCTTCTCCCAGACTCTTCTGACCAAGGCATCCTTGCCCGCAATCCTACCTAAGCCCTTCCGTGGCTCCCCAAGGCAATATCCTGGTCAGCAGAACCTGCTCCGCCTTACCTTTTGAACTGTCCTCTTCTGTACTCCCACAATACTTTCTTCATTCCTCTTTCCATCAGGTAGTCATGCTTTTGAGAGGAGCATTCATTAGAAAACTTGACCAACGATGGCTTCAACAAATAAAGGTTTATTTTTCTCATATAACAAGAAGGCTGGAGGTAGGTGACTGCTACCTAAATGATGTCATTGACAAGTGACAGCAGTTAAATGATGCCAGAACCAGTGTCTCTGAGTTTTCTTTTTCTTTTCCTCATGGTCACAAAATGGCTGCCTTGTTTCACACATTGTAGTTGTAATCAAGGCTGGAAAAAGAAGGACAGGACAGGGTGGGTCATTAATTTCTTTTATCTGGAACGCAAAGCTTTCTCAGAAGTTCTCCCCTCCGTGCTGTCAACCTTCCCTTATGTTAATGGGACCACATATGAATCACATGCTCCCTTCCCCAGCTGCAAGGAAGGATGGGAAAGTGGGAACAGGACTATCCTGATCGGCTTAGCTGGTACTACCCCTCGAAAAATGAGTGTTCTACAAGCATGGCAGATGGAAGGAGTAGATATTGGGTAGACTCTACTACTTGCTATGCAGTATTCTGATTCATATCTCTCAGGCTGTCCATTACTCAGTGTCACACATATTATATCTTGTTCATCTTTTTTTTTTTTTTAATTTATTTTTGGCTGAGTTGGGTCTTCGTTGCTGTGCATGGGCTTTCTCTAGTTGTGGTGAGTGGGGGCTGCTCTTCATTGCAGTGCACAGGCTTCTCATTGCGGTGGCTTCTCTTGTTGCGGAACACGGGCTCTCGGCACGTGGGCTTCAGCAGTTGCAGCTCACAGGCTCAGTAGCTGTGGCTCACAGGCTCTAGAGCGCAGGCTCCGTAGTTGTGGCACATGGGCTTAGTTGCTCCGCAGCATGTGGGATCTTCCCGGACCAGGGATTGAACCCATGTCCCCTGCATTGGCAGGTGGATTCTCAACCACTGTGCCACCAGGGAAGCCCTGTCTTGTTCATCTTTTACCTCCAACTCCTAAGACAGCTTCATGGCATCTACTCTGTTAAATAAAAACATGAGTAGCTGAATGTCTGTCTGATTTTAATGACTCTCACATCTAAATTAGTTCTTTAAAAACATAACCCAGTTTTATCCTTTTCTTTTTACATTTCTCTTATGGTATGAAAGTCAATTCCTCATTATTAATTTTCCATTGGATTTTTAGGGGGTGAAATTTAAAGTTATAGAGTAATAGTATTGACAAGACATATGATAAAGATGCGGTCTAAGATTGGACAATAATAAGAGAAAATGGAATCATAAGCTTGTTATCCTCAGGGTCATTCTAAGAAGAAATAAACTAAGTGCTAAAACTAGTTTTCCTCTAATTTTTGTTAAAATCAAAACCAGGGTTTTGTAGATCAACTTTGTTCAATAATGTGAATCCAAAACTCCAGAAATCCAATGGCCATACAAGGTTGGGATGGACTGTAGTCTTATTAAGAACCTAACTGACCTCTTAGCCAGATTCTGGTCATGACCTAAGCTATACGCGTACGTACAGCGCTGCATAGAGCTGATTCCCCTGATTCAGGTTGAGAAGTCTGCCCAAAGCAGATGGTGGCATTGCTTCCAAGGCCCATGGATGGTGGACCTTCCGAGGAACTCTTAGGTGTGCAGCTCTAACTCCTGCAGAGAACTCATCCCTGGTTACAGACTCAGCCTCTGGGACTCCAAGTCCAGTTTCAGTGCCATCTTTCCAAGAAGTTATCATTGCTACCAATAATTCCCCCAACTCCACCTCTGGCCACCACCTCATCCCAGTCAGAAATGGCCACCTGCCTGAGTCAGGATCACACTTGTAGATGGTTCTCCAGTTGGGGTTCTAACATGAATCTATGAATTTCTAGAGTCATTTGGGGTTGTTCTGTCTTAGAGTGTGGCAGCGTATCATAAGCACAGTTTCTTTAGAATGGCATGACCTGGCCCTCATCTAACCCTTTGGCACCAATTTTGTGTCCAGTCTCAAGCCTGGTGGATTGCATTAATGCCAATATCCTAGTTGTCATATGACACTGAAGTTTTGCAAATTGTTAGCATTGGGGAAAACTAGGCAAAAAATGTACAGCCTCCCTGTATTATTTCTGACAATTGCATGTGCAGCTACAATTATCTCAATAGAAATTCCCAAAATTAAAAGATAAGATTCTTCCTTGCCCCTTCTGTCTTTTGTTTCAGTCACGGGGCGTCAGACGGGGAGTTTCAGATGCGGAATCAGTTAACTTACCTCCCTCTTTGTCAGTTTTCTCATCTGTAAAACAGGGATAATATTAGCATCTACCTCATGGGGTTGTTGGGAGGATTCAATGAATTAATATCTATGAAGCACTTAGAAGTGTGTTTAACTGTTAAATAAACAGAAAATAAATGAAAGATCTTGTACTCAACCTTGTCTTTCTGGTCTGGATCCAGTAAGTTACTAAGTGCTTATAAATTTTTCTACGACGTTTCTGTTGGATCCTCTATTTCCACTGCCCCTCTGCCAATTCAGACCTTCGGGGTCATTGCCTCCTCTTGGAGCTTTGCCAAGGTGAAGTTAGTTCCTGCCCTTCTGCATCCTGTGGCTTCTCCTTTATTGCACTCAACATTGATTTCCTGTTTCCTTTTTCTGTCTCTCTTTTTCCCTGTTGGACTAGAAGGTCCTTACTGGAAGGCACCATCTCTTACTTGTCTTTGAATCTTCAGCTCCTAGCAAAGTGCCTGACACAAAGTAAGTGCTCAGTGAGTGTTTCATGAATGAGTGATAATTGAGCAGAAATAATCTCCTGGCAGCTAGATTTTTTAGAATTTACTAGATTTGCTTCTTTGCAGTAATGGTAGACAACTGTACCAGTCTCTGAACCTATAGTTTTGTGACCTTACTGTTGGACAGCCGTGGAATTCTTGTGAGTCCCGGAGATAAAGCCCTGCAGATAAGCTTTCACTTTTCTTCTCCCATGGGCACATTACCATGAGCTGCCAGGAAGCCTGTTAACTCCTGGACACAGCTCCATTTCCTGAGATCCACATAAAACCATATAAAAGATTGGTTAAGAGTCTGGATCATGGAATGCACCCAGCTTCTGTAAATATTTGCTGAGTAACATGAGACCATGATCAGATTAGCACTTGGCATCCTTGCAAAGTAAAATAAGGCAGATAGCCTCAGTTCGTGATGATGTTACCATTGCTATGACTTTAATATTTTATTCCTGCATCCTCCCACAGAATTGTTCTTTCATTGGGAAAAGGAAATAGATGTTATTTGTTATAAACTGGATCACTCCTTTGGAAAACATCCCTGAGATCAGAGACAAATTTTGTAAAGTATTCCAAGAAATGTTCAGTGATAGGGATTTTACTGGAATTGGGAAGAAGGTTGGCAGAAGTAGCCTGGAGACCGCAAACCTGAACTTCATTTTAGTCATTCATTACCTCTGCCTGAAGCAGTTGATCAAGATAACGCCCTCACTCCTCCCTCCGTAAGCAAAGGAGACAGACCTGACATCAATCATAATAATAGCTTTTATTTATTAAGTACTTTTATGTGTCAGCCACTTTGTTAGGGGCTGGTGATTTAACACCAGCAACAATAATGACTACCACTACTGAGTATTTACTCTGTGCAACATGCATGTCGTAAGGACCTTACATGAATTATCCCTACGTGGCAGTGACCCAGCCCCTGAGGACCCATGTGTATTCTTAATTCATTTCGTGGCCTGATCTCTCCCAAGTCCTTCAGTTTCTGAGGTCTCCCTTGTCCCTTTTCAGTGAGAACAGGGATCCCAGGCCTTTTCAGCGCTAGACAGCAAACCTACAACTTAGCCAGCTCTAACTTTCTTCCAACAGGCAAACTCCCCAAGGAAAAAGAACAGCAAATGAAGAAACTCATCAGACAGAAAAGAGCAGAGCATCTAAGAGATTCAGGATGGTGTTTCTGGAAATGTTCCACTTTAGGTTTAAAAGGAAACTTTTGAAATGATTAGTAAGTTATTTAGAACCTCAAAATTCTGAAGTTTGAGAAGCTAACATACTGAGAAATTTAATTTAGATTTCCTTAACACGTTCTTTCATGATAAGAGAGCATTCAGTATATCAGTATATAAATGCTATGCAACAGGACTGCCAAATTGCAACACAGAATGGGAGAAATTTGTCATTTTGAAATGCTGAGGGAATTCTTACTAACAGCATTCTCATCTTGTAAAGCTATTATTTTTCTGAACTATAATATGATTTATAAATCTCTGCTGAGTTTTATACTTCTGAGGGGAACAGACTCGAAACGAAATGTATTTTTTCAGAATATAAAATTCTCTCAGGAGTTGACCAAATGAGGAGTAAAAAGAAACATCTTCTGCAACCAAGTGTTCCAAAGTCTTGGTCTCTGCTGGCATATCTGTGGGTGAATGTTGGCATTCAGAGTTCTGGGCTCAGCTAGACTCTCTTCTCATGCCACACACTTTCCCTGGGTGACATCGGCCACTCTAAAAGCTTTGATCCTGACTTCTGCCCCAGTGACTGCCATATCCATCCTCCCCACCCCTCAAGTCTCTCCTGAGTTACAGGTCCCTGTGTCTAACTACCCCCTACGACCACCATCATGCCCTACAGATAGCTCAATCTCAAACTCTTTCCTTTCCAAACTCTGTTCCTTCTACTTGAATCCCAGGATTGCAATGATACTAACATCTATAGAAATAAGTAAGGTACAGTTCCTGCTCTCAGGAAGCTTATAATCTAGCACAGGAGATAGAAAAGTAAACAGGCAATTATAATACAGGTTAATAAGTGCTGGGTAGGAGAAGCCCAAGTGGCTATGGCTCTCATAAGGAAGAACATCTAGGCAAGACATCAATTTGAAGGAAGTAACGTCTTAGTTGAGTATGAGTTAGGTGAGAGAGAGAGAGAGAGAGAGAGAGAGAGAGAGTGTGTGTGTGTGTGTGGTGTATATTGAGGAATCACAAGGAAGGACAGAAGGAGTCCCATGGACAGGAGCCCAAGGGTGTGAGATCATGAAGACAGATATAGGATATGGTTTGGGTAGGGTGCTCAGGAGGGACTGGATAGAGATAAAGCCTGATCACCAGGGCCAGATCAGAACAAGCCTTGTATGCCACATTGGATCTGCACAGAGTTTGAAATCCAAAGGGCACGGTCTAGAGGGTTGGCCAAGCTTGGACATGGGGATATATGCTCGTCTTTTCATGGAGAGCTTCAGGTGATCATGACCCAGGCTCCGGGGAGACCCACGGAAGTCTCAGCTCTCCACTGTGTGCTCCGTGAGATGCTAAAATAGATCCCGCCAAATCAATTCGAGGTTACATTTTATAACAATACGTTCCTCACAGTGCAGTTACACTCTTTATAGGTAATCGTGTTTAGTCCTTACAAGCACTCTGAGCCTCAGACAGACCGTGGACTTTGGCAGTAGGTGGGAGGCTGCAAACCTTGGGCATGTTACTTAACCTCCCTGCATCTCAGTCATCGTCACCTGTAAGATTAGGGTGAAAATAGCCACAAACCCTCATCTTAATCCCTCTGAAAACGAGCATTTTGATAAGTTTGCTGAACTTGACCTAAACTGACGTGAAGCTATTTATAAGTTCTGTTTACTCTCGTAGTATGAATAGTGTTACATTTTGTAGCAGAATATAGATATGTTTGATCATGGGGATGTTAATGGCCTATTGCCATCTTAACTTCCTAATATTTGAAAAACTCTGAATTCAAAAACACATCTAGCCCAAGTGTTTTGATAAACAGCTTGAGGATGTGTAGTACATGTAAAGCAGAAGGTATGTAAGATAATGTACATGAAGGGCCTCCCTAGCACAGTGACTAGCACATAATAAGGGCTCAGAAATTAAAACTGTTATCAAAAAGAGGGCCAACTTGACAAGGCATGAAAGAAATAGAAATATCTTAAAGGAAATATGGCCCCTCAGATATTTATAATGATAGTTTTGGAAAATCTGGGGGTGATTTAATTTTTCTAAGCATCATCATGCCTTTATATCATAGGGTTTGCCATTATTCTCCCACTCACAGCAGGAGGAAGAAAATTCAGAGTATTTGTTACCAGTGCTAGCCAAGACAGGTGATGGGAGATTCTGGGAGAGGAAACAGCACAGGTAAGGGAGTGGTGGAGTGAAAGAGGTGTTCAGACAAGGGGGATAAACTTCGCATAGCCTAGAACCCAGGGAGCATGGCACAAAATGCCAACAAAGCCAGGGTAGTGTTTGGGGGAGGTTTTTATGAAGAGCCTTGAATACCATGGTAAGTTTGTACTTTATCCTGTAGTTCAGGTGTTTTGTTTGTTTGTTTTTTGGCCACCTGGCATGCAGGATCCTAGTTCCCCGACCAGGGATCGAACCCATGCCCCCTGCAGTGGAAGCACGGAGTCCCAACCGCTGGACCACCAGGGAAGTCCCAGATCAGGTGTTTTCAAACCATTTTATCAAGAGACTTTTATTGAAACAAAATTTGATTTGCATGGGAGCTCCGTGTACTGCAGCCACATAGCAATCCGTTTTTATTCTGTGGTCCAAAGGCTCTTTTTTTTTTTTTTTTTGCGGTATGCGGGCCTCTCACTGTTGTCGCCTCTCCTGTTGCGGAGCACAGGCTCCGAACGTGCAGGCTCAGCAGCCACGGCTCACGGGCCCAGGCGCTCCGCGGCATGTGGGATCTTCCCGGACCAGGGCACGAACCCACGTCCCCTGCATCGGCAGGCAGACTCTCAACCACTGCGCCACCAGGGAAGCCCCCAAAGGCTCTTTTAAAAGGGCAGAACTGATCATCTCACTCCTCATGGCACATTCCCCAAGGACTTCTCATCAAGCTTGGAGTAATATGCCATCTCCCTGCAGGCTCTGGGCGATGTGGCCCTGCCCACCTCCCCAGCTCATCTCACACCTCCCTGGCTTAGCACTCGTGGGTCCTCCAGTGAGCTGCAGCCCTCCCCACCTCAAGGATCTTACAAAGCATGCCCTCTCCTTTGCTTCTCCATCCCACTTGCCTAATTAGCTTCTAGTCATTCAAATCTAAGCTCAGCCACCTTTTCTGGGAGGAACCTTTCCTGGCTTGGTCAGGAACCCTTGTGATACACTCTCCCACACCCTGTGGATGTCTCCATTCATTAACTGAGGGTTTAGTTGTTTGATGCTTTCTCCCCACTATTCTGTCAACTTTGAGAATGGGAAGTGGCCCCGTTTGTCTTGTTCATGACAGTGTCCCTGGCCAATGCCTGGTCGCTAAGCACACCTCCAGCAATTATTTGTTGAAAATACACCAGCAAATACAACAGGAAGACAAATGGGAGAGGGGGCTGCTTTGGGTTGAAATGAGGTTGGAACCTTTGTTTGAAGCAAGAACGTGGGGCCTGGGATACTTCCCACTAGGCCTACTCCTTGCCCTCCACAGGGGTCCCTGAGGCAATTTCACTGAGGAACATTCTGGAAGCACTGTGGTGGGTGATGGGATACTCCAACTAACAGAAGGCTTTGTTATTTGGCTTTGAGGCGAGTGTTCTTTTGGCCCAAAGAAACATTCTGCTTGATGGTCAACAGAATGGATAAATAATCATAGTAGCTTGTGTCAATAGGAAGTACATTTCATTCAGTTATTTCAACATCTCTTCTCTCTTGGGTGGGGAAAGACTGTAAAAGACATTAATAGGCTGGCCTCAATTTTACTTTTTTGTGAAAGACTGAGTGTACAGTAGACATTTCTTTGGAAAGTCGTTTTGGCCTAGGCCCAGACCATCGAGAGAGCCACCTCTGTGCTCTGCATGCAGATCTATGCACACTTGGGCCCATTCCTGGGTCTGCGATCACGTGACACAGGGCAGCTTGTGTGACTATCCCTGGTTCAGTGTGGTCAGCTGTGATAAA
This sequence comes from Grampus griseus, assembly GCF_964374135.1. Lineage (NCBI taxonomy): Eukaryota > Metazoa > Chordata > Mammalia > Artiodactyla > Delphinidae > Grampus > Grampus griseus. Next base: position 69,072,614 of record NC_139002.1, read on the forward strand.
GTCGAGGACTCCCTTTATCTGTTAAACAGGGAAAATCAAAGTGAAAATTACCTTTTGATTGGGTAACATTGCTGAAGAAAATCCATAGAAATGGCTCAGGATCCACCGGCACCATCTCAGTGTTGTGTTGTGGACTTTCAAATTGCTGGAACGCTGGGTTTCAGGCCTCTTCAAGGCCAGCTGAAAATAAACTGCAGAGTCGTATGTCTGTGCAATCCTAGACTAAAGAGAAAATATATGCTGGCCAAAAGCAAGTCATTTTTCAACCACAAAATATTCTTTCCAAATTCTAAGATCCTATGTTTGACATGTTTAAGAGGGAGACATAACAGCTGAAGTTGTCTTTGTTCAGAGCGTAGGAGATAGTTTCGTCTAGTCTTTCAGGAAAGATAGAGAATGACATTTTCAGAACAAATCAAAATATATTTTTAGGGTTTTATTTTCCCCTTCAGGAAGAGAAATTGACATGCTTTCCTGATTTGAATTTATTTGATCTATAAATGGCCTCAATAATTTGATATGAAACTGGAGTAAATGAACCACTGAGAAAAGTTATTGAAAATGCTGTTAGTTCACCTCCCTACCTTAATAATAATATGAGCGCCACCGACACCACCACCATGACTAATAGTTATTGAGTGGTTTCTAGGTGTATGCTGAACTCTTGACGTACATTTTCTTATTTAGTTCTCATAGCAATCCTGGGAGGTAGATATTATTCTTAATGCCAGTTTTCCAATGAGGAAACTGAGTCACAGAGTGTTGGGGGCACTCCCCCAAAGCCACACAGCTGTAGGTGGACAAGCCGGGATCTGACATCCTCCAGACTTGCCCTCCTCACCATGTGCTTGTGTCCTCTTTCCCCACAGGGCTAGCATCGTACAGAAACGCATCATTTATTTTCAAGATGAGGGCTCTCTGACCAAGAAACTTTGTGAACAAGGTAAGGATTTGTGGACGTGTGGGTGAGAGAGGGCTAGAGACATGGAAGGTGGCTCATTGAGTCCAAGCATTCAGCTGCAGGAATTAAGGCAGTTGGGCTTTCTGAGCTCCTCTGGGTTTTGTGTCCTCACGTAGCTCCAGTTTTTAATCTGGCTGTGTGCTGTGGGTAATTGGATCTGCCTTAAACTCTAATTACTCAGCTTGATTCCCTGGGTAGGAGATATGTACCTTATATTGGTGTCGTCGTCTTATTTTTGTGGAACAGTGATTATTCTGAAGAGGTTCCTTGGAATAATTCACAGAACTTAATTAAGGAACGCACCATTGTGTACCTTTAAAAAGTCTGTTAACAGTTGTCTGGAGTAATCACCAGCAGGAACTTTTGGGGCACCCAGGCAGGAAGGGGGGGATTTTCTCTAGGGAAACGGGGATGTCCAGGGGTCATTGACGTTGTGATCTCACCTCGTTCAAGGATCTCGTCCTTGGATGTGCAGGCTCATCAACTCCCTCTCCTTGAACGTGTTCTAACAAAGCTTATAGGGACCAAGTAGACGGAGGAGGTTGGAGCAGAGTCCTGGATTCAGATTCAGCTGACTTTCAAATCCTGCCTCTGCCCTTCCTCGTCATGCAACTTTTTTTTTTTTTTTTTTTTTTTTTGCGGTACGCGGGCCTCTCACTGCTGTGGCCTCTCCCATCGCGGAGCACAGGCTCCGGACGCGCAGGCTCAGCGGCCATGGCTCACAGGCCCAGCCGCTCCGTGGCATGTGGGATCTTCCTGGACCGGGGCACGAACCCATGTCCCCTGCGTCGGCAGGCGGACTCTCAATCACTGCGCCACCAGGGAAGCCCTCGTCGTGCAACTTAATGTATGTAAAATAGTACCGTGCCTCCTTGGTACATAGTAAATATATATATTGATATGTATATTGATATGTACACATACATATATACACGCATACATATACACGCTTATATACACACATACATACATATATACACATACATATATATATTATATATGTGTATGTGTTAGCTATTGTTATCTACAGCCCAAAGCTTATTTATTAATCTACCATGAAAAATTAAAGTTTGAAACATCCAAATGTGTTTAGAAGTCATTAGAGAACTAAATAAACATGGAAAATGTTCTGAAATTATACATCTTCACTCTTTCATTTCTATTAATTTGTGCAGACTTTTTTTTTACATTTAGAACAATTTGCGTTTTCAGAAGAAATCATTCTATTTCTAGCAAATCGTAAGCTACTAAGAAAAAGAAAAGTTGATAAAGGTCTTCTGGGAAAATAATAATAAGAGCTATTTTCTTTTAGTGCCTGCTACATGCCAGGCACCATTCTAAGCACTTCACATGCCTTAATCATGTAATCTGCATAACAATCCTACATGGTAAAGACTATTATATCATACCTATTTTATAAATGAGAAGCCTGAGACATGAAAAGTTTAAAGAGCTCACTCAGCATGATACACCTAGTGGGGGAGGTCAGAGTTTGGACCTAGGAGCCATTGCCCTAACCACTGCCTTTCTATCAGAGTGTCTACCTCCCAATTCAGTAGCTTGGATTGTTACTTTGAGTAGATCAAAGCATAGGTCTCCCTATAGATGAACTGGAGCAGAAACTAGATCCTATGTGGAGGACTTCTTGGAGAGCATGGAAGGAGCTAAAGGGTGAGAGAGTTGGCTGCCCTGCATTAGTGTCATGCCTGCCAAAGGCGCCAGAGAGCTGCAACCTGTGGGCCAGCGCCCTGGGCAGTTTCCAGGTGGGCATCACCATGCATGGCTGTTGAGGCTTTCCTGTATTTCATAGTCCACAGATTCACTTAGCCTTTCCCCAGATCCAGAACTTCTCAACTCTTGAGGCTCTTGGTTCCTAATGGACAAATCCCATCCCTGCCCAGCCTCCATGAGATGACATCCAGGTCCTGTGGGTTAGAGTTGTGGCTATTCTAGCTCACCTCTTGGTTGGCTAATCATAGCCACTGTGGTGAGGTTTTGTTAGTTTGACTCTCAGAGGACAGCCTTATTTCCCAGATTCGAGGGTACCTAGAAGACACTTCACTGTCAGCCCCATGTACTGACAGCAACCATCAACTAAATTGCACTTTCCAAAGCCTCAGTCCTGATGTTGTGAAAGCCTTGTCTAAGCTATGAATATGCTAACATTCTGCGGATACAGTGTCAATAAAATGACCTTGCAAATCTCTATTGGTTACCACTTCTGAAGCAGAGATCCTATCAAAATGACTAAGCACGAATCTGTATAAGAAGACCTCTTTCCAACAGCAACTTTGTGGACAAAAAAAGACCCGGCAGGACCTGGGCGATAGGATCATTAGGTGCTGTTGTATATGATCCCTGGAGACAGCAGACCCATGAGGAAATCCATCAGTTAGCAAAGCAGATCCTGTACAGAAAGTCTTTAAGATATAAGCATAGAGCAAAGGGATTTTTCTTAAATGTGTATGCCCACTTGATTATCTCCAGCTCTTTCATTAAGGTATTCATACTCTTTGTTAAGTCAAATCAAATCTATCAAGGAAAGGAAGAGAGAAACTAGTGTCTATTTTTTTTTCCCCAGTTGAAGCTATTTATCCATAGGGGAAAATTAAGAATTGCACAGATTAAAAGCAATGGCAATCGTTATTTTTTAAAAGAAACATAAAACATTAAGCTACTTACATTTAAAAACAGAGGAACATAAAATATTCCAAAAGGTGACCTATAATAAACAAATGCACACATATACTCACTTTAATACCATGTCATAGACAATTAAGGGAGAGAGACAAAGAGAGGAAAAGATGAAGGGAAAATCAGAGATGAGAGGAAAATGTGGGCAGAGAAGGGATCATGAGAAAAAGAAGACAAGGGAAGAGGAGCAAAGAATAAAGGATGACAGTAGAAAAGAAAACTGATGGATTAAGAGTAGAAATGAGGGAGAGGGGACAGCTTGGGAGATGCTGCAGGGCCTGCAATTACCTGTATTGGGCAAGCCCTGCACTGTTAGGAGAAGAGGGGTAAGTTAACACTTGTTATCACTTCCCTTTGAAAACCTGATTCATTTTCAGTGGGCTTTTTCTCAGTAGGAAACAGTTATGTCTGTTTTTATTTTCAAACTTAGAAATTTATTTTTTAAATGGAAGCTTATTTTCCTTTGGAATTCCAAAAGGTTTATTATAAGTGCATTCCCTTGAACCCCTGGGCGCATCTTTAAGTTCACTACTTATATCTGAGAGCCCTTTTGATAAGGTAAAGCTACCAGTTTGCCTTATTTTGGTTTTTTGAGAGATTATTGCTGCCTCCTTTACAGTACCGAGTAGTTACAATTGAAACCCCAGCATGTATCTCTTAGCTCTGAATTCCTTTCTCAAAACTAATTTAGTTTTTTTTAACAACATAGGTGATCATAATGGAAATGTGAAAAGGAAGAACCTTCAGGAGTTACTCATATACGCTACCTTTCCTGAAATATAGTCAACAGGGCTTGTCCCTTAAGTATCAAAGTGGCTCACACAGGCATCAGATCTGGACTTCGTGTACATGAGGCAGTGGGAAGATTTCTCCTAACACAAACAACGCTCTAGCCTCTTCCTAGTGTACAAAAAGTAGGCAAACAATGATTTCTGTTTGGGGTGGCTTCAGATCTCTTCTTTAGAGATTCTGGAGCCATGTAGGGAGGTAATTTTTCAAATGTACCATTCTTCATTTGAAAAAGCAAAAAGAGAAACACACACCAATTTCTCTCATTGGTGTTTATGCAGACCTATCCAGCAGAAGGTCTCTCCCACAGTGATATAGTGTAGAGGTTAAGAGCATGGGCTGTGGACTCAAAAAGACCTGAGCTCCAGTTCTACCTACACTGCTTACTAACCCTGTGGCCTTGGGCTGGTCACCTAATGTGCCTCAGTTTCATGATCTATAAAATGGGGTTAACCAACGTCCTGACCTCCTAGGTTTGTCAGGATCAAATGGGACAATATATGGAAAGGGATCGGCACGTATGAAGACTCTATACAATATAGTTATTATTACAATATCCCATACTTTTGTCTCCATCCTCAAACCCAGAATTCGCGTCTTCCACCCCATCACTGGTTTTGCATATTCAAACCAAATGAACCCAGTGAATTCCATAAGGAAGACTTGTAAAATGCTCTTCCTAACACTCAAAAAGATTTTTATACTCTTTGTTGCTGCTCTTTATATAATAGTTAAGAATAAATGTCCAACTTGCAAAAAGAGAGAGAACATTTATGTTAATACTTCCAGAGGAAGCAAAGAAAAAGCAATTGCAGCAAGTTGCATCTGTAGACATTGTTTCATCTTGCAGGAAGCAGAACAGACCAAAAGCAACAATGCACAGTTAGGGGTGTGGGCTTGACAGTCGGAAATACTGAATTTATTCATGTAATCTTTCTCCACTTATCAGCTATTCGCAGTTAAAAGTGGGGGCGGATTGGGAATCTTGAGTTTTTCCCGGCTGCTTCTATGCTCAGAAGTAAACCTGAATTTATGGACATATTCCCAAACCCCCAACCCTCCCAGTAAACTCTCTGAAAGCTTGATAAGAAGTGACGTGACTATACATGCACATCTTTTTAGAAATAATTTTCAGCAGTTCTTCACATCCCTCTGCTTGTTCTCATTTTTCTCCTTCAAAGCTTTTTCTGGTCCTGGCAATTTGGCCCCAGAGAATATTCCTTAGAGAAAACACACAGGCATATTCCTCTTAAAATTTGGTGGAGAAATCCTGTTGTGGGAGGGGTGGGGAAGGAGATTTGGGCCCAGAAAATATATCAAGATGGACCACCATCCCAAATATTCTACCTTATTGGTCCCATAGGTCTCCTCACATTATTAGAACAAAAGTTCTGATGTTTTTTTAATTTGCAAAATATATAGTTATCACCCTTAGAGGTATATAAAATCCTTTATAGCTGGACCTGGTTCTGAGTTATTAATCGGTGAAAACTGTACCTCATCTTCTTTTCCCAAGCCTTCAAGACAGAACGAGACCGAGATGGTGCTGTCCTATAAATGACTCAGCGCTGCTTCCTAACTTGGTGACTTTCCTGACTCTTTCAGACTCCACATTTGACGGGGTGACTGACAAGCCAATCCTAGACTGCTGCGCCTGTGGAACTGCCAAGTACAGGCTCACATTTTATGGGAACTGGTCTGAGAAGACACACCCAAAGGATTACCCTCGTGAGTAGAACAGCTTCCTTATGGGTTGGGGGAGAGGGTATTACAAAGTTCTGGTTGTGGGATATACTAGCTTCTCCTTCTTACCAATCAATGCCTTCATGAAACACATTCCAAGAAAGCGAATTCATCGAGACAGGCAGATATAATAGTCGGATGCTTTCAGCTTCTTTGCAGAGCATTGGTCTAAGTGTTTTCTTATCTGTGATTTTAAAAAATATTCCTGAGGTCGTGCTGCTTCTCTTCAGGTCAGATATTTGGTAACCTCAGTGCTCCTGAAGTGGCTCTGTCCATACAACCAGCCTATTTGTTCTGGAAAGAACTGGCAAGAGGGACCACCTGCTCTTGACTGCGCAGGCCAAGGTCAACAAATACTCAACATCCTCAACCATAGCGTGTATTGGTAATATATCAGAGACCACCTTAGAATCCTTATTACACCATGCTCCAGGTAGCCAGTATGAATCCAGGAGAGTTGTCAGGCAACCCCAAACTTGCTGATTTAGAGTAAATCCTTAATCAGGACCCTACCAACTCCCTTTTATCAAACAGTGGTCTCATCAAATGCCTAACATGTGGCAGACACTGTGCTAAACACTAGGGATATGAGAGTGAATAAAAAAGACACAACCCATGGTCTCATGCAACTCAGAGATTAATGGGGAGACGGACACTAATTAAATAATCACACAAACGATATGAAAATTATAACTATGAATAGTGAGCTTACTGAGTGGCAAGCAGTTTTACATATGTTGTCATTTCATCCTCAAAATAACCTTTTGTGGGCTTTTGTGAATGAGCTCACTGGAGATCACAGAGACATCACGATTTGCCCCTAGTCCAACGTAAGTACAATCGTCCCTTGGCATTCGAGCGGGATTGGTTCCAGGACTCCTACAGATACCAAAATCCGTGGATGCTCAATCCCGTATATGTGAAATGACGTAGTATTTGCATAAAACATAGGCAGATCCTCCCGTATACTTTGTCATCTCTAGATTATTTATAATACCTAGTACCATGTAAATAGTTGTAAATGCAATGTAAATGCTAGGTCAGTAGTTATTGTGTGGAAAATTCAAGTTTTGTTTTTTGAGACTTTATGGAATTTTTTTTTCAAATATTTATGACCCGTTGTTGGTTGAATCTGCGGATGCAGAACCCTCAGAATGAATGGCTAATGGTAGTGGATCCAAGAGGCAGAAGGGGTTTGTCAGGCTCCTTGTCCTGCCTTTCATTTGGATTGCCTTTGAGACCCAGTGTAGCCCTTTCTTTCTAACTGTGGGTGGCAGGATGTCCATGTGTGGCACTGAGCGTGTTTTGGTTCATTGTGTGTTTTAGTCTTGTTCACTTCACTTTGGAGTTGCCGCAGCTGGGAGAGAACAGGGAGGCTGGAGAAAGAAACTAAAAAGAGGGTTTTGGGCCAGCCCCAAAGGGAGGGGGGCAAAGGGTACGTGGTTGGGACTTAAGAAGACCCACTCTAGACCATAACCTCCATGGTCCCCAAACAGCCCACCCAGAGGGGACTCCATTTCTTGGCAGATCAAGAACCTTATGGTTTAATTTTAGCCACATGTAATCAAGGCTGGAGATCTTAGAAGCCTCATATTAGTTCATTCTTCTGACTCTGGGATTCAGCTTGATCTGCTTCAGCTGATGTGGGAGACCTGTGTGAACAAACTTGGACTCTCTGCCTGGAGAGGAAAAAACCACTTGGAACAAGCATGATGGAAAAAATTTCCTCTAGTGCCTCCCATCCACTAACCCAGAGGAAAGAAAATGTTAGGGGCCTATTACTCATCTTTTGTAATCCTAAGGCGTTTCTTGCTCTTTTCTGTTCTGACACTGTTATTTCCCAGAATTTTTTTAAGGGTACAGACCATTGTTTCTGGGTCTTTAGGCCAAATCAAGTACAAAGCTATACAGAATTTCTGCGGAGTTGTTGGGAGTTTCTTAATATGTATAGCAGACGTGTGTTTCAAGTACCTCAAAATTGTTTCATTGTCAGATGTCAGAGTGTGTCCTAATTTTTGGTTGGAAAAAAGTTGGTCACTATGTTCAGAAGAGCATTTATCACATCATACTGTAATTATTTCTTCAGGAGCCTTTCTTCTCCACCAGACTGAGAAGTCCTCCAGGACAAAAGCCACGACATGCTCATCTTTCATTCTTAGCGCCTGCAAGTGCCTGGGGCCTTCCCAAGTACTGGGTACTGATTGTTGGACTCAGAGTGGCATTCACCATGACCCGGGAGGCAGATTTTTAGCCCACATTAGTCACGATGGTCAGTATCAAGCAGGGACAGGACCAGACTTTCCCTGGAGGGAAAGGGATGGACTTGGGCACTAGGGGCACTGGAGACAATTGGAAGGGCACAAAAAGGTGCCCTTCAAGGTCTAATCAGGACCGTGAGAATTCAATATTCACAAAAGTGATTTCTGCCAATCTTAGGTAATAGACGACTTTCATTTTACCCCTCCAGGGATGATTCTGTCTTGATAACCAACCCTGTCCATTTAGCCCAATTAAGTCATGACACTTCTCAACGGTAGTGCAAGCTGATAACATGACAGGTCCCCTCTTATTAATTACTCGTCCCAAATTCCACTTTCTCTGCAAGCATCTCAGAGCAGGGCCCTTTTTATGGGCTTAAGAATTATTGAGAACTCCAATATGCTTTTGTTAATATGGATTGTATCTCTCAATATTTCACCGTCTCAGAAATTAAAACAGAACATTTTAAATATCACTTACTATTTAACTTTAAAAGTAACATATAATGAATTAGCAGTGATTAAATTATTACATGTTAACATATTTTATGAAAATAACTATATTGTCCAAACGAAAGAAATTTAGTAAAAAGGGCATCATTGTTTTACATTTTTGCAAATCTCTTTAATGCCTGGTTTAATGGAAGACACCTGGATCCTCATATTTGCCTCTGCATTTAACATGTTGTGGCATTTTTTTTTTTTTGGCTTAAGTATATGAGAAAATTCTGTCTCACACAGATATGTAATTGGAAATGGGAAGAATATTTAAATAACCTTTTCAGATAATTACAGATAATCTTCTTTGATGCTACACCAAAACTCTGCAAATGGTAGTTTCTTAAAGGAGAATTACAATATAGAATGTGAAACCGTATCAACGAACTTATACTCTGTTACATTAAAATGCGTTGCTTTCCGCTTGCCCTTTGAATGCATCTTTCACAAATGAATGATTTTATAACATCATCTATTGGTCATTTGGAAAATATTGGTTTACTGAGTTATGCAGATCATCCAGATATTGAGACATTTCATTATGCAACATCAAAAATCACACTCGTTTAAAAAAATCGTATTCATTAAGATCACTTCCAATTTCATCAGTAAAGTGTTTAAGTATTGAAAAGCTATCAAATTCATGGCGGTGGATACAAGTTTCCCAAGATCCCAAGTTTTGCTTGAAAGCTCAAATTTTATCATTGACAGCAAATACCGTCAGGTGTTTTTCTTGAAGTGACAGGCTTATTTCAATTTTAAGAAAATGTATGCCAAATTCTTAAGGCTGAATATCCATAATCTGTCATTTGTTCTTTCAAGTAAAAATGATGTTTTATGACAATGAAATTGTCCAGCTTGCACCTCAAGGAATTGCACAAGTGCTTTTCTTCAAGACAGTCCCAGTACTCAGTATATAGCAGAAGGGCTTTATGTGTATTTCCCAATTAGTCACGCAGAATAATAAAAACATGTGGACTCAAAGGTAGAGAGTTAATAACATTAATAATGTTTATTGTTTCATCAAGGCCATTCGTAAGTGAAACTGACTTTTGGGGTTTTTGTTTGCAGCAAGTCCCTGGCAGTGAGGAATACATTAATGACTAATACAGTGCAAGGCCATTGCCTTGACCCGCACTGAGTGCCAGCAGTTTGACTCGTGATTGCTTTTGCCCCGTCAGTGTTGATGTCGACACATTACAAAAGGCAAATTTTGTCTTAGTATTATTATGAAAATAGTTTTCACCTCGTAGGTCCCTCTGGAAGGGCCGGGGGCGGGGCGGGGCGGTGTGTGGGGGGGTGGTCCCAAGGGTCTGTAACCACGCTTGAGAACCTCTGCAATAGGATAAGGTAGCAGCCTAAGGGGTCTGTCCTTCAGTCATCTTTGGGAACTTGCCCTTGAGAATTCACATTGGACTCTGCACCCTGTGCTTTCAGCCCTGTCTTGTGGTGGGTCACATCTGCAGGTGGCTCTTCTCAATCATTATACAAACTGGTCTATTCCAGATGCTGTTTCTGGGGTTCCCTCTCTTGGAAAACAAAGTATTCTCTGTATCCATGATACCCCTCTCTCTTGGAGGAGCTAGGCCTGAGGTAAGGAAGGCAGGAAGATGGTATAAATGACCTCTGGCATTCCCTCCGATTGTAATGCCATAAATCACTGCTGGCCATCTGGAAATACTGAAATCTTTTTTTTTATTCATTCAATCATTAATTCATTTATTTGCTAAGTGAAATCTTCTTTTTTTTTTTTTTTGCGGTATGTGGGCCTCTCACTGTTGCGGCCCCTCCCGTTGCGGAGCACAGGTTCCGGACGCGCAGGCTCAGCGGCCATGGCTCACGGGCCCAGCTGCTCTGCGGCATGTGGGATCTTCCCGGACTGGGACACGAACCCATGTCCCCTGCCTCGGCAGGCGGACTCTTAACCACTGCGCCACCAGGGAAGCCCAGGGAAATCTTTTTAAAACACTACTAAGTGAGTAGTATCTAGAAATCCATTTGAAGGCTGGATCATGCAAGTTTTACCTCCTAATTTTATAAGTAAAAAAAAAAAAAAAAAAACCCAAGCACCAAAAAAAACACAAAAAAATTAAGGGCTCAGGTCACGTAGCCAGAGAGAATTCAGAACCAAAATCAAAGCTCAGATCTTCTGTTTCCCTTTTGCCTTCCTCTGGGGGCTGTCACAAGGCAGTCTTCTCTCCTCTGCAGTAAAATTAAATCTCTCATTCACAAAGCATCTTTTAATAAGGCCCTGCTATACCACCATGGTCTCAACTGCTACCAAATTCTGAATAGCTTGGCCGCACTCTACGAAGACCTGGGCTTTGGAGAGCATAACTTAAGAAATCAGAGGTCTGGATTCGCTGAGCCTGAGCTGAGCTCCGGAACCCTGCAGTGTTAGGAGAAGGGCATGCCCCCCAGGGTCTGTCCTTGGTACTGCGAGTCTGTTGTGCTCCAGGAGCTTTTGTTCTTTACAAGAACATGGTGACCAGGCAGTGTTACCGCATAGGGATGTCCCAGGGGCTGGAGATACGCCCAGTCTTCACCAGGAGATTGGGAGTTGCCTAACAGATGCTGAGTCTCTTTGCTCTCTTACTCTGAACACAGCGTCTCAGTTTTTGACAAATGCTTCTACCCCACAGAGACTCTGTAATCTCCCATGACAATGTCAACTGCATAACTTCCCCCATTTTTGATATAGCGTCGATTTTAACACCATTTGACAAATACACATGACGAAAGGGACATTTTTTTCCAGGAGCCAATTATTTTTTTCATTTGGCAATACATTGCCTAGAATATAAACATGGCCACTGGAATACTCTATAGAATGTTAGTTTTACCATGAATTCAGCCATCTTTTCCATTGGGTCACTTAATTTCTAAAAATTATTAATTCTTAAATTCAGTCACATGAAAGACTACCATTCTAATACTTGGCCACTGCTTTCATTTCTTCATATATTCAACTGTGTACAGAGTTTCTACATCACATTTGAACACATCATGTCCTACTTTTTGCATTTGATTTTGTTTCCATAGTCATTTATTACATCAGCTTTCTCTGAACCACTTATCTAACTGTTCTTTTATTGAACGTTTAGGTGATGTTAGGTCTTTTGCTAACACAGAAAGCACTGCAATAAAAACCTTCCTTCTAAAAAAAAAAAAAAAAAAAAGGCTTCCCTGGTGGCGCAGTGGTTGAGAGTCCGCCTGCCGATGCGGGGGACACGGGTTCATGTCCCGGTCTGGGAGGATCCCACATGCCGCGGAGCGGTTGGGCCCGTGAGCCGTGGCGGCTGAGCCTGCGCGTCTGGAGCCTGTGCTCCGCAACGGGAGAGGCCATGGCAGTGAGAGGTCCGCATACTGAAAAAAAAAAAAAACACAAAACTTCCTTCTTCAAGTCTTCCTCCATTCTTCCACCTTCCTTTGAATTCTTTCCTTGAAATAATTTCCCAAGAATAAGACTGCTGGATCAAAGGATATGGACTTTTTTTTTTGGCTCTTGAGACATTTTGCCAGATGCTTCTCCAAAACATTTGTATCGATTTCACAATGTTAAAAATAATGAATAAGTACATCTGTTTCTCCCAGCCTCTTTAGCATCCAATATAACTTTTTTCATTTGGGTTTGGCCAATTCATGGTTATAAAAAATTAATCTTATTATTTTAAATTGGCATTGGTTTAATTACTAACACACTTGAACCTTTTTTCATGTTTTGTCTTTAAAGCCACTAGAGTGTTGGCAAGAATCAAGCTTGAATTTGCTCATTTACCTCTCCAGGCCCTAGCTCATTGTCTGGCACATTGAAAGCCTCTCAATAAATAGTGTTGATGAATGAATGAATGATGAGAAGCAGTTATGAAATGAGCAAGGAAGAAACTGGAGGGAGATGAACAATGAAAAAACACTGAAGAGGTTGGGGCAGGAGAGAGAGAGGACCTTATGTGGCTGCTGAGTGGGACCACATTGGAAGGGGCAGGTAGTGTAAGGGAAGATGGGTTAGGAAGATATTGCAATGATGACGGTAGCTCCAACTAAGGCAGTGGATGTGGTGATGGAGAGAATGGATAGTTTTGAGATGCCTTGTGGAGGGAGATTCTGTCATGGATTAGATGTGGAGGAGTGAGAGAGAGAGAGAGAAGCATCAAAGCTGAGAAGCCAGGTTTCTGGCTTGGAGATGGAGGTACTCTTTCTTCTTAAAATATTCCTCGATATTGTCTGTCTATTTTATAAATGATTGTGAAATCGTTTTTATCAAGTTCTGTAAAGGATCCTGCCAGAATTTTAAGTGGGATTGCATTAAATCCTCAAATTACTTTGGGAAGAATTGTTAGCTTTATAATATTTAGCTTGCAGAGTTTCTTCCCATTTAAGAATAAGACCATTTGTGGGTTTCGTTAGTCCAGTTCCTAGAACAGTGATGAGCCCACATGTGGGCCACAGCCCCCTTCTCTTGATGTAACTTCAGAAACAATTAAACATGCAACAAACAATAATTCTACTTCTTCCCATCAGCACTGGGAAATCTCTTTCCAAGCTGAGTAATGGTGCCCATCAGAGTTTCCCAGCTGTGCCACCACCAGGCTGAGTCACAAACAGAGTATGTTGCCAGGAAATAGAATTTGTTACCAAGCACATGTGTCATGACACCCGTTTCAATGAAAGAAGGAGCAAAGAGAACAGATTAAATAGTTTCTTCTCCCTTTTCTCCTCCCTTCTCTCCATCTCTCTGGGAAGTCTCATGGCAACAACTCACTATTGTATGGATTGAGATCGGAGAAGGACAAATCAACAATCTGGTCTTCCCGTTAAACATGCAGATTGAATACACACATTAATCACTGATCTTTCCTCAAATTCCATAAAAATAACACTAGAGGAATATATATGTATCCACAAAGACAAGAAAAGAGGAAAGAAGGCCACATCATACAAGAGATATCGTCAGATCTGGGAAGATGAAAGACAGATGGACAAGCGGCAGCTGCCTAGCAGAGCAAGAGAAGATGAATCCTAAGTACCTGCACAGAGGGTAGTGTAGAAGGACTGAGCCTGTTCATTGTACAGAACACAGGAACAGAACCACATGCTCGGCACAATGAATGAAAAAGTGCTCAACACAACATCATGAAAGTTTAGAATAATGGGGAGAGGGACAACCCTAAAAGCATTCAGAAAAACGGGTAACAAAGGATCAGACCTCTTTAGAGCAACACAAAGGTACACAACAATGGAATAATATCAAACTCCAAGCTCGTGGTTATAAATTCTCAGGGGAGATCTTTTGTTCAGCCCAGAGTCTAGGTGGAGACAGAGAAGCCCTCTTGTCATCTCCATGTGCTAGTTCAGTTTCTTTCTGGATCACTTTTTCACTGAAAGTTTATTTTGTTTTGATTAGAGTGTGTGTAATTTCTGCTTTTCTGTATTTACAGAGTTTTGTTTTGTTTTGTTTTTAATAACCTCACATATGTTTACTTTAGAAAGCCTTTTATCTTCTTCCACGCCAGGTGCCAAAGGATATGTTCCTTAATTTATGGCACACGAGCATCATTGGTCCATGTAAGGTCCCTCTGGCTTTGTTTTGTTTCATTCCATCTATCCCACATTTATTGTGATTACAGTCATGTTAAAAACTTTTTTCTGCCATCTTATTTTATATTTTTTGAAACTACTTCCTTTCTTTCCACTGAGTTAAGTTTTATCCTGCTGGCTTAAAAGTTACTTGACTCATTTTTTTTGTTCTTATGGTGGTTGCCTTTAATTTAAGACACATGCTTGTGTTTATTTACCTCTATTGATTTCATAAGCATTTTAATATTTATATCTTCCCTGAACAAAAAACAAGAACATTAGCATGCTCTCATTCCTTTGGTCTCTGTGATCCCTGTACCCAAATATACACTTCGTATTGATTATTTGCTAGAACTTTACTTCTGACTTGTTATGGATATTTTCTTTTCTTATTGCAGTAAGTTGATTTACTATGTTGTGTTCATTACAGCTGTACAGCAAAGTGATTCAGTTATATGTATATACATTCTTCTTTTATATTCTCTTCCGTTATGGTTTATCATAGGGTATTGAATAAAGTTCTCTGTTCTATACAGTAGGACCTTGTTGTTTATCCATTCTATGTATAAAAGCTTAACATCTGCTAACCCCAGCCTCCCACTCCACCCCTCCCCCAACCCCCTCCCCCTTGGCAACCACCAGTCTGTTCTCTATGTCCACGATTCTGTTTCTGTTTCATAGATAGCTTCATTTGGGTCATATTTTAGATTCTACATATAAGTGATATCATATGGATATTTTCTTTGTCCTTTCTTTAGTCTTTGCTTTTTTACACAACCATAAGCTTCACTGAAGTTTTGATCGCCCATGGCTTTTTAGTATTTTTCATATTGAGTACTTCTTACAAGAGTATTTCCATAGCAGGTCTTTGGAAAGGCAAACCCCCTAAGGCCTGACGTGCCTGAGAATATTTGTATCGTGCTGTCACATTTAAATAGCATGAGTCAGAATATGAGACCTAGGTTCAAAAAGCTTTTCTTTCATACATTGGATTCTTATATTCAGCTGTTAAGAAGTCCAGTGTCAATCTGATTTTTGGTTTTTATCCAGGTGATCTACTCTTTCTGCATTTCAGGTTTTTTTTTTTTTTTTTTTTTGTGGTACACAGGGCTCTCACTGCTGTGGCCTCTCCCATTGTGCAGCACAGGCTCTGGATGCGCAGGCTCAGCGGCCATGGCTCACGGGCCCAGCCGCTCTGCGGCATGTGGGATCTTCCCGGACCGGGACACGAACCCATGTCCCCTGCATCGGCAGGTGGACTCTCAACCACTGCACCACCAGGGAAGCCCTGCATTTCAGTTTTTAAAATTATATCTTTGATGGTCTTAATTAATTCTTAATTTTCACCATTAATGTGACCAAGTGTGGATTTTTTCTTTTTGAAAAATACTTTTCTACTCTATGAATCCTTTAAATATGATGTCTTGCCTCTTCCTTTAATTCTGGGGGATTTCTTTTCCTCCAAATATTTTCTTTCCTTTTTTCTCTCTTTCTGAGCCTCCAGTGACCAAGATGTCACTTCTACTCATCTCCATATCATCTAGGTTTTACTTTAAATGTTCTCTCTCTTCATACTTTCTGCCACCTTCTGGGAGCGAGTTCCTCACTTTTCTTCGCCACATCACTCCCTTCTTCAGTGCTAACCACCCTGCTTTTTATCCCCACTACTGTGCTGCTTGTCTTAACCATTGTGTGGGGTGGTTTTTGTAAACTTTTGTTTTGAAATCATTTCAGATTGATGTAAAAGTTGGAAAGATGGTACACAGAACCCCTTATTATCTTTCACCCAGACTCTGTAATTGCCAACGGTTTACATTTGCTTTATCATTCTCTCTCCATAAATATATATATACATTTTATGTTTTTCTAAACTTCTGAGAGTGAGTAGAATCATGCCTGCTCCATTACCTCTATATACTTCAGTATATATTTCCTAAGAATAAGGACATTCTCTTACAAAATTACAATACATTCATCATTAGCATTGATAAAATACTATTATCTAATCTACATACCTTGTTCAAAGTACACTAATTGTAGTGTTCTTTATGGCAGTACTATACAATACCAGTATAATGCAAGCCATAAAATGGAACCAGAAGGGCTTCCCTGGTGGCACAGTGGTTGAGAGTCCACCTGCTGATGCAGGGGACACGGGTTCGTGCCCCGGTCCGGGAAGATCCCCCATGCCGCGGAGCGGCTGGGCCCGTGAGCCATGGCCGCTGAGCCTGCGCGTCCGGAGCCTGTGCTCCGCAGCAGGAGAGGCCACAACAGTGAGAGGCCTGCGTACCGCAAAAAAAAAAAGAACCAGAAATGTAATTTAAATGTTCTAGTGCCTACATTAAAAAAGTAGAAAGAAGCAAGTGAAATTAATCTTAAAAATAAATTGTATTTAAGCCAATATCGCCAAAATATTATCATTCCTACATGTAATTAATATAAAAATTTATAATCGAGATATTTTACATTCTTCTTTTCATTCTAAAACCCAGTGTGTATTTTATAATTAGAGCACATCTCAATTCAGACTAGCCTCATTTCAATTATTCATTAGCTGCATGCGGCCAGTGGTTCCCATAGTGGACAGCACTGCTCTGTAGCAAATGAAAAATACAAAATCTGGTCCTGGCTCCAATCCAGGATCACACACTGCATTTACCTGTCATGTCTCTTTAGCCTCCTTTAATCTGGAGCAGTTCCTTAGTCCTTCTTTTAATTTCATGACAGTGACATTTTTTGAGAGGTCTAAGCTGTTGTAGACGCTCTCAGTTTGGAGTTATCTGATGTTTCCTCGTGATTAGATTCAGGTCGTGCATCTTTGGCAGGGATACCAGTAAATATTTGTTACAAATATTTGTTAAACACACAATTTACATGTGGTTCTTTTTCTTTACTTCTTGTTCTTGCTTTCTATTACCACATACCCCCTATGTCTTTGAGGGTATGTATTATGCTTACGTTAAATTTTCGGTCCATCTGTTGCAATTAGTCTGCTTCGTGTTTAGTTTGCTTTCACTTTTACTAGTTGTACCCTTTGATATCTAGTTATTGTGGCAGGTGGTCTTAACGTTTCTCTGATGATTTAACCATTAGGCCTGTTAGTATGTGATGAAAGGGCCAAATCCTAAGTGGTATCCCTTCAGATGTGTTTAAGGGAAAGAAAAAGGATGAGACCAGGGAAGAAAGCTCAGGCATCACATCACTGCTATCAACTCCTCCACTTGCTTCCATTCCACTGGGTATCTTCTCCAATCAGGGATTCATCCGGACGCTCGACACGAAGCAGGAATAGGAAGAGAGGATCTCTTTAGGTTCTAATTCCCAGCTCTGTGAATCTGGAGAGGGAAGGGCTAGAGAAATGTACACCCAAAGGTGCCCGAGTTCCCTTCATCTCCTCTACCCTTTAGAAGAGGTTTCTGCTGCCCTGAGAGTACTATGCCTGGGGACAGGAATAGGGCTGCACGGTGCTGCAGACATCTGGATTGCAGGACAAGTAACGGCCCTCTGTTGGCAATGTCAGAAGGGGTGAAATAGGAGAACTCCAACAGTCCTCCCAAATCCATCCCCCAACCAGTGGGTCAGAGGCAAGAAGAGGACTCCTCACTCCTCCTCCATCCATTCTCTTACTCTCGGGTCAGGTCACCTTCCACCTCTGGCTGCTTCTACCCCATCACCGCCCCCCGTCAGGACAGCCTTTGAGCTCCCCTTTATTTCAATGTCTCTGTTAGTTCCATGGATCTCTGCTTCCCTGTTTCTGAAGTTTCCCAGGGTTGAATTTAAAGGAATGAGGAGTGTGTGCTAATTTACCATCTCTTCAGGAACCAGCAATAAACTTTCAAAGTTTTTTGTTGTTTTTTGTTGTTCATTCCGTTTAATTCTTGGCAATATCTATCCTTACTGCTGTATTATGGTAAATTTACATATGTTTTTCAGGCTCTTTATTCTATTACTTTATCATTTTCTTCTTGACTTTTTATATTCTGGTAATGGGGTATTAACACCTTGATTTTAAACTGTGTACCTATAATTTCTCTTTGATTTTTAACAGTCATTGCTTTCTGTTTGTTGCTATGTTCTTTGTGTCCTATAGACATAATATCATAGCTCTAATTATTAACTGACTTCTATCATCACATAATTAACATAATTAGCTTCCTTTAATAACATTTGCTTTAAATTAAACTGTATCTGACACCCTACCTGCTTTTCCTTCACTTTGATTAATTTATCTTTTCAGTGTTTTTTAAATTTATTTTTTCTTATTTTTAGACTTTCTAAGCCTTTCTAAAGGATTCCCAGTAAATTATTGCATTAATCCAATTGGAAGTGTTCTGTTTGTGGTGGGGGCAGGGCGGGTGGTTGGGGGGGTATTTGTTTGTTTCTCTGTTTTGTTTTACTTCCCACATGATTGTTTAAACTTTTAATTATTTTAGTCCTATTCAGTTTATGTTCTGCCATTCTAACTTTTTACCTCTCAGTTTTTACAATTAATTTTTTTTCTAGACTTTCTTGGTGTTATATAGACAGTACATTTGCTTGGTTTTGCTTTTGTTTATTCCTTTTGGCAACAACTTTCTTCTTATTGATAATTCAATTAGCTATCAACTTAATATAAACAACAAAGATATTCTATTTTATCTATATATCCATATTTTAATAGAAAAATATCTTTTGATTCACTTTTACTGGAAACCTTTGCCATTTTTGTTTTTCTCAACTTTTTCCTCACTTGCATTCTCCATTGATTTAACTTACTACTCAACTTACTTATTTTAATTTACATTTATTGTAACAATTCTCCTAATTCCCAACTCCTATCACAAATAATTCTTCCCAATTATTGTTCTTATTTACTTATCTCTTCAATAAATTCTTACTAATTCAGGATTTCTTACTATATTTAACAGCATCATGTTTTTCATGTCTGTCTTCTAAGATCACATGTCTTTTTGAAGTAAAATTTGAAGCCAACAATTGTTCATTAGTTGGTGATTAAACTCCTTAAGACTCAAAAATGTGTGAAAGTCTTTGCATTTGGATAACAACTTGGATAAAAACCCAAATTATACCATCATCAAAAAATCTACAAACAATAAATGCTGGAGAGGGTGTGGAGAAAAGGGAACCCTTTTGCACTGCTGGTGGGAATGTAAATTGATATAGCCACTATGGAGGTTCCTTAAAAAACTAAAAATAGAACTATCATACGACCCAGCAATCCCACTACTGGGCATATACCCTGAGAAAACCATAATTCAAAAAGAGTCATGTACCAAAATGTTCATTGCAGCTCTATTTACAATAGCCAGGACATGGAAGCAACCTAAGTGTCCATCAACAGATGAATGGATAAAGAAGATGTGGCACATATATACAATGGAATATTACCCAGCCATAAAAAGAAACGAAATTGAGTTATTTGTAGTGAGGTGGATGGACCTAGAGTCTGTCATACAGAGTGAAGTAAGTCAGAAAGAGAAAGACAAATACCGTATGCCAACACATATATATGGAATCTAAAAAACAAACAAAAAAATGATCATGAAGAACCTAGGGGCAAGATGGGAATAAAGACACAGACCTACTAGAGAATGGACTTGAGGATATGGGGAGGGGGAAGGGTAAGATGGGACAAAGTGAGAGAGTGGCATGACATATATACACTACCAAATGTAAAACAGATAGCTAGTGGGAAGCAGCCACATAGCACAGGGTGATCAGCTCGGTGCTTTGTGACCACCTAGAGGGGTGGGAGGGAGGCAGACGTAAGAGGGAAGAGATATGGGGATATATGTATATGTATAACTGATTCACTTTGTTATAAAGCAGAAATTAACACACCATTGTAAAGCAGTTATACTCCAATAAAGTTGTTTTAAAAAAAAACCACCCAAATTATACAACTTTTAACTCTGTGGTTTGTACATGGTTTTCTATTACAATGAAAGAAAACGTAGTCCTTATTCACTTATGAGTTCTACTCCTTTGCATGAAATCTGTAACCTAGCTCCTTACAGAATACTTTCTTTTTCTTTTATAGATAAAATATTTGATGATGCATGTTGATCTCATTTTTTAAATGGGATCTTAAATAGGGCTTTATTTATACCTTCATATTTTATTTGTGGTGATATTTTTCTTCTAGTGGATCTTTTTTCTTCATCTTTATTTTTTCTTCTCTGTTGTTTGCTCATTCATTCCACATATCTATTTAGAGCATCTGTTGTGTATAGGCATGTGCTCAGTTTACCTTGCTTATTCCTTCCCTTTCTTTAGGGACTCTTATCTCTCCCAGAGTGCTCCATTCTCTAGGTCCATCTTCATCATCGTTTCATATCTCTTTCATGCTTTGCATATTTCCCCCAGTTCATTTTCTGTTTAGTTTCCAATAGCACTCAATTCCCCATTTTACCTGTATTTTCATTGTTGACTTCTTCTTATACCTTCCTCCCATAATGAGCTCTTCTGAAATAAGTATAATATCTTCCCACGTTTAAAAATTAGATTGCAACTATTCTCTAAATCCTATTTTGATTTTCATTTCATTTTGTGGTTTACTGATTCCACAGTCCCTAACCCCACCTCACCCTGCACCCAGCTTCTTAATTCGTACATCTCTCATGCTGTCAAACATTCTTAATAGTTCAAAATCGCTTTTTCCCCCTTTTACTCGTTTTTCCTCGCATCTCTTGGGATTATTATGACTGCTATTTCTGAAACCTTTGCTTCAGACTATTTCACTGGCATTTAAATGGTCTTGAAATCAGAAGGTTCACAGCCTCTCATTCTGCCCTCCTCCTGGAAGTCCAGAAACTATATTTCTTGGGCATATCCTTTCTTAAATAAGCATGCCTACTGGATTGACCATTCAAAATTATGTATTATATAAAGTATAACTTTCTTTTTATCTATCAAGGTAAAGTCCCATTACCACTGAAAGGGTAAGTTAATTTATTGGTAACTTGCTTGCCATTTTGCCGGCTGAATGGCAGTTTAAAGAACACATGGTTCCTGCATCTCATCCGTGTAGCTTAAATAGTCACCTGTTTTGAACTGATTTGAGGAGGAAGAAAGATTGGATTCATTGGCGAGTCATGGATCAATTATTACGTAAGCTCTAAGGCTACCAGTTTCCCTGGCAAAATGGATGTGATTAACATTTAAGCGTGACACCAACCCATGCAGTTTTCATTTACTATTTCCTTCAAACCTGTTTGCCAGTTCCTGTGTTGTGCTTCCAAGAAAGGCCTACTTTAATAATAAAGACTTAATTTTCCCCTCGCATGAAAATATGCTAAACTCCAAAAAGCTTTATGAAATTGTAGGAGAGGGAGTATACAAAGTCCATTAAACAACAGCATTATGCGTGGTTATCCAGGAATGTGCACATAAAACTCTGCTTAACCTAATGGCATTTATGTACTTAAGTTTTCCAAACAATGAGTTGAAAAATATACCCTCAAGAATCGTTTATGCCAAGAAAGGCCAACTATTTATAATCACAAGTGTAGTTTCTGCAAAGGTCTGTGCTAGGCACTACAGTCCTGGCAAACATCCCTCCCAATTTGCAAGAACTCTACTGTTTTGGGCTAGAAGTGAAGCATGAGTACAAAGAAATACTTGCAGGGTTTTCCTAGCCTCAGTTCAATTCAGAGTGAAAGAACAAACACGTAAGAGGACAAAGGGTATAGGAAATCACAACACAGGCAGCCCTGCCTTATTTTAGTGAAAAGGATTAGTACGGGTGGCCCTGCAGTAAAGCCAATCGCCTGTGATCAGGGAGTAGGATAGTTATAATCCCTTTACTATTACCACTGAGTTGATGGATTAAATTGAAAGTTATAAGTCAAATGCTCCCAGAACATCTTGGAAAATTCCAGAGTCTGTGCATAATCATATGGTCCTAATGACCTTCTGTTGGAAGGGAAAAGTGTGCACTACCTGCAGAGAACCCGTGAAGAAAGGCCTGGGAGGAAGCTAACCTTTTTCACAACCGCCAGCAAGAGTTTAATTAAACTCTCTCTAACATAATAAGCTTGGTTCAATTTAAAAGCAAAATGTGCCATGTTTTCCCCACACATGGAGCTTCCCAGGGTCTTGCAGCTCAAGTGGAAAAAACAATGGAAAGCAGAAGGCTTTCTCTTCACATCTGGCTCCTTGAAATGGGGCTAAGAGGCTTTTGGAGGGTGTTGCTGCCTGGGACAGTTAGCATTTACAGATGTGAGTGGCTTTCAGTCATTGAATGCAAATTGCGTTTGCTTTGTTGCGCATACCCTGGGAAAACCAAGAGGAAGAAGAGGAATAATGTTCCTTTATCCGCCCACCCACATTGAGATTCAGGGCACAGCCTTTTCAGGGTCCCTAAGCAACCTTTGAAGAGAGCTGTACATCTGTCCGGCTGTCCCTACTGCAGCGGACATGGATTCATTTGACTTTGCTTTTCAAGTCTGTGCTTCCATCTTTGCTCCATTGACTGAAGTTTTAGGTAAACATTTCTTGCCTGCAGACCTGAGTGGCTACCTAGCTCCTGGGCTAATTCTGCCTCCCTCTTAAACTTTTATCTGTGTTTTGAAGGTGAGCTCAGCAGATAAAAAATGAAAGGTGGTCAGCTTTTAAAGTGGAGGCTAAAAGCCAGAAAAATATGCTAAAGCAAGGAAGGTGGGAGAAACCAGGTTCTTACTGGAATACCGAATCTCAACACCAAATATCTAAGCAATTTGAGAGCTGAAAGAGAGCATTTCTGAGGTGAGAGAAACTATAGTCCAGGTTTCTCTTGCTCCGAGAAAGCGGAGTGGCCAGTGGTGAGCACTCTACAGAAAGGCAAAACGTACATGTACAGCCTGAATGATCATGGCCTTGGAAGTTAGATCCAACTTGAAGTCTGGACTCTGAGACTTGTTATAGGGCCTTGTGAAAGTTGCTTAACCTCTGTGCCTCAGTTTCCTTATCTGCAAACCTGGGATAATCAAAGCACCTACCTCATGAAGCTGCTTTGAAGGCAGCCTGGGTTCAAAGCTAAGCTTCTTCATTTACTAGTTGTAAGCCCACGGAAAAGACATCAACTTACCTGTGAGCTCTGATTTTCCATAGCAAAACCAAAATCTACACATCTGGGTTATTGTAGGGTTAGATGAGTTAATATTCTTACAGTTCTTGAAACAGGCTTGACGTATAGGGAGAGCTCACAAAGTGTTAGTCATTTTTTCTTTAAAATGAGAAGATGCATAAATGGGTCCTAGCTCAGTACTAGGCACACAGCAAGTGCTGTGTTAGCTGTGGCTGTAATGTGCTTATTTCTAGCCTTGTCGTTACACCCACCCAAATTCTCAACCTTTAAGTAAGGATTTATCTCTCATCTTGGGTGGATATCTTGGACAAGTCCTCTCATCTGATTGGCTTCCGTCATGCAGTGAGAATTTGCTGAAGTTCCGTTATAGCACCTGAATTTCCTTCATGTCCCAGATGGACAGAGTTTCAGGTATATTTTATTATTTTTAACTTTACAAACACCACAGAAGATGGATGGCCCTAATTTTATTTTTTAAAAAAATTTTATATATATATATATATTTTAAAATTTTTATTTATTTATTTTTGGCTGTGTTGGGTCTTTGTTGCTGCACGCGGGCTTTCTCTAGTTGCGGTGAGCGGGGGCTACTCTTCGTTGCAGTGTGAGGGCTTCTCATTGCAGTGGCTTCTCTTTGTTGCAGAGCACAGGCTCTAGGCGCGCTGACTTCAGTAGTCGTGGCATGCAGGCTCAGTAGTTGTGGTTTGCGGGCTCTAAAGCGCAGGCTAAGTAGTTGTGGCGCATGGGCTTAGTTGCTCTGCGACATGTGGGATCCTCCCGGACCAGGGCTCGAACCTGTGTCCCCTGCATTGGCAGGCAGATTTTCAACCACTGAGTCACCAGGGAAGTTCCTTAATTTTAAAATTAAAAAACCATTTTACAAAAGATCTCATTCTACAGACAGCCTAACCAGCAATGAGGAAATAGAGTTTGCATTTGTGACTTTTTCCCCCTCAGAAAGGAATTTAATAACAAATGCAACACACATTTCACAATCAGCCAGGCAAACACATGGAACTAGTCAGCTAATTCTAATGACAGTTTAGTATTTACTGACTTGTATTTTTGTAAATAAGCTAAGGGAAGTAAACAGAGTTTGGGATTTATGTGCTCTGTGATTTCTGTTGACCAAGATCAGTTTTACGTGGTTTCTCTCCACTGTTTCCCTCTCCTCCTCCCACCTCCCCAAACACACATAAGCAATTCTTAGGTGGAATCTGCCTCAGATTATACTAGGACCTGAGCAACAACCAACTAAAGAAGAAGCAAAGCTGGGATGAGACAAGGAAACCAACCTAATTGTTGAGCTGAGTCCTGTTCCTTTTTCTCTTCGCTAAGCCAGCTCTTACTCAGCCTTCTTATTGCAGCCTAAACCATCACTTCTTCAAGGAAGTCTTTCCTGATACCCAACACTAGACTGCATCTGGTTCTCAAAGCCCCTTTGTACTCTTCTGTTTATTGTTTAGTAGTACTGCTACAGGTTTCCCTAGAGTTATGTTCTTCTAGATATCCGTATAATTTAAAGTTTTACAGAATTCAAGATTCATCCTGACAAAGGATTAAGACTGCTTTTTTAAACCAGCTATGAAGTGGTACAGCTGTGCACCAATCACAGAAACACAGTTTAAAACTCACTCAGTCACCAGCTTTGAAATTACGGTTCTTGACAATTCTTTTTAACTTGGGGGAGGTGGAATTTGCATTGTTTTACATTTTGTGTACAGAGGAGTTTTATTCCTATTTTTATATGTTTTTATTAATATATGTATGCATTTCTATGCCCTGTGATTCACATCTGCATAAAATGAGGCTGCTCTGTAATTATTTGTTTAATGAAATTAGCTGTCTTTCCCTCTAAAGGATAGCTTCCAGGAGCTGTCACTACCCACTGCTCATTGCAATACATCCAGTGACCAACAAAATGCCTGGCACGTGGTAGACACTCAAAAAACCTGGGAGGGGCTGAGGAGGGTAGAAATTGACCTCTTCTGAGAATCTAAACATAGGAACAATTTTCTTTTCTCTGTGGGCAGGAAGGACAGTCAGGTCTTCTGTCTTAAAGACCGAGGAAAGACTTATCTCTTTCTCTGGGCTCCAACAACATTCTCTCCACTCCTACATCATGGAGCAGATCCTAACTGGCAAAAATTATTTATCAGTCTGTCTCTTGCACTAGACTCTTAGTTCCCTGGGGTCAGGGATAATGTCTGGTTCAGAACTGTACCACGATCTCCCAGCCTATGCAAAACAGAGTAGACATTTACGAGTATCAGATGGATGAACCTGGCTCCTGGGGTCCACTCCATGCCTTGTAATGAATGTCACATAGGACAGAATCTAAACCCTCTCTAAAATCTAAGTTAAATGCATTCTGCTTCCTTTAATCTGTAAGATGTGGAAAAAAAATCTCTCACATTTTTCAACCATAGGGCATGCAATTATAATTAGTGTCTTCAAGGTACTATGAATATTAGAAAATCACTGGACAAACTTCCTATATGATCCTTTTCCTTATCCTCTATTTCCTGCATCCTCTTTGCTTTTTTCTCATCTTCTATCATGGTTTTATGATAGACCTTGGAGAAAGACAATGGAATTAATTGGGACGATCACTGTATCCCTAGCTCCAGCATAGTATTTGATATGGAACTCGTGCTCAATACATGTTTTACAGTGGGCTTGCTGAAAAAAAAGTCTCCATTTTTAAGGAAGTATTCTAACTACTTAAAATAATCATGCGAAGGGAGAATGTCTGCGTTCTAAAAATCTTAATAAATTTACCAGAATTGTACACACAGAACTCCACTGAAGCTAATAGCATTTACATGCTTAAGTTTTCCAATGAGTTGAAAATATATCCTGAAGAATTGTTTATGCCACATAAGGCTGACTATTCGTGATCGTGACTGGTATTGCTGCATGTTTTGTGCCAGCTGCTGCATTCCTGCCAAACATCCTCCCAATTTGCAAGAATTCTTGGGTTTCATGTTGGAAATAAAGCAGCTAAAATGCCTCTTCAACCCAACTGCTGCTGGTCTTCTTCTTCATTAGTACTTACTTAGGCTCCATGGATTACAGCAACGTTTTAACTCTGTCTTAAATTCTTGTTCTGGCTGACAAAGTGACATGGATTTTCAACCAAAAGACATGGAAACAAGTTAATAGAATTGTGATGTCAGTTTGAGTTCTGAACACACAACACTGGGAAAATGGCTTATGCTCCCTCTATGCCAGAGGCACCAACTGAGAGGTCACCAGTCAGATATTTCTATCAGCCAAAGCAAGACATCAGCTGCCCATCCTGATGGCTGTTGGGCCAGAACTAGCAGAAAAAGGCAAAAAGCAAAATGCTGGCAGACCAAGGTCTTAGATTGGCTTATCACCGCTATTAGAAATGATAAGCTTGGAGAATAATTCACAACAAGAAGAACTTACAGACAAAAGTGCTCCTGAAAAGTGAGCCTGCTGAGGGCCTTCAGGCCCTGTTTAAGACTCAGTCCAACCCCTGGGTTCTGGAACCAGTGATTTTACTTGTTGGAAGAATTTTGGAAGAGCTTAGCAACCCATTGTCCCAGTTCTAACAAGGCCATCACATCTAATGGTTAAGCACGTGGACTCTGGAGCCAGACTGAATCCTGCCTTTACCACTTACTATCTATGAGATGTCAGGCAAGTCACCTGGCCTCTCTGTGCCTCATTTTTCTCATCTATAATGTGGGAATGATAACAGTGCCAACTTCACAGGACTGTTGTGAGGACGAAACGAATTAATATATGTAAAGAACTTAGAAGAGTGCCTGGCATATATTGTGTTATATAATTGTTAGCTATTATGATAATTCATTTTCTGCGATCCAGTTCTTGCCTTGGCCGCCAGGTCTCATAACTGGGCCTCAATTATCAGGCATTTATTGATTCCATAGATATCTAAGGACTGACTACTCTCCAGCTGACCTTGCCCTTAATGTTGCCCTGTTCCCCGGTGAGACCCATGGGGAAGCCCTATCTGCCCCTCCAATCCTTGTTCCTACCAATCCTTCCAAACCCTGGAATTCTGCCTCTTAGACCTGCCAGACCTGCCCAATACCCAGTGTCCCTGGCTTCTCCTAACACCAGGAGGTCCTTGGCCGGCTGGCTCACCCCCACTAGCAGTCTGTCTCATCTTTTTTTTTTTTTTTTTTTAATTAATTAATTAATTAATTAATTTTTGTCTGTGTTGGGTCTTCGCTGCTGTGTGCAGGCTCCTCATTGTGGTGGCTTCTCTTGTTGTGGAGCATCGGCTTCAGTAGTTGTGGCACATGGGCTCAGTAGTTGTGGCTCACAGGCTCAAAAGCGCAGGCTCAGTAGCTGTGGCGCACGGGCTTATTTGCTCCGTGGCATGTGCGATGTTACCGGACCAGGGCTCAAACCCATGTCCCCTGCATTGGCAGGCGGATTCTTAACCACTGCGCCACCAGGGAATCCCCTCTCTGTCTCATCTTTAAGCTCATCTGTCTGCTCTGGTCTTGCTTCTGACAGCACCCTTGAAATTCGTTCAAGCAATGAATAAATTATTCAACCCTTTATTCCCTCCAAGGAAGAACCAGCAAACCAGATCTTATCAAGGTGGAATTCCTGCTGCCCCCTTACTGCAATAATTTAATCTCTAAGAGTTAAAAAACAAAAAAAGAAAAGAAAAACTACCACCACCAGTAAGGAAATATCCCTCTAATCATAAACTATCCCTCTTCATCAAGAGAAAACAGACTTCTCCTGCTTAGAACTGCACAAACACAATTCTTCCATTTTGCTAGAGCTCCAGGGAATAATAGGCCACCAGCTGCCACCTTGGGCTGCAGGTTTCAGGAACTTGGAAGGGAGAATTTTCCAGCCTGATTATTTCCTTTGCAGTGTTCTCAGCTGCCAGGACATGGTGGTGGGTGTGGGTCGGAGCCAGCTTTTGTGTTCTCAATAATAAAGCTAAGACGCTGTCCTCCTTCATTACAGAGCCCTGGACGCTCATCAATCAGTGAACTTTCCTGCATGCACCTACTATGTGCAGGCCTTTAGAACCAAAAAAAGTCACCTCTTTATGTATTTTTTAAAACCGCTGGTGAGAAAGCTAGTATTCAAGGCGGAACTAACAAAGTTCTATACTACCAAAAGGAAGAGACTTGCCCAAGGTCACAGATCCCAGCCCAGCTAGATCCAGGATTTAATTACATCACCCTGGGTTAAAACACAGATCCTTCAACGGGACTCAATTCACTGGGACCTGGCTCATACCAGTCTCGTCTCTTGCCCCTCTGCAATTTTTCTCTTGGCTCCACATCCATCTTCTGTTTCCAGACAGCACCCTGCTCAGTGTGATCGCCGGGACTTCGCACAGGCTATTTCGTGGGCTTGCGACTCTGTTTGCCCCCACCCCCTTCACCTGGCTGAATGCTGGCCACCCTTTTGTTCTCAGCATAAACTCCACCGCCTCGAAAAGCCTTTTTCAATTCCCCAAACTAGATTAGCAGCCCTCCTCCTTTCTGCTCCAGCCTTGTGGTTATCCTATCATGACAGTCCTATGCTGCATTGTAATTGCCTGTTTACATGATTGATCCCCCTAATATGCTGAGACAGGGCAGGGCCCTTGTCTGGTTTGGCTCAGGATCCCCAGGACCTTGCATAGGATTTAGAGCATAACACGGAACCAGTGAGTATTTGTTGAATTAAGATGAACCAAGCTCTCTTTCTACCAAGCTGCCTCCCTGACTGGTCAAATCCTAAAAGAAAGATACTAGCTTTGCAATTCCTGGCTCATGGCTCCTTGCAGCCTGAGCTCCTGGCCCAGAGCATGTGACCTCTGATCTTGAAAATGTGCTGGGGTAACCTTTGACCTCCCACCTGCACCGCTGACAGATTCACAGCTCATCTCTGTCATTTCTCTTTCACCATCCCTATTACATGAGAATTAAACTTCTGGTTTCCGTACAATGCAGCTCAAGCCTCAGAGAGACAAGAAAGGAAAGTAACATTGCTTCTACCTTCACATTTTCTTTTTTAAAAGTGAACGTTCTATTGAAACATAACATCCATACAGAAAAGTGGGTAAATCCTAAGTGTACAGGTCACAGTTTCCCATTTATTTGAACACATTCATGGTATCAGCATGAAACTCAGAAAATCACTAGGATTCCTGAAGCATCCTTTTTGTCCCCTTCCAGTCACTACTCCACCAAGAAAGGGCAACCACCATCTTGACTTATATCATAGATTAATCTTGCCTGTATTTAAACTTTTTATAATTAGACTTTTACAGTGTGATCTTTTGTGCCTGGTTTCTTTTGTTCAGCTTTATAGTTTGTGAGATTCATCCACGTGGTGGTGTGTAATTTTGGTTTGTTCCTTCTCGTGGCTGTATAATATTCCATTGTATGAATATATACTACATTTCATTTAGCCATCTTGCTATGGATGAGCAAACCATGGGTAGGTTCAAGTGTGGGGCTGTTATGAATAATGCTGTATAAGCATTCTAGTGCGTGTCTTCTAGCAAATATATATATGTATTTCTGTTGGTTATATTCTAGGAATGAAATTGGTAGGTCATAAGATATGTAGCCTAGCTTTAGCAGATACTATTAAACAGTTTTTCACAACTAGAGAGGTCTGGTGACCCTGTATCTTTGCCAACACTCAATATTGTTGGTCTTTTTTCATTTTAGCTATCTGGTGTATGTAGCATTATCACTCTGTAATTTTAGTTTGAATTCTTTGATTTTGACTACTGTGTTATTGGTCATTTGGATAATCTAAAGTGCCTGTTCAGGTCTTTTGATCACTCTTTTCTCTTGAGTTATCTGCCTTTTTCTTATTGCTATGTAGGGATTTTATATATATATATATACATATATATATATATGTATATATATATATAATAGATATGGGTCCTTTGTCAAGTATATGTAATACATTCTGTGGCTTGCCTTCTTACTTTGCTAATCCTTTGATCAACCGAAGGTTTTAATTTTAATGTAATCCAAATGATTTTTTTTTCTTCATGGTTAACACTTTTTGTGTCTCATTTAAGAAATCTTTGCCTTCCTCAAAGTCATGAAGACTTTGTTCTGTGTTCTCTTCTAAAAGCTTTATGGTTTTTACCTTTTGTGTCTAGATGTTGAATTGATCTGTAATTGAATTTGTGTATGGTGTGAGGTAGGGGGTCAAGATTCTTTTTTTTTTTTCCCCAGAGTCATTTATTGGAATGCCTATCCTTTTCTTTCTGCATTAGTGTCACCTTTGTCATATATTAAGGGACTGTATATCTGTGGATCTATTTCTGGGCTCTGTTCATTGGTCTATTTGTCTGTCTTTCATATCTGGAAGTGTTAGTTCTCCAGCTTTGATCTTCTTCAAGTTTATTTTGGCTGCTTTTGGTCCTTTGCATAAATTTTAGTATCATGATCTCAATTTTCATTTTGTAAAAACCTGCTAGTATTTTTATTGAGTTCATATTGAATTTCTGGACAAATTAAGGGAGATATGACAACTTTGCATTATCGACTCTTCTAATCATCAAATATGTTAAATTACTCTATTTAGATTTACTCTAAATTCACTCAGTAATGTTTTATATCTCCCTGTGGAGAAGAGGTCTTGTTCACTTTTCACTATATTTATTTTTAGATATTTTATGATATTGCAAATAATAGATTTAAAATTTTTTTATTTTTTGTTTGTCACTGGTGTATAGAAATTAAATTGATTCTGTGTATTTAACTAATATCCAGAGACCTTGCTAAATGCACTTATTAATTCTATTTGTTTATAGATAGACTATTTTGAAATGTTTACATACACAATTTTATCTTCTACCAACAGTTCCTTTCCAATCCTTATGCCTTCTATTTCTTTCTTGCCTTATTGCACTGGCTAGAACTGCCAGTACAATGTTGAATAGAAGTGGTGATAGTGGGCATTCTTGCTTTGTTCCCAATCTAGTGGAGAAAGCTTTACTGTCTCATTATTAAGTATTATTTTTGTCATATCTTTTTTGTTGTTGTTGTTCATTTTTTATCAGGTAAAGAAAGTTCCCTTCTATTCTTAGTTTGCTGAGATTTTTATTTATCATGAATGGCTGTTGAATGTAATTAAATGTTTCTGTATCTATGAAAATATTCGTAAAATTTTTCTTTTTTTTTCTGTTAATGTGATGAATTATATTGAATGTTAAATTACCCTGGTATTCCTGGAATAAACCTTACATGGTTGTGATATGGTATCCTTTTTCTAAATACCTGGAAATAGGATTTGCTAATATTTTGTTTGAGGTATCCGCATCTATGGTCATGAAAGAAACTGGGCTCCTATCTTCACTTTAACCTTCATTTTTGAGGTGGAATTTTTTTTTACCCCATCCAGATTCGTCTTTCATCCTATGTATAAACTTGGTTCAATAGATTTTGCTTCTGTTATTAGCTTAACAAGCTTTCTCCAGAGCCTCCAACCTCCCTCTCTCTGGCAGAAGAAAAAACCCTTCCCAAAGACAAAGCAATCACAGTCCAAATCCTGTTTAACCAGTTACAGGTGATATGTCCATTGGCAAGTTAGAGATCCTCTCTGAGCCTGTTTCCTCATCAATGAAATGGAATTGAAAAGTAAATTAGATGATACATATGAAAGTACCTGGTACAAGTGTATGCTCAGTAATTCCAATTTCTCACTTCCTGTTCTCTCTGCTGCCTAAAAACTTTTCAAACACAGAAGAGCATCAGCTTACTTATTTATAGGGCTTAGCTGACAGTTGAGATTTAAATCTGAAAAATGAACTAATGGGTATGGGAGAACTCCATTTTTTTGTTTACACTCTAAAAAACAAAGCAAAGTTATTTACCGCTCCAGCTAAGTTTTTAAATACAAGTGCCTAAAATTTTAAAATTAGATAAACATGGCTAAAATTTATCATCCAAAGTGCTATAATTCCTTCCCTGGGCTTCAAACTCAGGTGTAAGTGGTGTATTAAACATTTGGAAGTTGTCCAGGAATATAGCCTCTCTCCCATATATGACAATGTTTATGTAGAAAAGACAGCTTGGAAGGACACTTTTAAATAAAGTTCTTCTTTCTAGAAATTTAACCCCACTGCTATTTGTCAATGCACAATAAACCTTTAACCAGCCTCTAGAGTAGCAATGGGGATAGGAGTTTGGGGGTGCCCTGAGATTATTTACCTCTGAGATGAAAATCAGGTGATTGGCTAGGCTTTAGAGATGTCCAAATAAATCAGGAATCAGAAAAATTGGGTTGGGAAGGCTAAAACTTATGAGTTTCAAGAGCCAAGACCCCAGTGTTGTCAGGGGCACTGTCCTATTTGTTCCCCTGGTGGCAGCCATGGGTGACATCAGAATGACCTCCTGAATAACTCTGGACTTGGCTCAGACTGTGGACCCGCAGTGGAGTAGAAAGCGCATGGCCTTGGTAGACCAGGTGATAATCTCAGCTCTGCCACTTACCAGCAGCTCAGTTCCCTCAGTCATAACATGGAGATGGTAATTGACCTACCTAGTATGACCATTGTGAGAACAGAAGGATGTTAGCTAATACCTGTGACGTGCATGATGCAGGGAATGTGCTCAATAAATGGTAGTGGTTTTGATGATAATGATATTGATAATGGTAACAATGGCAACAATGATGATAACATTGACGATGGTTACAACATCTGTAGCTTTAGGTGGGGGGGTGCTGGAGGATCCTCTGTATCTATAAAACTACTCTGCTTACAGAAATAAGAGGAGCAGCCCTAGCTAGCTCTTGTCTCATCTCCAGACTTGTATGGATCTCTGGGCCCAGACACATGATCTTAGTTGAAAGAACCATGGTCTCAACTTCCCCAAAAGCAGAGCCTGAGGCAGGGACTTTGGTGCAGATAGTTTATGTAGAAGGTGATCCAGGAAACAGGAATGAAAGAATTGGGGGAGAATGATAAGGGAGGGGAAGGAATCTACTTAAGAGTGCATTTTGTTGCTGGAGAGGGTGTGGAGAAAGGGGAACCCTCTTGCACTGTTGGTGGGAATGTAAATTGATAACAGCCACTATGGAGAACAATATGGAGGTTCCTTAAAAAACTAAAAATAGAACTACCATATGACCCAGCAATCCCACTACTGGGCATATACCCTGAGAAAACCATAATTCAAAACTAGTCATGTACCACAATGTTCATTGCGGCTCTATTTACAATAGCCAGGACATGGAAGCAACCTAAGTGTCCATCAACAGATGAGTGGATAAAGAAGATGTGGCACATATATACAATGGAATATTACTCAGCCATAAAAAAATGAAATTGAGTTATTTGTAGTGAGGCGGATGGACCTAGATTCTATCATACAGAGTGAAGTAAGTCAGAAAGAGAAAAACAAATACTGTATGCTAACACATATATATGGAATCTAAAAAAAAAATTAGTTCTGAAGAACCTAGGGGGAGGACAGGAATAAAGACACAGACGTAGAGAATGGACTTGAGGACACGGGGAGGGGGAAGGGTAAGCTGGGACGAAGTGAGTGAGTGGCATGGACATATATGCACTACCAAATGTAAAACAGATAGCTAGTGGGAAGCAGCCGCATAGCACAGGGAGATCAGCTCGGTGCTTTGTGGCCACCTAGAGGGGTGAGATAGGGAGGGTGGGAAGGAGACACAAGAGGGAGGAGATATGGGGATATATGTATATGTATAGCTGATTTACTTTGTTATACAGCAGAAACGAACACACCATTGTAAAGCAATTATACTCCAATAAAGATGTTTAAAAAGTGCATTTTGAGGTCATTGGTATCTTTATATATATATGCAAAGCTTTCCTTAACAGTAAAGGGTACATATGCATAGTGGGAGGAGATCAGACCTTTACAGGTGAAGGAAAGCAACTTCAGAAATGAATTATTTTCTTTGCTTTATTATTTTTACCAAGACAGAGAAGTACTGTATTGAGAGATACCTATTTTCATAATCAGTATATGCCTAAATTATATTTAAATCATTTCACTCTGTACTACATTTTCAATAATTATAGAATGTGTTGTTCATCCACTTAAGGGTACATCTGTAGACATAGCCTAAGACTGCGGAAGAATCTGAAAGATCCAAACACGGTATGCTTAGAAAATGCAGATTTTGGATCTAATGTGTACTGAATTAATAAACAATGTGAAATATTGAAAAGAAAAAAAGAGATACACTTCTCAGTGTACCTCTGAGAAGTGTACAGAATGCCTTCCAGAATTATCCACCTTCCAGAATTGTCCACTAGCACCCATCACTCTGTAGGCTAAGTATTGTCTCCAGGAGCACTAACTTCCCTGAACTCCCAGACACTTGCTTGCTGTCCAGACAGGCACTCAAAAGCGTCAGAGAAGACCATGAGGCAGAAAATGGAAAGAAACACAGTATACTTAAAGTAGACACTCACTGACAGCGTGAATGTGTGCTCACATCTGCCTACCATTGTGGCTGAAGTCAGAGGTAGATGGAGGGTGCGTGATACAGAGCATCAAATGCAACTGCCTCAGACCAAATCTTAGTTCTTCCTGCATGCTGTCTACCCGCCACATGTGATTTACTGCTGTGAGAGACCCCAGTCCCCAGTAAGACCTATCCTCTTCCATCTCCACTTGCCAGAGGGTCTACCTGCGCAGTTGGTTCTTACATTTAGCAGTGCTCAGACCTATCCAAGATTCTCCAGCTGTGCTTCTGATATGATAGCCACTAGACATATGTAGCTATTTAAATTTAAGTGGATTAAAATTTCAAGTGCTCGATCGCCACATATGGCAAGGGGCTACCATATTGGACAGCAAACTATAGAACAATTCCATCTTCACAGAAAAAAATCATTTAGAGCTTCTCTAAAGTGAGCCTGCCTGGGTCCAAATCCTGGTTCTACTACTTACTAGCTGGATAACTCTGAGCAAGTCATTTAATGTTTCTGTGGTTTAACTTCCTAATCTGTAAAACGGGTTTGTCTCAAAGATTAAATAAATAACCATATATAAAGCACATAGTAAAGTCTTACTAGATATTAATGATGATTATTATTTCCCACTTCCTAAGGCAATTCCTATGTGAGGCAGGCAGTTGCTAAAGAGTCTTCTGTCCCAATCCAGGCCCCAGGTCTCTTGGGACTCATCTCTGGGCTCCTAAGTTGTCCCCATACTCAAAATGTCCCTGCCATGTGCCCCCAAGTCTCAGAACAGAGATGCCTTTTCGGTCACTGCTTCCCTCTCAGCCTCTTTTAAGTCTCCCACCCTGACTCTAGAAGATGGAACCTGAACCCTGACTACAAACTAATGTCAGGGGCTTTACTGCCTGCTTCTGAGAACTTCTGTCTGGATGCCTGACTCATTCTGCTGCCATTTTCTCACCACTTGCTCCACCCACCTGTTGAGAATCTATACACTCCCAGTGTTGACTGCCACTTGAACCACAACTAAGCTGCCCACACCACTTGGAAAATCCAGCTGTCCTCCAGGACCTTGCCTTACCCTAATGGACAGGTCCTGTGCATGTTCTAGTTTGCTTCCAACCCCCACCTTCCCTGGAGAAAATATGAAAAGTAATATTTATTGAGTGTTTATTATATAACAGGAACTAGTCTGTCTCTATGTAGATTCCCTTCTATAATACCCATAAGATTTCCTTCTATATTATCATAGTAATACCTAGAAGGTAGTACCATTGTTATTGCCATTTCACAGATAAGAACACTGAGTCTTGGAAAAGTTAGGTAGTTTCTTCAAAGTCACATAGCTAGTAAATGGTGGAAACACGAATGTGGTGATGACCTCAAGCCAGTAGGAGGTCTCCTTTTTCTTTCAAGACATTTGAAAGAAGGATGAGCTGATACATACAACAACATGAATGAATTTCAAATGTATTATGCTAAGTTAAAGAAGTCAGACCCAAAAGGCTGCATATTATATGACTTCATTTATACTATATTCCAGAAAACGAAAAACTATAGGGATCAGAGGTTGCCAAGGGCTGGGGGTGGAGGAATGGGGTTGACTACAAAGGGGCATGTAGTAATTTTTTTAGGTAATGGAACTATCTATATTTTCACTATGGTAGTGGTTACATGATTGCATGCATTTGTCAAAACTTGCTAAGCTATACATTAAAAAGGATGAAATTTGTTGAATATAAAGTGTAGTTTTATTTTTAAATGGAAAATAAAGCAGACAGTAATTTTTCTCTGATTGCCTCTAGTAGTTGTCCAGCTGTGGGAATAGAGGGGAGCAAAAATCAAAGTTTCAAAGACTTGGTGGAGTAATGAGCTCAGGTGGGAGCTCAGGATCAGATTTCAAGGATTTGAGAAAAAATTCAAGGAGAGGAAGTGAAACAGTAAGCTTAACTTTCCCAAAAAGCCTGGAGGTGTAGGAAAGACAACAGGTAGGCTTTGTGGGAAGAGAGCATTGATGGAAGAATTTTTTCACCCAGAATGAGAAAACTTGAACCTCTTTACTTCAAGGGAGAAGCTCTTCAGTGAAAAAGA
Organism: Grampus griseus; assembly: GCF_964374135.1. Taxonomy (NCBI): domain Eukaryota; kingdom Metazoa; phylum Chordata; class Mammalia; order Artiodactyla; family Delphinidae; genus Grampus; species Grampus griseus. The sequence continues at coordinate 69,109,726 of NC_139002.1, forward strand.
GATAAAATGTTGACCTTATCTGCATATTTAGTTTCTCTGGTACATCCTTTCATGTAGTTCTGAGTTACCATCTGTTTTCATTTCCCTTCAGCCTGAAGAACTTTTTTTAATATTTCATATACTGCAGATATTCTAGTGATAAGTTCACTCAGCTCTTATTTATCAAAAGAGTGTTTTATTTCACCTGCATTTTTAAAGGATATTTTTGCAGGATATAGAATTCTAGGTTGACAGTTTTTTATTTCTTTTAGAACTTTAGAGGTATTATTTTCTTATCTTGTGGTTTGTCTTGTTTTTTAAAGCAAGCAGTCATTCTTACCTTTGTTTTCCTGATTGTAGTCCATCTTTTATTGCCTCTGACTCTTTTAAGATTTTCTGTTTATCTCTAGGTATCATCAATTGATTGTGATGTACCTAGGTGTAATTTTCTTTGTTTTAATTGTGTTTGGAGTTTATTGAGCTTCTTGGATCTGTAGGTTGATATTTTTCATCAAATTTGTGAAATTTTCAGGCATTTTTTTTATGGTTGTTATTTTTATTTTATTTATTTTCTTTAAAAAATTTTTTTGGCTGCGTTACATCTTCGTTGCAGTGCACAGGCTTCTCTCTAGTTGTTGTGTGCGGGTTTTCTCTCTCTAGTCGTGCCGCACAGGCTCCAGAGCACGTGGGCTCTGTAGTTTGCAGCATGTGGGCTCTCTCGTTGAGGCGTGTGAGCTCAGTAGTTGTGGTGTGCGGGCTTAGTTGCCCCACAGCATGTGGGATCTTAGTTCCCCGACCAGGGATTGAACCTGTGTCCCCTGCATTGGAAGGTGGATTCTTTATCACTGGACCACCAGGAAGTCCTTCAGGCATTATTTTTTAAAATACTTTTTAAAGTATTTTAAAATACTCTATCATCCAATTTCTCTATCATCTCCTTCTGAGACTCCAAATGCCTCTGTGTTAAACAACTTGTTATTGTTCTAAAGGTCACTGAGACTCCAGCTTATTGTTTTTCAAACTTCTTTTCTCTGTGCTTCATTTTGAATATTTCCTATTATCCTATCTTTTAGTTTACAGACCTTTTTCTTTGCCATGTCCTAATACAGAAGTATTCTTCAATTCTAGAATTTCCATTGGGTTTTTAAAAACAGTTTCTGTTTCTCTGCTGAGCATCCCCATCTGTTTACTCATTAAGTCTATCTTTTCCTTTAAATTCTTGGACATGTTGATAATAGGTGTTTTAAAGTCCTCATATGATAATCCCAATGTATCCATCATCTCAGGAACTTTCTCTGTTGACTTTTTTTTTTCATGGTTATAGATCATATTTTCCTGCTTCTGAACAATTTTTGATTGTATGACAGACATCATAGATGCTACATTGTTGAGTGTCTGGATTTGTTGTCTTCCTTTAAAGATATGGAGTTTTGATCTGGCAGATTTAGTGGTAGATTTGCTTGATTCACTTTCAGGGCTTGTTTTCTAAGTTTTGTTAGGGTGAGTCTAGAGTATCCCTTGCTCTGGGGCTAATGTCATTTTACTCCTAATATGTGGCTTTTCTAGGGTCTCAGTCGAACTCCAGAATGGTCAGCAAAGTCTCTTTAATATGGATGGTTGGAAGTCCTACATCTCTAGCATTGTGGGATCTCTGGAATTTCCATTCAGCTCTTAGCTCTCCAGTAACTATTCTCTCCTAGGCCTGTGGAGTCCCACCCTGCACATATGCAGCTTAGTGTTTGGTCACAGATTTAAGGGGAGTTTTATGCATATTTCTGAACTTCTCTGGGCAGCTCTCTCCTCTCTGGCATTTTTACTAGTAAATCCTATCTATCTCAGCAGCCTCAAATTCCTATCTCTACATCATCAGTTTCGCCAGATTGCCATTCTGCGTTGTGCTCCACTTTCCTGCACCACAAACCAGAAAATGTCCAGGACAAACCTGGGGCTCGTCTCTTGTGTTTCCCTTCTCTCAGGGATCATCGTCCTTTGCCGTCTGTTTTCCAGCTTCTGAAAACTGGTACTTCATGTATTTTGCCCAGTTTTATAGTTACTTATGTTCAGAGGGCTAGTCCAGTGCCATTTACTACATCAGAGTCAGAAGCAGAAGTTGCATGAGCATATATAGCTATGGGAGTTGTCTGTAGACAGGAATATCTTATTCTCTTCTTCACATTGCCTTCAAGATAAAATAAAAACTTACTGTGAAGACATTCATATCTCTCCATGGTCTGCCTCGCTGACTGGCTTCATTACCAATAATCCCTTTCTTACAAACACACACACACACACACGCACGCACGCACGCACGCACACACGCACACACACACACACACACACACACACGCACTCCTTCACCTACTTGTGGTTTTCCATGTACCTCTGGCTTTTCTTATGCTCTGCTTTTGCACATACAGATCCCTCTGCAAAACATAGCCTTCCTAATTGCCTAAATACCCCCAATTGCCTTTCTAATTCCTAGTTATCCTTCAGAATGCAGCTCAACTGCCTTCTCCTCCAGGAAGCCTTCTCTGGTATAGTCTGGGTTAAATGTCCCCTTATTTATGCTTTTTTATCACTCTGGTGGTTTTGCCTTTATCAAAGCTGTATTGGTCACATTTTATTGTAATTGCCTGTTATGACCTATCCTTCACGCCCTCCACCCTACCCTCCACACTGAACATTTCAAGGACAGGGACAAAATCTGATTCTTTTCAGAGTCACACATTTTAAGAAACTTTTTTTTATAAAGGGCCAGATAATAACTGTTTTAGGGTTTGCAGGCCAAACGGTCTCCGCTGTAACTACTTGACTCTACCGCTGTAGCATGAAAGCAGCCATAAACAATACATAAATAATATGTAAACTATAAAACTTTATTGGAACACAAACAGGGAGTGGGCATACCTTACTGATCCCTGGCTTAGTACCTAGTAGTTGCCTAGTAAATGTTCATTTGATTAATTAGTTAATAGAATAGAATATTATTATGGGAGGCCTCAGGGAGATGCAAAAGACTGTGATCAATTGCCTGAGTGTTTTCCTGGAATGGAAAAGTGACACTTATCTTGAGACCTTAAGGAAGGAAAAAAAAGCTAGCTGAGTAAAGAAGGCAGAATGATAGAAAGTTGAGGAATTTCTGGCCTAAATGACAGATCTCCCCATGCAAGGCTTTTTCCAGTAGACTCTACTGGGACGGGATCCTAAAAACCAGAAGAGCTCGGTCAGAGTGAGTTCCTGAAGCAGCCAGGAGCAGGAAAAGCCAGAGGGCGAGTACAAGCTGTGTCCTGGGCAGCACCCAGGGGCAAACCCAGAGGAGCCAAGTTCTGTGCCCAAATCCGAAGAGTCCGAAATCAGGCAGATTCTGGAATTGAGCTTAGGGTAAGAATAACCAGGGCAAGAAGGAAAAGTGAGAGCCAAGACAGGGCTGGCAGGTCCACAGCGTTTTTCTGTTGATCACTGGCCACGTGGTGCCCAGGTACGTCTGTGGGTGTGTTGACCTTTGTTTTCTTAGAAAAGTTAAGTAACAGAGTCATCTACTAAGAGAGAAGGGGAGAGGAGGCTAGGACTTAGAGACTGGAGGAGCTCTGGTGTAGCTACTATAACCAATTCCATAAGGGCCCAACCACATCCCCAGACAAAGATTTGCTGCGATACGATGGTTGAGGCTAAGGTTGGGTAGCAGGAGGTTGTAGCAAACTAGTCCCCAAGGCTGTAGAATGTTCTCCAGTGAAGCGCTACGCGTGGGTGTCAAGGAAATGAATGGGTGGCTTCTGCAGGATTGGGATGGGCAGGGAAATACAGCCACTGGCAAAGCAGTCCAGGAAATCTGGCTGTTACTGAATACCTGCCATACGCAGAACACCTCAGAGAATCCATCTGCTGTGCACCATGCTTCCTCCTACACCAGACAAAGGCAAGACATGGTTCCTCTTTCATCAGCACTAGCCTTCTAGGCATCATCGTGAACCCCGGTAATTTATCACCAGTGATGACAAAGAAGAGATTTCAAAAATGAGGCGAGTACACATATATTCAGGATGTCCCCCTGGAGTGGCTTTTCAGACGGATGCACACCTGGTTGGCTAGCAGTGTCTCAAAATCACATATCTAATCATTTCTTCCTCCCAGCTTCCCACCTGCCTCATCTCATCCAAGCTACTGGGAGTAACCAACTAGACTCAGCTATGTGTAAGCCACTTAAACACTGCTGGAGTCAGAGAGGCATGCTAACCCAAAGAGCTGTGGCCTTACCTGAGAGCCAGAGAGCTGGCAGTAGTGTTTGTTTCTCTGTCTTTACCCTGAGGCTGAAGCCCAAGTGTTTTACCAAGGACCCCGGTGGTAGTCCCAGAGTATTCATTTAAGAAAGTCACGAGCGGGGCTTCCCTGGTGGCGCAGTGGTTGAGAGTCCGCCTGCCAATGCAGGGGACACGGGTTCGTGCCCCGGTCCGGGAAGATCCCGCGTGCTGCGGAGCGGCTGGGCCCGTGAGCCATGGCCGCTGAGCCTGCGCGTCCGGAGCCTGTGCTCCGCAACGGGAAAGGCCACAGCAGTGAGAGGCCCGTGTACCGCAAAAAAAAAAAAAAAAGAAAGAAAGTCACGAGCATTTACTTTGTCCTCTTCTCCTCAGGCCTCCTGTTACCTGGGGCTTCTCTTCCTCTCATCCCTTATTGCCTGGAGGATGGTGGGGCCCAGGGCTAAACTCTGTGCCCCAACTAATTGGGATCTGCTTGGCACCTCATACTGCCAGCTCTAAACCACTGAGTCCTGTTTAGATGACTCCCTACCATTTTCTTCGGACTCAGATTCTTGCATCTGACATTCCTGTCATCTCTGCCCCCCAATTCTAAGTCACACTGCACCCAGTCACCGAATCAGATTCCTTTTGGTCCCGTGCCTTCCAGAAGCTTGTCTGGCTTTGCCCTGCCCCATTCAGATTTAATTTGACTGGCTGGTATTTACTGAGCCCATTTCGTGTGTTAACTAGTCATTACTTCATGGATATCAGCCTCAGAAAAACACCACGAGGCTGGTCATGTCAATATCCCTACTTTACAGATGAGGAAACTGAGTTGAGAGTGACTAACATATTCAATCTAGGAAGTTTCAGATTGGAGACTAGAATACATGTTGGTCTGCTCCAAAACCCCGAGTTTTAACTACTTCACTAAACTGACTCCCACAGACTGTCGGATCCTCCCTGATCTTACTGGCTCATACCTCTGGTTCCATGTTCCCATTTCCTCTCCACTGCCCTAAGTCAGGCTCTACACAACTCATCCAGGGGATGTTGGTGGATCTCCCGTTTGGTCTCCTCACACTTGAGCCCTCTCCCCTCCTACAGCTGGCGTGTCCTGCCAGAGATGTGGTGCAGGGGGGTGGAGGAAAGCTGGGCTGTAACACCAGACAGACCTGACTTTGAATCCCAGCATCTTCAATCATTTGCTTTGGTAATCTCAGGTTAGTTTCCTCATGTGAAAGGTGGAAATTATGATAGCATCTATATCAAAAGAATTTTCTGATTAATTTTAAAGGCATATGCTACATATAAGTATTTCTTAATGTCTGAATATTTCATAAAAGTTCTTTTAAATAAGCATTTGCCATGAAGGGAGTTCTTTGTTAAATTTCTGATCTGGACATTCTTTTGTAAGTTAATTGTTTGAATCTCAGAAGGCATTTTTCCCCATTGATGCAGTGTTACAGTAAAACAGAAGATTATAAGGCAAGCTCACATACTAAACAATCGGGTTTGAAAAAAAGGAATTTTCTTTTTTGAGTATTTAATGTAATAATATAGATCAAGTCCTTGACACAGTGCCTGGCACGTAGTAACAACGCCATGCATGTTAACTATTGTCATGTCATTCTTCCCAGAAGGAAACTTCCATCATGTTTCTCTCTCTTCCGATGCCATTTACCACAGTGGACACTCAGAACCCTCTGCAACCTGGCCCTGACTTTCTTTTTCATCTTATCTCTTTGTCTTCTAACTCTCCAGTCCACCAAACGGTCTCCATTTCCTGACCTCTCAGTGGGATGTGGGAAAAGAACGTGTGTTCTGGGGTCAGGCGGATCTGGGTTTGAACCCCAGCTTTGCCCCTTGCTAGCTCTGTGAGCTTGGGTGTGTTCCTTAACATCTCTGGACCTTGATTTCCTCATCTATAAGATGACAATGAGGTTGTAGTGAGAGTTACACCTAGGAAAGTATTATGCCTAACACCTAATAGGTGTTTAATCCTCTTAGCTATTCTTAACAGAATTCCCACTCCTACTGTCCTGCCAGTTTTCCCATGGGAGTCTCCTTCCCAGGGGAACATGTCCTTCTTCCTCTGCCTTCTTGTGGATTCCCATAGTGCTTTGTGTCTGTAAAACTGCAGAGACTTTCTTTTGCACAGTTCTTTAAAGTTTTTGTAGTTCTCTCCCAAACCAGCCCAATTAATTTGCACAACTCTGGGAGATAGTCCAGACTAGTAATTATCATCTCTATTTTTAAAAGGTGAACTGGGGCTCTCAGAGCTGGAATGACTGATTCATGGTCACGAATGGAGGCCTGGAGCCCAGGTCTTCTGGCTCTCCGTCACCATGCCCCCTCCCCCCATACAATTCTGCGCATGAGTGACTGCCACTCACCTGAATTCATTGTTATTTCTAACATTGCAGACTGTTGTTCCATGAGTGCCTACCTTGTCCCCCAGGGAGGATGTGGTCTGCTCCCACACCTTAGCCTAGTGCCTTGCAGGTATCTGTTATGTGGTTGATGTCATTCAACGTATTGAAGTTTGAATAAATGTGGTATGTTTGAGTCCTTGAATTTGGAATTAGCTGCTCCATCCCCTTTGCTCTGTGTTCTTGTTTCTAGAACTCTGAACATGCTCGATTATAGGTAATCTGCTTATCCATCTGTTTCTCCACCCCCAGACCATGAGTCTCTCCAGGACAAGTACCATATCCAATTCCTGTCGGTGCCCAGGGCCTGCCACTGTGCTTGGCACATAATAAATGGAAGTTGAATGAATAAACCAGAAGGAACCATCTGGGTCCATCCCCTAATCCCCCTGTGATTGTGCTTGTTCCCGTTCTCTTATCTTAGTTCATATTATGTATCTCTTATCTCCTATATTGAATTAAAGGCAGGTTCATGTTTTACTCATTTTTGTAGCCTCCCAAACAACCGGCAAAGGAGGAAACTATAATTATTGAGGGTCTATTGTGTGTCAGTGATTGCACATATATTATGTCATTATTTTAAAAATTGAATTTAATTCTTATAACAGGTCAATAAGGTAGGCATTATCACCCCTGCATTACAAAAGAGGGAGCTGGGACTCAGGGAAATAAAATAATTGGAATTTGACCACGTTTACACAGCTAGTAAGTGGAAATGCCGGGATTTGAATCCCTGTCTGCTGGCTCTGAGACCCATGCCTTTCCTTTTTGTTGCTGTTTGGTGTTTATTTTTAACAGCATGCAGAATAGCTGAGTGCTTTAGCCCAGTAGGAGTTAGGAACTCTGCTGAACTGAGATTTGAATTTAATCACATTGAATGGAATCTGTGCCAGCCTGTTCCCAAACACTTCGAGCACATATACTGCCACCTTTGCATTTGACTGGATGAATGCTTCAGGAAACATGTACTAAGCATTCACAATGCAGCAAGCTCAGTGCTGGCCCCTGGGGATACAGTCTGAAGACAGGCTTCCTCAGGGAGCTTACAGTCTAGTGGGGAAACAGACGTGCGGCAGGGATCGTAAACGTGATCTATGCTGATAGGACAAACTAGTAGTTACCAGTGGGGAAAGGGGGAGGGGAGGGGCAAGCTAGGGGTATGGCATTAAGATATACAGACTACTAAGTATAAAACAGATAAGCAACAAGGATATATTGTACAGCACAGAGAAATATAGCCATTATTTTGTAATAACTTTAACTTTATAAAAATATTGAATCACTATGTTGTATACCTGAAATTAATATAATATTGTAAATCAGCTATACTTCAATTTTTTAAAAAATGTGATCAGAAGACAAGGGCCTAAGTCATTCTGTGGTGGTCTTGGGAGGCTTCTGGGTAGATTATAAAGGAGGAGTGAGTCAGCCATGACAAGAGGAGGAAAGCACAGAGGGAGCACCATGTGCTGAGCCACTGAAGTATGAAATTGCAGGTAGGTTGGGTCTGGAACGAGGGGACATTCTGGTGGGACAGAGCTGGAGGAATAAGAGATGCTGAAACTGGTCTCCCTGTGTTCACATCATGAACCAAAGGTCATGACTGGTTCTTACCCTTGCCCCTACCAAGCAGTGCTCTTGGCCTAGATGATAGCCAGGACATTCTCCCTACTCAGGAAGTGAGTTAGAGAAATAGCTGGCAACATCTCCATCTGTCTTCTCTAGGGACGTGACATGGGGCTTGCATTTCCCTGATACGTGGGAAATAATGATCCAGCAGTTGGGCGGACCCACATGGTGATGTCATCTGCCTGGATCATGTCATCCCTCAGCAGGTTGGGCAGGTGGCTTTGTGCCCATGTTCTTGATGTGCCTCTGGGTCAGAGCACCCTGGGTAGCAGGTGGCAGATGTAAACAAGATCAGGGCCTGTTCAGAATCACTTTCTTAAGTGTTGGGGTAGCGTGGAGAGTTCTGCCCACTCTGGGCCACAGGGTGATAAACTGCAAATGTCAGCTGGGTCCACCCAGTTCAAGTTTTCCTCTTCGCTATGCCTGAAAATGTTCCTTAACTTAAGATTTTATAAAACCAACCATAGGATTGCGGACAACTGAGCCAACACTATGATGGATTGTATGAACTTAGTAATCAGTATATATGCATCTATATTCATCACGTGCAAAAACAAATCCAGGGAGGTGCTGGGGTTGACTCTCTCCTCTCCTTCCTCCCTCTTGAGATGGAAAAATCTTCAGGCTAAGTTCTGTCTTGGTCCTGTCCAGATCTTATTCTGTTCTCCCTTTGTGTCATCCATTAATTCCCTGCTACATCCCCCTGCAGTCATCATCCCGCATGATCCTCGCCAAACCGCAGTAGACTGGTCATGACCTTGTATCCAAACCACCTTTCCCATGCTTTCACATGGCTAACCTGCCTGCCCCTCACCCTGGAAGGTACGTAAAAGCCAGCTAAAAAGCAATTATACTCCAATAAAGATGTTTTTTTAAAAAAAAAAAAGCCAGCTAAAACCAGCAGTGCTTTTTCCCAGGAGCTGTCAAGCCTAATTCCCCACTCACTCCCTTTACCTTTTGCTCCATGCTGACCTCCCCAGCTCCACACTCCCAATTTTGCTCCCTCTAATGCATTCTTCATGCTGCTGCCTGGATGATTTATCTAAAATTCAAATGTGATTGTTTCGTTCCCCTGCCCAAAACCCTTCAGTGGTTTCAGACCCTTTCAAATGACATCCAAACTCATTTGAGCAGGTCCCTTCTACCTCCCTGGCATCATTTCCTGCCTCTCCCGTTGACAGTTTGTGACACAGCAATGCTAAATTACTTATGGCTCCCCAAACACACAATGTTATTTAATGTTTCTGAGTCTGCCAGAAATAGCCTTTCCTCTCTGTTCTGTCTTACAAATCTGCTCAGCATTTAAAAATTCTCTCAACTTTCTTCTTCTCTAAGATCCTTCCAGACAGGAGTCATTATTCTGGGCCACCTCTGTGTCTTGTTTAGACATCTACCCATTGCCCTATCATATATCCCCAAGACATACTTGCTTACAGGGACTGTCTTATTCATCCCAGAACAGCGCAGGACCTAACACAGGGCAGGTGCTTAGCCAACGCTGCTTGAATCATTGTTCAATTACACCTCCTCCCCATCCTTTAAAGGACTTGTGTTCTAGCCACATACACACTGACCTGTATCCTGATTGGCTTTCCCAGGTCGGGCAAATCACTGGTCTGCAATCATCGGCGGATCCCACTCCAAGAATTACGTGCTATGGGAGTATGGAGGATATGCGAGCGAAGGCGTCAAACAAGTTGCAGAATTGGGCTCACCAGTGAAAATGGAGGAGGAAATTCGACAACAGGTAAGAAAAACAATCACAGAAGGACCAAAACCCAGAAATGCAGTCAAGCATCCTTTAGCTTTCTTTCCCAGGGACTCGAAATTTACAGTACAATGTGCTGGAAAATTGGTACCATAGGAAGTGAAATCTATTTGCTGAGTTTGAGGGTGTTTATGTTCAGTAGAGGACAGAGGCGCAAATGTCCATCTTGTTGTCTCAGATTTTCCCTAACTGCATTTGTGTTTTCTTCAGCTTGTGCTAAAAGCTGCTACTGTGGCTGCATTGTTGGGGTACCATGTCTCTGTTCTCCCAAGGGTCCGTGCGGTGGATTACGGTTTTCTTACTCTGATCCATGAGAGGGCTGGGGGGAGTGACATTCACTCTAAGCTAAAATCACCATTTCCAAAGAGAAACACTTATTTATCGACACATGCTTTTTGCATCTATGTCTTGAGGTGTTTGATAAATTAGTCAGTGATTAATCATAATCATTATAGACTGAAGCATCTTTTATGTACCATGTACTGTGTCATGTGGGCCCAGGAGCCGGACTGTTATCTAGGACCCCATTCATACCAATGAGAGATAAGGGAGCAATCGTCCGTCATTCTTTTCTGTCTGTTGGGAAGTACCATCATCCCTCATCAAAAGCACTAGAAGGAGGCTGATGAGGGATCTTGAAAGAAGAGCTATGGTTTTTCGAAGGTCATTCACAGGCTGCACTGTGGGGAGGAGGTGGCCCAGCTTTGGCCATCACTACCCACAAAAGCCCTTTGGGCCTGAGAGAGCTGGGTAGGCACCCACATCTCACTCCTCACAAGTGTGCAGGAGGAAGTAAGGAAAGAGCAAACTGTGCTTGGAGTGTGGTCATTTCCAGCACAGGTCACTGAGGGGCTGCTGCCTGCTCAGGCTCCTGGCCCACATCTCCTGAGACAGTGCAGGGCCCCTGAAGACACTGGGCCCGGTGTCTCACGATGTGTATTGCAGCAGGGCAAGCAGAGCTGAGGCCCCTAGCCCTTCCTCCTGACGTCTACCATCTGGACTCCAAGCTCCCACAAACCCTAAAGTGAATGCAGCAAAGGTCACCTGATTCCTACTATAATCCCCTGAGGAATTCTTTTGGACCAGAGTCCAAAAACGCCCAGGAATTAGCTTATGTTTCTCATTAGTTTGATTTAAAACCTTTCTCCATTCTCAGAAAAAATGTTTAACCCAGTGTTTTGAGACAGCATGTCACTCATCACAAGTTTATCTTACCAACAACTTCGTGTTTCTCTAACTCTGGCTGCCATGCCTCGTAACTGGCATCACTCATTCGGGCTACAGCACAACCATGTTCATCTGCAAAGTCATGAAGGGCTTCATATTGGTCCTGGTCTCTCCAGCCTGTCATGGAGGCAGTATCCCTTGTTTGGGTTCCTGGTTCTCAAACATGGAATTGTGATACACTGGCTGTATCTGTTCTGTTGTGTCGTATGTTGAAAACCATCTATTACAAATAATAGTTGAAATACTAAAGTTTGCAAATTAATTAGATCAAGGTCAAGGGCGTCTTCATAATAATGCCTGTGTCACTCATTGGCTATCTTGAGAGGTTTCTGGTGAGAAGGGAAGCATGTATGAATTGTGAGAAACTGAGACCACATTGTACCGGCAAGCATTATCTGTCGTGTGTCATAGCAATAAAAAGGCTGAAAACTGATGGGTGGAACCCCCCCACCTTATGCCCCCCTTAGGAAAATGTTCTTTGCTCGGTGTGTTCCTGATCAGCACACCTTGGATTAGCTTCTCTACACACTGATGATGTCTGGCTCTCCCAGCTGGCTAGTGTTCTTGACATTAAGTCATAACAATGTTTAATTACGGGTTTTGCGCATGGGAGTTAAAAATCCCACTGAGGGCTTCCCCGGTGGCGCAGTGGTTGAGAGTCCGCCTGCCGATGCAGGGGACACGGGTTCGTGCCCCGGTCCGGGAGGATCCCACATGCCGCGGAGTGGCTGGGCCCGTGAGCCATGGCCACTGGGCCTGTGCGTCTGGAGCCTGTGCTCCGCAACGGGAGAGGCCACAACAGTGAGAGGCCCGCGTACCGCAAAAAAAAAAATCCCACTGAGCATGTCCTAGGGTTTGTCACCACCTGTCAGGCCCTCTAGATGCTGAACATGTACTTTTAGCTCTCACCTCTACTTGGAGAAGACAATATTAAATTTCCCGTTTTTCCTGATAAGGAAACTGAGGCACAGTCAATAGTTAGAGAATTCCAGAACTTGAACCCAAGCCTGTCTGACTCCAAAACCTGTATGTAGTACCAGATACATAATTTGCAGAGCCTGGTGAAAATGTGGGGTCCCTTGTTCAAAACTTAAGAATTTCAAGATGGTGACACTGAATTTCACAGCACAGGGCCCTGAGAGTCTGAACAGGTCACACACTCGTGAGGCCGGTCCTGCTTATCCTCCTTCCCTGCCCCACAGAGAAACTCCCCTCTCCAGCCTCTGAAATACGCCTGTTTCCAGAGCTCTGCTAAGCCACGCATCCAGCTCCCCAGGTCCTCAGAAAGTCAGGAGGATAGAGTGATTTCAGGGTCCCTTCTCTTCCAAATAATTCATGGTTCTAAATATTGTTCCCTGCAAACACACAATTCATTATATTTTTCTGGAAGTCAGGTAAGAAGCAGCATAAACAAGGAACAAGAATGTGAATCCTCCTAGAATATAAAAGTGTCCTCTGAATAACCAGGGACCTGCTTGAACACATCTACAATCTAACACGGTGTTCTCAGCCTTTAATACATTACATCCTACCAGCTGCTCTATCAAAGAACCCGAGTCCAACCAGGATGAAAATAAAAGCCCTATTTTCCCAAGAAAGACATTTATATGCTTCCCAGCCTTCTGTTATTATAGACTTATCGCTTGCTGCAAGTTTCAAGGGCATTAAAAATCACAGCAGATATTGTTGGAGGTAAATCTTATGCTAATGGCTTTCAAACACAAATGAACAAAAATAATAATCGCATCAGTGGTGGAAAACTGTAATAATATTATTGAGTATAAATTTTAATATTACTATAACTTCAAAACACCAAGAAAATTAATGAAAAATTACAGCAGCATTATTGGCAATAATGACACTGGTGGCCAGAGAGGGTGGGGGAAGGGCACAAGGCACACTTCTTAGCAGGGGACAGAGGCAAATGGGTCCTGGTGGGGACTGTGGATTAGAAATACTGAACTAAGGCTGGCCTGGCAGGTCACAAATGAGTAACCCAAGGCAGGTAGACACAGTAGGGAATGACAGATCCTATGTAGACCCAGGACCCGAAAGTGAGCTGGTGTATGCTCATCTCATGAAAATGTTTCACTAAGACCATTTCTACTTTGTTAAGTAGACATCTATGGCATGTATACTAGGTGTCTGGTTCTCTGCTGAATGTGGCCCAAAGATGGTGCCCCCTTCACCATGTTATTCATGCTAGAAAGCTAGGCATCATCCTTGATTGTGCCTCCTGTCCCATCTTCTGCCTTCTCTTCTAAATTCCTCCAGGTCACTTCCTCATTACCGCACCTCTATTTAAACCATCCTCATCGCTTGCCTAAATTATTGCACTAGCCATCTGACCTCCCTGCCTCCAGTCCTCTTCCTGTTTTCCACACTGCCCCACGGCCATTTTATAAAATACCAATAGGATTATGCCACTCTCCCAATGAATGGCTCCCGACTGACAGCAAGATAAAGTCCAAACTCCTTATCCTAGCTTGAAAACCCTCTATGATCTGGCCTTGTTTACCTCCCCCATCTTATTTCTTGCTGCAGCTCTAAGCTATACCCATGCAGAACCTCTTTCAAACTCTCCAGAGCCATGTCCCTCTTGCATCTGGGCCTTCTGTCAGCCTGGAACATCTTCCAGCACCCCATCAACTGGTGAACTGGTGAACTCCATCTATCCTTCAGGACTCAGCTTAGATGTTGCTTCTTCCTGGAAGCCTTCCTGAATTCTGTACAAAATCCATGCCCTTGCCATGTGCTCCCACAACACCCTGTACCTCCCCCATCATTACCATCATCACGTAATGATGCAAGTCCTTGTTTGATGTCTCTCCCTCACCAAACTGCAAAGTTCAAATCCATGTTTTCCATCTCTGTATCCTCTTAGCTGGGTATAGTTTTAATTGCTTCATAATTGTTACTTGCATGAGTAATTTACTTGATAACTTACTAAACATCTACTAAATAAATGCCAGGCGTTAGAGATCCAACAGTGAACAGATCATTCCCTGCCTTCATGGAGTCTGCATTCTAATGGGGGAGACAAGAAGAAAAAAGGGTTAAATAATTATAAATTATGGTAAGAGAAAGAAACTAACAAGAGGTGGCTAGAAAACAGCAGTAGGGTGGGACCTTGTTAGTAAGGTAGTCAGGGAAGGTCTTGATGAGACCATTAAGCTGAGACCCAAAAGAAAAGCACAAGGAAAAGATCATTCTAGATGGTGACAACAGCGTGTGCAGAGACCCAGAAGTAGAAAAGAGCTTATCATGCTTGAAGAACTGACAGAAGACTGGTGTGGCAAGAGGGGAATCAGTGAGGGGGAGTGTGGCTCTGTGTGAATGAAGGACACACTGTCTCCGCGCTGGAGGAATTCACAGATTGGGCTGGAGAGGTGGATACATAAATAACTATTTCCGTATAATGTACTTAGTTTCTTTAAGGGAATCTCTGCAGCAGCTGAGGAAATGCAAACATTAGACTGTGGCAGCCCTTGAAAGTGCCATTCTCTGGGTCCCCCCAGCCTTTAACATCCCCCCTATTTCCTGAGGACACATGTTAGACACATATTAGTTTCCCTGTCCCTTCCTCTGGGCAGGCTGGGTGTGGTACCCTTTCCTGGGGTGACCACAGCTCCCTGTGCGGTCCCTCTCCTAGACTGAATGGTCCCTGCTTCCTTCTTTCTTTCTTTCTTTTCTTTCTTTCTTCCTTTTTCTTTTTCTTTTTTTTTTAAATTATTGGAGCATAGTTACTTTACGGTGTTGTGTTAGTTTCTACCGTACAGCAAAGTGAATCAGCTGTATGTATATAGGCATCCCCTCTTTTTTTGTTACTTCCCATTTAGGTCACAGCAGAGCAGTGAGTAGAGTTCCCTGTGCTTTACAGTAGATTCTCATTAGTTATCTATTTTATACATAGTATCAATAGCGTATATATGTCAATCCCAATCTCCCGATTCATCCCACCGCTGCCCCTTTTCCCCCTTGGTATCCACACGTTTGTTTTGTTCTCTACGTCTGTGTCTCTATTTCTGCTTTGCAAATAAGATCATCTATACCATTTTTTTTTTAGGTTCCACAAATATGTATTAATATCTGATATTTATTTTTCTCTTTCTGACTTACTTCACTCTGTATGACAGTCTCTAGGTCCATCCACGTCTCTACAAATGACCCAATTTTGTTCCTTTTATGGCTGAGTAATATTCCATTATATATGTGTACCACATCTTCTTTATCCATTCATCTGTCAATGGACATTTAGGTTGCTTCCGTGTCCTGGCTCTTGTAAATAGTGCTGCAATGAACATTGGGGTGCATGTGTCTTTTTGAATTATGGTTTTCTCTGGGTATGTGCCCAGTAGTAGGATTGCTGGGTCATATGGTAGTTCTATTTTTAGTTTTTTAAGGAACCTCCATACTGTTCTCCATAGTGGTTGTATCAATTTACATTCCCACCAACAGTGCAAGAAGGTTCCCTTTTCTCCACACCCTCTCCAGCATTTATTGTTTGTAGATTTTTTAATGATGGCCATTCTGACTGGTGTGAGGTGATACATCATTGTAGTTTTGATTTGCATTTCTCTAATGATTAGTGATGTTGAGCATCTTTTCATGTGCCTCTTGACCATCTGTATATCTTCTTTGGAGAAATGTCTATTTAGGTCTTCCTCCCATTTTTCGATTCAGTTGTTTGTTTTTTTTGATATTGAGCTGCTTGTAAATTTTGGAGATTAATTCTTTGTCCATTGTTCCATTTGCAAATATTTTCTCCCATTCTGAGGGTTGTCTTTTTGTCTTGTTCATGGTTTCCTTTGCTGTGCAAAAGCTTTTAAGTTTAATTGGGTCCCATTTGTTTATTTTTGTTTTTAGTTTCATTACTCTAGGAGGTAGGTCAAAAAAGATCTTGCTGCATTTCATGTCAAAGAGTGTTCTGCCTATGTTTTCCTCTAAGAGTTTTATAGTGTCTGACCTTACATTTAGGTCTTTAATCCATTTTTAGTTTATTTTTGTGTATGGTGTTAGGGAGTGTTCTAATTTCATTCTTTTACACGTAGCTGTCCAGTTTTCCCGGCACCACTTATTGAAGAGGCTGTCTTTTCTCCATTGTATATCCTTGCCTCCTTTGTCATAGATTAGGTGACCATAGGTGTGTGGGTTTATCTCTGGGCTTTCTATCCTGTTCCATTGATGTATATTTCTGTTTTTGTGCCAGTGCCATATTGTCTTGGTTACTGTAGCTTTGTAGTATAATCTGAAGTCAGAAGCTCCGTTTTTCTTTCTCAAGGTTGCTTTGGCTATTTGCAATCTTTTGTGTTTCCATACAAATTGTAAAATTTTTTGTTCTAGATCTGTGAAAAATGCCATTGGTGATTTGATAGGGATTGCATTGAATCTGTAGATTGCTTTGGGGTAGTATAGTCATTTTCACAATGTTGATTCTTCCAATCCAAGAACATGGTATATCTCTCCATCTGTTTGTGTCATCTTTGATTTCTTTCATCAGTGTCTTATAGTTTTCTGCATACAGGTCTTTTGCCTCCTTAGGTAGGTTTATTCCTAGGTATTTTATTCTTTTTGTTGCATTATTTGTTGCATTCTGGTTCCATTTGTTGAATGGAATTGTTTCCTTAATTTCTCTTTCTGATCTTTGGTTGTTAGTATATAGGAATACAAGAGATTTCTGTGTGTTAATTTTGTATCCTGTGACTTTACTAAATTCATTGATTAGCTCTAGTAGTTTTCGGTGGCATCTTTAGGATTTTCTATGTATAGTATCATGTCATCTGCAAACAGTGACAGTTTTACTTCTTCTTTTCCAATTTGGATTCCTTTTATTTATTTTTCTTCTCCAACTGCCATGGCTAGGACTACCAAAACTATGTTGAATTATAGTGGCAAGAGTGGGCACCCTTGTCTTGTTCCTGATCTTAGAGGAATTGCTTTCAGTTTTTCACCATTGAGAATAATGTTTGCTGTGGGTTTGTCATATATGGCCTTTTTTATGTTGAGGTAGGTTCCCTCTATGCCCACTTTCTCCTGCTTCTTTCCTTTTCCATCTCCCAGGCATGTTCTATGTCCCTGGAAGGCGAGCACTTGTTGATTTCCCTCACCGCTCTGTTCTTATTCTATTGCTTCATTATGGTTACTTTTAATGTTTTCAATTTTAAACACATCTACTTGTGTCATTCAGATTATTCTATTATCTCAGGGTCTTAGGGACTAATGTTCATTTGATGAACTTGCCCTCTCTCCCCATCACTAGTTTCCTCATTTGATTTTGGATTGTTTGCTCATCTTCAGTGGGTCTTTTTCTTTGTTCCCTGTGGGAGTCCTCTGTGCCCAAGTTGTGTTGTCCCCTCAGGGGGAGATTGTATTTTTGTCTTTCCACCCAAGTTTTGATGGCATTTCTCAGCTTAGAGTTCCCCACTTCCAGGCCAATGTAAATATGGACTCTGCACTTACACAGGGGAGAGTCTGGGGCTTCTATTTCTTGAAGGTGAATTTTCATTCAAGGGCCTGGACAAAGGACAAGTTTCCTTGCCACCTCCCCAAGTGACTGATGGAGGGTTTTCTTATCCCCATTCAGCCCTTCAAAATGTCCAGCTTGATGCAGGGGTGTCTTCCCACATCTCACCTAACACCAACTTGAGACCTCCCCTTCTCTCCCTGCATGGCTTTAAAACCTCCGTCTCTAGCTCCAGGGGCCATATGCCAGGCCTGGCCCCATGCATCAGCTCCTACTTACAGTTTTGGGTTAGACTTTCCTCCTCCTTTCTGGCATCCAGGGAATTTTTCTAAACTCCCTTAAGCATTTTTGAAACTTTTGTCCTGCTCTCTTTTGTCTAGCATTTCTACATGTTTGTAGCAGGAGGGAGACCCTTTTGCATCAGCTCAGTCTTTCATGTTTCCTGATGTCCACCTAGCGTCTCCAGCACTTCATACACTGTCTCACGCACAGTAGCTGCTCAACCAATGTCTGAATTGGTGAATTGACACACAAGCTCTAAATGTCTTGTTGCCAAATTAAGTCGTATGGACCCTGCTTGGGCCCTAGCGTGGCTGAGGCGCTCTGCCTTGGCGGGGAGGGCTCTCTTTCCATTCTGGTTGCTCTGGTTCAGATCAGTGAATAACAAAACCTATGCTGAGTTCGACACAGCACAAGCTTAATTCAGGGGCCAAAGAATAGAGAAGTGGGAACTAAGGTTCACAGATCAACTTCTCGCCCACCTGGCCAGAGGGATTTAATTTTAAAGGGTAAAGACAAAGGGAGGAGGAGTGAGGCTGATGATGGGGAGGTATATGCATTAGTCTGCTGGGGAAGGGGCGAGGCTTTTTCAAGGGAGAGGCGTGCCATCCCCTTTCTATCCTTTTTTGGTCCTTAATGTTCAGTTACAGCCCCTGGTAGGTGTGTTATTTCATATGCCAATATAGTAAAATTAACTTGTAATGAGACTCAGGGTCTGTTGGAGGTCAGATTCATTGCTATCTTGGTCCCAGCTGTTTCCATCTGGGTTGTTTTGTTTGTTTGTAGCTTCCTTTCTTATCTCTGGGCCCTTTAACTTAAAGATTTATGTTCACTCCTGCTAAAGGTGGGGGATTGGCAGGATTTGAGCAAGGACATTCCTGCTAAAGGTGAGGGTTAGAGGGTTGTGAGCAAAGACCTGGAGCAGCTCCGGCAACAGTCTCTTGCATAAATCATGAACTGTGAATGGGTACTCACTTACGAAAAAATGCTAGAAAAAACACTCCAACTTTTATATTTTTAGAAATACAGGGAAAAGAACACTCCAACTTTTATACTTTTCTAGATTCAAGTCTTCCCTGACCATAAGAGGTCAGACAGTGGTGGACCCTAACACAGACATTGATTATTTCACCTTCAGGAGGCCTCACTTTGGCGGATTCCTTAAACCTGCTGCCAGGATTATCGCACCACCTATGGCACAAGAATCAATAAACAAGCAGATGTTCTTTAAAGCTGAAACAGTTTATAAGCCTCTGGAAACTGGTAGAAAGAGTTTGAGAATTTTCTTTTCTCACCTCCGTTAAATCATTAGAGATAACAGATGTCTACTAAACTTTTATTTGTCCTGATTTTTGATTTTCTAAACTTGTGATCCCTTTCCTCTAAATGAAATTAAAATCATTGGCTGATTTCTGATGTTCTCCATGAATCGTGACATGCTGCCTCATCTGATTGAGAAAGTCTCTCTCTCTCTCTCTCTCTCTCTCTCTCTCTCTCTCTCTCACACACACACACACACACACACACACACACAATCAGCTTTTATTCATAATAATAAAGTTCCAGTGATCTTCAGTGCTTGTGAGAAGTAGTACCATATAACAGCTAAAAGCATTGGCTCTGAATCAAGACTCCTGGGTGCAAATGCTAGTTCCAGCTGTTACTTATTTTGTGACTTTGGACAAATTGCTCATCCCCTCTGTGCCTTGGTTTCCTCTTCTATGAGATGAGGGTGGTAATATGCCAACCTCACAGAGTTACCGTGAGGACTAATGGAGCTGATGCATGAAAGGTGCTTGGAGCAAAGCCTGCCCTGTAGAAAGTGCTCGCTAATTGTTACCTATCATTACCATGTTTTCATTCTTGGTCTCCATTTCCTCATCAGTAAAGTGAGGGGTCTGTCCTAAGACCGAAGAGCCCCTGAAGGAGCTAGAAAAGTTAATGATTCTAAAGGTTCAAGTTCATCATGTCAGTCCCCAGCCTGAGAACGCCACAGGATGAGGACACCCCTCCTTTGCCATCGCCCAGGCTCTGCCTCAGCCTGCCCCTCCCACCCCTGCTTAGCAGTGTCATTTCCTGATGGCCCTAGCCCTCTGTCCCAAAGTTGACCCTAAACAATTTGGAGGCAGTGACCACATCCTCATGTAAAAATGGAGCCACAATGAAACTCCATGCCCATTCCAAATCTATTCCTGTGCATGTGTTCTTCCCCTTCCTTGGAATAGCTTTATCCGGATGCCCACAGGAGCTAGTTCAACGCCACCTCCAGAACAAGGCCTAGAGGCAGCCCAAAACAGGAGATCTTCCCACATACAGCGGGACACTTGCTGGGGGTAGAAATGCAGACAAGGCTTCCAACCCAAGAAAGGAGGTAGTCTAGTGAAGCCTCTTTTTAAAAAAATTTTTAATGCAATTTTAAAGGTTGCCTTCCATTTACAGCTATTACAAAATATTGGCTCTGTTCCCCATGTTGCACAGTACAACCTTGAGCCTATCTTTCACGCAATAGTTTGTACCTCCCACTCCGCCACCCCTATATTGCCTCTCCCCCTCTCCCTCTCCCCACTGGTAACCACTAGTTTGTTCTCTGTATCTGTGAGTCTGGGGAAGTCTCTTAATTGTAAGTAACAGAAACCTGCTCAAACTAACTTAAGAACAAAGGAGGCTTTATTGTAGGGAGAAAACAGAACTCAGGAGAACACAAGTTAATACCGAGCGCAGAAGAGCCTCATGAGAACCGTAACCAGAAGGCATCGGGCTGAGACAACCACTTACACTCTTCCCTCCCCACCCAACCCCACCACCCCAGAGTCACATGGTCTTTTCTATGCTCTTCTGTGTGACTCTCTTCCAGCATCCTTTCTCAATAGATCTGTTGTCTCTTCTTACTTACGTTGCGCATGGCCCCAAATGGTGGCTCTGTGACTTTCTTCCTTGGCTTCCCATAGCCAACTGAGCAGTGTTGGTGGCTCTTAGTTGAAATACTGGGAAGACAGACTGATCATTAGACAGTCTGTGCATGGGTGCCCCCTGCATCAGGTATCTACTTCTAATCCAATCAGCAGTTATCCCCATGTAAAGAACCATAGAGCCTATGAGTCCATACAGGGGCTGTGGGTAGGGCAATTTATACTAAAAAAAGGAAATGAAGGTAGAAGGTAAATTGATTGACATTTCAGGGCAGCAGTGGATTGGCAAGAAGTAGACCAAGTGATAGAAACACAGGCAGAGAGCCAGAATTCAGGGCAGGATATTGGGGATGGGGCACTAAAGAGAACAAAGGCTCAGCACAAAAAAGAGAGGAGAGCAATGGAACCCCAGGATTCAGAGCTAAGCCAGTTGGGTGAGAAATGCTGGGTCTAGAGATTGGTTCAGCTACTGAGGTGGGGCCAGGGATATCACTAGACCTAGCAGAAGGACTTGGAAAGGCAGAGATCAGAGAAAGTATATAGGAGCCAAGGGCACAATCAAGACCACTTATTTGCTCTTGCATTGCATTGCACTTATCTACTGCCTTGCATTGTTACTTAAGAACCATGAAAACAGTACAGGGCAAGTAGGTAAGCTTCCTAAGTCTTTGACCTTGAGTAGGTCACCTAACCTCACTGAGCCTTAGATTTTTCATTTGCAAAATGGTGATAACGAGAATATGAACTTCGTATGTTGGTTATGAAATAATACACATGCAGTGCCTGGCTTGAAGGATGACCCATTATTACTCTTAGTATTAGGACAAAAAATTAAATTTGAAGGATTTGTAATCCCCTTGTCCTCCCATATTCTAAGAAGACGCTTTGGTTTCATTGGGTGGGAGTGCAATTGAAAGAAGAAAAAAACTGCTAGAGAAAGTAGACCAGGAAAAAGAAGTGAGGGGAGGAGTAAGGCCAGGAAGCTGGGACAGTATTAGAATTTTAAGGCATGAGAAGAGACATATATGAGCAGCTGCCCTTTGGACTGGAGAAAAAGAAAGGTCCAAAGAAGATTTTTAGTAAATTTGATTTCTAAAAGAAGAGACATCCGAAGAGGATTTTTTAGCAGCGCACTTTGCAGAGCACGGTGTGATGTCGTTAACCCTCTGCTGCCTCCTCAAGAAACATTCAGTAAACACCTACAGTGCTTTTCAGGGCTTCTTGGAGTCAGACTGGGTAGAAATTTTAGATTTTGTCACGCTGCTACACACAGTCCCCAGGGGTGCCCAGTTTTATTGGTGTTACATTAATATTGTTATCCATACCTCTTTTGTCCTTCACCACCTCATTCAAGGCTTAACTCCATGGAGTGTGTAAGTGGGTACTTGTGGTTGATAGAAATAAAGTGATACCAGCAGTGGGGGTGGAAAAGAAGTTAAAGAAAGATTCTCAGTCACAAACATTTGATACAGAAATTAGAGCATCAGTTGAGAGGTGTGATTTCAGTCATATGAAACCTTTTGTTTGCTTTCAGCTGCATCTTCAAACAAATCTAAATCACAGCAGGACAAACAGCCAAAGCGAATCAGTGATGCCTGTTCTTTAATAAAACTGGCACAGGCTGCTGTTGCTGGAAGGAAGCAGAGCCCTGCTCTTAGCTGCAATTCCTGACCTCCACAGTTTTACATCAGAGCATCATCAGTCCCGGGAAAGTTTTCTGAATCTCTCCATGGACGAAATGGGGGACAGTTTTATTCAGAACTTATAGGTTATTTAACGCCCTAAAAATCTATTTTTACAGCAACTGAGCCAAAATATTGCAAACAAGGCAAATTTAAATGGGGAAATAATAAATTGTCAAGATTTAGAGGCAATTTGGCAATATCTATCAAAATTGTACATTTTCTTTTTTTATTGTGGCAAAAAAAACACCCACATAACATAATACTTACCATCTTAACCATTTTTTTAAGGGATTTTGCTTTTTTTTTTTAATTTTTTAAATTTATTTATTTATGGCTGTGTTGGCTCTTCGTTTCTGTGCGAGGGCTCTCTCTAGCTGCGGCGAGTGGGGGCCACTCTTCATCGCAGTGCGCGGGCCTCTCACTATTGCGGCCTCTCTTGTTGCAGAGCACAGGCTCCAGACACTCAGGCTCAGTAATTGTGGCTCACGGGGCAGGCTGCTCCGCGGCATGTGGGATCTTCCCAGACCAGGGCTCGAACCCGTGTCCCCTGCATTGGCAGGCAGATTCTCAACCACTGCACCACCAGGGAAGCCGCCATCTTAACCATTTTTAAGTGTACAGTTGTGTAGTGCTGAGTATATTTACACTATTGTGTGTACATTTTCTTTATACCTTGACATAGTAATCCTGTATCTAGGAATTTGTTTTTCAGAAATATTCTCACACAAAGGTATATGAGGAAGAATACCCATTACATTGTTTTATAAACATTGTTTTATAAAATTGTTTTTATAAACATTGTTTATAAAAATAAGAGATGGAAAGAAGTGATTTTTTATCAATAGGGGACATATTTAAAAACTCTGGCTGCTTTTATGTAATTAAATACCACGCAGCGATTAAAAAGAATAAGGCATGGGCTTCCCTGGTGGCGCAGTGGTTGAGAGTCCACCTGCCGATGCAGGGGACGCAGGTTCGTGCCCCGGTCCGGGAGGATCCCGCATGCCACGGAGTGGCTGGGCCCGTGGGCCATGGCCACTGAGCCTGTGCGTCCAGAGCCTGTGCTCCGCAGCAGGAGAGGCCACAGCAGTGAGAGGCCCACGTACCGCAAAAAAAAAAAAAAAAAAAAAAAAGAATAAGGCAGATCTGTATGTACTGATATAGAATGCTTCCTGGTATATATTACTAGGTAGGGAAAAACAGAAGAGTATCTCTAGCTAGCTGCCATCTGGGGAAAAAGACAGTTGGGTCAGAGTCAAATGCTTGTATGCATGTATAGAATATTATATGCATAGAACATCTCTATGTACACATACCAGAAACTCAATGTCTCTAGAGCAAACTGGGAGAGTAGGGGTCAGAACTGAAAGATGTATTCACATTTCACTGTATGCCCTTTTGTACTGTTTGTATGTATACATGTTACCTTTTTAAAAGAATGTTATTTAAATAAAGAAAAGTTTGATTAGAAAGTGAATATTGCAAAAAGATCAGGACTCCAAACTTCATCTGTAAGTTTAAGATTTCCCCCGGCACATAATCTAAACAATTCTACAGGCTGATTCTATGGAAATGAAAAACTAAATAGTCGAGAATAGCCAGAAAGTATCTGAAAGACAGTAATGATGGCGGGGGAGGGAGGTGTTGGGGGGAAGGGGGGCAGTAAAGAGAAAAGACTAGCCAAACCAGATATTAAAAACTACATTAAATAAGACTGTGTGACACTAGCGTATGAATAAGCAGATCAATAGTGTATAATCGGAAGTCCAGTAAAAGACCCAAATTTATTTCAAATTAAGTGTAAGGAAAAAATATAATTTCCTGTCACTTGAGGAAAGATGGTAATGGCACAACTGGAAGTCGTGGAAAAACACAATTTGCTCCATAGTTCAATCCTTAAACCAAAATAAACTCCAAGTATGTCAAAGATTTAAATATTTAAAAATGAAGGCATAAACGCATTAGAAGAAAACATGATAGAATCATTTTATACTCTAGAGCAAAATCCCTTCCAAGCATGTCACAAACCCCAGAGGTCGTAAAAGAAATAACTGATAAACTAAAAGCATCTTTTTAATTGTGGAAAATATTTAAACATTTTAAAGGTGAAAGAGAAAGTGGGGGGAAATGTTTGTAGCCCATACAATAAGCAAAGGGCTAATTAATATATAAAGAGCTCTTATGGGTCAGTTTTTTAAAGAACAATAAACCAATTTTAAAAATGATCAAAACACATAGACAGGTTTTCAGATATTTTAAAAGATGCTTAACCTCATCTACAGTTATGGAAATTCATTCCACAGAGCTATAATTTTTGATCTATTGGACTTTTGATAACTATATGTTGACAGAGGTGTAGAAAAACACACACTGTAATACGCTAATTGTGGCAGTGCTGACTGGTACAGCTTTGTGGAGGGCACATTTCTCTGACTCATAGCTCCTATCCAGAAACTCATATACACAGATATACTCACACATAAGCACATGCTATTGATTGAACACTGTGTGACAGAAAGAGTACAAAAACTTAAATATCTATTAGTAGGGGACCAGTTTTAAAAACATAAGAATTTGAGATTAAACATTGCCAAGACAAATCATTTGGTTAACAAAGAAAGTGCAGCAGAGTATTTGTAGTGTATGCCACTTGCGTTATCATTAAAGATGCACACTTACATTTCTTGAAGGGCATATAAGAATATGAATAGTGGTTGCCTCTGGGGTAGGGACCTGAGAGACTGTGGGATGGAAAGGGCCGGAGAGTCTTTCATTGTGTTGCCTCTGGTGCCTTTTGAATGTTGTACGATGTCTTTGCAAAGCTGTTCAAGAAAGTGATTATTTTACAGTTGAAATAAAAAAGAAATAAGCCAAACACTCAAGCTTAGGAATCTTTAAGAAAGCACATTGTGTGTTCTTGATGAGTTGTGCTCAACCTGGTGAACAACAGACCTCATCTAGACTCTGTTCATGGAGTCAGGCCCATGTGGTACCAGTTTGCCCTGAAACGCCCCTGAGGACATGGTCCCCAGGAATAGGCTGGGCCAAAGTAGAGATTTATAATCCAGGTGACCAAAAGCAGTTGGCTCAGAGAAAGAGTATAATTTAATTTTTCCAAGGAGGAAAGCAAAGGTCAGAGTCGGTGCTTGGCCTTAGGTCTGAGGGGTGAGGCCACAAACAGGAAGACCCCGGAAGCCCACATAGTATGGGAAGGGCCAAAAAGTGCCCGAAGCCCCTCCCGGTGTGTTGGCAGCCACATGGCCTAGGAGGACCTGATGTCATAAAGAATTAGAGAGGACTGGCCAGAACTTTCTCCAGAAAGGCTCCAGAAGTGATCACAACTACCCCCTCTTCACCTCCAAAACTACCAGGCAGTGGTCCTTCACGCTTCAGGTGTTTAATGCCCTGCAGAAGACGGGACCTTGTCTGTGGCTTGTCCCACATTCATGGGCCTGAGTTCTGCAGGGGCCAGTGTGAGCTTCCCTCCTGAGAGTGTGCCCTGTGGACAGGGGCCTGTTCACAGGCCATTTGCAACCAGTCCACGATGCGCTAAATCCAGAAGTTAAGAATAGGTGTTTAGAAATAGCAGTTTAACAATGTCCAGTGACTCTACTAACAAAAAAAAATCAGAACTTGGAAACAGCCTGCAACAGATTTGATATTTTAAAGTGAAAACAAACTGGTCTTCTACTAGAGTTGAGAATCATTGTTCTAGAGGCAAGGAGTATTTCTTGAGTCATCTTTACCTCCAGTACCTGAGTCAGGGTCTGGGATATCACAGATGCTTATCTGAAGTTACCCCAGTCCACAAGGTTTTTTTTTAAATAATAAGACTGAGGCTTGGAAAACATATGTGACTTGCCCAAATGCTAACGGCAGCACAGATCCTCAGCCCAGGACTCCTGACTTCCTTTCTAGAGCTTTCTCCTCTCTCTGCTAAGAGAGAAGAGACATAGGCAGCCCTGAAAATTTCATCCTGTCGTATACACTAAAAAACTTACCCAGTCTTCACCAGACTCTGTGTCTGAGACAGTTTATTTTTTTATATAAATTTATTTATTTTTGGCTGCATTGGGTCTTCACTGCTATGCGCGGGCTTTCTCTAGTTCCTGTGAGCAGTGGCTACTCTTTGTTGCGGTGCGCGGGCTTCTCATCACAGTGGCCTCTCTTGTTGCGGAGCACGGGCTCTAGGCGTGTGGGCTTCAGTAGTTGTGGCTCGCGGGCTCTAGAGCGCAGGCTCAGTAGTTGTGGCACACGGGCTTCAGTAGTTGTGGCTCGCGGGCTCTAGAGCGCGGGCTCAGTAGTTGTGGCACACGGGCTTATTTGCTCCGCGGTATGTGGGATCTTCCTGGGCCAGGGCTCGAACCTGTGTCCCCTGCACTGGCAGGCGGATTCTTAACCACTGTGCCACCAGGGAAGCCCTGAGACAGTTTAGAGTAGATTTTCCAATGAATATTTGCCACCTAGTGGTAAAACAAAGGTGTATGCACCTCGTATAGACTTCATTCATTCATTCATTCATTCAGTGTCAAACACCATATTTGAGAAATCACTTGTCCTTAAGAGGCTCATGGTCCCTTGGGAAAGAATCACGTAGAAATAGGTGATTACAACACAGTGCAACTTGGGCCGGGAAAGTCAAGTCCAGGGCACACAGGAGCACAGAGCAGAGCCTTCCCCTGGCTCAGGAAGCTAAGATTTCATGAGCAGTATTAAACTCAATATTTTAATGCTCAAAAAGTATTAGCTCCTTTCTTGTCTTGCTCTTGCTGGACCATCAGGACCAGGATAGCAGTTTTTGTTGCCGCCTCTTCTCTGGGTGAGGATGGACTCATGAGCTGAGCGTGTTAGGAATGCAGCCAGTGCATACCCTTTGGCTGAATGGGGTATCTGTCCCAAGCGCTGTATCCCCAGCCACCTCTACATCTGGTCTT
This sequence comes from Grampus griseus, assembly GCF_964374135.1. Lineage (NCBI taxonomy): Eukaryota > Metazoa > Chordata > Mammalia > Artiodactyla > Delphinidae > Grampus > Grampus griseus. The sequence continues at coordinate 69,137,266 of NC_139002.1, forward strand.
CGGGTCTGTTTTGAGAAAGTGTTGTTCATTTCCAGCGCCTGGTCAGGGCATCCGTGGGCTGTCACTCCTGTCTGTTTAGTTCTTCAGCTCTCTCATCCTGAATGTATTCCCATGCAAACAAGTTCTCCCAGTCTGTCAGAGCTGCCCTCCCTTGAGCCAAGGTGTCCAGCTTGCCTGCAATGAGCGATGCTTAACATAAGGGGGTAGGGGACAGGCCTATAAAGGGAGATTGGGGTCATCTCATGAACAGCCTGAATACCAGGCTGCTGAGGTTACACATAGACCAGTAGGAACAGGGCGGCCATTGAGTGTTTCTGAGAGGGAAGTGACCAGAGACAAGGGTATTCGTTCATTCAGCCAATAATTATTGACATCTGTTGTGTGCAAGGCACTGAGTGAGACTCTGTGCTGGGCCCTAGAAGCACAGAGATGAATAAGACCCAGTGTGGGAGACACATCACATCCCCCTGGGTTATAACACACTCTCTACCCCATGCAACAACTTCAAGTCCTTATCTCAGAGAAGGAAAGAAATCAAATTGTCTGTGAAACTTCATAGTATAGGAACTTAGCTACCGAAATTGTAAAGCCATAAGTCATGCTTCCAATTGTTCTGTAACTATGTAAACATCTTAATTTTTGTTTGCTTATCTATTTCAGGATAGAAATAGATAAGCAAACAAAAGAAGAAACAGGAGCCCCATCTCACGGAGAGATATTCTGCTACTCCTCAGATTCTGCCCCTGCATTATAACGTTTCGTCTCCTTGACACTGTGTAGCCAATGAGGTTTACAAGGCCTGGCTTCGCAGGCTAAGGGAGAATGAGGAAAGAGCAAGCAATTACAGACTGCCATGCTGCGTGTTATGATAGAGTTATGTACTAAAGAGCACTAAGGAGAAAGTGTCGGTTCTGTCCGATTCCATCCTGAATGAAGGACCTCACAAAATCATGAGCTGAATTTTGTAGGACAGAGAGAGTTTGCTGGGTATACAAAAGGGAAGGGCACACCAGGCTGCACGGAGGTGTGAAATATCTTCATGAAACTGTAAGTGATGGGAGAGCGCTAGGAGAGGGAGTAGGACAGACACATTCATTCACTCATTTTTTCCTCGAAGGTTTCCTGCGCACCTGTTATGGACTGTGCCCTGAGGGAAGCAGGAAGGCACACAGAAGTGCATAAGACACAGATCTCACCCTGAAAGGGCTCGAGGACTCAGAGTTCAGTTTGGCAGAAAACCCACAAAGCAGTGCTTTTTCTCAGAAGAGGAAGGCTTAAGGAAGGAAGGCAGATGATTCTTTCAGTCTTGCTATTGTTTTTCATCCTCACGTGGCTTATAGCCTCCGTTTACTGAGTGTCTACACTGTGCCAGGCGCTATGATAGATTCCTTACACACTAACCTATTTCAGTGAATCTTCACAACAACTCTGTAAATGTGGTTATTACTGATTTCGTTTTCCAGATGAGAAAACCAAAGTCCAGAAAAGTTAGGTAAATAGCCCAAGGTCACACAGCTAAAAATCAGAGTACTGGAATTTTGAGTTCTTTCCTTTTCACTGGTTCTTTGCTTTTCCTTCTGTTGACTCTCCATTCCTATGACTTTCATTCCTCGTCTGCATCTATCAGAATTCCACCCAGCCTCCCATATTCCACTCTGCTCTGATGCCTTTCCTGGTTCCAAGTACATGTTGTTTCTGCTCCTCCAATCTTCCACAGCATCTTGTATCCCACTTTGGCCCCTTCCCTGCCTCATATGATGGGTGTCTGCGTGTGCCTATGGAAGAACCAGCACAATGCAGGCGTCCATCTGAGCCAGGCTGTGCTCTGGACCCACCCCTTCCTCTCCCTAGTAGGGCTTTACATAGGGCTCACAATACATTAATAAGTGTCTGTTGAATTAAGCTGAATACTTTAGCTCTTGGTTCCCTGACAGAAAGACTGCTATAAGCAAAGCCGGTCATCTGACCTTTTTGTCTCCACAGCTGCCACCAGTTCTCCAAACTACAACCCATTCTCAGCAGGCTCCAGTTATAGCAATTCTTAATTATCTTCCTGTTCAAAAGCAAAATTAATGTTTCATTAATCAATGGGTAAAGAAAATCAAAAGTCTGTTAACTGGCAAGTCAATGCTGTCCCAAAGGGAATTGATCCATGTATGTTGTGGGCAGCCTGTTCATTGGTAACCACAGCTCCTGAGAGCAGCCCTCTGGGGAGATGCCGGAGGAACTGGAATCTTTTCTGAAATAGCTTTTAAATACATAGAAACGCATTGGATTCTTATTGGGAGTTTTGTGTGTGGGGGGGAGGGGAATAGGGAAGGGGAGATTATTTGCTTTGTGTAGAGACTAAGTATTTCATAGATGCATACGTTTAACCAACAAGCACTGACAGATATGTATGTGATATCTGGAGCAAAATTATTCTTTAAAATGTAATGAGCTCTCCACAGACTATATTCAAGAATCAGTGCAAATATAAAGGGTGTGCTCATCTGGCTGACGATCTCGGATCATGACTGCAAACATGACTGGGGCTTTCGAAATGAGGTTTTCCTGGTGTCCAAAGGGTTTTCTTTCTCAGATCGGTTTGCTGTTCATCTAAAACTCACCCCTTTGAATTATCTGCATGCAGATTAGTGACCCCAAATTTAAGCACATATATATATAAACATATAAAGGTTTATATTTATATATCAAGTACATAGAATGTACAATCCTAACCACAAAGAAGTGGGCCTAAGGTTAACTCCAAAGCTTTCAAACTAGGGCCTAAGACAGCAGCAGTGTTTGTTGCAGGGTGGGTGTCTGGCCTGGGTTAGGGATTTATTTTATTATCCCAGACCCCATGGAGGTTTTGCATTCTTTACAACATGCATCCTGACTTACTGGAATCTAATATATTAGCATCTAATATACTTTTACTACTTCCGGGACAATGCAAGGACCTTAGAACACTTTAATTCCTCTCACTCCAATGATACCTTAAGTATTATTGTTGCCAAGTAATGAAATTTTACATATATTTAGCCCTGCAAGGCTAAATTCATATTGTTCTGTACAGTCAATATTCACTTAGCGTCACCCCTATATTAACCCTTTCTGTTGCTCTTCCTTCCTTTTTGCGTTTCCATTTCCGTTCAGGGACCGTTTCTTTACACCTGAAGAATTCCTTTAGCATTGCTTTTACTGAGAATTTGCAGGCAAAAATTCTCTCAGTTTGTGTTTTTCTGGAAATGTCTTTATTTTGCCTTTGTTTTTAAAGGTTTTTTTTAATAAGTAAGTTGGCAATTATTTTCTTTCAGTATTTAAAAGACATGGTTCCTCTGCCTCTGACTTCCATTATTTCGTTGAGAAGTCCTGTGTCAGTCTGACTTTACTCTTATGAAGATAACGTGTCTTTTTCTATGGCTGCATTTAAGATTTTGTCTTTGTCTCTGGCTTTCAGCAGTTTTTACTGTATACTGATATGTGGTTTTGTTTGTATACATTTAATTTGTTCCTTTGGGGGTTTTGTAGCATTTGTTGAATCCATGGCTTTATATCTTTTGTCAGTTTTAGAAAATTCTGGCCAGTATTTCTTCAAAGATTGGTTCTACCCGAATTTTCTCTCTCCTCTTTATGTGGGACTCCAATTACATACATGTTAAGTTTTGCCATCATTTCTCATATGTTTCTTATGCTTTTTCCCCCTATATTCTCCATCACTTTTCCTTCCATACTTTAGTCTGGATATTCCCTAATCCTCTCTTCTGCTGGCCTAAACTAGTACTGTTAAACCTGTTAGTTCTTAATTCCAGTTATCCTATTTGTCAGTTCTAGAATTTTCACTTGATTCCTTTTTACAAATTTCAGTTTGTTGCAAAGTTCTCCTTTATGATTTCTGCTTCCTGGAACATATTTAACACATTACTGACCGAGATGTATTAATACGTCTTTTGTTACCTGAACATTATTGACCAGAGATGTATCAATACGTTTTTAGAGAATGATACAATTAACATCACCGTGTGAAGTTGTTAGAGCTTAAAATTGATCAAGGGTTCATTATACAACTTATGATTGTCGTTATCATTCACATTTTGCTCTGTTAGGTTTTTGTTTCAACCTTGTGTATATTATAAAAGTAAAATTTTCAAAAATGATGCATTGCAAAATTTTGAGTGAAGAAGAATTTTTTTGGTGAATTTTATGCAGATACTTTCTCTGATTGTCCAAGCGACATATATACTAGTGTCTCAGAAGATGGTAGTTCTTCAGAATATAGTTCTGATTCAGATGATGTGAATAGTAGACCAACAAAAAGACAAAAACCCTTAGTGATTGATTCTGATACGGAAAGTAAAAATGAAACTCACGGTGCTGGAGAATGCTCCTTTGCTTCTACAGAACAGTGGATTGAAGACAACATTTCACGAAAATTAGAAGCCTTTACAGGTGTGTCAGGTGTAACTATTGAATTTAATAACCCGCAAAGTGTTAGTGAAATAACAGAATTAATTTTGGGCCAGCCAAAATAAAAATCGCTGGTCACAGGCGTTAGTTTCTGCAAAAATCACACAGTGAATAAAGAGTTAATCACTGCTTTTATTTAAATACAGGTTTGAGGACTACAATATCTGGATTCCCTGTGAGACTGAGTCTATTGTCTTTTTTCCTTGGTCCAGTTTCCTTGTGTGTCTGATAATTTTTTATTGAATGCCAGACATTGTGTATGGAAAATTGTAGAGGCTCTAGATGACATTACCTTCCTTCACAGATTTACTTCTAGCAGGCAGTTAGAGCAGGGCAGATCACTTTAATCATATCTTGAGCTGGACAGGTGTGAGGTTGAATTTCAGTCTTCGTGAGAGCTACTTTATTTATGGTTCACCCCAGCTCCAAGAGTGTGGCTCTTCTGAGGTCCTAAGTGAAAGCCTGGGGACCTTAGTGTCTTCTTCTGGTTTCTGACTTACAGCTTTAATCTTCTCAAAATGTGAGGCTGCTGAAAGCTCTGTTCAGCCTCTTAGCTACTCACCGCTACTCAGATTTGCAAGCTCTCTATCCTGTGACGCTTACAAATCAGCAACTGCCACAGAAGGAAGGCAGTGCCAAGTGTGGGGCTCCCTCCTCTGTCCTTCCTTTCTCTTCAGGATCTTGGCTCAAGTCATTTTTTTCTCCCCAGTCCTGTGAGACTGCAAAAAGCTATGCTCAGCCTCTCAGCCTCTTAGCCTTGTGTGGCTGATGAAACAGCCAGTGTCTGGAGGGGAAAAGTAGCTTGGAATATCTGACTCACTTATGTGCATTCCCCTTCTCTCCAGGACCTCAGCCTTCAAGTCCTGGCTGCACTGAGAGCTCTCCAGTACATTAAACCAAATTGTTTTGTTGTGTCTTATCCATCTTTTCAAGTTGTTCTTGGCAGGTTGTTGGTCTGATACAAGTTAGTTCATCATCATTGGAGGTGAACCTAGAATTTCTTTAAGACTTTGGGTTCATCTCCAGCGTAAGCTGTGTCTCTAACATCATTCTGATCCTTTGTCTTCGACCCAGTCTCGCTTTCTGGTGTCAGTACTAGTGTGCTAAGGTGGGGAACTCTATGTCTTTTCATCTGCAGTTGTTCAGAACTCTCCTTTAAGTTATATTTGTTGCATAAGTTATATTTGCTATTTGTTTCCATTCCTCACTTATATTGCAAAATACTGTATTATACCAGGTGTGACTTCCTTCAATGTGAGTGTCTTGGCAAAATTCTGTGGTGTGGAAGGGGCTTATAATGCTCTGGTACTTTGATTGGCAGACTTCCCTCTGAGTTGATGTCTTTCTCCTGCTAATCGAAGCGCCATTTTTCTGTGTCCAGCGTCTCACTCCCATAAACACACTACAAAGGAACCACCTGCCCCTGAGTTTGAACTGAACCTAGCTGCCTTGGAGCTTTGCTTCCCAATTTATTGATACCCAGTGCCTGTGAGGGACAGACTTGCTAAGTATGTCGTGATAATTGCAAAGACAATTGGGTTTTGATTTTTCCAAATATTTAAACTCTTAAGAAATTTTTAAAACCGCTATGGATTTAAAATAAATAATATTTTACAGTAGTCAACTAGTAGGACTCTGATTTATTCTTCTAAGAAGTAGTGAAATTGTGTCACTTCTCAATGTTTGTGATATTAGATATGAGTCAGGAATTATTAAAGATTTCCTTGATGTTTTTGAAAAGGAATTATATTAAAGTAATGAACATTTTGCTGACTATAAAGAATAGACTGTTGGCTAGATGTTGATCACCAACCAATGCATAGATAGGAATGTCCAGTGTGGTAGACGCCCTCCGATTCAACTCAGTTGAGAGCAGTAGTTGATTACTATAATCTAAAACAGACTGTGTTAAGGCAGAGAATTTTAAAAATTAAAAATGAATATGTGACATAGTTTAACTTAAATCACGTCACACAAATGTATCTTCAGTCTCAAAGATACATCACTCCAGAAACTCATCAGCCTGGATTTCCAGTTGAGACTTTATGAAAGTGACTCTAGAACTTAAAGATACCTGCAAAGCAATCTGAGTGCAGAATCCCCAGCTTCTGCAACCTTTCCCAATCTTTAACCGTTATCTTGCTGTCACCTAGCTATGCAGTATTTTTAGCAACTTGCCTTCCAAAGCAGTCATAAAGTAACATCTTCCTTTTCTCACTCATTTCTTATCAATTTCAAAAAAAAATACAGTATAAGGGTAAGTGACATAAGGAGGTTTGGGAACAGACCCAACTTACTCTTAGTAAACATACAGCTCTAGTGCAAGAGCATAAGTGTGCTGCTGTAGCAAAGAGCGGCACGCGGCGGAAGCGCTCAGAACGCCATGGGCTCCGTCAGTACTACTCCAGAGGGGATGACAGGCATTGGTTAGTCCTGCAAGGAGCTTATGTGGCAGACAGTCGAGAAAGATTCTACAGTACTGCAAGGAGTACAACTCAGTTTGTTCAGGCTTGGGTTGAATCTATGTCTCTTGGAAGTCACCTTCCTTGCTACCACCCCTCACATTCACTGGCATCATTTCAGAATGATTGAAAATAGCCTTTTCACCAATCTGTAATGTAAATCTGTAAATGTATTAATGACAGTGAACTTTGTGTGTGTTACCAAGGGCCACATGCTATAAACACTTGACGTGGATCATCTCATTGAATCTGCACAGCTCTATTCAGTTATACTGTTAGCCTCGTTTTATACTTGAGGAAAATGTCAGGTAGACTCAGAGGAGTGAAACGACTTGCCCAAAGTGTTATCCATAGTAATGGTAGATGCAGAATTCAAGTCCAGGTCATCAGAATCCAGAACCCACATTTTTACACACACTGCATCCCTTGTCACAGAACTTGGAAGTTGGTGATGAGGCCTTTCTGTTGTAGCCTACTGCCTGCCTCTAAGGCTGAGGCCGGCTCCCCATGCTGTCATTTTCCTTCTTATGCCCCGGTCAGCTTCTTTAAATTCAGCCCACTTTCCTTTCCTTCAGGACTTGATGCTTTCCCTTTCTCTAGTCCTCTAAATTCTCCCCATCCCCCAAACCTGGCAAAGTGCAGGGTTCTGTCATCCTAAGCTCCCTCTTTATTCATTGATCCTGAGGACATCCTTGTGAGCTCTTTGTGATTTAAGGATTTTACTGTGATCACTATGGTGACATAGGGTAATAGAAAAACCCATGCGGGAAGAAAAACGACAGAGGTTCCAGAAACAACGTATTTGAATTCTGGTTCCTGAGCTACCGTTCTTCATGTCCATGCTGTGATGGGAACCAAATATTCCCTTGAGCTGTTGCCCTGCATATTTAATCCTGAGAATGGGGCTCCCCAATTCCCTCTGCTCCTTTAGCAACAGCCCTGGTTATCCCCACACCCATAAAGACTCCTTTTCCCAGCACAGATGCCCCCTTGTTTGGGGGAAGGGGAGCTTGTACTGTAAAGCCCTTCAGACTGGGAGGAAGCTGTTTCCCGGGAACTCTGCGCCTTACACATGACAGCAGTAACGAGTCCTCTGGCATTACCTAATGATCGCTGTTTAGGGCTAAATAGCATGGCTTTTGGAAAAGCTTTGTTAAAATGTCGGTATTTTACCTGGCACCCATGGGGTTGAGTGGACAGTGGGCAGGAGAGCCACAACTTCAGCCACTGTTAACCATTAACTCTGGAAACAGATTTGTTCATTGGAATAACTGTCACCCAAGAAGGACTTACTGCTTGTCCTGAAATGGCAAAAACTCAGAAAAAGCCCAAGGATAAGCTTAAACTGCCACTATCAGGTAACCTAATTGTCTGTCATCCTTCACCTTTTAGTATCACAATACCAATTGTTAGCTGGACACATGGCCACCCAGAATAAAGACTACATTTCCCAGCTTCCCTTTCATTAGCCATAGCCATGAAACTAAACTCTGACCAAGGAGATGTAAGGAAAAAAATGTGTGCAAGTTCCTGGAAGAGAAGTTAAAAGGAGAAAGCAGGTCCCTTTCTGTCCCTCAGACTCCCCACCTACAAACTTTTTTTTACATAAGAGAAAAATAGACTTTTATTCTTGTTTTAAGCTAGACATTTGAGGGCTCTAAATTATATGCAGTCAAATCTATTCCTGACATAGGTAAGAATTCCAAAAGTATTTCTGAGATTGAGATACTTGTTTCTTATTCCCTTTCAAGGTAACTGTCATGTGAAGGATATTTACATGGAAGAGTCTCTGACTTTCTTTTTCTTGACTACACTGTCTTAAAGCACACACATATTTTGGTTTCAAGTGACTGGGGAAGAGTCATTTGTTCTCATTGGTTACTGTCTTCTAGACACAATTTTTCAATTAAATGAGGGTTGAGAAGTCAGAAACAATACAGAATCCTACACAAACTTGGTCTCATCCTACAAGCAATCCCCACGCCCACCCCACAAGTGGGAAAACAAATGAAATAAGCCCACTTATTTTATTACTTGGATTCAATTGTTGCATACCCTGCAAGGAAATAAGAATAGATATTTCCGAGATTGAACCATCATCCACAAGAAGTCGGTAATATATAAAATAAATGCCTACATAAATTACAGCTAGAGTTGATAAAGTAATTTTTCACCATCAGACGGTTCCCAGTAAAAAAGCGCTAAAGTGTCAATCTGCGTGAAGCCTCCGGCCCCATTTCAAGTTATCTGTTAATTACACATCCCTCTTTTATTCCATTGCCTCTGCTATTGTGGCAAGTGTCTGGTTCATTTTATCCCAGAGTAAAAAATTAAATAGATTTCAATTGCAGCTGCTGCAGTGGACACGTTGAGATGCATTTCCTGTAGAGACCATGGCAGCCTGCTAGACTGGCCCAATGATGATTAATTTCAATGACTTGAATCACTGAAGAAGGGGGAAGCCGCTTCCATTTTAATTACAAGAGTGCAACACTTTCACCCCAGTTCATTGTCCTGAAACAAAAGACCTCCTGAAAGGCAGATTAAAAAAATCCAGGGTGTGGTGGTCTCTACTTACAAAGATCTCCTTTTTTCAGTCCGTGGCACCACAATTTAGCTCTGTACTGGGAAATACTGGCAAGCCGTTGGGGTTTGCAAACAGATTGGAAGATAGGAAGAAAGGTCATTCAGTTTATTTTTGTTTATTTTACTTGGGCAATTAAAATGTATTGAGCTGGTCAAGATATGAGATAGCATCTCTCCATCATTGTATGTGTTCTGCATAAAAGGGTCAAGAAAATTAACTCTGAAAATTAACTCAAATAAACATGTCTGAGTTTATTTATTTATTGTCCCACGGAGACAGAGCCAAAGACAGCCCAAGCTGTTTTCTTCTCTCTCCTTTTCCATTTGGATAAATAGCATCTTCCAGCAAGGCTCAGCACAGTTGCCACTTCCTCTGCCCTGCCCTGCAGTGGGAGTATTGGGGGTTGGGGGTAGGGATTGAAAAGAAGACCTTAGGTGAGACATGTCTGCCTGGGAATGCCCGTGTTGTGTGACCTTGAAGAGGTTCCTTAGGCTTTCTGAGCCCCAGTTTTCTCATCTGGACCCTGGAGGAGAATTAACATTCTCCTAGGTCATACTTGTTATGCATATTAAATGAGATACGTTATATAAAGCACTCAGGATGTTGCCTAGCCATAGAAGGAGCATCATAGGTGTAATTTACTTTTCTTTGCACATTCAGTAGCGTTTTTTTTTTAAAAAATCTCCTGATGCTAATTGATCAACAAGTCAGAAAACAGGGATTCAAATTAGACTCTGTTCTTTCTAACTCCCCCTGCCCAAGTAAAAATGTGATTAAATTTAGTTGTCTCTACTTCCCGTTTCAGATCCATTCCCTCCTTTTGGTCCTTACTGCTAACTGCCTTGATTCACGCATGGTTTCTTCATGGATGCAATTAATGCAACCTTACCCCCTCCCATCTTACCCCCTCCATTGCATCTCCATGAGGCTTCTAGAGTGATCTTTCCTGTCCTTCTCCTGTAGGGTGACCAAGCATCCCAGTTTGCCCAGGACTGAAGAGGTTCCCAGGATGTGGGACTTTGAGTTTTAAAGTCAGGACAGTCCTGGGCAAACCAGGATGAGCTGGTCATGCTAAATCTCCTACTTAAAAATCTCTCACTGGTTCCTCAAAGGTTTCAAGATGAACTGAAATTAATCAGTGTAATACACAAAGCCGTTTGTAATCAGCCCTGCCTTCCTCTCCACCTTCATCTTTACCACCCACCCCTTATTAGCCATGCCCTTTGCATCGGAAATACTAGGCTTCTGGAACTTCTTTCAAAGATGTTTCATGCTGTACCCCAGCCTCTTTTTTGTCTTTGCCTTTGCAGTTCCTTCTATGTGGAATGCCCATTCCCCTACTCCTTCCATCTGGCTAACTCCTTCAAATCCTAATGCCTCGCCTCCCCTAAGAAGCCTCCTCTTAGCACCTGCCTAACATAGATGCTCCTCCACTGTGCTCCCATAGCATCCTGATTTTGCCTCTGAACTGATGCCTCCTACATTTCACTATGTCTACCCTAATAGACTGAGAGACCCCGAGGGCAGGGACTGTGTCTTCTCTATCTTTGTAACTCTAGGAGCTGACACACAGTAAGTACTCACTGTTGAATGAATGAACAAGTGAGATGCACACATTTGCCTCCCTACCCCCATGACTGTGTGAACTCCTCAAAAGCAGAAAGGACATGTGTCTTGATTTTCTTTGATTTCTTTATTTTTTCCCCTAGCACTTGGTGCACGGCAGGGCTTAATGCATATTTTGAATCAATGAATAAATAAATGAACGAACAAGTACATCTTTCTTTAGGTATGGGCCAGGCAATGAGCATTCATGGTGAAATAAACTTCCCTTCAGTTCAAGCCCTCCCCCAGCCATGTGCCCTGGACAAGGCACTGCTTGTCAGAACTAAACATGGCCCCACGCTGTCCCCAGGTAGCTATCAGCTGGAAATCACTGGGGTCATGACCTTTCATATAGACACAAAGTCCAGAAGAAAAATGGTTTCTGTCCAAAGGCTGATATCAGATCTAAGAAAATTCTCCACTGGATTCCCTACACCATTGAGTATAAAGGCCACTGGCAGATAGGGAAGAGATGGCTTTCCCAGTACAGAGAGCTGAAGTATGTGTCATTTCCACTTCTGGAGTGGTTTGGTCTTTTTGGAGCTCAGCATTAAACAGCTGGGAGCCCTTTTTGACAGTGCAGGTTCCACTGCCTGATGGCAAGAAGTCAGGTAGCAGGCAGGGTCCGTCCGTTTCCGCCAGCCACCTTTCCAGCCAGAAAGCTATAACTTTCTCCCCTGTAAAAGTTTTATGGCAAGTTGAGTAGAAATCCTAACAGGGATTAAGACCTCAGGGGGTTGGCAGGGTGGAGAAAGTGAGAACAAATTAGAACATGAGTAATTGTTCCTGGAAATAAGTGTGCAATGGAAAAGGGCCTGTAGTCTCACAGACCTGGGATCAGAACCTAGTTCTTCCACGTAAGAGCTGAATGATCCCAGTTAACTGGCTTCAATTTTCTGATCCCGACAATGAGAATAACAGAACCTGCTTGGCACAGGGTGTGTTCAATACACATTAACGCTCTTCCCCTCTCTTGATTCCAGTGTATTTGCTAAAATGATACTTCTTGTCTGACAAAGGATTTTTCTCCTCATTTGTGTTTCTTTACAATGATAACGCTCATAGAGATTGTTTTAAATGAAATCAAGTTTAGATTTATTCGTTTTCAAAAGTACTTAATTTTTTGTCTTTTTCCCTTGTTTGTTTGCTTTATTGAAGTATAGTTGCTGTGCAATATTATATGTTACAGGTGTACAGTATAGTGATTCACAATTTTTAAAGGTTATACTCCCTTTATAGTTATAAAATGTTGGCTATATTCCCCATGTTGTGCAATATATCCTTGTAGCTTATTTTATACCTAATGGTTTGTAACTGTTCATCCCCTACTCTTATCTTGCCCATGGAGATTCCGTGGGGAATCTCCCCACAGGTAACCACTAGCTTGTTCTCTATATCTGTAAGTCTGCGTCTTTGTTGTTTTATTCACTAGTTTGGTGTATTTTTTAGACTCCATATATAACTGATACCATACAGTATTTCTCTTTCTCTGTCTGACTTATTTCACTTAGCATAATGTTGCTGCAAATGGCAAAATTTCATTCTTTTTTATGGCTGAGAAATATTCCATTGTGTGTGGCCATATAGATATATAGATAGATATAGATCTATCTATCTATCTATATATCTATCACATCTTCTTTATACATTCATCTGTTGATGGACACTTAGGTTGTTTCCATATCTTGGCTATTGTAAATAATGCTGCTGTGAACATTAGGGTGCGTGTATCTTTTCAAATTAGTGTTTTTGTTTTTTTCGGATATATATCCAGGAGTAGAATTGCTGGGTCATATGGTAGTTCTATTTTTAGTTTTTTGAGAAACCTCCATGCAGATTTCCACAGTGGCTGTACCCGTTTAGATTCCCACAAACAATGTAGGAGGATTCCCTTTTCTCCACGTCCTCGCCAGCATTTGTTGTGTTCTTTTTGATGATAGCCATTCTGACAGAGGTGACATCTCATCGTGGTTTTGATTTGTATTTCCTTGATGATTAGCAGCATTGAGCATCTTGTAGTGCGTCTGCTGATCATCTGCATTTCCCCTCTGGTAAAATCTCTACTCAGTTCTTCTGCCCATTTTTTTAAACATGTTTGTTTTTTTGATGTTGAGCTGTATGGGCTGTTTACATATATTGGATATTAACCCCTTATCAGTCAAATCATTTGCAAATATTTTCTCCTGTTCCGTAGGTTGTCTTTTCATTTACTGGATGGTTTCTTTTGCTGTGCAAAAGCCTTTACGTTTAATACGTCCCATTTGTTTATATTTGCTTTTATTTCCCTTACTTTAGGAGACGGATCCAAAAAAGTACTGCTGTGATTTATGTCCAAGAGTGTCCTGCCTGTGTTTTCCTCTAGGAGTTTTATAGCGTCCGGTCTTTCATTTAGGTGTTTAATATACAAAATTACTTTTGAAAAGAAGGGCAGTGGTGTGTGGAACAGGAGAAAATTAGGACTGTCAAGGGGTGTCTGGGAAATGTGGTGGTTCTATCCATGAGCCAACCATGAACGCTAAAAAATGGTGGTTTGTAACTTGCTGTGAGTCTCTGGAAAGGTCTGGAAACATCTGTGTTCTGCTTTGACTCTCACACTTGCTCTCTTGTCTCCCTTTTCTATACCCCTTGCTGTCTGTCCGTTAGACTCCTTATTTCCATACACTGTTGTTTGTGATAGCTATTCATTCACCTTCCAAGTTCACTAATCCTTTAAAATTGCATTTGAATCAGCATGTGTGAGGGAAACTTACTCCCTTTCAAGCCAAAATCTTCCCACAGGGAGATGTAGAAGACAGCTCAGCAAGACTAAATCATAAAGGGTTTCAGAATCTGAGGCCCAGGTTCTAATGCTGGCCTCTTCATCCTTACACATGATCCATGCTTATCAGCCATTAGGTAAAATCTCTAAACACCTGTTACTCAGTCCAAGTTTTCATCCCATGCTAGAAACCACTGCATCCCATGCTTAGCAGATAGTCGCCCTACCTCTGCTTGAATGCCTCCCATGTCAGGGCCCTCATTTTTCTGAACTGACATACATGGTTGTGCAGCATGTGCACTGTACAAAGGCGCTCAGCTGAGGAAGGAAATGGGAGCTAAAAATCTAGTCTCCTTTCTTCTTGTCAAGCTGAGTGCCCCCAAAGGGACTCCTTTTTTTAATTTGACCATCCATAGGGGACTCATTTTTTTACTTTTCACAAAGGCATCATATAGACTAGCAGTGACCCTGTCAGGCTGACACGCTCCAGCACTCTTAGAAGGGGGTACCACTCACTAAAAAGTGGAAGAGACTTCAGTCTCCATCTTGAAGGTGTCATTTCAGATGCCAAGTGGGGAGTAAAACTTTGTGTCCTTTGGCTCCTCTTGGCAAGGGCCAAGTCCCCAAATGAGTCCAGATGTGGAGAGACCAGCAGTTAGTCGGCATCCGAGCTAATGTTTCGGCAAGGGAAGACTATACCAAAATAAACAAGGACCTGTGACAGCTATGCTTGATCATTTATCAGATTGCAAAATCTTACCCATGACTGTGAAATGGCTTTATGGTTAGGAAAATGTACTAATAATTGTATTAGGCAGCAATTAAACTTAAATTCCTTTTAACTATATTTGATGTCATCCTTTATCTGGGCCCATTAGAGTAACATTAAGGTGTTTGTGCAGATAGCTCAGTCATTTCAAATTACTTTCCTGTCTAATGTGGGAGCCTTAGGTTGAATTCAATTTTGGAGACACCAGGCATGCAAATTAGATCGTCTCAGTGTTCCTTGCAGAAGAAGCCAAAGAAGAGCTATTTTTTTTCCCCTCTCCTGCTTAGCAATGTTCATGGAACACAGCCTTCTGTGCAGTTAGAGGTATAGACCCTTTACTGCACAAATTCTCACTTGAACCATTAAGTATTGCTAGCAGACACAACGTCTGGTTAATATGACACCATTGTTGGAATGTTTTTAAGATCTAATTAGAGCCAGTAAGTTTTCTCTCCTATTCTTCTGTGTATCATAGTTAGTGTTTGTTCTGTCCCAGCCCTCTAACTTTAAAGTTGAAAGAAGGGTAGAGAGAAGGAATGAACATTTATTAGACACCATCTGCTAAGTTCTGGGTAAGATACTTAATGCCTGTAACAACCCCGTGAACAGTGGCTTATTATATCACTTACAGATGGGGAAACTTTGGCTCAGAGAGGGTTAGTAAAGTGCCCAAGGTCACACAGCTGCCAAGTTCTAGAGTTGGGGTTTCAACTGTCAGCCTCTCTTTGCCACTTACTGGTTCTGGGAACTTGAATACTCTGATCATCAGACTCCTCATCTATAAACAGGGATTGTAATAGTACTTACCTGCTCACAGTTCATTGTGTGGATCAAATACAGTAATAAATGTAATTGGCCCTTGCAGAAGAAGATGTGCTCTACAGGTGGGATAATAGTTGGTGTCCCCTGACATTGCCATAAGGTCTTGGGTGGAATCTGCCTTTCTTCTGTGGGCCTGAAACCACATATCCACTGCTACAAGAAGGTTAGAGAGAGCACGAGTTAAACCTTAACTCAAGATAAATTAGATCCAAAAGGAACAAAAGACAACACCGTGAGTTATTCACGGTTCCAAAGGTGATTTAGGGACTTCCCTGGTGGTCCAGTGGTAAAGAATCCTCCTTTCAAAGCAGGGGACGCGGGTTCAATCCCTGGTTGGGGAACTAAGATCCCACATCCTGCGGGGCAACTAAGCCTGCACACCAGAACTACTGAGCTCACACGCCTCAACTAGAGAGCCTGGGTGCCGCAAACTATAGAGCCCATGTGCTCTGGAACCTGTGCGCCACAACTAGAGAGAGAAAACCTGCGTGCCGCAACTAGAGAGAAGCCCACACGCTGCCACGAAGAGCCCGTGCACCACAACTAAGACCTGACGCAGCCAAAAATAAATTAAAAGATAATAATTTAAAAAAAGAAAAAAAAGAATTAATACAAAGGTGATTTAATGGCTCTGCAACTCTTGAGGTGACTGTTTCCCCATCTGTCAACAGGGAGTGTGCAGGCTGATCTGTGGATTAGACGAGATGGTGTTATGTGAAGCATTAAGCACGTTGCCCAGAACTGAAACACTCAACAGACTAATAATTTCATTTATCAGTCATGTCAACCCATCTTAGTCCCTGGCAATCTTCCACATATGTAATCCCTGCCCACTTACAGATTCCCTCTTCCAAGTCTCTTTCCTCATTGATCTATTAACATAAACTCTTTCTCCAAATAGTCATTGTACTTGGCATCGATCTCCTAACTTACAGCTCTTACCATCATGATTGCAATTGCCGTTTGTCCAGGTTCTAGCGATGCTGTCATCGTTTTCTCTTGGTCACCATGATAAATGTTACTAATACCTCCTGCCTCAGACCCTTTGTGGAATGAGACAAGACATTAATTTATTAATTGAGAGAGTAATGACTCATGACTTTCCCAATCATTATTAATTGCCGTTACCTTTAAGCATCACACGGTTGAGGGGTTGAGAGCTAGGCTCAAGGAATGCTTCTTCCTCTCATGGGAAATATGAGAGCTGTCACCAGCCAGGTAGAGAGAGTGAACGTCATCTTGTGAGTACTAGTGTGTTAAGGCCGTTGTGGCACAAACCACAGCGGCACCACTCCATTCCTTTGTGTTCCCAGGCTCTGATCGGGCTTTTCCCGAAACTGCTGGGATTCTCTCAATGTCACACACCAGCCTTGCACTGCGGGCGCTTCCCTCACCCCAGGACCACTCTCCACCCAGGAATTCCTGAGAGCCAGCCAGGCACGATGAGAAAACAATGAGACTGTTTGTCCTGACAGCCTCCAGGGTCTCTGCAGGCTCTGATCAAGGCAGCACGTAGCTGCAATCTTGTCGCGCCCTCTCTGAGAGGGCACCCGTCCTCCAGCACTCAGCGCCCATGGAAGAACAAAAGCTGCAGATGCTTGGGTCGGCAGAGGGGCACACCAGGGAGAGCCCAGACCCTCCATCAGCCCATGCTACCCTACCCCCATTCACACCTAGCTCTCATACGTGAGGAAGGCAGTCCTTGAAGGGTCACATGAATCTCTTCTGCAATTCTCTTAGCCCTGAGGCATTTCCACTTCGACATAAGGGTCATGCCAATGCAAAGCACACACTTTTGCTGAATTATTCCCATAAAGCAAACAAAGTATCGCACACTCCCTTTATCACAGGGTCTACCTGGAAACCACACCCCCCAGCCCCATCACCAATCATTTTCTCTTAAATATTGTAGCCATTACTCCTTACTGTTGGCTGCAGAGTTCAGCTGTCAGTTTTGCCCATGGCATACCACCCTTTACCATCTAACATCTAAATGAACAGTTTACCTCCCTTTACTATCAGCCCTGACTGTTGGGCAACCCCTGTGCCCCACCCCTTTCTCTTAAAGACTCTTTCTCAGCCAGACTTGGCTGATCTCGTAATTCACCTGTGGAATCTTGCAACCATTTTCCGGAAGGAATAATGGGAACAGACCAGGGGCTTGGTTCCAAGTTCAGCTCTGGGTTTGAACCTCGCATTCTGCTGCTTTTGATTTAACTCTCTGTAAGTGCTTAGAGCTTTGCTTTTCATGAATCCCATTCATTCTTCCTTGGGTGATATTTCTTTGGGGATGGTCATGGCAGTCCTGCTGATGGATACTGCCTTCCTGGAACAATGTCTGTGGAAGTGTGTGTGTGTGTTTCAGTGGTGGGCCCTGTAAACAGGAGCATGTTCTGTACAGACTCATCTGTAAGGAGATGTGTTTTGTGACCTGCCCGTCACAGACACCAGGATGCTGACCAATCAGTGAAGGAGTTAACAGTCGTGATCCACAACTGGAGAGATTCCTTACAACACAGAGGGTAACAACAGAAGGTATCGGTGAAACCTGAAACTATAAGGCAGAATGAATTCTATACAGTTTACCCAGGAGATTAAAATGTGTACAGAGCTACTGCAAACAGCATACAGAAATCACTACAAGGAGAAGTTGGATTAAATATCAGTCCCTCCAAAACAGGGCACTGGGCAAGCCCTTGGCCTAGGCCAGCCAGATAGAGCTGTCCTGGGCCTCCCCAATCCACCTCTGTCTTTGTGGTGGTTCTGTGGTTTCTGCTGACCAACATCTGGACCCAGGCTAATGAGTACCCTTTCTCATCTGAACCACTTCCTTAGTTCAGAGCTGAGGTTCACATTGCAAAGCGTTCTTATTCTTTATGTCAGTCCAATGGATCTGACATGACAGGCAAAAGACTAGGGGGTTTTCAATGCCAGATTTTGCATTTGATCTTATAGTCAACAAAGATTATTGAGCTGGGGAATAAATCCTAATAAGAATATGCACCTCCCCAGGTTGTATGAGGATCACATGAAATAATACATGCAAAATGAGTTTGAAGAGCATCTTATTTGTCTCTGGTTGTTATTATTATTTCTTTCTGCAAGGAGCTCTCCCCTGCTTAGTGATTCCTGGCTTGTTCCTTTGGACTCCCCTTCAGAAAGGCAAGCCAGACACATGTGACAAGTTAAACAGGCATAGAAGATATTTTTATCTGTTTAAGCCAACAACAGTAAACGCATCACAAGACAGTATGTGATTAATCGCCAAGTGAATTGTGAAAAGAATAATTGCCGGAAGCATATGAAGGATGGAGGGGTTGGCTCTGGCTGGTCGGGGAGGGGGAGAATGAGGCTTTGGAGAGCCTGTAGAGAATAATAGAGATTTGTTCTGGGTCTTACAGGACAGATGGGATTTGGGCTGGTGAGTCAGGGGGTTGGTGGGGGGGGAGGCATTCCAGGGAAGATATGTTATATAGAGCAGAGTGGACAGTTAGGCAGTGGGCTATTCAGGGAAAGTTGGAGGTGGGGGACAGTGGGAAGAGCAGAGCATGGATGTAGTGGGAAATTGTGAGTGATGTTTGCTCTGACTCTGTGCCTTTAAATGAGGCCGACACACTTACGCCACATACTCTAACCACCTGAAAGATAAGCTCCAATCCGGGCCGTGTCGTTTGCCCACCACCCCCTCCTGCTTGCTCCTTACCCACCCTTTGCCATCCCAGCTCAGCTAGATGCCTAAGCTTGCCTCCGTTCCCGTTTACACCCCTGCTCAGACCCTGAGAACTTGATTCTAATGTTTGACCTCAGAGGTTCACTTCTCAACTCCGGCTCAAACCTATAGAATCAAAGCTAACACATACGTAGGCCTTTGTGAGGGTATCGGTGCTTGAGATGAGAAGGTCCGACGTGGCATCACCCATAAAGGTAGCGTCAGGATTTGAACCCCAAGCTGCCTGACCCCATAGCATGATTCCCAACCACTAGGTAGATGATACAGCCTCTTATTGCCTAACCCACCCCATTGGTTCTTTCCTCTTTGGTCATCCTTGGATAGGGTGGCTTACTCCAGTCAACCCTTAGAAACCTAGACCCTGCCACACGCTGCCATCCTGCAACAAACCCTGGGTGCCAGGGTTGTGACACAGGGATCATTGGTGGAGCCGTCAGGTTAGAGTCCTAGAAGACTTCAACACCCACATGTATTGTATTGGATCCTGTTGACAAAGGGAGCCAATGAGGGTTTCAAGATGCTTATAATCATGAGGAATAATATGATCAAACCCATGTTTTCAGAAGGTGAATTCTGGCACCCAGTTCAGGACAGTCCTGCCTGTTCCATCTTGGACTGTGGAGAGGTTACAGGTAGAGGGTACAATTTGAAGCCTGTTTTGTGGTTCAAGGCAAGGCAACAAGGGTCTGAATGAAGGTAATGATGATGGAAATAGACAGAATATGATAATAAAGAATGAATTCATTTCGTTGTGAAATAAAATGTGTTTCCTCTGAAATAAACGTTCCCAACAACGGTGTTGTATTATGGGTAAGGAATCACCTTATGGCCTCATAGATCTTTGGGGCTCAGAATACATCTCAGGTATATCATCCTTCCTTGGACTGTGTTCTCGAAACCAGCGGAGGCTGCATGATGTGGCGGGAAGCTTGGGGCCCCGAGCTTCTGGGCACTGCCCAGAAGTCAGACGGGCCTGTGTTCAGATAGTGGCTCCACCACCCAAGTAACCACGTGGCCTTGGGACGGTATTTAATCTCTCTGAACCTGTCTCATCTGCCAAATAGGGATAATGATGTGTGCCTCAGAGGGTTGCTGTGGGGATTAAAGAAGACAGTGGATAGAAAGGCTATGATTAGCATAGAATAAATGTCGTTTTTTGTACTTATCATTTCTTATCCAAACATCTCATTAAAGGCCCTGCATAATCACCCATAAAATCTGGTTTGAAATAAGAGTGATTGGGTTCAGCCGACCCTTTGGAAAGCAATTTGGCTTCCCAGATGGATTCCACTGTGTATTAAGACACAGAAACATGTTCAGATCCTTTGACCCAGTTGTTCCACTTCTCAGAATCTATTCTTAGGAAATCGTCCTTGATACGGGAAAAGCATAATACACAGAGGTTCACCGCACAGGTAGCTACAACAGTGAAAAGTTAGAAGCAAAGGGAACATCCAGAAGCGGATGACTGAGGAGTTCTTTTGCAGTCAGCTCGTGCTCTCAAAATGCTTTACATCAGTATTAAATCCAGAGCTCAGAACAATGTTTTAAAATGAGTCAAGTACATCAAGGAGCAAGCATATTCTTTTCTTCATCTCATTAAGCAAGTCCTCTCCTCTGCAGGGCTCCCCTGTGGCCCACAGACCAGCAATTCTATCGCCTCTTCTCCTACAGTCTGCCATCTGGGCACACGGGGGCTTCATGCCAGAACCCACCACTCAGCCTTCAGCTCCTCACCCAGCTGCCCCAGCCCCTTAGCTCTTTCCCTCACAGATACAGAAGTTCTCTCCACGACTGACTGGTGTCCTTGGGCTCGGCTCTCTTAGCATCTCCCATGGCTGCCTTGCAAATGCATCGTCCTCCGCCTGCCCCCCACCCCCTCCCTGGCAACCCCGCCTCACATCCCTGCTGTGGTCCCACTTCCAACTTCTTTTCCATTATTTCCAACACAGTTTGTTGTGTCCTTCTAAGCTAGAGAAAGTCTTTTCTCGAGTGTCCAAAATTTGTTCATCCAGATAAACTTAACGAAGGGGAGAAAAACATGGACTTAGATGTTAAAGTTATTTAGAAGCCCATGTACACTTGAATCTGAGTCTTGGAGTCTTGAATGCTTTGTGAAATCCCTCAAGAGAGGACTGAAATTTTATTAAACCACATCATTTCAAAGCTGGCATCCATGAAGTTAGAAACACAGACATTCCTCTGGTTAAAAAGAAAAAAAACTCAGTAAAATCTCTTGTTCTGCCTTTATCTTGTAAGCTGGAACTTCTTTTGATAATGACTAGGAGGGAGAGCATTTAGTTCCTCTCGAGTTTGTATAATTATGTGCATTTTGCAATTTCTTAGCTTTTTGGCAGACACCAGGGAGCATTTGACTTCAATGCTTTCAACTCTAAGGACAATTTCGCAGCTGGGCTTTTCTTGATAGCTCCCACATCTGGACCCTGAGTGGCCCCGGTCCACCATATGGTGAGACCCTCTGTGAACCTCCACAGCAGAGCACAGAACAAGCTGTACCCAGCCCTGTCCTTCCCTCACTCCCAACAGCCTCGGGGGCAGGCCTCTCACCATTGCGACACGAGTTAATGGGCATTTTTTTAAGTAAATAGGGTAATAACTTCTTTTTAATGTTGTTTTCCTGGTTGAACAATAATCAGTCAATATTTCAACGCAGTATTTACTGAGCACCTACTGTGTTGGAGTCCCGTACTGAGCACTAGAGATAGGAAGATAGCTCGCGTTAGTCCATTCTGGCATCTTTCTCCCTCACTCCCTCCTCCCGTCTTTCCTTTCTGAGGCATTGTTTAATGAATGCTGAAAAACGAAAAGGAAAAAAAACACAGTCCCGGGGCTTCCCTGGTGGCGCAGTGGTTGAGAGTCCGCCTGCTGATGCAGGGGACGCAGGTTTGTGCCCCGGTCCGGGAAGATCCCACATGCCGCGGAGCGGCTGGGCCCGTGAGCCATGGCCGTTGAGCCTGCACGTCCAGAGCCTGTGCTCTGTAACTGGAGAGGCCACAACAGTGAGAGGCCCGTGTACTGCAAAAAAAAAAACAAAAAACAAAAAACAGTCCCACCACTTCATATGTAAAGAAAAAAAATGAACGTCTCTCCTTTCCCATCCCACCTTCTAAACCCCAGAGGTGGTAAGGAGCCTTAACAGATTGGTGTTTGTCCTTCCCAACTTTTCCTTCAGTGCATTTAAATGAAGCTATCTGTCTGTCCATCTGTATACCCAGACGTTTCTAAGAGAAACAGAATGATGCTATACTTATTAGTCCTCACAATTTTCTTATTTTACTTAATAAATTATTATTAAGTAAACCTACTTCATTATTTTTAATGGTTGATTAGTATTCCATTCAATGGAAGGTCCATAATTTATTCAAACATTCCCCTACTGGTAGACATTTAGGTTGTTTTCAATTTTTGTGCTATTGTTGTTATAAACAATTATGTAGTAAACATCTACAGATATATGGAATATATATATATATATATATATATATGCTTACATAGCTGTGTTATTATTTATTTATAATGGATTCCCAGAAGTGGCATTAGTGAGTCAAAGAGTGTGTATCCTCTTCAACTGTAATAGATATCACCAAATAGCTTCCCAAAAGATGACATTCATTCCCACACCAACCAGCCATGTGTCACGATGCCTTTCTCCCTTCTTCCTCACCAGTGCTAGAGGTTCCCATCTTTTTTATTTTTGCCAGTCTTGTAGACAAAGCTATTACTGTTTTATTTCACATTCCCCTGATTCATCAAAATGTTGAGTATCTCACATTTGTGTATGTTTCTTGTCCATTAGCACTTATTTTTTAATTACTTCTCCACGGGCTTTGGTGTTGTTGGCACTATTAATTCTGTCTCACTGCAGGCCAACTAGGCAGCCAGCACCACACTAGACACCTGACATGCATTGTTGTGTTTAATCCAATAACCCTGGTATGAGGTAGGTGCTATTACCATCTCCATATGACTGACAAGAAACACCTGAGGCTCAGGGTAGGTAAGCAACTTACTTGTCCAACATCAGAATCCAAGCCGTGTAGCTGGGATTTGAATGCAGGTCCACTGGCTCCAGAGTATGTATTCTTCCCACTATCCTAGGCCACTTCTCACAAGTCTGTCCTCCTCTGTGCTCTCCCAGGCTTCGAGTCTTAGCTTTTTTCGTTAGCTGATTTTGTTCATCTCCCATCTGATGGCAGTAGCCATGGACTAGGAATCCAACTCTGCACCAACTGGCCCCTGAAGCAACAGAACTTGGACAAAATAAGAACCAGTCTCTACCTTGGAAGAGCTCACAGATTAAGTTTATAGACGGTGCATTGACAGTTTCATTTCCTCCTGAATTCACAACCTTGTACCTGAGCTTTCTGCCTCTTCCCCAGACCTTCCCACTCCCACCTTCCCTGAAGTAGGACTCCTGTAACATAGAGGAATTGCTTTCTTCCCGCCCCAGACGCTTAAAACAGTCGGGCACATTTTGTTCTTCATGAACATTCAGCACAGGGCACACATTGTGAAATAATAAATGGAAGGGAAGAAACAGCAAGGGCTGCGTGAATTTTGGGCTCCAGGAATTTTCTTCCAGAGTAAGTTAGCATCCATTTCAGTCTTGCAAATAGTCCTGAGCCAAGAGAGTCCAAATCAAAGCAAAAATCTATCAAGAGAATTCTGATTTAAAACTTAAGAAAACAGCCTTTACATATTTTTAGAACAACCCAGAAAAGGATACATCTGTGACTCGCAACAGCTGGAAGTTTACTTTTCTGCCAAAATTATGCCGATTACGAATGCCATAATGGTCGGACAAGACGCAGTCAGGATGCAAGCCATCCTGTATTTTTCGTATATTCAGATTTCAAGTAACCTTCCCTCGCGTACATTAAACACCGACCCCTCTAAACTGCCTTTTGAACACCAAATGCCAGCCAGCCGCACAGTTCATACAGCAGTGTTTGTATCGTTATTTGAGGATTTTATTGTATTTTGCCCTTATTGGCTTAATAAAAAGAGTGGGAAACTAAAAGAACAAAAATAATAAGAAGCAAGGGTCTTATAAGCTCACGTTATACTGCTACTTGAAAAAATAGAAGAAATTATGGGGCGTGCTGAAAACAGAGTAACATGAATCTCAGAGGTCATTGGGCTTAAGCCAGTTAACCATGTGTTCAGTTGTGAAGAAGAACAGCAGAATTAAAGAACATGTCTTGAAAAGGTTGGTAGCAAACTGTGGATAAAAGACAAGGTATCATTGGGAGATTACACATTTCTTGTAGCTGATTAAAAATAGGAGGCTAAAAATAGGCTTTAAAAATAGCCTTCTCCTGCTTGGGACCC
Source organism: Grampus griseus (assembly GCF_964374135.1). Lineage (NCBI taxonomy): Eukaryota > Metazoa > Chordata > Mammalia > Artiodactyla > Delphinidae > Grampus > Grampus griseus. The sequence goes on from NC_139002.1 coordinate 69,161,803, forward strand.
TGCTAGGTAGCAGTGTGGATAAAATGTTGGTAACAAATTGAGGGTAAAATACAGTGTGTCATTAGGGAGTTGAATTATTATTATTTCTTGGGGGGTTACTGAAAATGGAACCTTCTCTCACCTGGGACTCTGCTAGGGCAGGGTCTCTCTTATTCGCTATCCTGTCCCAGTGCCTTCCTTGCCCATAATAGATACGATCAGTTGCAGGTTCAACATTTTAAGGACCTCACTGTGCACAAGCGTAAGGTATGTTTTCTGGTCCCTAGATATAGAAAGGGAAGCAGGAAAGAAAGGATTCCCAAGGCTGCTCTATTACTGTGCCTTAGGATGGACCAGCAGCTTATAGGGGCACAGAGGACTTGAGCAGAAAGGGTGATAATGAAGTCCTTCTGTTACACTGTTGTCCAGATACTTTCTCGCACTGCACCCCTTCCTCCAGGTCACACAGACAGCTGGCCAAAGCCAGGCAGGTCACAGACCCGGCCAGGACATGTGTCTGAAGGGCAAAGGCAGGACTCGGGACAGAGGTGCTTCTCATCAGAGGGTATGGTGTTTGGACAGTGGGTGGGACTGGATGTTGTGCCCAGGAGGAGGGAGATGCAACGTCAAGATCCAGGCCAATTATGCAAGCCAAGGGAGAAAATGAAAATTCATGGTCAAGGTAAAGAATCAGACCAGAAGTGCTAGTGGTTGAAGAGTATTCAAGTGGATGAGTCTTGAGGAATTCTCAAAGTCGACTGAAGGCATCCAAACTGACATTTCCTACCAACTCGTTATGTGCATTTGAAGAAACCGGAGCAGAATACATGTGGCTGCTGAACAGAAGATGGATAAATGACAACATGAGAAACAAAGTCTAAACTCGTGCCCCAGCAGAGGAAGCCTCTGGACTGTTGGCTCCAAAGAATAGTGAAGCCAAAAACGACACAGTTGAGGTCAGACATTGGAGAAGTATTTCAGTGGTGCCAGCGCCACAAGCATAGAGGAAAAGCAGTGTCAGCAACATGTGAGGTCAAGAACAATGCAAGAGCGGGGGTGGGGAGTGGGGCGGGAGCTGAGATGCTAAGATTAGAGCCAGAAGGGCTGGCAACAAGGCCGAGGAGATGATCAGGATGGCTCTGCAAGGATGGGGCCTGGTTAGAAGGGCCTAGCCTCACCCCCATTGCCACAGCACCCCAATCTTATAGACATCACACTCTGAACTTCATCAGCGATAGCTTGTGAACATGTGCAAGGCCGAGGAGGCATCGTGGTTAAAATACCTACATGCATGCATGCATACATACATGCATGTTACCCTGCTCCAGGGTTTTTGAGGATGGTAGGCCCTGCTTGTCCCAGAAATGAAAGGGATGGTGATTCGTTTCACTTTAAGTGACCTTAATGTTTACTTTAAGTGAACTCACATTCAGTGTGTCTTTCCTTCAAAAGGCTGCTCTCTGAGATGCTTGGGGAGGAGAGTCCTCTCATTGTTCAGCCTGCCACAGCTCTGCCTTCCCCCAAGCTGGTCTTCCTCAGACAAGCAGAGCTGGGACACTGTCTCCAAAGCATGGGGATTGCCTAGATGGCCCAAGGGAGAGGCAGGGGATTGGTCAGTGTCCGTATGGGAAGGTGGTAAATAGGGGGAAATGCATGTCCAGAATCTCGCTGCTTCTCAGGCAGTGTCCTCAAGTAGGAAGCTACAAGCTGGGTTATAATTCAAGGCGTATGTCCCAAGCGGGTGCCACCTGAGTTTCCAACCACATCCATGTCCTGCTGGAGAACTGTTATTCTGTCTTCCTGGTGAGGAGATTCTAAAATATCCCATCAGTCTGTCCTCTCCCCTCTGATACCCAGGGAGGCCCACAGAAGGGCAGCCCAGACTGTGAGACCTCGCGCATCACAGGACCTTTGCCGAGGATTCCCACAAAAAGTCTTTTGACAGCAATGGCCATTAGTGGCTTTCCGGCTTTCCTGCTTAGCCGTGTGGCACTTTGGTGGCTGTAAGACTCACAGCAGTGCTTCTAAAAGGCAGCAGTTTACAAAAGGAACCCTGTTGAGCCCCTACTGAAGCTGAGTTACCCAAGGAACATCCTTCTTTAGAAAGTTCCTCAGGCCTGTTGAGACCGCTCAAGGAAGACGAGCCTGCACTTGTAGCCAACCCTGAGGCCCCTCATGCCGGTGCCCAGCACAGATCAATGGTTCCAGCCCTTTGGGTTAAGGATGAACTTCACCTCCCCCAGGTTTTTGTCTCCCCACTCACCCCTCATTGGTGAGGCAGAATACGCCTATTAAATCTTCCCATTGGTATCTAGGATCTAACCTCTAGGGTATTTGGTCACAGCTCTAGATCCCTCCGCATATGGGTCTTGATGAAGCATACTCCTTTGGGCATGTAATTGAGTAATCAGACAGTCTTAAGTATCCTTCAGCTCCTTCAGCAATGAATGCCAACTGAAACTTCATTATGACCCTAACTCGAGTGGCAAAATGTCAGCCACTAAAGTTTAAAGCTTAGGGGCAGCTCAAAGCTTCAGGATAGATTTCGAAGGGGAAAACCCCACAGCCAACTTTCAAGTGGAAGACTGCTAAAAAGCAGTGGGAAAGAAAGAGAATGCAGGCCTATTCCATAAAAATAGGGGCTGCCTTGGCCCGTACAATAAATATGTGTGTTTACTCACCCACCTAGTTCATTACAAAGCACCAATCGCAAAGATGTTTATTTTGTCTTCTTTCCTCCTCTGGTAAGCTGATTACAAAATAATTAAATTAGCTACCAAATAAATTAGTTGTTAATAAACTGAAAGTAAAGGCATTCTTCTAGAAATTATTTAGGATGAAACATTGGTTCGAATGATAATTCCAGATTGAGAACTATTTTCTTTCTTTTATTAGTGTAGGTATTATTTTAGAGGGAAATCCTACGTTTAAAGATACTCCTAAAATAAATATTTATTCTACCTTTAATGAATGACAAAAGAGAGGAAAGCATGTTTGAATCCTTGAAAACACTAGAGGGGGCAGTCTACGTGAAATGCTTACATGATGGCCCTTGTCAGCCAAGGTCACTGAGATATTGCAGTGTCTTCAGTGGTGAACAAGAGGGGTGGAAACTAATGATGCTTGCTGTACATGTTATCATTTGACTTAGCTGCTTCACCACATGCCACTACTAAGTAGCTAGAAATACTGCCTTCTTCTAAAGTATGTACTCTGCCCTCTTTAAAATTACAAACATAAAAATTTATATTCAAGTGCTAAATTACACTTCTAATAGATGACGTACAAAGTTCAAAAAATGGCTGTTTCTGATCAATCGGTTTTGCAGAGCCCTTAATGAAGTCACTTCTATTTGATCACGAATAGGTCTGAAGATACCCTGCGATAAAGGTTATTTATGAGTTAAAAGAGTGTGGGCTATTAACAGTGAAGACAAAAATGAGTGGAAAAAGCCTGGAGTCAAAGGACAAAAGCTGGAATCATTAAGGATAATACAACAAAAGCCCACAATCAAAAACGCTGATACCATGGATTTCTTTATAATGCAGGTCAAGTCAGTTCTCGTGATTATAATGCCTTATGGTTGAGGGTAAAACCTCCCACTTGGGCCCGAAAACGAGAGCACAATTACAAGATCAGAGAACAGTATTGGGCATAAAAATAACTTGCAGGTTTTAGTGGGCTGTGAAGTCAGTCAGAGTCAACAGCAGGCGGAGGCTGAAGAAAGGCCAGGGTGAGTGTGGACAGCATTGGAAAATGGTACCCAGAATAAGGGTTCTTAACTGGGGCTCCGTGTGCGGGATTTAGAGGTCACACCCTCTACTGTCAGACATTTATTTCACAATTTTCAATAGTACTGCAACGTTGTCATGATCATCCTTCTCCATGCGTCTCTGCAATCATCCTTGAATTCCTACATGGAATTTCTGAGTCTAAGGGTATATACATTTTTAGTGCTTTGAATACATTATTACCAAATGGGCATCTAGGAAGATTGTACAATCTCTGTTCTTAAGAAGAGCATTTGAAAGTTTCATTTCCCCACCTAGTCCCATTTGCCTCCTGCTTTTCTCTGGGACTGAATTTTAGAGTATTTAGAATAGAAGGGAACCTGAATTTCATCCCTTTCAGTTTTAGGAGAAAAAAATTTAAAAAAATGGAAGCCCATTGTGGGGATAGGTGATGTTTTCTCCAAGGTAATTGCAGAGCTTCATGGGTTGGGGGGAGATACTGGTGTCTGTAGCCCCCCTGCCCCCTTCTTGGCCTTGGGCGTGATAGGAACAGGTCCTTGGATATGTCCACACAGACAAATCTGTAGAAAATGAAAGTAGATTAGCAGTTGCTTAGGGCTGGGGAGGGGAAGGGAGATGGGGAGTGACTGCTAATGCCTGTATGGGGGTTTGGGGGAGGGGAGCGATGGAAATGTTCTCAGTTGATGTGATGATGGCTGCACAACACCGTGAATACACTAAGGACCATTGAATTGCACGCTTTAGATAGGTAAATTGTATAGTATGTAAAATATATCTCAACAGAGCTAGTATTTAAAAAAAAAAAAGAGGAGGCACTCAGTAAACGTTTGTGGTAGGAAGGAAAAGAGGGAGGAAAAGAACTCAAACATCCCCGTTCCCTGATTTCTAACCAATGGTCGTTCCACTTTCTTCATTTTATGAAAGTAGAGCTTGTCTGTAGTTGATCCCAGCATCCGTTTTGAGTTTTCTCTATTAGGTATTTCCCTGTTCTCAGTATACACTGATCTGCCTCTTCTCAGAACTTATGAGTTAAAAAATTAAAGGGGATCTGAGCTTCATCCTAATCTCACTCAGGATGGTTGCAAATTAGGAACTTGATAAATGTCTGTTTACTGAATTGCTGGTGAACTGTAAGTAAATTGAGTATTAAAAAGGCAAAGACATCGTATTATTTCCTAACATTGATGCCAAATTTTCTGCAGCTGTCAGCTCAGGCTCTGTAAATTAGGTCGGCAGTGACACAGTTTGGCATTTCAGACATGCTGATTTCCCTCCTGACATTCCTCTGCACATGGTAGTCCTGGTCCTATTTTGCCTCGATGCCTGAAAGCACAGACTAAATTAAGGGCTCAAGAGTAGTGACTGCGGGCAGAAGACCTAAATAGACATTTCTCCAAAGAAGATATACAGATTGCCAACAAACACATGAAAGAGTGCTCAACATCATTAATCATTAGAGAAATGCAAATCAAAACTACAATGAGATATCATCTCACACCGGTCAGAATGGCCATCATCAAAAAATCTACAAACAATAAGTGCTGGAGAGGGTGTGGAGAAAAGGGAACACTCTTGCACTGCTGGTGGGAATGTGAATTGGTACAGCCACTATGGAGAACAGTATGGAGGTTCCTTAAAAAACTACAAATGGAACTACCATATGACCCAGCAATCCCACTACTGGGCATATACCCTGAGAAAACCATAATTCAAAAAGAGTCATGTACCGCAATGTTCATTGCAGCTCTATTTACAATAGCCAGGAGATGGAAACAACCTAAGTGTCCATCATCAGATGAATGGATAAAGAAGATGTGGCACATATATACAATGGAATATTACTCAGCCATAAAAAGAAACGAAATTGAGCTATTTGTAGTGAGGTGGATGGACCTAGAGTCTGTCATACAGAGTGAAGTAAGTCAGAAAGAGAAAGACAAATACCGTATGCTAACACATATATATGGAATCTAAGAAAAGAAAAATGTCATGAAGAACCTGGGGTAAGACAGGAATAAAGACACAGACCTACTAGAGAATGGACTTGAGGATATGGGGAGGGGGGAAGGTAAGCTGTGACAAAGTGAGAGAGTGGCATGGACATATATACACTACCAAACATAAAATAGATAGCTAGTGGGAAGCAGCCGCCTAGCACAGAGAGATCAGCTCGGTGCTTTGTGACCACCTAGAGGGGTGGGATAGGGAGGGTGGGAGGGAGGGAGACGCAAGCGGGAAGAGATATGGGAACATATGTATACGTACAACTGATTCACTTTGTTATAAAGCAGAAACTAACACACCATTGTAAAGCAATTATACTCCAATAAAGATGTAAAAAAAAGAGTAGTGACTGCTACATGCAGGGGTGAATCCAGGATCCATGGGGCTTAAAGCTTACTCAGTTTGGCAGGGGGTCCTTTTTAAGAAACAAGAATACAAAATTATGAATAAATATAGGTCCTTGGAAGCTTGTGTAAGGAAGGCTCTGAAAGTAAAGCTTCCTTAGCCTCCTGGTAAGTCTGCCTCTGGCCAGATTAATTTCTCAAGTCCTTTCCATTGCATTTTATTTTGCTTTTGTGTTAAATGTCCATTGTTAGAGCAGTTTAGCATCACAAGCCTCCTAGCCTTCCAATTCTGTTTAAAAATAGAGTTTAAGCAATTGTTTAATTAACTTCCCATGCCACCCCGAAGATAATTATAATGATGACAGGAGCATCCCGTCGTGGGTGAAGGTCAGGCTCTAAAATCAGTGCATAATGTAAAAAAATCACACACAGTCATAATTGTCCTTAAAGTCCCTGAAATCGCCTATTAAGTACAGAATATGTGGTTTTATGTGTATGACCTTGAGTTCTTATGCACACTCAAGTTTGAAAATCACTAAGCTGGGTGGAAGGAAGGAAAGTCCAAATGCAGATGACTGGATTTAAAAACCTCTTGGCTCGAATGAGCTAGAGGGAGGGTCCCACGATGGGGCCCACCCAGACCAGCATAGGAAGCTCCCAAATATGGCTGCCGCCAGTGTCCCCCAGTGTGAGCCTCAGCTGCCCCCTGCCTCTCCAGGAGACCCTCCCAAACCAGCAGATCTTCAGGGATGACCTCCGGCATGAAGCTCGTGATCAGCACTGGTAGTGGAGAGATCTGGTGGCCCCAGTGAACGCTGGCAGACGGACAAGCTGGAGTATCTGGGGCCACCCCACAAGCTAGCACTGTGTGGTGCAATACTCTCATGCTGGACGGCAGCAGCCACTGCAGTTCCCAGCCAGCCACGTGATCACAAGCGTCTTTGTCGCCACACATGGGATCTTCGTTTCGGCATGTGGCCTCTTGGTTGCAGCGTGTGGCCTCTTAGTTGCAGCATGCAGACTACTTAGTTGCGGCATGTAGACTCTTAGTTGTGGCATTAATGCGGATCTAGTTTCCTGACCAGGGATTGAACTCGGGCCCCCTGCATTGGGAGCATGGAGTCTTACCTACTGGACCACCAGGGGAGTCTCTTTAATATTCTTAAGAATATTATATATTCTATATATATATATTCTTTTTTAGAGTCTCTCCCATTATAGGTTATTACAAGATATTGAATATAGTTTCCTGTGCTGTACAGTAGGTGCTTGTTGTTTATTTTATACATAATAGTGTGTATATGTTAATCCCAAATTCCTAATTTATCTCTCCCTTCCATCCCCTTTGGTAACCATAAATTTGTTTTCTATGTCTGAAAGTCTTTCTGTTTTGTAAATAAGTTCATTTGTATCATCTATTTTTAGATTCCACATATAACTGATATCCTATGATATTTGTCTTTCTGTGTCTGACTTACTTGAATAATGGCTAGCTTCAAATCAACTTGATATCTAGAATTTACTGGTTATGTTTGAAAGAGCAGTAAAATCATTTTAATACAGGTCTGTGAATGAGGGTTGCAAGTAGGAGTGATTCCTTTTGGTAATATAGCTAATAAAGCAAGAGCAGAAATTTTACTTCCTGTTCTGATAACTTTAAAAAAAAAAAAAAAAACTCTTGGCTTTACAACTCTCAATTTCTAGCTGCAGCCAAAGGTGGGTGCTCAACTAGGGTGTTTACGCCATCCTATTTTATTTTATTTTATTGAAGTATAGTTGATTTACGTTTCAGGTATACAGCAAATTTATTCAGTTATATATATATATACATATATATATATATTCTTTTTCAGATTCTTTTTCATTATAGGTTACTACAAGATATAGTTCTCTGTGCTATATAGAAGGTCCTTTTTGTTTAGCAATTTTATATATAGTAGTGTGTATCTGTTAATCCCAAACTCCTAATTTATCCCTCCTCTCCCCTTTCCTCTTTGTTAACCATAAATTTGTTTTCTATGTCTGTGAGTCTATTTCTGTCTTGTAAATAAGTTCATTTGTATCATTTTTTTTAGATTCCACATATAAGTGATATCATATGATATTTGTTTTTCTCTGTCTGGAATACTCCACTTAATATCGTTGCAGGAAGGGGGACCCCTTCCAGGGCCCCAGAGTGGGCTCTTGTCTAACACTCAGAAATGAATTGTCTGAGGAGACATACGTGCTGACAAAGCAAGAGACTTTATTGGGAAGGGGAGCCCAGGTGGAGAGCAGCAGGGTGAGGGAACCAGGAGAACTGCTCTGCCACGTGGCTCGCAGTCTCGGGTTTTATGGTAATGGGGTTAGTTTCCGGGTTGTCTCTGGCCAGTCCTCTTGCTTTGCCCATAGTCTGCCTCACAGTCCATCCTGGTGGCGCATGCATTTCTCAGCCAAGGTGGATTCTAGCAAGAAGGACTCCGGGAGGCTGGTCGTCTCCTCCTTCTTTGGACCCCTCCTGAATTCTCCTGGTTAGTTTTTGGTGGTAGCACCATGTTCCTTATTGGGACCTCCTGTTGTGAGACAACTCAGGCAAGGGGACCTGGCCAGGGCAGGTGGTTTCGGTCAGCAGTTCCCTAACAGTATGATAATCTCTAGGTCCATCCATGTTGCTGCAAATTGCGTTATTTCATTCTTTTATATGGCTGAGTAATATTCCATTGTATAATATTCCATTGTACTCCATCCTATTTTAATACTGAGTCTTTATAAGTTTGATAAATGTTAACAGATTTGTTTAAAAGATGATACATATGGGGCTTCCCTGGTGGCGCAGTGGTTGAGAGTCCGCCTGCTGATGCAGGGGACACGGGTTTGTGCCCCGGTCCAGGAAGATCCCACATGCCGTGGAGCAGCTGGGCCCATGAGCCATGGCCGCTGAGCCTGCGTGTCTGGAGCCTGTGCTCCACAACGGGAGAGGCCACAACAGTGAGAGGCCCGTGTACTGCAAAAAAAAAAAAAAAAAGATGATACATATGAAAGCTAACAAGCCAGGACCTGGCATGATAGGTGCTTTGTGGATGTCTGCTGGATTGAAATCTAGTCTTGTTTGAGCAGGTCCCCATACACATGGCTCTATGTAAAGATGGTGTCTTCTATGCTAGCATTCCTGGAATGGGCTCCACCACATGCCCATCACTCTCAGGCCGGTGGGCCCTGGGCACAGCATCACAGGGTGAGCATGCTGCAGCTCTAGGATTCTTGGTACCGATGGAGTAACATCAAGTCTCCATTTAAAGACAGTTGTTCTCTAAAGGTACTTTATGTAACTTTGTGTACACGAAGCCTGTTTCGAAATGAAATTGTTTATTTGGTAATTTGTTTGTTACATCTGCTTTTTTTCACTTCTTTTGAAAGCTGAAACTTAGAGGAGAAAAGATGCTCTGTTTTGTTTGTATTTTTAAAACTGTCACAAGCAAGCCAATAAGGTCATTTCCAAAAGGCAACCAGGAATCTAGCTAAAGCTGGTCTCAAGACTTCAGTGAACTTTGTTTCTGCTTTCACACTTAATCAAATATCTCACCGGTATCAGTAATAACTGTTCCAACATAAAAACTCATAGCATGATCTACTACTTTCTGGGGGAAAAAAAAGAGTCCCTTTCATATGGATTTACTGCAAACCTAAGTGTCAGCCCAGGGCTGGGCATGTGAGATACAAAAATAAACAGTGCACAGCCTTGACCTAAAGGTCACAATTGTCTGAAAATATTCGGTTCCCTTAGACACTTTAAGAAGATAGACAGGTGCTAGCTTTCAGCATACCTTTTGGGGCGGATAGGATAACTTTGTACAGTTAATTCTGCTCTATACAAAAATTCCCTTCATAATAGCACTGCCCCCACCCAGGTGTTCAATCCAGACACCAGCTTTTCACTCCAAACCACTCCTCTCCTTCACGCCTGCAACAGCTGACCACCTTGGGACGGTAGCTCTAAATCCTAAACTATTTCTTCTTCTTTTTTTTTTTATAGTTTATGTCCCTCTTCTCTTTTTTTAATTCATTTATTTATCTTTAGCTGCATTGGGTCTTCGTTGCTGTGCGTGAGCTTTCTCTAGTTGCGGCGAGCGGGGGCTACTCTTCGTTGCGTTACGCGGGCTTCTCATTGCAGTGGCTTCTCTTGTTGTGGAGCACAGGCTCTAGGTGCACAGGCTTCAGTACTTGTGGCACGCGGGCTCAGTAGTTTTGGCGCACGGGCTTAGTTGCTTTGCGGCATGTGGGATCTTCCCGGACCAGGGTTTGAACCCGTGTCCCCTGCACTGGCAGGCGGATTCTCAACCACTGCGCCACCAGGGAAGTCCCACTTAAACTGTTTCTTGAATCCATCTCTTCCTCTTCCTCCTCTGCCTCTGCCCTGGTTGGGACCTCATCACCTCCTGCCTGGACTATTGCAACAACCTGCTAGTTTCTCCCCTTCCTCCATCCTCACTTCTTGCCTCCCTTGCCCTGCTCTGCTCCCCTCATAATTCACGTGCCATACTTCTGCTAGAAAGGGCTTTCTAAACACAGGTCTGATTGTGTCACTCTCCTGCTTAAATTCATCGCTGCTTCCTCATTATTCTCAGCAGTGACTGTTCACCTCTTTCTCCTGCTAGTGTGCTTGCTCACATGCCTGCGGGATTTTGAGGTTCATTTACTCAGCTGGGTTCTGCATGATTCCCATCATGTCCGCAGTAAGCTCGCTCCCACACCTTCGATGCTGCCAACCTCACCACTGTGGCGTGTGCAAGCTGTCGGTGGAGAATCTCTGACTTAGAGCATAAAACCTAAGCTCCCTGACCCTGCCTACATGGCCCTCCCTGGTCTGTCCTATCCACATCTCCAGCCTCATTCCCTCTCAGTCATCAACATGTGCCCTGTGCACCAGCCTCCAGGCTGCTTATAGCCTTCCTAAAGAGATCGCGGCCCCATGCCTTTGCATATGCTGCTCTCTTTTCCTTGAATGCTTTCCCCCACCTCTCATTATGCAGTTAGCAACTTCAAGACACAGCTCAAGAACCATCACTTCCAGGAAGTCTTCCGTGCTCCATCCACATCCCTAGTCTCTATCTTATATCTATATATCTATATAGATATATCTATATATCTATATATCTATATATCTATATAGATATATCTATATAGATATATCTATATAGATATATAGATATATATCTCTGTATATATCTTATATAGATAGTCTCTATCTCTATCTTATATGTTCCTCCCCTAAGTTCCTCCCCGTGTTTATCTCCATTTAATAGAGGACTCAAGTGTATAACTTGTCTTGTGTACTAAAGTATTAGCTCTTTGAGACCTGGGACTTTGAATTATTAATTTTTAAGACGTCAGTGCCTTGCGTAGTGTTTTGCATCTTGGGAATTTGCCAGTATTTGATGTTTGTGGAAAGAAGGGAAGAAGAAAGAAAAGGTGGAAAACTGGAGCTATAATCATTTCCTTTCCATCAAAACTATAGAAAACATTTTTAGCATCCATTTAATAACTTCTGTGAGGTTTTATTGTTGACTTCATACATTTGAAGTCTTTATGTAAAAGAGCTTCTGGCTGATTTTTTTGTTCTCACTTTTGGTGATTTGTCTTAAAGTTATATAAAGGATTCATGGGAACCTGTAGTGCTCCCAGATTCTAAAAGAGAGTCCTCTACAGGATGGCTGGCTGAGAGTGTGGCCTCTGAAATGAAACAGATCTGTGCTTGAATCTCTCTTGGCCACTTATTATCTGTGTGGCTTTGACAAGTTACCTACCTTCTCTGAGCCTCAATTTCCTCATCGATAAAATGGAGCTAATAAAACTACCCATTCCATACCATTAGTTTGAAATTTAAATGAAAAAATACATACAGTTGAGTAAATACACATAAGTGTTCAAGAAATGATGATTATTATAAGGACAAAATCTAATATACCCAATCTTAATTTATGACTTCATTAGTAGATGACTATCAAATAGTGGTTTCTAATAAAGAAGAGACCAGAAAATTCACTGAGAACTTAGAGAGATAATGAGATAATAAAGAAACTATTTTTTCTAACATGTTTAGCTCATTTTCTTATCATTAAGCTACAAGATTATTCCTTCACCTACAAAAAGGGTAAATTCTTCATTGGCTTGACTTGTTTGAAAAGATATCTTAGTTTAAATGGAATAACTTTCCCTTTAATATGATTTTCTAGGAAGATTAGATTCTAATATGGAATAACCCTAAATTGAGAGCTCTGATTGAACAGTGCAAGAATCAAGCATGGGTCAAAGATATCATCCCTTTACAAATGTCAGTCGATGAAAAGACACCCAGTGGTGTGTCAGAGGGCTCTCAGAGCATCATACAACAAGAATGATCATAAATGACTTTAACAGAATGCTTGCTGTGTCAGGCAGCCCAACCTCCCCAAGCCTCATGCTTGCACCAGACGCTGATTTTCCATTCACAGTGAGGGAATTCTCCAGCTAGTGAGCCAAGCACTCCCATCTGCTCTCCAGAGCATCTTTTTCTCAGGATCTGAGGACCTGCACAGCAGCCTCTGTCATCAGCCTGGATCCCAGCAAAGGGAGGAGCTCTCCAAGCCTCCGTCATCCAGACCAGGAAAGCTATTCACCTTTCCAGACTTGGAAAGCTATCTGCTTCGTGTTCTTTCTGCAAAAGTCCCTCTCTCTCTTTCCCCAGTCATCCTCTAGATTTTCTTCTTAGTACGTATTACTCTCTGAAATTACCTTGCACCTTGGTTTATTTTTTTAGTGTCGTGCGGCTTCCATGAGCACAAGGACCTTTCTGTCCTGCTCATTGCACCCATCCCATGCCTAGGATGGTGTGTGGGCCAGAGCGGTGCTCAGTGAATATGTGTTGAATGGAAATAAGGAAGGAGGGTGGGGAAGGGAGGGGGATGACATCCTCTAATGGTGAGGATTCTCACGCTCCCAGAGTCTGGGTGCTTGGTTGCCCAGACTGGGTCACACTCCACCAAGGTCTGTCTCTGGGACTCTGTTTGCCAAGTTTATTCAGCTGCCCCCACCCCGCAACTTCCCCCACGGCCCTCGACTAATCTATTCTTCTTTTGAGCCAAACTCACTGATTAGTCTTCAGCTTCTTTCACTTTGAATCATGCCAGATCCTGTTCCTCCTGCTTTACCCTTAGGGAAACATCGTCTGGCACCACGATTTCTGCAGGTGGCTAATATCATCGATTATTTGACTCATTCAACTCTCAGAGGGTAATCTTTTCTTTAATGCAAGTTTCAAGGCCATCTCACCGTGGGCTCCGATGTATCACTGATTACACCGGGCAGAGTCAAGCAGAGGTGTGGGCACTGCTGTCTACCGATTCATCTGCACGCTGTGGTGCTGTTAACTCTCTGCTGTGTTTGCGCTAATAGTGTCTGTCTCTAATCAGCCTCGATCTACCCTTCACCGTGCCAAAAAGATAAATGCCAGGCTACAGGAAACAAACTAAAGGCAGCCCCCAAGGCCCAGAAACTCTCCTCATCCACTCTGCCAGGGCCCAAGAACTCCTGATTAGGAGGTTGAGTTCTCCCCTAATTCCTCCTTAGAACGTATTCCAGAATTAAAAGCCAATGGTTATATTTCTCTGCAAAGAAGCAGACAAAGAAAAGTTTTCGTTTGACACAGCGGCAATAGAAACAAGACCATGTTTCTCTTTTATGAAACCTCTGAGCGTAATTCATTGAGAGTTTGATGTTTAATATCACCTAATCACCTCTCTAGCAAGACACTTGCTTTGCCTCTGTCAGCCCCCCACACAGACAGAGCTGCCGGCACTTACTGGGTCTTGTGGTTAGGTGGGCTGCTTTTAATACCCAAGGCAGGATTTGGCAAGAAGCAGCAGTAGCTGCTGCTTTATTGAAAGACATCGTCATCTTTTATCCTCTGAAAGAGGAGTGTGCAATGTCGATGTCCTTAAGAGATGATTCTCATACATCAAGACGTCCATTCCAAAAAATATCAGACCAGACACCCGATCACACACAGTCACCCAGCATGCAGGTGGCCGATGGTGAATTTGAGCTTTTCAAGAAAGCAGATTTGTAAACTCCTAAGCCTGCTCCCGGCCAACATAAACTCAGGTAATTTGAGTAGTGCCCACTGGCTCCAAGAAGAGAGTCACACCTCAGAGAAGGTTGGGGAAGAAGATGACGTTCAGGTCCCTTGTTGCCCAGATGCTATGAATGGATGTGGAATATACTACCTCAGCCCAGAGATTTTTATGAACTGAATTAAAAGAAAAGATTGAGCAGAGCATTGGTCCGTCAACACATTACTGTTGATTCCCTGGCATTAAGGAGACATTAACATAGGGGCCTTTTCCTCTCTACTTTTCAGAAATTAGAACAGTCATTCCAGCAGTGGGAGCAGGGAAGGCCAAAATCCATAATACTTAGCAGCTCCGGTACAAAGAAAATGAAATCAGAAATCCAGGGTGTTTTGCTGCTACTGCCAAGGGCTTATACCTTCAGTATAATAGCCGTCTTTTAAATTTCTCACAGCTCAACCCCAGCAAATCTGATTGAGTCATTCCCTGTCTAAAATTCTTGTGTGGCTCCTACTGTCTACAGCTGTGGTTTTCAAATTGCTCTGTGGGGCATCAGGCTAAGGCTTGGGGGTCTGAGGGGCAGAGGTGTGGTTCTCCTCTGCTCTGTCAGAGTTCTTCTTTCATCTGTTTTGCAAGTTAGGCTTCCAAGTAGGACTTTCAACAAAGAGTCTTGTGACCTAGAAACAAAGTTTCTAAGGCCTAGAGGATAAAAATCTAGACAAATCCTCCATGTTCTTTATCCTGTCTACCTCTTGGACATCCCCCAGGACACCCCTATAGTCCAGTCATGCCTGACGACTTCCCTTTCTCTTCCTTTGTCAAGACTCCCTTCTGCCTGGAATGTTCTCTCTTCCCTCTTCTCTGCCTGGTAGATCTGGACTCTTGTTTTAAGATTCGATTCAAATTTTGCCTTTTGAGTGCTGCTTTTCCCGTGTTCGCGGCAATCAGCCCTATTCCCGCAGCCATTTGCGTATGTGTTGGTGCACGTGGAATTATCATGTGTGTCTGAATCTTGAACCGGTCTGCACACTCATAGAAGATAGAGTCCAGGTCTGATTTCTTTCGTCCTCCATCTTCCTCTGGGGACTGGCATGCAGTGGGCGCTCAATAAATATTTGATGGATGGAGGCGTAGCTATGTAACTCACCACTAGATAGCACCTTGGCATTCTCCCAAACAGCTTTATTCAGAAGGAACTCAAAGACACAGAGCCATAATCTATAACCAACTCAAGGACCTCTATGTTAACAAAGATTACAACTTCCTTAAATATCAATACTTCTGTTTGGATCTGAATTTCATTTTTGTAAAGCTAATCATTACAGCAACATTAATGGAAATGTTGTACAGAGGTCCCATGCTGAAAGCCCATGGATAATAGTAGTCTCTTAAATATGCATGGTTTGACCCTGCTAATCTGATTGAGCCACTTCCCCACTTAATATCCTTGTGCAGCTCCCTGTTGCCCAGGGCTTTCAAACTCCACCATGGAGCTTTGGGGGTTCCTAGGGCACCCCTAAAGGAAAAGTCTCCAAGGAGTCTGGCTGGGAGGAATGCGGCCCTGGGCCCCACACCCTTTGCTGCAATCAAAGAGGTTCCATAAAATCTCAGTGTTTAAGTGGTTTTCGTTTCAGTGTTTTGTATCTCAGTGCCTTTGACTGAGCCTCTGTTCAGTTCACCATAGTCCCCCCAACTTGGTATTTTTTCTATTCATCCTCACCTGCCTCATCCCTGTTGTCATTTGAGTTTGCAACTCAAAACTCACCCCCCAACCCAGCCCTCTAACAGCTGTTTTCATTTTTATGAACTCCTTTCCAGGTCTGGAGCACACATCCTTGATTTTATGCAGTCGTAGTCATGCTGCACACGCCATTTTATATTTCCTTTCTTCACTTAACACCAGATCATGAATATTTTTCCATCATGCGAGACACATCTTTCATGGTTACCTTTTTAAATGAAAAACTTTTAATAATTTACTTCCAATACTGTTAAAACAACTTTTTATTTTATACTCTTAGAAATAATGCTGCATTGAATATCCTACCGATGACCTTTTTTCTAGAAATAAACATCCTCTTATTGATTTTAACAAGTTCCTTATCTGTTTTTGATTATACTATTTTGATACAGATATTTTCTCACTATGTTCTTTTTCTTTTATTTCTTACATTTTTATGATTAAAATATGTTAAGCATTATCCAGTTGAATCTTTTGGTCTCTTCCACTGTTATTTCTCCTATTGCTTCAAGCCTTTGAAAGGTTTTTGTAGTTCCCAAGAACTGATGCAACCTTGGGTCATCTTTCTTTTGGTTGTGCTGTGGATTTAAAAATGTATATTTGACTCTTTAATTCATTTGAGCATATTTGATACATGTTTAGATATAAATGATATTTAAATTGATATCACTTACTTTTTTACTTTTTTTTTTTTTTTTTTGCGGTACGCGGGCCTCTCACTGTTGTGGCCTCTCCCGTTGTGGAGCACAGGCTCCGGACGCACAGGCTCAGCGGCCATGGCCCACGGGCCCAGCCGCTCCGCGGCATGTGGGATCTTCCCAGACCGGGGCACGAACCCGTGTCCCCCTGCATCGGCAGGCAGACTCTCAACCACTGCGCCACCAGGGAAGCCCCTGATATCACTTATTAAATAACTTCTACTTTGCTTCATCATATATCAAATTGTCACAGAGGCATAGTTTTTTTTTTCAGAGCTCCTAATTCTCCTCTGCTGTTATGTATGTCTGGTTTTGCACAGTACTATACTGTTTTAATTATTCTTGTTTTGTGCGGTGTATAGAATTTGTAGTGCTAGTCTTCCCCAATCAGGGGTCTTCTTTTTCAAAATATCCTCTCATGTTCTTGACATTTTGTTTGCCTAATAAACGTTAGAATCATTTTGCCAAATTCTAAGAAAAGTGGTGATTTAGATTTAAAATGCATCGTCTTTATACTTAACTCCTTAAGTCATTGCATACATTCTAAGCATCTTATATTCTATATTATTATATATGTATGATTTCTAGCTGTCTACTGCTTGTGTATAATAATACGTGTGCACAGTGTACAATAATATATTGCATATAGTAATGCTACTGATTTTTTTATTTGAATACCAAATCTGCCCTCTTTCTACATTTGTTGATTTAGTTCCAAGTCTACAGCGAAGTTTTTATAAACATTTTTCTCTTCTTTTCCAGCAGTTATTGTTCTTTATATATTTTGCAATTTGTCTAAAGCAATATTAGTTATGATGGTAGTGGTATTTTTTAAAATATTTATGTATGTATGTATATGTTTATTTTGGTTGCACCGGGTCTTAGTTTCGGCACTCAGGATCTTCGTCGCAGCATGTGGGCTTCTTAGCTGTGGCATGCAGACTCAGTTGCGGCGTGCATGCGGGATCTAGTTCCCCGACCAGGGATCAAACCTGGGCCCCCTGCATTGGGAGCGTGGAGTCCTACCCACTGGACCACCAGGGAAATCCTGGTAGCGTCATCCTTGATTTGAAGGAATTCATTAAGTCTTGTGTGCCTTGCTTTTGGGGGGGTATTGTGAAATTTTTTTGAAATTTCCTTCTCTGTTACTGATTTAATAGGGTTTCCTACCTCATTGTTTCACTTGGGGTATTTTATACTTGTATTACAAAACATCACCTATTTATTGAGGCTTTTAGTCAATTAGCATGTAATTAGATATAGTATTCCCATGTAAGTAGTTTGATCTCTTGGTATTTCATATATGAAATCAGACCTGAACTCTCATCAGCTTCCACCATTAATTTAGCTCTGTGACTGACCCAGTGACTTGCTTCTGACATCATTTTCCCTGTAAGTGTGTGTCAAGTTACTCACATCCCAGGGTTGCTGTGAGGGTTACAGATAATGTATGTAAAGTTCTTAGCACAGTGCCTGTCCTCAATAAATGGAAGATATTACGGTGTTCTTTTTTCTAATATTGTTTATTTGTCTCCTTTCTTGCTTGTTCTTAGCTATATACGCATGGGCTATTTTTCATAGTCTCTTTAGTATTTTCAGAAACAACATATAAGCAGTGAGGAGCCACTGAAGGTTTTTGAAGAAAGAACACCAGTTCTGGTAATCGAGCGTCTGAGCTGGGTTTGAGGCCAGATCATCAGAAGAAAGGCCAAGCTGTGAGAAATGACATAGTTGATAAAGGGCCAGCTAGACCCTTCGTGCTGAGTGGGTGTGGAAGTGCAGGCCTTATATTCTTAGTCAGTGAGCAAAGGCTCCAGAGCTGGGGAGAGGCCCTTTCAAGGGCTCCTGGGAGTGGGAAATTGACCAACGGACCCCCAATTGTCCTGCTGCAGCATCCAACCCTTCAGGGCCTGGAAACAGACGCTGACAAACACTGTGACCCAGACTAAACCCAGCTTTTGAATGGGACCACAAAACAGGCTTTGTTCATCCTTCTGAAATGGGGCCCAATTATGTCTGATTAATAAATGAAACTCTGTGTCCAAATAAGAGAGACACTGTAGAGAAATGGTCAGAAACCACTTTGTGTAGAAAAGGCTGATAAAGTTTTCAGAGGGCATTCATTTGCCTGGAGCTGTTCTAAGAGAGAAATTTTCAGTCTCCAAATCCTTCTCTTGTTTTCTTCTTTTTTTCTTAAATATGTTTAACTCTTCTGCTTAAGATTTATTTTGGCCCCTTGGTGATGGATTTCTGTGTTTATTCTGTCATTTAGAAAAAATGTACTATAAAAAACATTTCTAATCTGTTTATATATGTCAACAGAAAAATAAGCTGGAAGGTTGACAATAGTAATTAACCAAAAGAAATTTATTGAGCACTTCCTATGTACAAAGCACTGTGACATATGCTATGAGGGAAGAATTAAGGAATAATCCCTACCCTCAAAAGTCCTTCCATCCAGTTGAGGAAATGGCCAAATAATTGACTGGCTGTAATGCAATGGAAATTGAAATAAATGCTATCATCGGGTCATAAGCCACACCCTGGAGGAGCACAGATCCATTGGATGGATCTGCAAGGACTTACGATCAAGTTGCATTTAGGTTGCATCTTGGAGTGTAAATAGGCTACCTAGGAGCATGTGTTCCTTCAGAGACTTTTAGGTGAGCCCGCCAATGTACCCATGCACTATGTCCAGATATCAGCAAACACAAGCAGCTATCCTCAGCTATTCCACTGGCCCCATGTGTGCACACAAGCACACAAACATGTTTCCAATTCACCTGTGTTGGCTTGCCTATCCCTCACTGCATTTTTCCAGCCCCAAGTCCTCACTCCCAGATGGCCTCTGGCCTCCCTCAATTTGACGAATTCCAAAGGTTGGCTTAGAACTAATCTTTTCTACATTTTGGTTCTGTTCTATTCCTTGAGTTTTAGCCTTTTCCTCCATGTTGCCTTGAGGGAGGAACTCTCAGCTCCAATCTTCTGCCTATAGAGCCCCAGTCCCTAGCCAGACCAACCTTATACTGAGGAAGGTGTTGGAAGATCTCTGTTCATTATCCATCCGGTTCACAGAACTAGAACAAAAAAATTTCACAATTTGTATAGAAACACAAAAGACCCCGAATAACCAAAGCAATCTTGAGAAAGAAAAACGGAGCTGGAGAATTCAGGCTCCCAGATTCAAACTATGCTACAAAGCTACAGTAATCAAGACAGTATGGTACTGGCACAAAAACAGAAATATAGATCAAGGGAACAGGATAGAAAGCCCAGAGATAAACCCACACACATATGATCGCCTTATTTTTGATAAGGGAGGCAAGAATATACAATGGAGAAAAGACAGCCTCTTCAATAAGTGGTGCTGGGAAAACTGGACAGCTACATGTAAAAAGAAGGAAATTAGAACACTCCCTAATACCATACACAGAAATAAGCTCAAAATGGATTAAAGACGTAAATGTAAGGCCAGACACTATAAAACTCTTAGAGGAAAACAGAGGCAGAACTCTCTATGACATAAATCACAGCAAGATCCTTTTTGACCCACCTCCTAGAGAAATGGAAATAAAAACAAAAATAAACAAATGAGACCTAATGAAACTTAAAAGCTTTTGCACATCAAAGGAAACCATAAACAAGATGAAAAGACAACCCTCAGAATGGGAGAAAATATCTGCAAACGAAACAATGGACAAAGGATTAATCTCCAAAATTTACAAGCAGTTCATGCAGCTCAATATCAAAAAAACAAACAATGCAATCCAAAAATGGGCAGAAGACCTAAATAGACATTTCTCCAAAGAAGATATACAGATTGCCAACAAACACATGAAAGGAGGCTAAACATCACTAATCATTAGAGAAATGCAAATCAAAACAATGAGGTATCACCTCACACCGGTCAGAAAGGCCATCATCAAAAAATCTACTAAAAATAAATGCTGGAGAGGGTGTGGAGTAGAGGGAACCCTCTTGCACTGTTGGTGGGAATGTAAATTGATACAACCACTATGGAGAACAGTATGGAGGTTCCTTAAAAAACTAAAAATAGGACTACCATACGACCCAGGAATCCCTCTCCTGGGCATATACCCTGAGAAAACCATAATTCAAAAAGAGTCATGTACCACAATGTTCATTGCAGCTCTATTTACAATAGCCAGGACATGGAAGCAACCTGAGTGTCCATCGACAGATGACTGGATAAAGAAGATGTGGCACATATATACAATGGAATATTACTCAGCCATAAAAAGAAACAAAACTGAGTTATTCGTAGTGAGGTGGATGGACCTAGAGTCTGTCATACAGAGTGAAGTAAGTCAGAAAGAGAAAAACAAATACCGTATGCTAACACATATATATGGAATCTTTAAAAAAAAAAAGTTCTGAAGAACCTAGGGTCAGGACAGGAATAAAGACGCAGACGTAGAGAATGGACTTGAGGACACGGGGAGGGAGAAGGGTAAGCTGTGACAAAGCGAGAGAGAGGCATGGACATATATACACTACCAAACGTAAGGTATATAGCTAGTGGGAAGCAGCTGCATAGCACAGGGAGATCAGCTCGATGCTTTGTGACAACCTAGAGGGATGGGATAGGGAGGGTGGGAGGGAGATGCAAGAGGGAGGAGATATGGGGATATATGTATACTGATGTATGGCTGATTCACTTTGTTATAAAGCAGAAATTAACACACCATTGTAGAGCAATTATACTCCAATAAAGATGTTTATATATATATATCTATATCTATATATATATATATATATCTCCATCCATCCAGGAGTCATGGAGGTAGAGTCCAGCTTCTCCTTCACTCTCTGGCCCCAGGTGAGGGGAAGGGAGAGGAAGGGGAGGCAGGTGAGATGGCGTGCCGTGGAATTCTATCTTCTCTGCCAACCACCAGGCTGGAATACCTGGAGGCTGTACATTAAGTTCCAGGAGAACCTCAGAAGGCTACCTCAGGATAAATCAGTCATGGTGGTTGAAGCTTTGCACCATTCCCAGCTGGTAAATTTAGTAAAGAAGTCAGAGTATAGTTTCAAGCCCAGCCAAATCCTCTTGCCCCTGTAAATGTGGGGGGATATATTTGTTAGAATGCAATCAGCCATAAGTAACAGAAAACTGAGAGTGGCTTAAACGAGATGAGTTTTTTTTTTTTATTGGAGTATGATTGCTTTACAATATTTTGTTAGTTTCTGCTGTACAATGAGGTGAATCAGCTATATGTATACCTATATCCCCTCCCTCGTGGACCTACTTCCCACTACGGCCCCCCAATCCCACCCAGCTAGGTTGTCACAGAGCACCGAGCTGAGCTTCCTGTGCTTTACAACATGATCCCGCTACCTATCCATTTTACGCACGGTAGTGTACCTATGTCGAGAATAATCTCCTGATTCGTCCCACCGTCCCCTTCCCACCCTGTGTCCACATGTCTGTTCTCTATGTCTGTGTCTCTATTCCTGCACTGCACATAGGTTCATCTGTACCATTTTTCTAGATTCCACATATATGCGTTAATATACGACAATTGTTTTTCTCTTTCTGGCTTATTTCACTCTGTATGACAGACTCTAGGTCCATCCATATCTCTACAAATGACCCAGTTTCATTCCTTTTTATGGCTGAGTAATATTCCATTGTATATATGTACCACATCTTCTTTTAGTATCCCACTAAATGAGAAGTTTGGAGATAGGTGGTTGGGCAGGGGCTCATTGGTGTCATCAGAGACTAGACGCTTCCATCTTTCCACTCTGCTAATTTTTTTCTTTTTTTTTTTAAACTGAGGTAGAGTTGACTTACAATATTATATGTTTCAGCTGTACAACATAGTGATTCACAATTTTTAAAGGCTGTACTCCAATTATAGTTATTATAAAATTTTGGCTATATTCCTTGTGCTGTTCAATATATCCTTGTAGCTTACTTATTTTATACATAGTACTGTGTACCTCATAGTCCCCTCCCCCTTCCCTCTCCACACTGGTAACCACTGATTTGTTCTCTGTATTTGTGAGTGTGTCTCCATTTTGTTATATTCACTAGTTTGTTTTATTTTTTTAGATTCCACTTATAAGTGATAACATACAGTATTTGCCTTTCTCTGTACGTCTTACTTCACTAAGCATAATACCCTCCAGGTCCACCCATGTTATTGCAATGGCAAAACTTCATTCTTTTTTTATGGCTAAGTAGCATTCCATTGTGTGTGTGTGTGTGTGTGTGTGTGTGTGTATGTATATATGGATATATACATGGTAATATATATATACCACACCATACCCATTCATCTGATGATGGACACTTAGGTTGCTTCCATATCTTGGCTATTGTAAATAATTCCATTTTTAATATGTCCCCAATGGCTGTCTTCACAGCCGCAAAATCAGTATAGCAGTTCCATATGTTGTCCTCCTCATGTGACAACCTGGGTGGTTTCTTCTGCTCAGAGTGCTGCTGATCAGGTTATTCATGGTCTTCAGCCAACAAATACACTGGTCTAAAGGGTCCAAGATGGTATCAGGCGTATGTCTGGGACCTTAGAGGGGTGTGCAGAAGCCTGGGACTGTCAACTGCAGTGCCTGCATGTGGCCTCCAGCATGGTGGTCTCAGGGAGTCAGACTTCCTACGTGATGGTTCAGGGTTCCCAAAAAGAGTGTTCCAAGAGACAGAAAGAAGCTGCCAGTTTCTTAAGGCCTGGACCCAGAAGTTTGGCCAAAGCAGTCACAAATCTTCCTACATTCAAGGGGAAGGGAGTAGAGCGCCACATCTTATTTACTGGGAGGAGTGTAAGATTCGTGTTCATCTTAGAGCCACATATAGGATAAAACCTAAGCTGTTGTAATAATAAAGGGACCAAAGATATGGAGATTTAAATCAGATAGAAGTTTCCTTCCCTCACACATAAGAGTGCAGAGGTGAGGAGCACAAGGCTGGGGTCTGTTTCAGCCAGGCTCTGCACATGGCTCCCACATCTGGATTCAAGACAGGTGCTCTAGCTGCTACTTCTTCCCAAGCAGCAGGAAAGGAAGAGGGGAATGAAAACAGGTAGCAAAAAGCTTCCTTAAAAAGGTGATTCAGGGATCCTCAGTGGTGGCGCAGTGGTTGAGAGTCTGCCTGCCAATGCAGGGGACGTGGGTTCATGCCCCGGTCCGGGAGGATCCCACGTGCCGCGGAGCGGCTGGGCCTGTGAGCCATGGCCGCCGCACGTCCCGAGCCTGTGCTCCACAACGGGAGAGGCCACAACAGTGAGAGGCCCGTGTGCCTCAAAAAAAAAAAAAAAAGTGATCCAAAAGTTTGTATCACATTGTCTAAGATATTAGCCACAAGGCCACACCTGACTGCAAGTTATTACCAAATGGAAGATGGAGCGAATGGATATTGGGAAACAATTAGCTCTTGGTCTCTCTTGATGGCTCAAATAGAAGTGGTGGATGAGATTCAGCTCCAAATAATAAAGTTAATATCTGGAGGTGGCTTCTGACTCAGTCCTGTAAGTGCAGAGGATCTTCACATCCAGGACTGGGTAGTGAACACACCTGTGAGTATTGGGCCACTCATCCAAGCAGAAGCAAATAATGTGCAGATACACCCCTGTTAGGAGTGGTTGCTTGCTAGAATCTCTCATAGACTAGAAATGGTAATTATCAGTTGGGCTTGCTTGGGGTGAACTCTGTTTTTTAGACATATCTGATGTGGTATCTTAACTTCACAAAGACCACAAAAGAATTAACTGACAAGGAATGAGCTAGGGAGTTCACTAAATGGTTTATCAACTGTAAATATTGAAACAGATCTAGCTAGTGTTAAAACCATTCCTATGAGACAGGCCTAACAACAGCCCCATCTAACCAACCAACCCCACCTCCCTAGAGTATTGGTGAAGCCCTTCCTAGGAGAAGGGGGCACGTGTCCTGGGTCCACTGGGATTTCTTTTTTTTTTTTTTTTTTTTTTTGCGGTACACGGGTCTCTCACTGTTGTGGCCTCTCCCGTTGCGGAGCACAGGCTCCAGACGCACAGGCTCAGCAGCCATGGCTCACAGACCATGGCTCCGCGGCATGTGAGATCTTCCCGGACCGGGGCACGAACCCGTGTCCCCTGCCTCAGCAGGCAGACTCTCAACCACTGCGCCACCAGGGAAGCCCCACTGGGATTTCTTATGCCTTCTTCCTTGTTTTGAGAAACTCATGGATCGACTTTTGCATCCCACTCCAAAGCAGGTCGGATGATTCTCTTGTTGGTATCAGATCTGATGCTTCTATGGGAAGAGATCTCAGTTTCTGCCCATAGTGCTCAAGGTTTAGTCATTTCTGCCAGCACAACACCTATTTCACAATCCTGAAAGTTCCTGTCTGCTTATATATTGGGGTTCTGAATATACTTTTATTTAACAAAATGTGCTCCATTACTTTTAAAAAAGGGTTGATAACTACTGGCTTATGAGGCTCCTTGGGCTCAGGGCACTGCCAGCTCACGCTCTCTCATGTATTTTCACAACTACTTTCAAGAAATAAATGGTCTTTTCACTGGCTCTTGAGCGACAATTTTAATAATATATTTGGGGACGTATCTGAAATGGAATAAGGGCATTATGACTCTAGAATTCACTTATATATAGTCTAATCTCTTTAGTTTCTGTATTAAAAAAAAAGGAAAAGAAATTTCTCTAGTTAAGAGGCAGAACAGAATGACAGGAAAAACGTGGGTTCTCCACTCAACAATACGGGGGTTTAAATCTCATCCCTGCCACTTATTAGTTCTGTGACCCTAGGCAAAATATTGAGACCTCTGAGTGTCCATTTTCTCATGTATAACAGAATAATATAGTAATTTCTGCAATATAGTGCTATTATGAGGGTTAGGTTAGCTAGTTTATGAAACGCACTAAGCACAGTGCCTAATACTATTCATAACTATCATTTATTAAACCCTTTCTGTGTGACAGGTGCTATCTAGGTCAGTGGTTGGCCCTTGGGAACTTGTTAGAAGTTCAGGTTCTCTCCAGGCCCCACCCCAGACGCATTGAGTCAGAAATTCAGGGGGTGGGAGTCTAGCAGTTTGTTTTAACAAGCCCTCTGGTGACTCTGACACACTACAGTTTGCAAAGCACTGGCCTAGATGTTCAAGAAACGAAAAATATAATTTTTCTCATCCACATTGCACTACAGCTAACAATTTGTATTGAAACAAATACAGACATGCCCTCTTCCGTTTTGTTTGATGATAGCCCCAGAGTCTTCCTGACTTAGTCACATCTGTGACATTTATGACTCTCAGAACCATTCCTTACAAGGAGATGGAAGGTAGGAGACTTGGGATAGCCAATTATTTGACATCCTCCTCCCTCCCAGGTCCTCTCTTCTTCCGGGAGAGGGTTTGCATCCTATGTCAAGCAGTCTGTGAAATACCTGGTGAGAACTCAGCCACTCCAGAAAGAATGAATACTTCCTCCTTACTGCAGCCCCAGTGCCAGGGGCCCATATCTCCCTGACTTGTCATTATGTGTTCCGTCTGTCCCCTGATAAAATACGAGCTCCTTGAGGGCAGGAACCACATCTTTATTTTTTTTAATTTTCTAAAATAAATTTATTTTATTTATTTATTTTTGGCTGCATTAGGTCTTTGTTGCTGCACGCAGGCTTTCTCTGGTTCCAGCGAGTGGGGGCTACTCTTCCTTGCAGTGCGCGGGCTTCTCATTGTAGTGGCTTCTCGTTGCGGAGCACTTGCTCTAGGCGCGTGGGCTTCAGTAGTTGTGGCATGTGGGCTCTAAAGCGCAGGCTTGGTAGTTATGGTACACGGGCTTAATTGCTCCACGGCATGCGGAATCTTCCCGGACCAGGGCTCAAACCCATGTCCCCTGCATTGGCAGGCGGATTCTTAACCACTGCACCACCAGGGAAGCCCAGGAACCACATCTTAATCATCTCTGTGTTCTCAGGACCTGGTCCACCTAATAGACATCTAATAAATGGGTGGTGAACGAGTGAAGTGTCAGTCCCAGATCCATTTGTTGGATGGATGGGGGCATTTGTTCTGGGAGCATTCGGGTGGTAGATGTGCCCAATTTATTTCTGGCCCTGGTGACAAGTGGGCAACAGGGTGGCCTAGGGACCTGTGAAATGTTACCTGAGCCACGCCTCCTCCATCTACCAGCTCTGTTCACTGCCACAAAGAAGGCTGTGTGACGGTCTCAGGGCACATCAGAACCACATTAGGAACAGCCTAGCAAAGCAAACTGCAGATATCCATTTCTTCTCTCTATCGTAATTTGTTTTCCCAGTTGCAGGCGAGGTTGAAATGAGCTCTGTCTGTTGGCAATTTGGATAGAATAACTTTTCTGTTTCATGAATTCTCGGCAGTGGAGGACTGAATTCTGCTCTGGGCTGTGGAAAGGGAACGAAACACTCGGTGGGATGCGTGGCAACTGAGCCCCATCTCAGCTGAGGAGGAACTTGCCCTCCTCTGGGGCTTTTCCTGAATTGTTACTGCCTGTTAGGGCTTTTCGTGCTGGGTGGGTGCAGAAAGCCGTCCTGCTCCCCATCCTGTCCCCAACCCACTGCCACCTGTGCTGGATGCCATCCATCTAGCGCACTTAGAAGAACCCAAAAAAATATAGATTTCTTCTTCCACATATTAATTTATGGCACTTCGCTATTTCTTTCCCACTGCAATGTGCCTGCCTTCTGCGGTTGCATTCAGCTTTATTAAAAAGCAGAAGGAAATTCATCCTTCGCTAGAAAACTTGAACAGTTATAGCTTTGCCTTCAGTCTGAATTTCTCCTGTTCCTAGTCACTCTCCCTAAATGAAAGGGTGGACGGTATGTGCTGGGCAATGTCGAGGGGACACGGCCATGGGGAGAGCAGGCAGGCGTTCCCTAAGAGCCGAAGGAGGATGAACCAGTGCAGAAGGTCATGGTTAAACCATGTGCAGAAGTGCTGTTAAGGGACTTCCCTGGCAGTCCAGTGGTTAAAACTCCTCACTCCCACTGCAGGGGGCACGGGTTCGATCCCTGATCGGGGTACTAAAATCCTACATGCCATGCGGCACAGCCAAAAAAAAAAAAATAAAGTATCCCTGAGATCTGGTTATGAGTGTGTGATGGCCAAATTCCAGTCATCACAACTAGGATGTGTCCTCTAAAGTCAAATATTTGTTGTAGAACTGCCGGCTATTTGTATCGTATTGTAGCCTGGCTGAAGGAAGAAGATGTACATGAGAGGGAGTGGTCAGCAAGGCCTCTAGAAAGAGGGTGGTCAAAGAGAAGAAGTTTGTGAAGGTCTGTGTGTCTAGAGAGAGTGGCTAGCTGACATGATGTTTGATCTACAAGGCAGGTCTATCCTCCTGATGGGGGTGAATGCGTTTGCCTAAGAGAACTCCATGACTCTGTCCATTAAAACCATTCAGCTCTACCCCTTGCCTCAACTCTGTGCTTCCCAGTCAATATTGTTAGGATTATGGCTTCTCAAAAGGACTTTCCAACATGTGGAGGTCATGCTACCCAAGCACTCATGGGTTTACATAAAGTCCACTTGACTTTTCTATTTCTCACTGTTGAGCATTTCTTCTACACCTTGAGAATTTGGGTAGTAGGAGCCAGTTCCTCTCGTTGACCCCCCTGCACACACCACCAAAATCAAGGTCCTGAGCCAGGAAAGGAGAGGGCTGGACATGGTCCAGCCAACAACCTAGGTGACAAAACTCTTGAATTCCACTAGGGGAAGGTGATTTTTCTTTCCCATCTCTGTCTTCAGAAGGCAGTATTAAAGTTAAGTAACAGTGATAATCTTTTATTATTACCCTTACTGAGGTGACATTGTTAGGTTTTTTAAGCACTCCTTTGAAGTGACTTTGCTCCCCAAATTTCTAATTTTTGTTCATTATGTATTTGAAAAGGATTTCAAATTGCCTGGTGATAGAAAATGAAAACACAACAAGCTAGACACTCCGACCTTAAAAAGTCTATAATATAACATCATAAAGTATAATTACAAATCCATTTCAATATCACATTATAGATCTCTGACTTAAAGGTAATTTCTGGCATCTGAATATGATGGTGAGCCAATGGCTGAATTGGATTCTTAAGATAAAAACAGTCCATCCTGCATTAGGAGTTATTATTTTAATTGAATAATATCTGGATCATGCCCGTGGTGGTAATGTTAATGTTACTACCCATTATCTTGGAGATGTTCACCCCACTGTTTCCAGAGAAAATAGAGTCCTTTAAATGGAGAGAAGGATTAAAATAGAAAAAAAAACTACAAGCCTTTCATGGCTCTTTATGCCAAGGTCAGGACAAAGGAACGGCCTTGACCTCTAAACAGGACAGGGGATCTGGCCTGGGCTAAATACTTAAAAGAATTGCAAGAGAAGTCCTTTCAGCCATGGATGAGTGCCTTAAATGTTCTCAACCTATCTTTCTGCAAATTAGCATTCATTCATTCATTTATTCACTTACCCCATTCATTCCTTCAACCAACTCATTCATCAGCCAACATATCTTGTGCACCTTCATGAAACCGTGAATGGTGTCAGATCGTGAAGAAACAAAGATGATTCAGTTAAAGAGGGAGGGTCAAGTATTATTGAGATCCTACCATATCTCAGACAATATAGTGGGAACTTCCAGACAATATCTGATTTATTCTTCACTGCAACCCAAAAGGTAGGTAGAGCTACTGCACCCATTTTACACATGAAGAAACTGAGGGTCAGACAGGTGAAATGACTTGCCAAAGACCTCACTGCTAGAAAAGGAAAGAGTCAGAATTCAGACCTAGGCCTGTCACATTTCAAGGCCTAGGCTGTTTTCACCACACCCGGAATTTGGACATAGAACATAAACACAGTTTTTTAACATTACAGTACAGTGTTATAAACGATGCAACTGATACACAATCATATGTAGCAGGACAGCCATGGTGGGGAAAGCCAGATCCCCGCTCTGGGGGGACTTACTGACATTTCAGGGCAGTGGAAAATATCTGGATGGTCCTAATGTGTCCTCCAAAGCTCTTCTACATCCCTAACCCCATCACACAGCTCTCTCTCCATCTCCCCCTTATGAAAAACCTGGTCTCTATGTGCCCCTCCCCACCCTTCCAAGGGAAGGGCATTTGTCCACTCACATCCCACATAACACAAGGCAACAGGAGGCGTCAGGCTCTACTTCGTTTCCATCACCTCCTCACACCCCATCTTATGGAAAGACCCATGCCACTCACACCCAGCCATACCAGCCTCTATCCACCCAGTCTCTGCCACCTACCAGCCTTCTGATCACTGCCAGCCCTCACTGAAGGTTTTGGCCCTGGGATCACTGTCTTCTCCAACCCAAGTCAGCAGCTTTTGCTGGGATTTGGATCACTTTCAGCTGCAATGGGTGCTGGAGTCATATGAGTCCCATAAGATATTTTATTGCCCCGTGAAGTCTGTTGGGAACTCAGTAGCAGGTAATACAATGGCCTAAACCCAAATCAAAGGAGTATGTCTGGTAAAGCTTTATGTAAGCACAAAAGAACCTTTTCAAAGCACACCTTTTCCCATTATAGCATTCCCAATCTCTTCCTTGTTCAGGCCCTGCACCACTCTCTCCATCACCATCATAACCCAGATCCAACCAACCTATGACAGGTGACAGAGGCATTACATGAAGAGACAGGGAACCTGTTTAGGAAATGTGTCTTCAGAGATTGCACCTCATCATCATCTTTTTGAGGTTTCTTAATGTCTTGAGACACACGACAAAGAATCCCATGTGGCATTCTATGGACCAGAATCATTTTGAGAACATTTAGAAACCTCCTGTGCCCCACCCAGAGATTCGAATTCAGTAGCTCTGAGGTCAGACTTGAACATAAATAGACTTGAAAAGCCTTCAACGGATTCTGAAGCACAACCAGTTTGGGGAGCATTGACACACAGCCCCTGCCCAGGGATCCAGATGCTGCCTAAAGCCAGTTTCCCTTTGTAAGGGAGGAAAATCATTTTCCCTCTACCTTTCCAGTTCTTGGCCGATACCCTCCCCACTTTCCATAATAAAAGACAGATTAGCAGGAGCAAAAAAAAAATTGTAATTACATACATACATATACAAGTATATACATAAAAGGAGTCCCACAAAGATATGAGACTCAGAAGGCAGCCAGGTAATTGAGGATTATATACTATCCTGAGCTAGGGAAAAGGATAAGGGTCTGGGGCTTCAAAGCGGAGACAATTCACTGGAAGACGAGAAGAGGAAATGTATGCCCTGCCATGCAGATCAGTCCTCAGATAAAAAAGTGATCTCTAGTAATGGAGCTCTTCCCTTTATAATGTAGATTTCTCTTACAAAAGGGTAACCTCTACTCTGTTTTTAGAGCTTCTCCCGTGTCTGCAGTTTCTCAAAATAATCAGCTCAAAATAATCCTTATGCCAAAGAGGCGTATTTCGGGGTGGCATATTCAGTTGTACTTCACCTGCCACTGGACCTTATCTGGATCACAGAATAGATAGGTGACAAGGATTAAGCGTAACAAAAAAAGATCTGTGCAGCTCCCTTCTGCACAACTGAGGATCAGCACTTAGTTACAAACGATGGGCTCTTTCATCCAACAAGAGATCTGGCAGAGAATTTTTTCTGGGTTTCATTTTCCTTATATCTCTGAGCCCCTTCCGACAGGAACATTATTATATAAGCAAATTTTGATCACTTGAAGTCTGTTTGAAGGCTCTAGGAGCTGCTGCTCGTTCATTCATTTATTAATCGAACATTTATTATCTTCCTTGTGCCAAATCTTGGGCTAGAGAAGGGGGGAAGAGGGATATACGGATGAATAAGACACAGTTGCTCCCCCCTGAGGCACTCTCCGTGGGGGAAAGGGGAGGGAGGGAATACTTGATATGGAAAAGGGTAACTGCAGTTCAGTGAGGTAGGTCCCATGACTGAAGTCAACATAGGATACCCTCGAAGCACAGGGAGGGGGCAGCTACGCTAAACCAAAGGCTTGAGCTGCATTCTAAACGACAGGGAGGCATTATCTAGGTGAGAAAGGGCTAAAGACACCTCAGGGAGATGGTGGTTTATGCACAGGTATGGAAGTTTGAAATAAAGCATATCTAGTTTAGAAACTGCAAGCAGTTCAGTAGGGAGACAGGTATCCTGATAATTATGCTTTGACATCAGAGGAACCTGGGCTCAGATTCTGGCTCCTCTGATTATTAGCTGTGTGCACAGGACAGAATTGTTGGGCTTCTCCGAGCCTCAGTTTTCTCATCCATTAACCCCACCTTATAGGACTGTTGGCATAGAAATGAGATAACATATGGAACATGCCCAATATGGTACCTAGCGCATAGACCACACCCAGTACTTGGTGACTGGTTTGGTGATGAGGATGAAGATGAGGATGGTGGTGAATGGGACGAAGGGTAGATATGAGGCTGAAAAAGTAGGTAGTGCCAAAGAATGAAGCCTTGTGTTCCATGCTAAAAAATTTGGACTTTATCCCTAAAGGCAGAGGGAGAATTTCGTGGAGTGGCCTGTCAAATGAATGCTTTAGAAAGGGCGCCATGATGGGCTGGAGGGGGGAGTGGGAGAATAAAACGGGAGTTAGAAGGCTCTTGCACTAATCTAAAAGCATGGTGGGCTGGGGTGGGGGTGAGGTTCTTCAGAGTGCAACTGATAGAAGCTCCTCCCCATGATTGTTCAGACTACAGGCTGTGAGTTTAATTAGCCAGGTCTACTCACTCGCAGCAGGCCCAATGACATGGAAGAAGATAGAATCCAGGCTCCTATTATCATTGGAATTAAGCTGCTTTGGTGATTCCGTAAATGTCACACTCAGGTACACTGAAGTGGGTTTTTTTATCGGCTTAAAATGGAAAAAGTAGCAGTGGTTATCTGTGGGTGGTGGGATTACAGGTTGTTTTTATTCTTTTTTCCCCGTCTCTATTTTGTAAATGATCTACAATGAACACACTTTTGTAATATGGAAAAATCAATCATAAAGTTTTTTTTATATCAAAACTACACATAGTTTCAATCAAAACAGCAATTCTTTTCTTACTACCTGAGTAAGGAAATGCTCAACTGAATACAAATGGGGAAAAAAAAAATTGTTGATAGGCTCCAACTTCAAACTGCTCAGCTATTTATTTTCTCCCTTTTGCTTTGGGAGATTGGAAGATAGACTGGATACATGCGAATGGTCTTGAGTTTGAAAAATAATAGTTGTTTTTATTGTTATAGCTTCAAGCATGGATTATTTCCATGATTTATCCTTCAGGAAACGAAAACTACAGAAAAATTGCCCAATAGTTAGAGATGATTGGATTATTGATATTTTCTTTTTAAAGAAAGCATCACATCAGAGAGAAGTCTAAGTGGCATTCTCTCCACACACAGCCTGGGTTGCAAAAGTAAGGAATTGCAGGTGGGCTGTGGGTGAAGTGCAGCAGGAACTACAGACAGGGGTCTAAAAACTGAGTTTTTCAGCACTGTGCTCCAAAACCAGGCCTAAATCCAACGTGCACGGGGTCTCCGTAGATATACATTTTAGGCTTCATTAGGCCATCTTCCTAAGAGGTGGAATCTTGATTACAATCTTCATTTTGGACTTTTTTTTTTGAAACGGTAATAATAATAATGAAAACTGTTCACATGGTTTTATGGTTAATAAATACTTAATCTTCACAACATGAGTTAACATTAGTCCCATTTTACAGAGGAGGAAAGTGAGGCTCAGAAAAGCTAACTGACGGGCCTGAGGTCACACAGCCAGAATGTGGAGAGACAGGATTCAGATCAGCTCTTCAGAATCCAACAGCTATGCCCCTCCACTCCTCCCGTCCAACGACTGGTCTTAGTTATTTCATTTTCACTAGATTCACTAATTGAAAGGGCAAGTAGGGCCCATAGGATTGTATCAGTTCTGATTGCTGTTATAACAAATTACCACAGATTTAGTGGCTTAAGACAACACAAATTTATTCTCTTCCAGTTCTGGAGGGCAGAAGTCCAAAATGAGGCTTACAGGGTTAAAATCAAGGTGTTGGCCAGGCTAGCTCCTTCAGGAGGTTCCAGGAGGCTTTTCATCCCTTCTAGGACGTCAGTGGCTGCTGGTATTCCTTGGCTTATGGCGACATCACTCCCGTCGCTGCTTCTGTCCTCACATTGCCACCTCGTCTTCTGTAGTCAAATCTCCCTGTGCTTCCCTCTAATAAGGACACTTAGATTTAGGGCCCACCCAGAAAATCCAGGATAATCTCCCCATCTCATGATCATTAACTTAATCACACCTGTGAAGTTCTTTTGGACATAAGAAGCAGCATTCACAGGTTTTCGGGTATCATTCACAGGAACTTGGGTATCTTTGGGGGCCATTATTTAGCCTACCACAGGAATATTTATTTCATCAATTAAGTGGTCCTTGAATGTAAAATTCTCTGAATTTCAATTTAGGCCATAGCTCTTCTTAGTTCTTTATTTTTAACCTTTTACTTGAAGGCCTTGGGGCTTTAGTGTTTGTTTGCTTGCTAGCTTTTAAGCAAATTTAACTCTGACTCCCTATTGGAAGTCACTTACCTAAAACCAGATCCTCCAGCTGTCTTGCAGGGATGGAGGCAGACAGCAAGAGTTTTTCCAGGTTGGAAAGGGCTTGGAAAGAGGTGCATTCTTTACTGTTAGGCCTCTCCTGCCTGCCGCTTTTTATTGAGCATTTACTGTGTGTCAGGAATTGTGCAAGCATTCCACATTCAGTGATAGCACATTTATATCTTGCAACAAGCCTATAAAGTTGATCTCATTAGCCCATTTTAGAGATGAGAAAATTAAGGCTCACAGAATTAAGTAACATGTCCGGGGTTGCACAGTTAAACCACAGAGCCTCCAAAACCCAAGCTCTTCATACCATGCTGTTGCAAAACTGGATAATTCCCAAACTGGAGTAGTGTATGGACCTCTTTTAAAGAGCACATATAATAAGCTCACAAACCCTCAGGGTTGAATTGTAATTATTTTCATCATATTATTGTTTAAATATGTGAAAAGATAACTAGATATTAACTCCTTATGCTTATAGCTCTCCTGTGACCATAAAAGCAAACTAACGATAATAATAATAACAAATAAAACTACAAACCTTTTAAAATGCTAATTAGGAGCATTGCTTTAATGTGGTGGGTGATACTGTTTTGCTGAAATTAAATGACTGTTCACAATCTAGATTCGATGCTGACTGCCCTGCCGTGGTCCTTCAGGGTTTGGTGAGGCCATGCACCGTGGTCCTTGGGCCTCACTCACTTCTCCCACTGTTCTTCCATCCACCGACATCACACATAGCATTTGGGCTTTACCTGGTGAGAATGTCATTGATTTGTTAACTCTGCCTCTCTTTCTATCCACTAACTATAGCAGCTGAGGTCTCTGGGCAGTAGACTGAGTCAAGATTAGCCAAAGTAATTGAGGAATGCTCTCGGGAGCCACTCCTGTGGAACGAAGCAGGAGGAAGGAGAAACAGACAGAGGGAGAAGTTGAGCTGTTTGCAGGCCCGAAGAAGGCATCTGCCAACATCACATGCGGTGGTTTTATCCAGGCAGCACAATCCCCCCAAAAGAACTGACAGCTAAGGGCCAACTTTTAGCATCTTTTTCAGCAGCTGAAGAGGGATCTGGGCAGAGAAAGTCCACCACACTAGCGCACAGTAAAGTTGTAGAGAGCAGCAATAGGATGTAAACACAAATGCATCCCGGCCACTGAAATTGCCTGGCGGTGCTCGATTATAAGATCTTCAAGGTCATCTATAATATGCTTAAATTGATTTTTAAAATTGTCATAAAAATATAAAATGTTTACAATCTCACAGAGAACTAAGAGACCCTAACAATGTCTTCACAGACCCTAGGGCTCCTCAGACCTCACTCTGAGAAAGAAAAACATCAGGAGGCGTCCACTTACCTCTGCTGCGAATTACTGTGTAAACCTGTAATATGTCCATGGCGTGAAAATCACAAAGTTCTATGAATGCTTCTTTAGGGGGCAGTAATAATTTCCAGATCTTCTCATAATTCACACGTAACATTTGGGAATAAACACTTCGATTTACTGAACATTCCTTCAGTATATTTCATCAAGCATCTACTATAAGATGGGTGCTTTACTAGACACCTTCTGGAGGAAAAGACACATAAGCGAACGAACAAAGTGAGCAGATAATCATGCAACATGGGGACTTCCCTCGTGGTCCAGTGGTTAAGACTCCACGCTTCCACTCCAGGGGGCATGGGTTTGATCTCTGGTCAGACAACTAAGATCCTGCAAGCCAGGCGGCCAAATCATGCAACATGATTGAAGTCATGAAAGAGGATAATCTGAGAACCTTGGGCCATCAAGAAGGCATTACCAGAGGCAGGGAGGTGGGGAAATGGGGAGATGTTGGTCCAAGGGCATAGAGCTGCAGCTGGATGTACAAATGGGTAGCATGAATAAATCTAGAGGTCTGATGTACCACACGATGACTGTTGTTAACAGTACTGTTTTGTATAATGGAAATTTGCTAAGAGAGTAGATTCCGGGTGCTTTCATGACAAAGAAGAAAGGCGTCTATGTGAGGAGATGGACATGTTAATTAGCTTAACTGTAGTGATCGTTTTACTATGTATATCTTGTTTTACTATGTACAAATGTCATGTTGTACACTTTAAATATATAAATTTCTATTCAAAAAAGGAAGGAAGGCTTTTCCAAGGAGGAGTTACTTCAGGGGGCTGGGATAAGGATATTCCAGGCAAAGGGACTCAAAAGTCTTGAGAAGTCCCTGGGCATGGCACGGAACTAGGAGATTAGGCTGAAAGGTAGGTCAGGCAGAAGTGGGAGATTACACTGAAAGAAGTGGGGTGGGGACATTCGAATATAACTAAGTAATCACAGCTTCCCTTTTCCTTTCCATTCACCTGGCCCTTTACTTACATTTATCTCGTTCATTCCTCACGTGTTATTAGTAACCCATTAGAGGACACGCCCCACAAGAGCAGGGACTGTGTTGCTGTGTCTGCTGCCCTATGCCCCGTGCCCAGTGTCAACCTCAAAAGCAAGAAACCGGTTCAAGAGGCAGAGCATTTATTTAGGATTAAAGAATTGTAATTTGGGGTACACAGGTTCAGGTAGAAACCCCAATTGTGTCCTGATTACATGCGAGAGAATCAGGGTTTTTACTGGAAAAAAGAAGAAGAGGTAAGTTATTTTTAAGAAGAGTTCATTGGGGCTGACAAGCAAAGCTAGATTCCTAGTTCAGGTGAAGTGGTCACTAGGTAAAAATGAACGAGGCCTTTCAACAGGAGAGTCTCATTCTTGCTGACTTCTTGGAATGTAGGCAGGGCGGTTTGGTCCAGTTCAGAGGTTGAGACATAAGACGTGTAGGACAGTTCTCTGAAATGGCTGTTTTTTTTAATTTTTGGCCACACGGCACCGCTCGCGGGATCTTAGTTCCCTGACCAGTGATCAAACCCACGCCTCCTGCAGTGGAAGCTCAGTCACTGGACCGCCAGGGAATTCCCTGAAATGGCTGTATTTTAAATGGGTCCACTCCTGTCATCCTCCACACCCGCTAGTGGACATACCACACAAGAGCTGAGACCATGTCACCTTGTCCACTCACTGCCCTATGCCCTTTGCCTAGCACAGTCTCTGACCTTAGAGGAAGCTCCATAAATACATGTTTTACACACAGAGGAATCTGCTCAGAAAGGATGAGTGACTTCCCCAAACGTACACAGCACATAAATGACAGAGTCGAGATTTGAACTTGGGTCTGCCTTATTCCAGCACACCACTCTTTATCCCCTGCTCCGTGATGCCACAATAATAACTAGAAGGGGACTTTCACAGTCAGGGAACCTTCTGTTACCAGGGGAAGCCTGGCAAGAGACCAGCCTGTGTGTGTGTGACCTTAACTTCCTGGTAGGGACACCTCTTCAGGGTCATCTGGACACACAATTTCTCCTTTTCCCTTCCCAGTCTCTCCCCAAACCTCCGTGGGTATCTGGGAGTCTCAGGAATGAAAAGAGTTAAGCTTTTACAGTTTATTAAGCGGTTCCTTTGCATTTAAATGGCACCATTGAAGAAAGCAACACTTCTGGAACCTTATTTGATGCTAACGTGCTGAGCACCTTGAGGCCTGCTTACTTCTCCCTCGTCCAGGTCATTTAGAGCCTCATTACTTAATAATTTGAAAGCTTTTTATGGAAATCAGTGGATGGAGGGAGATGATGAAGCGAAATGTTATTATATATAAGGACCCAGCAAAACAGGCTGACAGTAGAATACCTGGGTCAGAAGCTTCTTTGGGGAAAAGAGAGAAGGAGAGGGGGATGCTGGTGTGCAGAGGAGTTCTGGTTTCTTTTTGAAATGGCTTTTATTTCAAAGAAAATAAAACCTAACGAAGCCTAACAGGCTTTAAAATTGTCAAGTAAAGAATCCATCAGATGTCTTATCAATTCTGCCCCTGGGCTTCTGTCCCTTCTCCCCACCTTTTCAGCCGCTGCTCTGGCTCCCAGCCCATTACCTCTAGATGTTTGCTCTGCCCCTCTTCGCCCACAGTGCAGGCCTCACAAACACTTCCTCCAAAGCCTTCATGGATATTTCTCCAGATGAGAAAACCATGGGGAACAGCCTTGGAGTGGCTTTTTCTTCCCATTTTTGTTAATGGCAATATATTTGCGTGGCTCAAAATTCAAAAGCAATGCAGAGTTATACAGTGAAAAGTCTTGTTTTCTTTGCTCCCTGGTTGCCCAGTTCCTCTCCCCCGAGGCACCCCGTCTTTGTGAAGTTCTTATGTTCCTTCCAGAGACACTTCAGGCAAATAGAAGTAAAAGCGCACACGCATACACATTTTCTTTATCTCTACCATTTCTTTGTAACGTGATGGCTAGATTATTATACAAATAGATGATGAGCCCAAAAGATTATATAGGAATGTAAAAAATAAAGATACAAAAATATATACATGTGTACTTTTATATTGCTGTGTGGTCTTTGGGTTCATCATTAAAAGAGCTATATCAGTAATGAGATTATCTCTAAAACATAACTAAATTAGAAAGCAGGGTACGGAATGGTTTGTTTAATAATCTGTTTGTATAATAGTCTAGCTCCCTTGTTACAAGGAAATGGCAGGGATAAAGAAAATGTGCGTGTGTGTGTGTGTGTGTGTGTGTGTAAGCTATGATCTCAACTATGTGATGAAGACACACAAATATAGAAATAAACATACTAATTGATGACAGCTGCTGGGTTAGGATGGTGGGATTATGGGTATTTCTTTTTTGCTTGTTTCTCTCTGTCTCTCTCTAATTTCCTATAATATGGTTACGTTATTTTTTAAATTTTGAAGACCTTACTTGAGTATGTAAGGTATATTTCCATCTTATTAGAATTCTTTCCTGGTCCTTTACATATGCACTAGCACTTATACTTCTATTGGAAATTGCCACATCCCTCCCCATCCGACTCTGGCCCCCCTCTCACCGCCACATTGTTTTCCCCAGAGACCCACTCAAGTCTTGCACACCCGTCACCGTTCCTTTGTTTCGGTCTGCCTCCTGCTCTAAGAGGAAAACTCCACGAGGACAGGGATTGATTGGTGTCTCTTTTGTTCAGGGCTCTATCTCCAGCACTCAGAGCCGCGCCTGGCACAGAGTAGGGGCTCAGTTGTTATTTGCTGGATGAATGGATCCTCACGTGGGCCCAGCAATGCCTGTAATGGAGCATCAGTAGCTACTGTCCTCTGCCTTCATCTTCCGTCCTCTTGCCCTCCCTCCATCGTGGGTCTGGATCTCACCTCTTCCCATCTTTTCAAGGACCTTAGTCCTGCAAGCACACCTCCTCTCTCTCCTGCAACAGCAATTTCTCCTTCTTTACTGGTTTATACCTTTCTCCAAACAAACTCGCCCTAATGTCGCTCATCTTCTAAGAAACAGTCGCATGTCCTTCCTGCTGCTGGTATTTTTCTTGACTCCCCTTCCCAGCCGACTCCTCAGAAATAGCTGTCTGGGCTTGCTGGCTCCACCACCTTGCTTTCTTGTCCTTCCTAAACCAGCTTCAGTTGAATTTTCAGCAGTGACCAGCAGGGCAGTGCTGGCAGCAGTGAGCAAGTAGCAGGGCTGGCAGCAGTCGGGGGCTGTACAGGCAGTGAGGGGGGACAGTGGGAACAGACAGGGACAATGGGGACAGCAGGGGACCGTGTGGATGGAGGGGGGCGCAGCAGGGGACAGTGGGGCATCACGAGGGCTCTGAAGAGGTCCTGGGGGCAGGTCCTAGCGTCCTCCTGTCTTGCTGGCTGTTCCCTCTCCCCCGCCCTCTTGTCTGTCTCCACTCACTGCCCAGGTACTCCGCCTTGTGGCTTTAACTAGCACCTATACACCAATGACTTTCAAATTTATCTCCTGCCTGGACTTTTCCCTTGAACTCCAGTCTCATCTATCCAACTGCCTATATGACACCTCCCCTCAGAGTCATCCTTGACCCCTCTTTGTTTTACACCCCACATTCAATCCATCAGAAGATCCTGTTGCTTCTCCCTTTAAAATAATGTCTTGCGTCCGACATCTTCCCACCCGCTCCATTGCTCTCTCGTGGTCCAGTGTCTGGTCTCCCGCTTCCCCCTGCCCTCCTGCACTTTACTCCCCCACTGCAGTCAGCAGGACCCTCTAAACACATAAATCAGGTCCTCACACTGCTACTCACAAGCGCTTCAGCAGCATCTGAGCCCTGTAGCACTCGCAAGAGTTCCCCTAAGACTCCCTGGGAGGGCAGTGAAGGCCAGAGGCTTCCTCCAGCTTGTCATGAATTCATTCTTTAATTAACTAACCCATGATTCATTCCTTAATCATTCCCTGTATACCTCCCCAGACCAGGCCAGTGCTGGCGAGACAGGGGGGACACAGTCCAACCCCTGCCCTAACAATGGCTTCCAGGACTGGATGGGATCTGCCCTCAGAGGAAGGTGGGGAGGGGGAGACAGGGAAGAGGGGTAAGGGATGTCGAATGCTGCGCCTTTAAGACCCCCAGAGATGGGCTTCCCTGGTGGCGCAGTGGTTAAGAATCTGCCTGCCAACGCAGGGTACACAGGTTCAAGCCCTGGTCTGGGAAGATCCCACGTGCCACGGAGCAACTAAGCTCGTGCACCACAACTACTGAGCCTGCGCTCTGGAGCCCGTGCGCCACAACTACTGGGCCCGCGTGCCACAACTACGGAAGCCCACATGCCTAGAGCCTGTGCTCCGCAACAAGAGAAGCCACCGCAAAGAAAAGCAGCCCCCGCTCACCGCAACTAGAGAAAGCCTGCGCTCAGCAACAAAGAGCCAACGCAGCCAAAAATAAATAAATAAATAAGCTTAAAAAAAAAAAAAAAAAAGACCCCCAGAGATGCTCCCAAGGGGCAGGGTTAGGGGTGCTGCCCCTACAGGTTGCCTTGCAGGCACCTTCAGCCAGACCTGGCCTGGCTCATCCTCCCTCCCTGGCTCCGGCTGGACTTCCTTGCAGCCCTCGCCTGTTGGGAGGCAGATAGCCCGGCTTAGCGTGCCCTCTCCTGTGTGATGTCAGAATCTCGCCTGGCCTGGCCCCTCTTTTACTTCTCTGCTCTGACCCCAGCACTAACGTCTTTCTAATTGCTGGAGATAGGGCAGAAGGTGGGGAGGAGAGCGTGGGAAGATTGGGTCATGAGGGGCTGGGCTGGGAGGCAGAGACGTGCCCCATCCACCCCTTCAGCTCCCTGTTTGACTCCGAAGAGACGCAGACTTCCATAAGCATTCTGAAGGATACGATGAAAGTCCAGAAAATGAGGTTAAGCCCAGGATTGGCACGCTGGTTACCAAACGAGCTAAACCAATGCCTGGGGTAACAGAGGCACACAGAAGGCTGGCCCTCTCTGTGAGGTCATGGCATGATGCCCGTCTCAGAGCTCTCCACCTGCCAGAGACAAGTGTGGGTGCAGGGGCAGCAGGGCAGGCCCAGGCGGCTCTGATGCGCCCTCTTCCTCTCCAGCTTCAGAAACGTCAAGCTGCTTTCACAAAACCATCTCACGGGAAAATTATTATCTACGGGCATTATGCAATTTTCCCATCAGGATTACAGGCTGTGTTTGAAAAGAAATAAAAAGAAATTGAATTTGAAATGCTTCTGTGAAACCACATCGTCTTCTTGTGGATCTGTTAATGGGCTTCAGATACGCTCTCTGGCTTTGAAATAGCTGATCAGACGGCCACTTGTGATGGCATCTGCTTCCTAGGAGCAAGGTGGGGCATAGGCACCTATAAACAGCCAGCCCAGGTCACTGGGGTGTCCATCGGAGGCAGGCTCAGAGCCTGTGAGCCTCACCATGGTTCCTAAGGTGGCCTCCGCGTCCTGTCCCTTCCCCCTCCTTCTACTATCAGGCAGGTCTAGCAGAGTTCTCTGGCTGGCACTCTCCACTGGCTCTTCCAGCGCCCGCCAGCTCAGCGCGCAGGTCCGTCAGTGTCACTTTACCCAGCTGTGGCTCCATCCTGCGCTGTGGAGTCCTGGTGGCCTGGGGCTCAGAAGGACGCCAGCCCCTTCCTCAGCACAGCCTGTCATTCAAACAGCAAAGATTGATCAAGCACGTTCTAAACACTGATAGTACAGCGGTGAGTGAGCAAAACAGACAAAAGCCTTTGCCCGCGTGGAATGCCTATTCCAGCAGGGGGAGATCAATGATAAAAAGAAAGCAAAATACGTAGTATGTCGGATGGGGACAAATGTTACGGGGAAACAATAACCAGATAAAGTAGTGCGGGTGTGCCAGGTCGAGGAAGGGGCAGGGAATTGCTCTTTTGCACAGTGTGGTCAGCAGAGGCCTCACTGAGCAGGTGACATTTGAGCAAAGACCTGGAGGAGACAGAGGAATGCATGCTCTGGTGTCTGGGAGGACAGCACCCCAGGCTCAGGGGGCAGCAAGTGCTAAGTGTGCCTGGCACGTCTGAGGAGAAGACATCCAGGGCGGCTGGGAGCAAAGTGAGCAAGGGGGAGAGAAGTTAGGGATGAAGCTAGTGAGGTAACGGGGGGCAGAGCAGATCATGAAGGGCCAAGGGGGCCATGGCGAGGTCCCCATTGGCTGTGCGGTGTGATGCCATTAGAGGATTTTGACCAGAGGGATGGCATGATGTGGCTGCTGTGTGAGAAGGAGCCTGGAGGAGGGCGAGGGAAGAGGCAGAGAGACCGGCCAGGAAGCAGTTGCAATAATCTAGGCAAACGATGATGGTGGCTTGGACCAAGATGGTGCTGAAGACACAGGGAGGATACAGTTCAGGCCCTGTTCTAATGATGGTGACAGACAGTGGTTGGCTCATAAATACATTTTAGAAGTGGAGTTGATAGATGTGCTGAAGGATCCGAGGTGGAGTATGAGAGAGAGAAACATCAAGGATGAGAAACTAGAAGGACAGCATGGCCATTTCATGGAATGGGAAGAATGAGAGAGGCCAGGTTTGGGGAGGAGACGATCAGGAGTTTGGTTTCAGACATGTTGAGTTTGAGATACCAATTCAACATCCAGATGAAAGTGTTAAGACCGTTAACGTACAGGCTGGAGTTCAGAGGCGGGCTTGAGGTGAAGATGACAATTTAGGAGTCATCGGTGTATGCGCAGCTTGTATTTTAAGGCATGGGACAAGAGGAAATCGCCAAGGCAGTGTGAATAGAAAAGAGCAGAGCACCAAGGGCTTGCGTACAGGGGCACTCCAATGTTTGGAGGAAGATGAAGTGGGTCAGCAAGGGAGACCGAAGAAGAATGAGGTGAGGAGAAAATTAAGAGGCGGCGAGTGCCAGAGCCAGGCGGAAAGTGATTCAAGGCAGAGGGAGTGACCAGCTGCATTAAATGGTCCGGAAGCTAAGAGCTGGGCGCTGACCATTGGCACAGAGAGAGGTGAGTCTCAGTTACTACGTCTGGGA
The DNA here is from genome assembly GCF_964374135.1 of Grampus griseus. Lineage (NCBI taxonomy): Eukaryota > Metazoa > Chordata > Mammalia > Artiodactyla > Delphinidae > Grampus > Grampus griseus. The sequence continues at coordinate 69,205,367 of NC_139002.1, forward strand.
AAGGAGGACCATTTGCTGCCTGCCTCAGAGGGCTACGGTGCAGCCCACTTGAGACCACGGGCAAACTGTAGAGCACCACCAAATGTGAGCTGTTTTTATTTCTGACCAGAGGCTGTTGAAATGAGGGGAGGCATCCTGGGCACAATTGATGTTAAAGATGCTTAACCTCCATCATCGCCTCATAAAGTGTCTCATTTCCTGCTGCTCGTCACCAGGACACTCACCGAGGGATGAAAAAGTCCCCTTCCGAGGTGGAAGCCATCGGGACTGATATTTTTTATGGGTGGTCAGTGGGAATTCTGGGAAACGGTAGGAGCAAATAATGGAACCAGACACTGCTCACTGGGGTCTTTACACAGGATGACAGGTGCTGCCCTTCTAGAGGGAATCGGGTGACCCTGTGCCTCAAAGCAAGGGCTCCTTGGAGAAAACTGTCAGCCAGGGGCAGCCGTGGTCTTGCTGAAAAACAAGCAAAATAGGGGAGGGACAAGAGGGAGATGGAGGAGAAGAATCGTCAGGGAAAGTGGAAAGAGCATGAGCTCTGGGGTCAGACACATCTGTATTGGAACCATGGTTACTGGGCAGTCTTCACAAGGCACTTGACCTCTTTGACCCTCAGTTTCCTCATCTGCAAAATGAAATGGCAGCTATTCCCAAGGTTTTCCTGAGAAACAAGCTGATAAATGGGGAAATGCACGGTGGGGTGGGGGGTCTCTGTGTGCACACACATGGATCACTGCCCCTGCGTTTAGTGTCATCGGCTTGCCTTCTCTTTAGTAGCAGCAGTTTCTCTCCAATTCAAGGACCCTGTGCTCCCCCCTCTTTATCAAAACCAGTTCTCAGGACAGCATTACCATTAGCAGTATCGTGAACACTGTATGATAATCCCCCCGGCATGGCTGTAATATTCAGAACTCAGGGTAGGCTAGGACACGCCCTGAAGGACAGCGGAAGCACGGGTGGGGGAGGGGTGGGGCCCAACCTTTCAGGAGACCCCTCCCTCCTGCCCCACGGCTTACCCTCCCAGCCCCCTCCACCTGGGTTCACAGGCTGACAAACGTGGTCTCCAGACTGAGGTTTAAACTCTAGACGTGCCGTTTGACTAACGGTGTAACTACTTTCGCCAAAGAAATGTATTGCTGAGGATTAAAAAGTATATACTGACCTTTCAGACGCCTGGTAAGGATTTAATCAGATACTATATATAAGGTAATTAGCAAGGTGCCTAGCACATGAAAACAGTGGATCGTTGCTGTTGTTGTTTCAACTTGTTTTGATTCCTTCCCCTCATGGATTGCATCTCATTTCTCTCCTTGGGGGGCAGGAGGCAAGTTGGCTGGGCTGACTCCCAGACTGCTGGTCTGGGGCAGGACGTGCTATGGTGAGGAAGCTCAGCTTCAGTGCCAGGCGGAGCAAAAGGGGCCTTCGGATGAAGAAACAGGTTGTGGTTCAGGACTGCGAGACAAAGGCGAAAGCTCAGGAGCCAGGAAGGTGCAGGAACAGAGAAGAGGCGAGAAGCAAGGCAGGGAGGAGGGGACAGACTGCCTGTTGCCGTGAGCACGACTGAGATGCCGGAGCTCTCCTGCCTTGGGAGCTGGCTCTGGGGGGGCATGGGAGGGTCAGTGTGGGGGTAAGGATGTTCAGACACCAGCCGTCACCCAGCCCCCCAGACTCACATTCTGCCCCTCTGCTCTGCTTAGACGTGACATCTCCTGATATCCATGTGATTTCTGCCCCTGACCTGTCCCAGACTTGTTTCCACTCCACAGGAGTCCTCCTTCCTCTGGACCTGACCTCAGCCCATGGCCTGATTTAGTAGGCCATGCAATTTTCATTTGCTACCTGAGGAAGTCTGAGTACAGTTGTAACATCTTCACAATATGTTTACCAAAAGCAAAATGGAAGAACTCATCCCCGGGAAGACGGACATGAGTACCCTGTAGTTTCTTGGAGGTTTTTTATTTTAATTGGCATATCTCTGGGAAAGTGCTAACGTCATGCGAACGAGGCGTGAACTGAGTGCCCTGAAATACTTTGAAAACAGTCCTATGGGAGATGGATGGATAAGGGCTTTAAGGATCTTGAAAGATCCTTTCTGGGCTTTAGAGACTTGTTAAAACAGATTTTCATTTAAGTCTGAAGTTTGGGTTGCTTACTGTGAATTTAAATTCTTCAGTCTTCAGAATGTGAAGTACCTGGAGCCCCAGTGCCCCCATCCAAAGCTCACCCGGCTACATTAGCCTTTAAATAAGGGGACATCCTCCTGAGGCCTTGTGGCTTTGTTGATGCTACTGTGTGCTCCATTCTCTGTACTCAGGCAGTACAAATCCCATCTTGGCCCGAATGTGAATAAGAATAAGAGTAGTAGCTAGTATTGATGCTGATACAGGCACGGTTCTTAGCACGTTACTTGAATTATGTCATTTTGTCCCCCTAATAACACCATGTGGTAGATATACTTTTTAACCCTATTTCAGAGATGAAAAAGCTAAGGGAAGTCAGAGACTTGCCAAAGGACACAGAGCTAGTCACGGTGCGGTCAGGATTTGAAATCAGGTGTGACTCTAGGGCTTATGCTCTCAACCATGCTACTTTCCTGCCTGCTGGATTAGTAAAGATGAAAAAGATTGATAGTATCCAGTGTGCCCAAAGTTGTAAAGACATAGGCACATACACATTCTTGCTGAAGTATCAATTGGTACAGACGTTTGGAGGACAATCTGGTAGGCACTACCAAAATTGTCAATTTGCTTCATCATTTGATCATTCCTGGAAGTCTATGACACGGGAACGTGTAAACAAAGAAATATGTACACAAGTGTTCATTATAGCATCATTTATATAAACAATTAAATATCCAGCAATAATGCCAGTTAAATAAGAGAACATGCACGCTATGGAATTCTGCACATACATCAACAAATGGTGTGGCTTTGCTTTTTCACCAATTGACTGAGTATCCACAGCACTTGGACATGGCCATGAACAAGCCAGACCCTCTCCAATCCTATAGAGCTTTGGTTCTACTAGAGAATTTTGATGCTTCAAGAAAAATATTTAGTTTTTTAAATATATTTTCCAGAATGTTCCTGTGTTATTTCACTGGCTAACATAAAAGATCACAACAAGGAACTGTTGATCATGCAGATGGTGCGTAACCTTGAGATGAAACAGTTTACAGGAAGAAGTTGTTCTAGTGCCTGCAGACGTGGAACCACCATCTTTGGAGCCTCCATGGCTCTAAAAAATACAGATGGAATGCCAGCACCACAAACACTAGTGGAGGGCCCCAAAAATTTCTGTTGAGTTATATGCTGCAAAAGCAAAATCAGTGTCATTAGTTGGGCCTTGAAAACCAAGATTTAATTGTAATACAGGGTGCATCTGCAGGGCCAGCTAACTTGGTGGCCCCCTTAACTCCACCCACATTGATTTTATTTTTTAGTAAAGTATTTCTTCAAGGGCAAAAGGACTGTCTTCAGACAGTACCTCATTACTTGGATCTCATACTTGGATTTCTTTTTTTCTAAGTCTTGACCTGGCTTACCCTAATTTGAAGATCTCTAACACTTTAAAAATCAAGAAAAGGGGAATTATATTGCCATAGGTACTGACATGGAAAGTTTCCCATGATATGATAGTAAGGGGAAAATGTAAAAATCGTGGTGCAGAATAAGATATTCAATATGATGCAATTTTTGTGGGAAAAGCTGTATTAATGTATGTGCACACACACACATAATACCTAAGTATAGTAAAACGTCTGGAATGATATGTACTGAACTGTAACACTCTGGAGAAGGAGGTGGGAGAAGCCAGGGTGCATGCTAAAGCAGAATGCTCAGCATTTACTTTGTGTGCTTCTGTGATGCTAAATTTTTCCACAAAAAGCATGTATTATTCTGAAATTAAAAATCAAAGAAAAAAGCTAGCTGATGCGGGCCACGTAGGCAAAACTCAGGGATTAAGAAATCACCCTGGAAGTTGTGGGGAGCTGTTGCAGGGTTTAGGCGGGCAATAGGTATGGTCAGGTTTGCAGCAATGTCAAGGGTGGACTGGGGAAAAGCGAGAAGATACTAGAGCCCGGGGCCACTGGTGAGGAGACCGTGTAGGACTCGAGATAGTAAGGCTGTGAATGCAGTGGATCTTGGGGCCCAACGGCTGTGAGGGGTAAGAGATGGAGGAATGCAGGCAGCTGGTGGATGTGCCCGACGGGGTCCACTGAGGAAGAGCAGTGCTCTAGGGGCAGATGAAGAACTCGTTGTGGGACATGGAACGTATGAGCTAAGTACAGGAAACCCAGGTCACAGGAGACCAGCTCGAGTCTTACATGTGACTTCATGTCAGGCAGCTTCTCTCAGTCACTCAGCAGATGCGTATTAGGAGTGAGTCAGGGATACAGTCTCAACAAATAAAAAAATCTCCCATGAGAAATGTAAAGCGCTCTGTTGGGACTTGGAAACGCTCTCCCTGCAGACATGTGAGCGGGGGGGTGTCTGTGCATCCACAGATTCTTTCCTGTGATCAAAAGGGGGAACCCCCAAGGAAGCCTGAGCTCAGAGCAGGCTGCGAGCGTCTTGGGGGACGGGGTGCTCTGTGGGCCTCACTTCTACCCTCGCCCCACCAGGACCATCAGTAGGTGCCCAGGCCGAGCAGGGTCTGGTTAAGCTCCTGTCCCCTCTGAGCTCCCCACCCTGCTCCAGCAACCCATTCCCTGGCTGCAGACCAGGTGCTCCAGACCAGAGGCTTTTTCTAATCTTGCGGCCTGAGCCTGGAGGCACCTCTGACCTCCTCCTTGCATGGGATTTTCTGGGCAAGGTACCCACCAACTAAGGAGAAGTTCATCGATTCATCCCAAATATATGCTAGGTACCTACTGCCAGGAATAAGTCTAAGGACTGGGGCAGAGCTGTGGGCCATCCAAGCCAGTCTCTGCCCTTCGGGAACTCAGAAACGTGTTCATTCGGCAACAGAGCTCTTGCTGCCCCTGCTGGTGACATCCTGGGCTTTTCCGTGCAGCGTGGACAGTGGTGTCTGAGCACTGCTGGGCCCCGGCCCCGGGGAACGGGAGCTCCAGGACCAGCTGAATCCACTCTGGGGAAACCCCAGCCAAAAGTCAATTTGGACCTGTGGAAGCTTAAGCCTTGAAAAGCCTATGGTAGCCCTCAGCCCCAATGTGTAATTGAAAATAAAAACCCAAACAAATCTCGAAGGAAAGTTAAGCAAGATTAACAAAATTCTGATTTTTCCCCATGATGGTGACTTAAGGCTTTCCTTCTAAATGTTAATTATCAAATTCTTCCTCAAAAAATTCTTTTAGGTTCCCAGGCTTTAAGGGTGCCCTACACACTGTCCAAAGCAAACTAGAGCAGGATTACATGAGTGGCCCAGGAGTGTGGGCCCCAGGCTTCATCTTGCCCTCCTTGTTCCAAGGGAGTCTGATCCAGTATGTGAGTCTCGACAGCAGGAGAGGCCTCGGGGGTGACAACCCTTGGGGTCAGATGGTGGCTGCAGTGTGGCTGGAGCAGGCCCCAGTGGAAGCCTGGACACAGCATGACCTGCCCTCCAGGCTGGACATGATGTGCAGGTCTGGCCATCCCAGGGGGAGGGCAAGTTAAAGCCTGGCTCCTGTGGAGAAGGGTCTGCGCTGGAACCCTGAAGTGTGTCTCAGTGGGCCCCTCGGTGTCCAGCACACAGCAGGCACCCTGGACGCAGCCCCACCTCCTGGGACTGCCGAGACTCCAGGGCTCTTCACCCGGGGGCAGGTAGAGTCTCAGCAGCAGGTAATGGCATGGGGGGTGGACAGCGTCACTATGTCAGAACCCTCCTGCTCCCTGAGCCCAGCTCTCCTCACTAAATACCTGTGGTCCTTTTTTACAGAGCGATGAGGTCCTCACTGTCATCAAAGCCAAAGCTCAGTGGCCAGCCTGGCAGCCTCTCAACGTGTAAGTAGCAACAGGGCCCTGTCCAGCCCCCGGCCTGGCCTTGTACGTGGAGCCACCCGCCTCCTGGCCGCCGCATGCCAGTCATGTCGTAAAAGTCAGCACTGCCTCTCAGGTGGCTGAGCAGGTGAGGTGCACTGCTCATGTGTGCAGTACCAAGCGCCCCTACCTCCTCGGGGAATGCAGGCTTGGTCTCTGTGTCCCCCATGGCTTTAACATTGCAGAGGACCCCACTCAGACACTGGAGGTGTTGAGAACACGGTTAACTATAAAGCTTTGAAAATCAGGGGGAGAATTCTAAACTGAGATATAAAATTGAGGGTCACCAAGGAATGGGAGACAATCAACACCAAGGACATGGTTGAGAGACAGCTTGAGAATGAGAGTCAAGGGCTTGGGACTGAGTCCCGAGGAGCTCCAACATCTAATGCTGAGGAGGAGTTGCCTGCATAGGAAGCAAAATGGAATAGCAAGGAGATTGGGGAAGGAAGCTTGGTAACAGGGAAGCCAAGGGAAGAAAGCATTCAAGAAGGATAGCTGTGTCCAGGGCAGCTGAGAGATCAAGGAAGACCAGAGTTGCACGATGCCAGTTGGATTGATCAACATGAAGATCATCAGTGACCTTATTAGGAATCCTTTCTGCTGAGTTATGGGGGGAGGGTAAACAGCCTGCAGCAGAGTGAAATGTGAACAGAAAGTGAGGTTATGGAGTCAGTGAGTACAGACAACTCTTCTGTGAAGTTTGATGTGAAAGAAGAGAGACTGGACAGTAGCTCCAAGAGGATGAAAGAGTCAATGGAGCTTTTTTTTTTTTCCTGAAGATTTGAAAAAAATATTTGGGGACACCTTCCCACCCTTCACCCATCCCTCAGATATCTTGAGACCCCAGTGGAACAGAATTCATCCATGGCAAACAATCAGATTTCCCAAATTCCCAAAGCCTCTCCACTGAGTGCTATCAGCTTGTTAAGGGAAAGGAATTTTCCTTTGGTTTTCCCATACCCCAGTCTCCCCTTTCCTCTTCCAAATCTCATTAGGAAGTCAAATTAGGAAGCCTACACGCAGCCAAGTTTTGTTTTGCAGAAACAGCCCTGCACCTCCTTGTGAGCCTGCTCTATTGAGGTTAATGGGATTCCAGCCTCCCTCAGGCCAGTGGAAAGCCAGGGTGACCTACTTTGTGAGGTCCTGCCCAGAGAAACTGACTTGTTTTTCAATGATCTTCCATCTTTATCCCCAGGACCACTTCTCAAAGGACAGCCATGAATGAACAAATTAGCTGCTGACTTGTTTAGCTCAATAAATCAAGTTGTGCCTCCAAAAGCCCAGAGTACAGGTAGAGACAGGAAAGACAAATTCGGAGCAAAAGCCACATCCTCCACAAGTTCTTCCGGCGCCTGAGTAGAAAATGCCCAGGTTTCCTGCAAATCAATGCTGAATTTCCACCACTCAGTTAGTTCCTCCAGTTAGTTAAGTCTGACTGTTAGGAATTACTGGAACTTTTAAAAATAAATTTTATTCCTTTCCTTATGATGAATCCTCTAAAGGACTGTAGTCTCCTTAATTATTCCCAGCCATTCTGATTAATTAACCTTTGTTTAGACAGATCTGTTTGTGAGACAGATGAGAGGCAGGTGAAATAGAGACATGGTCACCCTTTCCAGAAACTATGCCTGTGGAGGGTCTGTGCCCCCTTAATCATCCCAGCCATGGTTCCCAGGGGGCCAGAGGCATCTTTCTGTCAAATCAGGGCTGGAAGTTTCAGGGTGCTCCTGGTCTCCTGTAGAACCTGCTCAGGTCCGTTGATGTCCCCAGGACTATAAAGGAAGACTTGCCTTGGACTAGAGAACGCAGAAGTCTAACAGGCCAGATGGACTCGGAGCCCTAGATACCTCCAAGTTATAAACAGAGTTGTCCAAGGCAGAGACCTCTCTGAAACCTTCCTCCAGCCACACAGACTTCAGCCTAGTGAATGGCTCTAGCACCGCCTAGTGTCGAGATTGAGTTTCTGCAACTTTGAAAGCTCTTTATTGAGGATTATTTGAAATGAACAAGAGGGACAGAACTCAGCATATGAGTGACCTGAGTCTCACAGATATGGATCTGTAACTTAGAATGGTATAGTAAGTCTCTAGAAGGACCATAAAAATCCTTTATTGCCTCTTTTCTTTCGTCGTGTTTTGAAAGCTTTGTTTAGAAAAGCGGAGTGAGAAGGAAATCAACATTTACCAAGTCCTTTTATGGTGCCAGTCACGATGATAAGCCATTTCCTCACTAAAAGCCCTGGGGTGGGTCTGAGGATGCTCCCATTTTGCAGATTAGTAATTGTAAAGGGAGACGAGGTCAAAGCTGCTGTCACATAGCTAAGAAGTGACTGAACCAGGGCTCAAATCCAGCTGTCTCTTCCAGTCCCCTTTGTTCTCTCCCACATCACGCTGCCTCTCTGAATGGAAAAAGGCACAAGATATCTCTGTGTCTTCATTTGGTTTTCATTTTTCTGGTATGAATTGTCTGTTCATAACTTTCCTTTACCTATTGGGATTGTGGTGGTTTTTGTTGTTTTTTTTTTTTTTTTTTACAGATTTGGACTAGCTCTGTACATACTATAGATATTAACATTTGTCAGTCAAACTAGAGGGATACATTTTTGCTAACATGTCATTTTTCCTTTCTAATTCAACACTGTTGTTTCCATTATGCAGATGTTTTTAGTTGGTATATAATTCAATGACTTTTGTGATTGCTTTTATTGTTTCAAAGCTGAGAAAATTAACATTTCTCTAACAGATCAAAAACTTGACTTTTTTCCCCTATGATCTGGTTGTTTTTTACTTAACTCTGAGTTTTTGCTGTTTGGGGGGATGTGTGTGTGTGTGTGTGTGTGTGTGTGTGTGTGTGTGTGTGTGTGTGTGATATTACGTGTGATACCGTATTTTTTTAAACTGCAATTAAGTTAGCCCAACCCCACTTGTTGCATGATCTTTCCTCTCCCCCTCAATTTTATATGAGTCCTTATCTAAGGTTTCTGGAATCTTCAGCCTGTGCCACTGATCTTTATTTCTATCTTATCCTGGATATTACACCATTTTCATTATCATACGTTATAGTATATTGTTATATGGTATGGCCAGATCAATTCTCTTTGCCAGAAAAGTGATAAAAATTTAAATCCGAGATAGAAAAATAAGATCAAATTAATAAAATGCTTTATATGGGAAGACATGGCATATAAGAAAGGCATGAATAAGAATTTTTATTATGGTTTGGACAAATTAAAGAATTCCAGTCATATCTAGCATTTCCTAAAGAAAACTCACATATATTCTTATCCATTTCATTATTTTAAATAGCATTTTTATTATAGAAGTAATAAATACTTTGAGGTAATTTTAAAATTAGGTCTGAAGGCCAAAGGAAGTGTTAAGAGCTCCATATTCATTTCCTAGATTAACTCATTTATTTCAACAAATACTTGAGAATCTAAAGCATGCCAAATTCTAAGCCAGGCACCGGGATATAGCTGTAAACAGGACAAAAATGGTCCCTGTTCTTTTGGAAACTAACAGGGAAGATGGAAATTAAACAAGGAACTCCAAGGAAAGAGTGAGTTCAACATGCTCTGGGAAGGTACACCAGGGGTCCTAAGCAATTAGAGGTGAGGGCAGGAAACATTTCCTCCCCTGAAGCTGGGGGGCCTGAGGATGAATTTTCCAGTCAAGGGTACAAGAAAAGAGCAGCACGTAACTGAACATGTTATAAAATCGTTCCCAGGCTTTTACAGCCAAATTTACCATATCACCCAACCTAAGGTCAGGCGTTTTGTGCAGGGATCAGTTGCCCCAAATTTTCTACCCCTTGAAACACTTACCAAGGTCTGGGGGATACCTCACTCAGGTTACAGATTTGGCCAAAATGCATTAGCAGAGAATGATTGTATAAGCCTTGTAAAACACAGGAGGTTCTCAGATGGTTACATCCTTCAGCTGGGCAGAGTAGCAGGGTGGTGTGTTGGATGGGGGTTGGTTTCGTTTCTCCAGCTGTGGATTCCCAAGTAGAGCTGGTTTTGTCCTCTTAGGTTGTCATGATGAATAGCTTCATCCATGGGGTACAGGATATGAAAGACCACCAGACCCACAACCATATGCTCAGGGAGATGGGTAGGTAACAGGTGTAGTGGTTGGTCTCTATGGCAACGGAAGAGAAGCCTTCCTCCAAAGCACTGCTGGACTCCCGAGGGGTCCCGAGCCAAGCAGCCCCGCTCTGCCCACATGCCCGTGCTCTCTGCCAGGCAGTTACTGGAAGGCAGACCCCAGACGGTGTCCTGTTAATCCCTAGGTGAGCAATGCCGCAGCTCCCCAGACTGCAATTGTTGTAGAAGCCAGGTCTTTAAAGAAGCTGCTAAAAGCAATGACCTACATGCCAGAAAATGCATGCATGGGAAAAGGAAATGAAATCCCCCAATTTGTACCTAACTAAATAGCAGACTATGGAAGTGTGGGACTTTAGCAGTTTATAAAGGCCTCCTAACATATCATCTGAGCCTCACAGCAACACGGCAGGTGGGTAATGTCAGATGAAGAAACTGAGACTGGAAGAGGATGAGAGTTACTTGCCCAAGATCTAGTAAGTAGTGGAGCTCAAGTCATCCTACATCTACTTGTTCAGCTGGCCCACTGGAAACCTCGTATTGGGATATGGCTGTGAAACAGGTTTTTGCCCTCAAAGGGCTCCTAGTCTAGCGGGGGAGACCAAACAGTGAGGAAGAGATTACAATCAAAGGGTACAGCTCAGAGACCTACACAGAGTGTGTGGAAATACAGACCAAAGGCACTGGTCTCAGTGCAGGGGATTAGAAAGGCTCCTGGATGAGGTGACTCATGACCTGAGGCTTGGAAGATGAGTAGACCAGTGATTCTCAAATTTGAGGCACATTAGAATCACCTGGAGGGATTATTAAAACAAAATGCTGGGTCCTACCCCAGTCTGTAAGTAAATCTGGGGTGAGGCCCAATAATTTGCATTTCCAACAAGTTCCCAGAGGACGCCTTGGAACGCCCAGAGGTTCCAAGGACCACACTTCGAAGGCCACTGAAGGAGAGCCTTCCCAGCAGATGCAAGTGCACGTGGGTCCTGATGCCAAAGCCAGGTTCAGGCCGGGCTCTTCCTCCACTCAGGTTCCAGAACCTACACTGGCATCAGGCTGAAGTGAGAAGTGCATTCAGGAAGGCCTCCTTCCCCTTGCCTCTCTTTTCTGATCTCCATATGACCCTTCAGTGCTGCTTTACTCAGTAACAGTAATACAGCAAGTCCCCTACATACGAATGAGTTCCGTTCCTGCGTTCTAAAGTCCAATTTGTTCATAAGTCCAACAAAGTTAGCCTAGGTACCCAACTAACACAATCGGCTATATAGTACTGTACTGTAATATGTTTATAATAGTTTTCAGACAAATAATACATAAAAAACAAACAAAAAAATAAAACATTTTTAATCTTATAGTACAGTACCTTGAAAAGTACAGTAGTACAGTACAACAGCTGGCATACAGGGACTGGCATCAAGTGAACAGGCAAGGAGAGTTACTGCCTGGAGGAGGGAGAGGAGGTGGGAGATGGCAGAGCTGAAGGATCGTCAGCAATAGGAGACGGGGGGCGAGCTGCAGTTTCACTCACGCCTGACACTGATGGAATGCACATTCGCATCTTTGAAAGTTCGCAACTTAAAGGTTCATATGTAGGGGACTTACTGTAGAATAATTGGTCAGGTGCCAGACACTGAGCTAAGTACTGGATGCGAGTTCTGCCATTAAATGCTAACAATAACCCTTTGGGGTAGAAGTTATGGGGATCCCCATTCTGTAGATTTGGATACTGAGGCACAGAAAGGTTTAGTCATTTGTCCAAGGATACGCAGCTCTAAGAGGTGGTATGGGATGATGCACACCCAGGCTTCCCGCCTTCTCTGCTTGTTGCCCGATCCCATCCGGCCTGCCCAAGGGGCCCAGTTTCACAGGGCCCAAGCAAGCCTGGAGTCATCGCTTTCTGGGGACAGATGAGGGCAGCCGGAAGCAGCTGGTCCCAACAGACAGGCACAGACTCCCAAACAACTGCCAACCGGACTGAACAGACGCGTTGGTCCCCAGCTAAGGATTCCCCATGATCGGCAGCCTGGGCGGAGAGTCAGGCAGAGCCGTCTTCATGCCTCAGCCTCACCAGCTGCGTCTCAAAGTTTATTAATTTGTATACGCTTTCCTTTCTCCTTTACAAAATGAGCTGATAATTCTAACCCCCACAGGAGTATCATGAAGAGAAAATAAAATAACGCAGGTATGCCACCAGGTGTGGCTGACTGTAGCTCTCCCACCACGCCTCTCAGTGGGCTGCCGCCGCTGATCCCATACAGCTCTGGCCACTCCTAGGACCTTGTCTTAGCAACACGAGGACACAGAGGTTGAAGAGCTGCCTCTCACAGCTTGGGGGCCGTCAGCCAAAGGTGTCTGGCTCTACAGCTGGGTCCCTGCTCGCCTACTGGAGGAAACGGCCAAGGAACCAGCTGTGAGGCGATGGGTGAGCTCTGCTGCCAGGGCGGGGCCTTGCTCTGAGCAGCCTCCGGGGGCACAGGAGGCAGCAGGCTGGGCAGATAATCCCGCTGATGGCACAGTGTTGCTCTAGAGAGTGACGTGGGGCTGGGGGGGGGGTGGGGACTTAGAAACTGCTGACGAAAAGAACTTGGACCTTGAATTTAAGATGGACTTCAGTTGTGGTCTCCGTTCTGCCACTTCACTGTGACTCTAGACAAGTTACATCACATAACCCTTCTGAGCCTCAGTGTCCTCATCCATAAATTGGAGTCAATAATCCTTACCCCAGGTCTGCTCTGAGGCATCTGGGAAAACGTATAAGGAAAGGCTTGGGGCATCATTAAGCAGTTTTTGTCAAATTCACCTCACTTCCAATACGGCTGGGCGCACACGTAGCCCGTAGTATTTGTTCATTCGCTTATTCAGAAACATTGGCTTAGCATCTACAATGTGCCAGGCACTGGAAATAAAGCCGTGAAGAAGGCAAACAGAATCCCTGCTTTCCCAGAGCTTACGCTCCAGTGAGAAATGAGAGTCAGTAAACAGCTAAACAAATAAGAAAACACAAAATAATAGTAAGTGCTGAAGACACATTAAAAATGGATAGCGTGGGCTTCCCTGGTGGCGCGGTGGTTGAGAGTCCGCCTGCCGATACAGGGGACACGGGTTCGTGCCCCGGTCCGGGAGGATCCCACATGCCACGGAGCGGCTGGGCCCGTGAGCCATGGCCGCTGAGCCTGCGCGTCCGGAGCCTGTGCTCCGCAACGGGGGAGGCCACAACAGTGAGAGGCCCGCGTACCACAAAAAAAAAAAAAAAAAAAGGGTAGTGTAGTAGCATGGTTTCTTTCCACGTGTGGCCAATGGATGGGCTTGGAGAGAGAAACCAGTAATAGCCAAAGGCAGAGACGAGTGGGAGAATCCCCCTTCTTTCTCTCCCTCTCATCCTTTAGCCATCGTCTGGCCAAATGTCCCTCAGAGCATGCACCCCCAGGGCCCCGAAGGTAAAGGTCTCTGTATTTGGTTTCCAGGAGAGCAGCACCCTCGGCTGAATTTTCAGTGGACAGGACACGCCACTTAATGTCCTTCCTGACCATGATGGGCCCCAGTCCCGACTGGAACGTGGGCCTGTCCGCAGAGGATCTGTGCACCAAAGAGTGCGGCTGGGTCCAGAAAGTGGTGCAGGACCTGATTCCCTGGGACGCTGGCACTGACAGTGGGGTGACCTATGAGGTACGTGTGCGCCTGGAGTGGTGAGTGACAAACCTTCCTGAGCGTCTGCTCCTTGTCTGGCCCTGTTCTGGATGCCCCGGCCATGGAGGTGAGTCTGGCCCAGGCTCTGTACCAGATGAACTCACAGTCTGGTAGGGGAGCCCAGCATGGTCCCATCATCACATACTCACATGCTGCGTGACTCGGGCTCCGGGAAGTGTCTATGCAGCTGGTCAGGAGAGCACAGGAAGGGACTCTGCTGAAGAGCAGTTCAGAGATAAGCATTAAGGAACAGCAGGCAAAAGGCATGGAGGCAAAGAGAGAGAGAGAGAATGGGAACTGCAGGAAGTTGACGTGTGTTAAGCTGGGCCAGATTCCGAAGGTTTCCGGATGGCCAGGCTAAGAAGTTTGGAGTCTCCTGTGAATATATTTTCCAGATATGGTCGGCACAGCAACTGCATCAAAATCTGGAATCATCAGAAAACCAGTGGTAGAATAATCTAGAACAGACATTGGTAAACTATGGTTTGGGGGCAACCTGGAGTTTTCTAACCCAGCCTCATGCATTCGACCGCATGTTGTCTGGGGCTGCTTTCTCACTACAACTGAGTTGAGTCGTTGCAACAGACACAGTTGGCCCACAAAGACTAAAATATTTACCATCTGACCCTCCTCAGACAAGTTTGCCAACTCCTGGTCTAGTGGGAAGAACTCTGGATTCAGACCAACCTGGTTCAGCAATATCCTAGCTGGAAATGGCTCTCTAAAACTCGGCATCTTCATCTGGGCATAATCCTACTGTGTACATGGGAGAATTTGAAAGTACAGATCTACAAATGTTCGTGCACAACACATGGCATGAATAAAATTCTGTAAATATAAATAGCAGTTATACTTGTTAAATTCCTTTCAAGGTTTTTGTTCTGATCATATATCAAATCTTTGTGGTTTTTAACCAGTTTTATTTCCCACTCTCTGTATCTGTGTTTTCTCCACTGCAGTCACCCAACAAGCCCACAATTCCCCAGGAGAAAATCCGACCCCTGACCAGCCTGGACCATCCTCAGAGTCCTTTTTACGATCCCGAGGGCGGGTCCATCACTCAAGTAGCCAGAGTTGTCATTGAGAGAATCGCTCGTAAGGTACTGGGTTAGAGCTCACCCTGGCACAGACCCTTCCCATCAGGAGACCAGACCCCTTTCAGCTCTTGAATCATGCGGTCCCTGGCATATTCAGGATGTGGAAGTCCTGGGCCTACCAGAGTTTCTAGAATGCAAATTATTCATAAGATATAAATGAGCAAAATGAACATGGTGGTACAGTTTGACGCTCAACCAAATGATTTGCTCCAGGTAACTAGGCTTCATCATGAATGCCATAATCAATTGCTAATGTCTGTCATGGGTCAGGAAGTGGGAAGTTGTGGCTTTACTGCCATTTCTTTTACCGGTCAGGTTGTAAAAGTGAGCCAGAACTCCGCCATGGCCTAGGATTTGTATACAGGGTGGGCATTCGATTTTATATCCTCTTTCATCTTTCCCCCACACATTCCGTTCTTTAATGTGAGCCCTCCAAGTAAAATTCCTTTTGCAGGGGGAACAGTGCAATATTGTACCTGACAATGTTGACGATATTGTAGCAGACCTGGCTCCAGAAGAGAAAGATGAAGGTGAGTCATCTTCCTTTGTTGCAGGTGGCAACATAAATTGGGAACTAAACATAAACTACCTTTTGGGAAAGCAATTTGCTAACATGTTTTAAGAGCCAAAAATATATCCTTTGATTTGGTAATCCCTTCTTTGCGGATTTCTGCTTGAAATATAATTCAAAACAAGGCCAAGGCTAGGCACAAAGTCTAAGGGAATTGGTGAAGGTATGACACTAGTATCAGGCAAATGGCATTTGCAGCAGATGACTCTCTGCTTTGATTCTCACACTATCCTGTGAGGCAGGAGTGGGTCCATCCACTTCCCCACCAAGGAAAGTGAGCCCAGACCCTACAGTCAGGAGGCAGTGGCAGAGCCCTGGCTTCAGCTCAAGTTCTCTCATAGGGTCTGGAGCCAGACAAGCTGGGCTCTCCTCCTGTGGCCCTGGGCAAGAAGCCCACCTTTCTACCAGTTTCCTCAACTGTAAAATGGGAATAATAGAAGAACCCGCCTTGTAGAGAGCTGTGGTAAGGAGCTAATGGGATAAGATAAATACGGTTCTTAGAATGATGCTGCCACATGATAAGTGCTCAGTGAACAATGGCCACCCTTATTCTCATCATGACACTGTCTGGCTCACTGGGAAGATAGCAACACCACACGAAAAAACCTGTGTTTCCCTCAAATTGCCTGTGATTTGCCTGCACCTGTGTGGAAACGATGTCTGCCATCGTTTGTGTTCATGTGTTGAGGGGAAGGGACAGTAAGAGAATCTTTCCTTATTATTAAGTTACTTAGATTTTTATTACTGGAATGCCCAAACTATAATTTTGAAAGGCAAGTGAATGGCTGCTTGCATCCCCGGAGTACCCAGGCTCCCGGAGGCTGGGCAGACAGCAGGGATTTTCTTGTCCCCGCGTGAGCTCGTCTGGGGAGAGAGGGCCAGTCACAGCTTCCACAGGCTCCCAGGAAAACCATGTCACATACTCTTTCCAGATGACACCCCCGAAACCTGCATCTACTCCAACTGGTCCCCGTGGTCCGCCTGCAGCTCTTCCACCTGCGACAAAGGCAAGAGGATGCGGCAGCGCATGCTGAAGGCGCAGCTGGACCTCAGTGTCCCCTGTCCCGACACCCAGGACTTCCAGCCCTGCACGGGCCCGGGCTGCAGCGATGAAGGTGACGAGACACCCAGGCTCAGGAAGGGAGGGTCCTGCCTGGCCGTGCCAGCCTCTCATACCTGGTCAGGTAGCACCCCCCCAGTGGGGCACTAGGACCCTGACTGTATTTGTCAGTGGGAACCACCAAGGGCAGACTCCCATGTCCAACAGTATCTTGAGGGCTGTGAACACAGACATGTCTTACGACATCAAAAGAATTCTTGAGTTTAACTGACCCCCCCATACCCCCCAGTCATGGAAGAAAATAGACACAAGTTACTGAAGAGCTAGCACACATCTCACTTATGACAAACAACAGATAGCAAGCTGCCTGCTTCTGGGCCTTAACTTCAACCTCTTTTTAAGAAGCAGGTGAACAGCTTGGCCAAGATTGAATCTAAATCACTGCCCTAATTCTGTGTCATTCATGGACCCCCGTGCATGTCCTAGCTCAGCCTGGGTCAGAGCCCTCAGTTCCTTGCGTCAGGACCTTTGGACTGACTGCAGCAATTCTGTAACTGGTCAAAGGTCAGGCTTGAACTATAAGCTTGAACCACCCATGTCATGATGGTTCAGGCTTCAGCATGGCACTACTCTGATTGCTGTGCAAAGGCCAGCTGCCTACTTCCCAGGGTACACTTCCTCTCTCTGACTGAACAGATCTATACTCTGCTCTGATCTTAACTGTCTCAGAGGTGTAACAAGGCAATAGGAAGGGATGTATAGGCTGGGCTGGTTTATGGCAGGAAGAAAACCATTTCCAAGCTGCGGATACTTGAAGAAAGCTCACCACCACTGCAGGTCATTGACTCTCTGGCTCTTCCTGGGGCACAGTCTTAAATACCTCTCCTGGCTGCACTCCACAGTGGTTTATTGCTGTTTGTGCCCATGATAAGGCACTTCAGAAAGGAGTGAACCGTGCATGCACAGGCCATTCCTACGAACAGGCAGGCAGGAAGTTGTGGCAGGACTGACAACGCTGGAGGCTTTCTCTTTCTTGGGGTTGAGGGGAGGCAGATGGGTGGGCTGTCTGTGGCCTGCAGTGGGAAATGAGATCTTTAACCACCCCCTCTACAGGGGTGGAGTTCAGGTGGCTCCCAGGAGGTAATGACAATTCTGAAATATGTTGGGCTCTGCCTGGTGGTGTAGTTTTGGTGGTACACAGCATCAAGTTTATCAACTTAACTATTTTTAATTGTACAGTTCAGTGGTATTGTGTACACACACACACGCAACCATCACCACCCTCTATCTCCAGAACTCCTTTCATCTCGCAAAACAAACTGTAGACCCATTAACCACTAACTCTCCATTCCCCCAACCCCTGGCAACCACTGTTCTACTTTCTAAGAACTGACCATTCTAGGTATCTCATATAAGTGGAATCATACAGTATTTGTCTTTTTGTGACTGGCTTATTTCACTCAGCATAATGTCCTCAGGTTCATCCACATTGTAGGACGTGTCAGAATTTCCGTGTGTCTAATGTGGGTTCCAGCCATCTTTATCACTGCACCGCCAGCAAGCACTGTCTAGCAACACTGTCCATAGGTTCAATAACAATGTGTAGGCATCACCCATGTGCACGTGACAGCCTGCAGACATCTGCAGGAGGCTTCACACTCTGACTTCAGTCCTTTCTAGCCTCATCTCCCAGTGCCACACACAATACACTCAGTACAGGTTATTGCAGGAGCTGTTCCCTTCACCTTAAATACAGATATTCTCTACCCAACAAAAGTGCACTCAGATGTGCCCTCTTCTGTGAAATCTCACCCAGAACTCCAAGGAGCATCCCCATTCCAATCCACTGGGCTTATGTCTGTTTTGCAGTTTACGTGCCCATCTCTCGTTCTGGAGTAGATCAAAATCCGTATCTTACACATCTCTTCAACCTCAGTACATACCACTAAGCAGTCAGTAAAGAGTTACTGACGTGAGTAAATGGATGGGTGGATGGATGACTTCATTTCCCTCTTCTTCTTTAGAACAGGCAAACACACATACACACACACTCCTATCCATCCAACCATCTTTCAAATGTGTCGTCATGAGACAAGGAGTAATCACGAGTGCTCCGTGCACCTGGAAAAAAGCACTTCCTTTAAAGAACAATTCCTAGTTTAAAGATGTGTGCCTTTTATGTCGACTTCCATCCTCAACTGCCTAACTGCCCCTGAATGCCAGCTGGCCTTCTTGACGCCCGCCTTTGGGGGAGTTCCGTTGGTCGTGCAGATCCCGGCGTCGTGGCGCCCGGTCTGCAGTATCTGCTCCTGTGTTGCAGATGGCTCCACCTGCACCATGTCCGAGTGGATCACCTGGTCGCCCTGCAGCATCTCCTGCGGCACTGGCATGCGGTCCCGGGAGAGGTACGTGAAGCAGTTCCCGGAGGACGGCTCCGTGTGCACGCTGCCCACTGAGGAGACGGAGAAGTGCACGGTCAACGAGGAGTGCTGTGAGTGGGGGGCCGGGCGGGAGGGGCGGGTGCGGGGCTCCCGAGGCTGCCAAGGTGACGCTAAACACCGCCGGACTTCCCAGCTCCCAGCAGCTGCCTGGTGACCGAGTGGGGCGAGTGGGACGAGTGCAGCGCCACCTGCGGGATGGGCATGAAGAAGCGGCACCGCATGGTCAAGATGAGCCCGGCGGACGGCTCCATGTGCAAGGCGGAGACGTCTCAGGCAGAGAAGTGCATGATGCCCGAGTGCCGTGAGTGGGCGTGGGAGAGGGGACAGAGGACCACAGCAGCCCTTACCACTGTCAAGGCTGGGCAGGTGCAAGAGGAAATATGGACCCCCCCCCCATCCTTGCAGGGCACTTCTAGGAGCGAGAGCTATAGGTGTGAGGACATCATCCAGACCCAGAGAGTGGCCTCCTTTGAGAGGCATTCTGAGCAATGCTGGGGTGGCAAACTGGTGGCCTCTGGATAGAATTCACCTATAGCTGTGTTTTATAGGGCCCCATAGTATCTTTTTTTTGGAGGGGGGGGAATACATGTAGGCAGGTTGTCCATTCCTCAAGTCATCACAGACCCCCTCATTCTTGTTCTATGTGGGGACTTGCCTGTGGCCTCATAAAGCATTACAACCCCTCCTCTATGCACAGATGCACACAGGCCCACACATCACTACACAGATGTACACACATAGCCAAGTACATACACATTCTAGCGATTTCAGCACCAAAGTGTCCAAAAACACATCATTGAGCCTATCTTTTAGTGCATGGTTCTTGGGGCACGTGGGATGTTTCTGTCTCTAGTGAGATCCTACTCAGACCCTCACGGGTGTTTCAGGTGGGACTTGTATTCCTATTACTGAGCCACATCTGATGCCACATCATGAGCACCAGCTGGATCAGAGGAGATGCAGGAGAGTGACAAAAGCAGCAGTTAGTGGCCTGTGGAGCCACTCCTGGTTCCGGGGGGGGGTCACTTCGGTTATCCGAACCCATTGGTCAATTTCACTTTACTCAAGGGGCTTGAGTGGGGGACAAAGGATACAGGGCACCAGATCAAAGAAAGCAAAGGGAGCCTGTTCTCAGTGGCAAACCTGGCTCTTGGTCTAGACACCATCCCCTGCTTGCTGTCCCCGTGGTCCGAGTGGAGCGACTGCAGCGTGACCTGTGGGAAGGGCATGCGGACCCGCCAGCGGATGCTCAAGTCTCTAGCCGAACTTGGGGACTGTAATGAGGCGCTGGAGCAAGTGGAAAAGTGCATGCTGCCCGAGTGCCGTAAGTCCTGGAGCTTCTGGAAGCCACCTCTCCCCTCCTCTCCTCCTGCTAACCAGCCCTGTGCTAGCTCGTACAGTTATGACTGTTTGCTGGGCCCTGCATCTCTGTGTTAGCAAAGTTATTTAAACTCTCAATCTTCTCAGTAGTAAAAGGGGATCCCACTAACCATCTACAAAACACCCAAATTGTAAATGGCTGTGAAGTCAAAACAGGAGGCTTAGATGGAAAACAGTACAGGCTCGATAAAATGTATTTCATAGTTCTCCACCCCTCCAAGTTAGAGGCTTGTCTGGCCCATGGGGTTTTCCAAGCTTTTTAATTCTATTCCTCCTCCCTGTGACCAGTTTATTTACCCATGACCAAAGGGTAGACTTTAAACCAGTGACTCCTGCACCTCTGCAGCCTTGATAAGAAGACAGGCCAGCAAGTCAACAAGCTCAAAAGCTCCATGCCCACCCTCATCTCCTCTCAAATCTCACAGAGATTTGAGAGGAGGTGAGGGTGAGTTTATTATCTGGGGACTAATTTCCAAGGAGAGAGCCCATTTTTCTGGCTAGTCTTCCATGAGAGCTTCCCTTTCAGGTGGTGGAAAGTCAGACACACTTGCTAAGATCTGTTTTCGGGCTTTCTCTGAAATGCACTTGCAGCCTTCTGTGCTTCCTCCCCTTACTCAGGCTGCATGCCTGGGGACAGGTCCTAGCTCTGTCCCTTACTGGCTGCATAAACTTCAGCACACTACTTAGCATCCCTGTCCCTCATCTGTAAAAGAGTGAGAAGAACTTCCTAGGTTGCTCTGGGAATTAAACCACATAATTGGTACAAAGTGCCGAGCACTGGACTTGGGAAGTGCAGACCTCCACCAATGTTACATATTACAGTTTCTGAGCTGTTTTAGCCAAAGTCATGTGTGGAGATGACCCAGACCATCAAACTAAACAAAGCCTTGGGCTTTTACTAAGATCTACCCCGTGTTCAACACAGCTCACCAGAGCTGGGGCTCCAGAATGTTCTGAGACACTGTTACTGACTTAAACAAAACTCTATATCCACAGGGTCCAGTGAATGAAGGGAGAAGAAAAAGAACATTTATGGAACACTTACTGTGGGCCAGAAACTGGGCTGAGAGCATTACTTAATTCTCACAACCTAATGAGAAAAATAACATTATCCCCATGCTGCAGATGGGAAAGCTGCCTGAGCTCCCACAGGGAGAAAAGGCCTAAGACCATGAACAAAATGAGTTTTTCCTAGATCCATCCAGCCGGGCCCTCACTTTGCAAGGGAAGCAGAGTTTGAAAATCATTTGCCTCCCTAGGAAGCATCCTGAGAATCACTCTAATGGGTTATCTTTCGTCCACATTTGTGAGATGCTGGCTTAATGAGAAGACTCTGCTGGATCTCTTACCATGATAAACCATGACACCACTTGCTACTGCCCCTCTTCTCTACTGAATTTCCTATTTCTGGCTCCTGTGGTTTTTGCAGACTGCCATATATAAGACCCAGGATGATATCGAGAACGAGAAACACTGCCTGGGTCTTACTGCAGAAGTCACAATGTCCTTAGTATTAGTCCACGGGGGCAGCTCTGGAAAATGGCACCAGTGAACTGTGCCTTCCCTCAGAAAATCAGGGTCCTTGGCTGTGGGAAGCTAGTCTGTGCCACTTGAGGCTAATTTGACAATATTCTAGAAGCTTAGAGAGCAAGGCAAGAGGCTTTGAACTAATCTTCAAGGTCCCCCCAAAAGCCTCCTCAAATCATAAAGAGGGCATAGCATGTGGGTTTTGATCTGCATCTACTGCTTACCAACCGTGTGGGCTGGATAAAGTCAGTCTGCCTCCTGGAGCCTCAGTTTCTTCTTCTGTAAAATGGGGTAACAGCACCTGCTTTGCATTTCCCATAGGCTTTAGTTGAGATGTTCAAAGGAGAGTATAAGTGACCATATCTTGTTTCAGACATGAGATATACTCACGCCCATCTGTGTCTTGCCAGCCATTGACTGTGAGCTCACCGAGTGGTCCCAATGGTCGGAATGTAACAAGTCATGTGGGAAAGGCCACATGATTCGAACCCGCATGATCCAAATGGAGCCTCAGTTTGGAGGTGCACCCTGCCCGGAGACTGTGCAGCGGAAAAAGTGCCGCATCCGGAAATGCCTCCGAAATCCATCCATCCAGAAGCTGCGCTGGAGGGAGGCCCGAGAGAGCCGGAGGAGTGAGCAGCTGAGGGAGGAGTCCGATGGGGACCAGTTTCCAGGTACTGCCAAGTGTGAGGCTGGCGTTCAGGGAGATGTCAAAGCAGAGTGGGTCTGGAAGAACTTGTAGGAGTTTGCCAGTAAAACAAGGGCATCCCAGGCAGCAGGAGTAGTCATTACAATGGCACTGAGATACCAAAGAACAAGATATGTTCAAGTAGTAAGTGGAAGGCAGAAGGAACACAGAGTATGGCGGGGCGGGGGGGGGGGGGGGCAGGAAACCAAGCTGGAGAGGTAGGGTAGGGACCAGACCATGAAAGGCCTGCTGATGACTTGATTCTGTAGGTGAAGGTTTTAAGCAACAGCGTGACTTTAACAGGCCTGTGCTGAGTGGTTTGGAGGTGGCAAAAACAGGCACAGAGGCTGGTTAAGTTTTCTCTGTAGCCCAGGAGAGAGATTGTGTGTCCCCCTCCTCCTGCATAACTGAAGGAGTTCCAGGACTTTAAAAAAAAAAAAAAAAGATCCCACCTAGAGCTTCACTGCTGAATAAGCTGATCCAAGCCAAGAGTGCAACGTCATCAGCAAAATGGTGAAATGGTAGCTGGGGAGATCCGCGCTCAGTCTTGGGTCCAGGCCAGTTGATGGTCTTTGGATTCCCTGGAGTGGGTAAGGAAGGTGCCATATAAGTGAAGGTTAATGGGTTTCTATTTTTAAAGGTGCAGCTCAAATTACCCCTTTTTTTTTCTTTTCTCTTCTCTTCCTTAAGACATTACAGCTCCAACTAGGACTAGAGAAGTGCAGATATGCGGAGCTACCTGAAGTTCACTATCTTTCCACTAGGGAGCTGTTCCCATATCAAAATGTTGTCTAGGGCTTCCCTGGTGGCGCAGTGGTTGAGAGTCCTCCTGCCGATGCGGGGGACACGGGTTCGTGCCCCGGTCCAGGAAGATCCCACATGCCGCGGAGCGGCTGGGCCCGTGAGCCATGGCCGCTGAGCCTGCGCGTCCAGAGCCTGTGCTCCGCAACGGGAGAGGCCACAACAGTGAGAGGCCTGCGTACCGCAAAAAAAAAAAAAAAAGTTGTCTATTGCACATGGCAGTCAGTTGGCCAGTCAACAAACATTATGCCCAACTATGTTCCAGGCAGGCAGTATGACATAAAACTCAGCGTAGTATTGACTGGATAATCATAAATGTAATTAATTGGATCTACAATGGAGTAATGTATAGAGTGCTATGGAAGCACTGTTTTTTTTTTTTTTAAAGATCTAACCTTGGGGTCAGGGAAGTTTTCTTTGAGAAAGTCATGTCTATTTACACAGGAAAAATAATCAATTGTACCTGAGTTAACTTAGTACTTGAGAGGCTAAGTACCTGGGGGAGCAAAGCGTAAGAGAGAGTGGTTAACTGCTCCGTGAGTGGCTGCAGCATTAACAAGCCACCCCAAAACAAACAAGTCGCTACTGTCAGGTGGTGGCTCAGCTGGGGCTGGAAGGTCTAGATTGGCCTCACCTGTGTTTCTGGAGTCTCTCTCCACTCGGTCTCTCCAGCAGATAGCCAGGCTTGCTCACATAGTGGTGGAAAGGTTCCCGACAACTTTTTTCAAGCCATGTTTGCTCATGTCCCATTGGCCAAAAGCAAGTCATAGAGCCAAGCCCAGATTCAAGAGGTGGAGAAGCAGACTCTGCCCCTCGATGGGGAAGAGCTGCAAAGTATTTATGGCCAATTTCTGCAGTCTGTCACGTATAAGCTAACAGTCCCTAATAAGGACTCTAGCCATTATTTAATTCAACAAATCGTTACATACAAGAGCAGAAAAGCCCAGACAACCAACTAAGTTTGACAGCTGTTTACTAGAGTTCAGCTTCCTTGTTCTTTCCTCATGTCTGCTGGCCTAACCAGGTCTTCTCATGCTTTCAGGCTGCAGGATGCGCCCATGGACAGCCTGGTCAGAATGCACCAAACTGTGTGGAGGCGGGATCCAGGAACGCTACATGACTGTCAAGAAAAGGTTCAAAAGCTCCCAGTTTACCAGCTGCAAAGACAAGAAGGAGATCAGAGCATGCCACGTCCACCCGTGTTAACAAGGGTACACGTTTCCCAGGGCTGCACTCTAGACCCCTCAGAGTCACCAATGGCTGGATTGTTTGTTTGCTTGTTTGTTTAAGGCAATTTAAATCGTGTACACTAGTTTTCATTTCTGCAGTGTGGTCTGCCCAGTAGTCTTGTGGATGCCAGGGACATCCTTCTGTACACTTCTTGGTGGGCACAGACTGAGGGGGTGCTCCCTCATCCTCAGCCAGCCCTCATCCAGCACGAGTAGTGTCAGCCACCTGTACTGAATGGAAACGTGTCCCTCTGGAGCACCCACCTGGGTGGCAGGAAAGAGACCCTGGCCTCCTGCACACGGAGAGGCAACTGTCTGCAGATGACTCTGTGCCTGGTGCCGGGGGCGCAGCATGGGGGAGACAGTCCCCGTCAGGTGGAGTGCAGATTCCCCTCATTCTCGTCTGGCCTGCTCCCTCTTGCAGGAAACTATTGTTTGCTCGTCTCTTCTCATTTAGTGGAACTTTAGGGCCCGTTGTTGAGTCTCCTCAGTCATCAACAGTTCTTGGGGAAAACAGCTGGCAGACATGAAGAGAAGCACTGATGGTGGGTGGCTTTTCTTCTTTCACCGAGAAATGCGTATGTATCTCAACCCCTAATATTGGTTCTTGATGCCCCAGAGGAAAGAAATGATGGCTGCTTTATTTGAACATAAGGTAACCAGTTCTTACACCTGAGGTAAAAGGTACTAAGTCTAGAAATCATTTTTCCCTTCTTTTTGGGGTTTTTTTGGACACAATTCTCTTAGGAAGCCAGCCTTACGAACCTTCTGATATTAGATCCTGACTAGAACCAAGGCCAAGGCAGCAAAACTAGCCTCTATAGCAGTCCCAAACCTGAGTTTTTAAAATCTTCCAACACAGACTTTTAAGTTCTCAAACCGGTTTTTAACAAGAAAACATTTTTTCAGTTATGCAAACATTTTGTTAAATCTGTCTGCAGCCCACCAAGCCAGTCCTTCAACAGAAATACTATCTCTGTACTTGAGAGGGCTTCTTAGAAAAATTGTTTCAGAGGCCAAGAAAGACGACAAATCTAGGGAGGAAGGAATGTTGCAGAATCAAGCTTGGCCGTAAAATCTGGTGGGAAGTCAAACCTATGTCAGCCCTCCACACCAGGGGTCTGGTCCTCTGACACAACCATAGGGAAAGATCATGGTTTTCCATCCCCTTCCGAGCACTCATAAGCACACCAAATTCAGGGAGACTGACTATCAAGCATTAGTGTAAAAGGTCATTTTACCGAGTTGCGTCCATCAGCAGTTGTTACTCATTCATTGTTAAAATTACCGTTTCATTTCTGTTGCAGGCCGCCTTTATCGTGCTTAATCCAAATATGTACCATGGATGAGATGCATACATTGCTTTGAATACACTACTTTAAGAATCTGCATTAAACACATCAGGATATTCCAAACACAACATATATATATGCTATAGCCTTGAATCTGTACTATTTTCTTTAACACAAGAGAGACTGTTCAATAAAAAACTCATTGGGTCTGTCTTTTGTGTTTTAGTTTTAAACTAATTCAGTGTTCAGAAGGTTGGGTCTTTTTAACAATTGTTTCCATTTCAATCACAGTCAGCAAAGGATATGCCTTTTGCACCCTCATTCTGGAGGGACCACTCTTACCAATTCCTGAGCTCTCTGGAGGTTTGAGTTGTTTCCAACGTTATTTTTTAAATCCTTAAGTGAACTGCTTTCTCCTCCCACAAAGCAGCACAAAATTTAAAGAAATAAGAAGTTTAAGTTCTACTTGGACAAAAAAAAGTCCTGATACAGAATCTGCTCGCTTTTGCAACACTACTCTTAGCTACCCAGACGCATCCTTCCTCTCAACCCATGAAAATCATCAAAGTTCCATATAATGGCAATTCCTAAGTAACTCTAAGGACAAGCCACCCTAGTATCTCATGTTCTTATTTGGTCCCATTTTTAATCCAAATTTTGGAGACTTAAAACCAGGCACCTGGTTAATGGCTGAGAATGGGTAACATGTTTCTTGTTACATAAGTGTTAACTCTTTTTTTGTTTGCAAGGGGGAATTTTTAAGAAACATCAGATCTTTCTTACCAAAGTCTTGTGTTAGGTGGTTTATAGTTTCTCCGGCTAACCAATCATTTTGGAAATAAAGACTTTTTACTACAAAAATAAAATTTGTTTGGACTTGAGATACCTGAGATAGTAAACAGATCATAAGACACCCAGTTTAAAATTGCCACATAAAGAACTATAATTGTTGTGTATATTTTTTTTTTATCAATGCCAAACCACTTGGACTCCAATTTACATCCACATTTTTAAGATGAAAATAAGTTCAGCGATATATTCCCCACCACACATGGGGTCACTCACCTGTCACCTTGCCAATGCATGATTTGAAGGAAATCTGTTGTAGCAAATAAGAATAAAGCCTGGGCTTCTTCAGACCCAGAACTGAAAAAATTTAAACAATTTTGTGCTTTTTTTAATTTGAACTTTGTGTATGAAACGTGTTTTAGGCATAGTCAAGGTCTGTGTACTTCGTCCAGGAAGTAAGGATACGTACACATTCTCACATGACAACAATTCTCCAGAAACTTAGTCCAGGTCAAGTCCATGGCTAAAACGGCAAGACAAAAATTCGCAATGTCAAATTACTTCTGTGACCTAACAGCCCATGTTTCAGTTTAAAGGAGTTAAATATTAAACTGTACTAGGACTGTGCAGTCCTTTTTCCCCCGAGTTAAATATTTATATCCTAAAGAAATGGACAGTATTGTCCAAATAAGACTAAATATAAATGTTTAATCTCTAATTACAACACAGAGTCACGGAAGACAAGACATTGCACTCTTTGGTGCTATTAATTTTCATAACAGACAATTCATTTTGTTTTCATATTGCCCAAAGCAGGGAGAATGAATGAAAATAGTCCCTTTTGAAAAAGAGTGAGATACCGTAACAAACTAAACAGCAGCTGAATGCTAGTGAGCATGAAGACAATTTTCCAATTTAAATCTTTTGAAATCTGTGAGCAAAAGGTCTGTACTAAAATGTCAAATTTAAATGATGGCATCCCTGCTTTAGAAATACTGTCAGTACGCTCTGTTGGGCCGAGGAAGGAGTTGTACAGCGGTTAAGCACGGGTAGCCTGGCTTCAAACCACTGCTGTTGTTTTACCTTTTCTGGCCTCAGGCTTGGTCACAAGCTTTCTTACACTGAAGGGTTTCTCTCCCCCACCTCCACAATTAGCCAGTTCCCATCCTGAGAGTGAGTTCTGATGGTAACCTGGCAGTAGTTTCACTGAATGTGTTTTACCCCGCCAGTCCCCTGCTTCCTCATAAACCGAGAAATGCCCACTTTGTGCTAAAGCTGGCTTGAGCTGCATTTCTATCACTTATGACTCTAAGTGTCCTGACCAATAAAATACACATGCAGTACTTCTACCCAGCCATCATCAGAGCAAAACGCGATTCCAGACTTTTCACTCGACGTAATGTCGTAACGGAAGATAGCATTCATTATCTATCATTATCACTTTCTCATATTGCTCTGAATTCTTCATAAAACTCAGAATGTGTGCTTTAACTACTTCCTGGCTTTAGAACTGATTGGTAAAAGTTCTCGTATTTTAACAGTACTCCTATTCAAGGTAATAATCCTCATAGTTTAACTGTTATGTGTTTATACAGTTTTCTTTTACTTCAAGTAATTTTAAGTATTAGAAGGGAAAGGGGCCAACATCTTATTCAAGGCTACTGACTTGTTTACTCCACTTGGAGTTTATAAAAGTAGAGTCTCTACTTTTTGCTAGTGTTAGCATGTGACTCCTACTGGGTGATCTTAACCTGGAACTCACTAGCCCATCTAAGAACTCAGGTGGGCCACTCAAGAAAAACACCTGGATCTCCTGCTCCCTCACCTACTACATTAGTGCTACTGAAAGAGAGACCGCAGCCTGGGAGCATCCACAAACTGTTCGTTACCATCCTACAATGAGAGACAGAAATTAAAAGCATTCAGAAACTTTTATAGTAATTTGATATTGCCACAATATCCGAGAGTATGATTATTTTTCTAACAGTTCATGTTTTGTATTACATTAGGAAATTGTATCATTCCACGATGGTGAAGGTTAAACATTTTTTAAACGGGCCCTTTACCTCAGTCTGAGCGGCACTGCACGACGCCACACCAGTCAGAAAGCCTGCGAACCACAAGCTTCTGAATCTCTCAAATGCTTCTGTACCTAAACAGTAATAGCTGCTTCCAGACTCGCATACCTACGTGTCTATGACCGAGTGCCCTGCACTGGCTCTTCTTCTTATGCCTCTAACATCCTACCCTATCAAGCAATTCAACTGCCCCATCACCCTCTGACTTTGCCACAGAATTTCTATGAGTAGTAACCCAAACTTACTTCCCCCACTTCCTTTTCCTCCAATCACACCACAACCCACTATGATCTGGTCCCCCAAGCAGACTGACCAAAACAAATCTCTCGAACTCATCAGCAACCTCTAAACCTGCACTGCTGCCCCTTACCCCCCAGTCCTTGCACAGCACTCAAAGCTCTTTACCACCCCTCAGCTTCCTTGACAACAGTCTCCTGGGTCTTTCCAATTATGGGCTGCTTCTCTTGGCTTTTTCCTGCCTTTTCATCTTTTAATTTCCTAAGTGTTCATTCTCCCCAAAAGTGTTACCCTGGACCTCTCAAACACACCTTCTATCTCAATCCACTCCCACCTCCTCAATCATTAGCTCAAAATAGATCAATTCCAAATCTGCATTTTTACCCCCCGCCTCTTCTTTCATGCTCCAGTCCCCATTCCCCAGTGCCTTCTGGACTAACGCTGTATGTAACTGCCACAATCACCATATCTTTTATTTCTATCACCAGAAGGTTGCCTGTGCTCCTTATCCATTCATCAAATGGTTTTCTGCACACGCCAGGCAAAGTGGGTAAAGCAGTAAACCCAAAAGACACAGTTCTGCCCTCACAGAGCTTATGATATTAAGGTACAGGTCAGACAAGATAGACAAAATAATCACAGGTGGGTAAGTGTCATGAAGTAAATACAGGGCAGTGTGGAATTAGAATGGGGTGGTCAAAGAGGGCTCTCTGAGGTGGCACCTAAGCCAGGAGCAAAAGGGTGAAACAGCTAATGGCAACAGTCAAGGGAAGCAAGTGACTTGGAAAATACTCCGCCAGTGCTAGGGTGTGAGAGAGCAAGTCAGCTTGAATGTGAGAGGCAGGAAGATGACACATCCTGCAGAAGGTTTCCTTGTACACTATGGGGAGGGATTCAGATGTTAGTCCAAGTGGATTGAGATGATGACAGATTTTAAGCAGCAGTGTAACATTTAATTTATGGTCTAAAAAAGATCCCTTTGACTACTGAAGGAACGGCTTTGTGGGGGCAAAGTGGAAATAAAGACTACTTCACAGACTACTGCAATAACGTGGGTGTGAGACAGAGGGGTTAGACAAAAGTAGCAGAACAAATGGAAAGAGAACAGACTCCATAATTCCAATAACCTCTCATCTAACCACCCCTCCTTAACTCCATACCTGTCCATCATGCGTACTACACTAGACTGAATTCGGGCACTCCCTGTTCAGAAACCTTGGCAGGTTCCCATTATATACAGAAGGGCCGTCATATTTAAAGCCCTCCACAACCCAAGCCCAGTCTACTCTGTAATTTTTTCCCCACTGCATTAAAATCCTTTTAGATTAAGGTTCCAATCCCAGAATACACCCTGCATGCTGCCAGCTCTGTGCTTCTGCCCAGGCTTTTCCCCAGCCATTCCACACCTCACTCTTCTCCTCTCTTCCCACCTCAAAGCCTACCAATCTGTCAAGCTCCAGCGAAAACATCACTTCTAATTAAGAAGCAAAGCTCCCTCAGATTTTCTAGGAGGAATATAAAGTATCACTTCTGCTGGACCTGAGAACTTTCTGCACACTCCTCAAACTCTGCCTTAACTCTACCCTCTCGGCATTTGTTTTTGTCACTCTGCATCTTCCTCCACTAGACACTGAGTAATTTGTAGGAAGGAAATCTATCCATTCCCCAGAACACCCAATAAAGCCTTACACAAAGAAATCTGTTCAAATTAAAATGCTTTTAGAAGCCACAGCAGGAGGGGCACTTTCATGACATAATCAAATCCCATGCCTGCTGGATGGGCGACCCACAAACTGGAAAATAATCATATCACAGAGATTCTCCCACAAGAGTGAGAGTCCTGAGCCCCACATCAGGCTCCCCAGCCTAAGGGTCTGGCATCAGGAGGAGGAATTCCCAAGGCATTTAGCTTTGAAGCCCAGGCAGGACTTGAGTGCAGGAGGCCCACAGGACTGGGGAAAACACAGACTCGACTCTTGGAGGGCACACACAAGGTTTCACGTACACTGGGACCCAGCACAAAGCAGTAACTCCATAGAAGCCGACGCTGGACCTACTTACGAGTCTTGGAGGGTATCCTGGGGAGGCAGGGATCCACTGTGGCTCACTGCGGGGGGCAAGGACACCAGTGGCAGAAGCCCCAGAGAATACTGATAGGTGTGAGCGCTCCTGAAGGTTGCCATTTTGGCGTCAAGACCTGGCCCTACTCAGGTTCCAGTGCTGCAAGATCTCAGGCCAAACAACCAACAGGATAGGAACACAGCCCCACCCATCAGCAGACAGGGTGCCTAATGCCACACTGAGCTCACAGCTACCTATAAACACATCCCTTAACACAGCTCTGCCCACAGGCAGCAGTCCCTCCCACCAGGAAGCCTGCACAAGCCCCTAGACCAACCTCACCCACCAAAGGGCAGACACCAGAAGCAAGAGGAACTATGATCCTCCAGCCAGCGGAAAGGAGACCACAAACAAAGAAACTCAGACAAAATGAGACGACAGAGAAATATATTCCAGACGAAGGAACAAGATAAAAACTCACAAGAACAACTAAATGAGGTGGAGACAGGCAACCTACCTGAAAAATAATTTACAGTAATGATAGTAAAGATGATCCAAGATCTTGGAAAAAGAATGGAGGCACAGGCTGAGAAATTACAAGCAGTGTTTATCAAAGAGCTAGAAGATTTAAAGAACTAACAGAGATGAACAATACAATAACTGGAATCAAAAATACACTAGAAGGAGTCAATAGCAGAGTAACTGAGGCAGAAAATAAGTGAGCTGAAAGACAGAATGGTGTAAATCATTTCCACAGAAAAGAATAAGGAAAAAAGAATGAAAAGAAATGAGGACAGTCTCAGAGACCTTTAGGGCAGCATTAAACACACCAACATTCGCATTATAGGGGTCCCAGAAAAGAGAGGGGGGGGGCCTGAGAAAATATTTGAAGAGATTAGAGTCGAAAACTTCCCTAACATAAGAAAGTCCAGGAAGTGCAGAGAGTTCCACACAAGATAAACCCAAGGAGGAACATGCCAAGACACATATTAATCAAATTGACAAAAATTAAAGACAAAGAAAAAAGTATTAAAATCAACAAGGGAAAAGCAACAAATAACATACAAGGGAACCCCCATAAGGTTATCAGCTGATCTTTCAGCAGAAACTCTACAAGCCAGAAGGGAGTGAACGATTAAAGTGATGAAAGGGAAGAAACTACAACCAACAATCCTCTATCCAGCAAGACTCTGATTCAGATTCGATGGAGAATCAAAAGTTTTGCAGACAAGCAAAAGCTAAGAGCATTCAGCACCACCAAACCAGCATTACAACAAATACTAAAGGAACTTCTCTAGGCGGAAAATAAAAAGCCAAAACTAGAGTCAAGAATATTATGAATGAGAAAGCTCACTGGTAAAGGCAAATATAAAGTAAAGGTAGGAAATCATCCACACACAAATATAGTTTCAAAACCAGCAATCGTGAGGAGAGTACCAATGCAGGATATTGGAAATGCGTTTGAAATGAAGAGATCAGCAACTTGAAACAGTCTTGTTTATGTATAGACTGCTATATCAAAACCTCAAGGGAACCACAAACCAAAAATCTATGTTAAATACACACACAAAAAAGAAAAAGCAATCTAAACACATCACTGAAGACAGACACCAAATCACAAAAACAGAGGAGAAGAAAAAGACTTCCAAAACAAATCCAAAACAATTAACAAAATGGCAAAAAGAACCTTCATATCGATAATTATCTTTAATGTAAATGGATTAAATGCTCCAACCAAAACACACAGACTGGCTGAATGGATACAAAACCAAACCCATATATATGCTGTCTACAAGAGACCCACTTCAGATCAAGGGACACATACAGACTGAAAGTGAGGGGATGGGAAAAAGGTGTCTATGCAAATGTAAATCAAAAGAAAGCTGGAGTGGCAATACTCATTATCAGACAAAATAGACTTTAAAATAAAGAATGTTGCAACAGACAAAAAAGAACAATACATAAAGATCCTGGGATCAAGCCAAGAATAAGATATGACAATTGTAAATACATATGCACCCAACACAGGAGCACCTCAATATATAAGGCAAATGCTGACAGCCATAAAAGGAGAAATCAACAGTAACACAATAATAGTGGGTGACTTTAACACCCCACTTTCATCAATGGACAGATCATCCAGACAGAAAATCAATAAGGAAACACAGGCCTTAAAAGATACATTAGACTGAATGGACTTAATTTATATTTATAGAACATTCCATCCAAAAACAGCAGAATCCACTTTCTTCTCAAGAGCACATGGAACATTCTCCAAGTCAGATTACATCGCGGGCCACAAATCAAGCCTCAATAAATTTAAGAAAATTGAAATCACATCAAGTATCTTTTCTGACCACAATGCTATGAGATCAGAAGTCAACTACAGGAAAAAAGCTGTAAGAAACACAAACACATGGAGGCAACACAATATGTTACTAAACAGTCAGTGGATCACTGAAGAAATCAAAGAAGATATCACAAAATACCAGAGAAAAATCACAACGATCCAAAACCTATGGGACACAGGAAAAGCAGTTCTAAGACGGAAGTTTATAGAAATACAATCTTACCTCAGGAAACAACAGAAACTTCAAATAAACAACCTAACCCTATACCTAAAGTAACTAGAGAAAGGAACAAGCAAAACCCAAAGTTCTGAAAGGAAAGAAATCATAAAGATCAGAGCAGAAACAAATGAAATAAAGATGAAGAGAACAATAGCAAAGATCAATGAAACTAAAAGCTGGTTCTTTGAGAAGATAAACAAAATAGATAAACCTTCAGCCAGACTCATCAAGAAAAAAAGGGAGAGGACTCAAATCAATAAAGTTAGAAATGAAAAAGGAAAAGTTACAACTGACACCACAGAAACACAAAACATCATAAGAGACTACTGCAAACAACTCTATGCCAATAAAATGGACAAGTTAGAAGAAATGGACAATTTCTTAGAAAGGAACAATCTCCCAAGACTGAACCAGGAAGAATATATGAACAGACCAATCATAATACTGAAACTGAAACCGTGATTAAAAAACTCCCAAGAGGGACTTCCCTGGTGGCTCAGTGGTTAAGAATCTGCCTGCCAATGCAGGGGACACAGGTTTGAGCCCTGGTCCGGGAAGATCTCACATGCTGCAGAACAGCTGAGCCTGCACTCTAGAGCCCACAAGCTGCAACTACTGAGCCCACGTGCTGCAACTACTGAAGCCCACGTGCCTAGAGCCCATGCTCCACAACAACAGAAGCCACCACAATGAGAAGGCCACACACCACAGTGAAGAGTAGTCCCCACTCGCCGCAACTAGAGAAAGCCCGCGCACAGCAGTGAAAACCCAACACAGCCAAAAAATAATTAATTAATTAATTAAAAATAAAAACTCCCAACAAACAAAAGTCCAGGACCAGATGGCTTCACAGGTGAATTCTATCAAACATTTAGAGAAGGGTTAACACTTATCCTTCTGAAACTCTTTCAAAAACTGCAGAGGAAGGACCACTTCTGAACTCATTCTATGAGGCCACCATTACCCTGATACCACAACAAAAGATACCACAAAAAAAGAAAAGTACAGGCCAATATCACTGATGAACACAGACATAAAAATACTGACCAAAATATTAGCAAACCAAATCCAACAATACATTAAAAGGATCATACACTAAGATCAAGTGGGATTTATCCCAGGGATGCAAGGATTCTTCCATATCCGCAAATCAATCAGTGTGATACACCACATTAACAAACTGAAGAATAAAAACCATATGGTCATCTCAATAGATGCAGGAAAAGCTTTTGACAAAATTCAACACTCATTTATGAAAAAACTCTCCAGAAAGTGGGCACAGAGGGAACCTACCTTAACATAATAAAGACCGTATATGACAAACCCAAAGCTAACACCATTCTCAACGATGAAAAGCTGAAAGCATTCCCTCTAAGATCAGGAACAAGGCAAGGATGTCCATTGTCACCACTTCTATACAACACAGTTTTGGAAGTTCTAGCCATGGCAATCAGAGAAGAAATAAAAAGAATCCAAATTGGAGAACAAGTAAAGCAGTCACTGTTTGCAGATGACATGATACTACCCATAGAAAATCTAAAGATGCTACCAGAAAACTACTAGAGCTCATCGATTTCAGTAAAGTTTCAGGATACAAAATTAATACACAGAAATCTGTTGCATCTTCCTATACACTAACAACAAAAGATAAGAAGGACAAATTAAGGAAACAATCCCATCTACCACTGCATCAAAAAGAATAAAATACCCAGGAATAAACCTACCTAAGGAGACAAAAGACCTGCACTCTGAAAACTGTAAAACGCTGGTGAAAGAAATCGAAGATGACACAAACATATGGAAAGATACACCATGTTCTTGGATTGGTAGAATCAATATTGTCAAAATTACTATACTACCCAAGGCGATCTACAGATTCAATGCAATCCCTATCAAATTACAATGGTATTTTCCACAGAACTAGAATGAAGAAATTTTTAAATTTATATGGAGACACAAAAAACTCCAAATAGCTAAAACAATCTTGAGAAAGAAAAACGGAGCTGGAGGAATTAGGCTCCCTGACTTCAGACTATACTACAAATCTACAGTCATCAGAATAGTATGGTAGTGGCACAAAAACAGAAATATATTAGATCAATGGAACAGGATAGAAAGCCCAGGAATAAATCCACACATGTATGGTCAATTAATCTACGACAAAGGAGACAAGAATATACAATGGAGAAAAGACAGTCTCTTCAATAAGTGGTGCTGGGAAAACTGGACAGCTACATGTGAAAGAATGAAATTAGAACACTCCCTGACACCAAACACAAAAATAAACTCAAAATGGATCAAAGACCTAAATGTAAGGTCAGACACTATAAAAATATAAAACTCTTGGAGGAAAACATATGCAGAACACTCTGACATAAATCGCAGCAACATCTTTTTTGACCCACCTCCTAGAGTAATGAAAATAAAAACAAAAATAAACAAATGGGACCTAATTAGACTTAAAAGCAAAGGAAACCATAAACAAAATGAAAAGACAACCCACAGAATGAGTTGAAAATATCTGCAAATGAAGCAACCGACAAGGGATTAATCTCCAAAATATACAGACAGCTCATCCTGCTCCAAGTCAAAAAATACACAAACAACCCAATCAAGAAATGGGCAAAAGATCTAAGTAGACATTTCTCAAAAGAAGACATACAGATGGCCAAAAGCACATGAAAAGATGCTCAACATCACTAATTATTAGAGAAATGCAAATCAACACTACAATGAGGTATCACCTCACACCAGTCAGAATGGCCATCATCAAAAAGTCTACAAACAATAAATGCTGGAGAGGATGTGGAGAAAAGGGAACCCTCCTATACTGCTGGTGGGAATGTAAATTGGTACAACCACTATGGAGAACACTATGGAGGTTCCTTAAAAAACTAAAAACAGAACTACCATATGATCCAGCAATCCCACTCCTGGGCATATACGCAGAGAAAACCATAATCCGAAAAGATACATGCACCCCAATGTTCACTGCAGCACTATTTTACAAGCCAAGACATGGAAGCAACCTATATGTCCATTGACAGAGTAATGGATAAAGAAGATGTGGTACATATGTACAATGGAATATTATTCAGGCATAAAAAAGAATGAAATCATGCCGTTTGCAGCAACATGGATAGACCTAGAGATTATCACGCTAAGAGAAGTAATTCAGACAGAGAAAGACAAATATCATATGATATCACTCATATGTGGAATCTCATTTTTTAAAAATGATACAAATGAACTTACTTATAAAACAGAAACAGACTTACAGGTATCAAGAATAAACTTATGACTACCAAAGGGGAAACTTGGTGGGGAGATACAAATCAGGAGCTCGGGATGAACATATACACACTATGTAAGATATATGTAAGATGGATAACCAACAAGGACCTACTGTATAGCACAGGGAACTCTACTCAGTATTCTGTGATAACCTATATGAGAAAAGAATCTAAAAAAGAATAAATGTATGTGTAACTGAATCACTTTGCTGTACATCTGAAACTAACACAACATTGTAAATCAACTATACTTCAATAAAATTAAAAAAAAATTAAAATGCCTTTTTTCTAAAAAGTACTTTGAAACTTTATAAGCAGTCACTGGTTAAGTACCTTTAAGTGTTTGAATGATATTGAAAAGTGATCACTTTATCATCATCTCCCATTTACCTGCCAGTTACCTGTTCAATGGCATCACTATGTATAGGAATGGGAAAGAAAGAAATTAAACCAAGTGGTGACGAACAGTTAGAGGAGAAACAAGTTAGACCTTAAGTATATACAACTTTGTTACACTGAATTTTTTTTTTTTTTTTTTTTTGCGGTACGTGGGCCTCTCACTGTCGTGGCCTCTCCCGTTGCGGAGCCCAGGCTCCGGACGCGCAGGCTCAGCAGCCATGGCTCACGGGCCCAGCCGCTCCGCGGCATGTGGGATCTTCCTGGACCGGGGCACGAACCCGTGTCCACTGCATTGGCAGGCGGACTCTGAACCAGTGCGCCACCAAGGAAGCCCTGTTACACTGAATTTTAATAGTCAAAGGATAAAGTATATATATATAAAACAAAACTCTGAAGTCCCAAATTTAGAGAATCATCAGTGTAAGAGGTGTGTCAATAGGGCATAATGTTCAACTCTGAAACACTGTAAAGCCCTAAACAAACAATATAGGGAGAAAATTCCTAGGACAGAAATTCGTGACTGTTAATTCAGGAAATGCTGCTTGAAAGAATTTCCACATTCATAAGAGAGTCTGAAGTTGGGAGTGTAATTTCAAATGCTGAATGTGCTAAAGAGCAGGACTGGCAAACCATGGCCCACAGATCATATCCAGTCTGCCATCTGTTTTTGTACAGAATTATCTTTACAATTTTAAATGAAGTTTTGAAAAGAATTCAAAAGATTAATATTTCACGACACACGAAAATGACATGGCGACTTCCCTGGTGGTCCAGTGGCTAAGACTCCGTGCTCCTAATGCTGGGGGCCCAGGTTCAAACCTTGGTCAGGGAGCTAGATCCTGCAGGCCGCGACTAAAAGATCGCGTGTGCAATCGTGTGGGCCCGTGGGCCCCAACTGAAAGATCCTACGTGCTGCAAGGAAGATCCTGCATGCCGCAACTAAGACCTGGCGCGGCCAAATAAATAATTTAAAAAAAAAAGGAAGAAGAAAGAAAATTATATGAAATACCAACTTCAGTGTCCACAAATAAGGTTTCATTGGAACACAGCCACATTCTTTCATTTATACACTGTTCATGGCTGCTTTGGCACTACAATGGTAGAGCTAAGGGGCTGGGACAAAAACCACATGGCCTGCAAAGCCCAAGGTGCTATTTACGAACCGGCCCTTTAGAGAAAAAGTTTGCCGGCCCCCAAGCTAGAGAGGAAAACACAATGGCCACACAGACAAGGACTATTCGTGTCACAAGACTGGCCATTCTCTGTGAGAAAAGATTTCAAGTCATAGATTGATGGCTACAAGGTACCTCTGATTATATGATGGAAATCAAATGCGAACGACCTCAGCTTCCGGTTGTGGAGTAGCATGAACCACATTTTATCCTCCTACCTTAGACAATCAGAAAACTAGAGTAAATATGTGAAACAACTGTTTTCAAACATTATACACCAGGCAGCACAGGACCACAATCCCTGATGGAAGAAAAACAAATAAACTAAACCTTAAGACTGTCCTGGCTCTCTGCCTAGAGACACATTCCAGATTGCAGAGGGGATAGGGGATTCCAAGCAGGTCACAAATGTTTCCCTGAGCTAAAAAGACAGACACTGGAGATCAGGGAGTTTGCAGCAGCTGAAAGCTGCAGGACAAAGTTCTGGAGGAGAGAGAGCCAAACAGAGAAAGAGCTCCAAAAATATGCAGAGGGTCAACGAGGCTTTGCTAAATATTAACATATGCATGTATAGGGTGAAACTCCAGGAGGCTAGGGAAAGAATGACACAGGAGCTGCGAATAGAATGGTTTCCCCAGAGCTCATATGAGGCTGGGAATTGTCTGAGTTCCCATGAGCCAAACTGGAGTCCTCAGTGATTACACAGGGCATTCAGCAGAGACCCCAAAAAGGCCACACCTTAGTAGTGGAGCTAAACTATCCTGGGAAAAAAGCTACTTGAGTCTGCATGAAGCTTAAAAAACAAGCCTTGAAAGGATCAAACAACTACAAATAAATTAACTGACTACCAGAACAAAGCCCAAGAATCTTTAGATGAAGGCAACAAAATCTAGGCACCCAACAACATAAAATACACAATGTCCAGCATCTAATATCAATAAAAACTTACTAGACATGTGAACGAGCAGGAAAATGAGACCATAACTAGAGAAAAATCAGTCAATAGAAATAGATCCAAAACTTACAGACATGATCAGCAGACAAGGATGTTAAACAGCTATTGTAACCATGTTCAAATATTCAAAGCAGCCTTTCTCAACCAGGGTTCTGCGAGAGAATTAAGCAGTACAAAAAGTTATTTGAGGGATTATTTTCTCAATTCTCCCAAGGATGGTACACAGCTAGAACCATTCCAGATGCACAGAAGTTAATTCACTACATACAACAGATAAGGCATTAGACCCAATTCTCTGGGAACTCAATTGAGAGGGGCTGGATAAGAGAAATACATGAACATAATGAGGAAAGAAACAGAAGATATATTTTTTAAAAACCAGGACTTCTACAGGAGGAAAAAACGTCAGGTCTGAAATGAAAAATTCATTGGATGGGATTAACAGCAGATTGAATAACTGCAGAAGAAAACGTTAGGGAACTTGAAGATGTAGGAATAAAAATTATCCAAAGTAAAGCATAGAGAGAAAAAAAGTAAACTGAGATAACAAAATTTAACTTTTAGGCTGCTTTGTTATAAATCATCTACTCAGAACAAAATAAAAGGTTTCCCACTAAATATGAATGTTGTATAGACTATCTCTTATTATCTGAAGTTACCAACGATAAATAAAAAAAACTTCCCCAACTGAAAGTACTAACAAGGATACAAGATAGTGCTATAGCACCAAAAGCCAGGGGATAAATGTGGTATCTTCCTGGGCAGTAATTTTAATTAACATTCAAATAAATTTGTGTGCTTTGCTTCAGCTGTTTTAGGCATCATACTCAGAGAGAGTATATGTGTATGTATTCACCCTCCTCTCCCCTCTACAGTGAGAAATCTCTGTCAGGAGCACTTCACAGAAAAAGTTAAAGAAACAATGACTTAAGAAAATATTCAGGAAATCACTAAAAACACCAAGCCATTTCACTTCAAGTTCACCTACTAAATATCCAGTATTGATCTTAGATTCAAATCCTCAGGAAAAGGCATAGAGCTATGAAAATAAGTTTCCTCCAACACTCATTCCTTCAATAAACCACCAAAATAACAAGTCATCAAGCATCATCTTGTGATAACAGATCGATTTTAATTCTAGCACCTGAAGCTATACAAGGGTATGCTTTATAATCTTCATGGAACTGTTGTACACATTCAATAAAGTGACAACTGTGCAATACCACTTAGTATCTCAAAATCAGGAACATACTTTTGAATTGTTTAAACACAATCCACAGAATTAAAAACAAAATCAGAAGTCACCCACAGTTATACTAATTGTCAATTAAAAGTTTTACCATTTACTACTTGATATAGCAGTCAATATCTAGTAGGGGATATCGGAAGTGATTTCAGATTCTCATCCTGTTGTACTCTATTGGGAAGGTTTCTTGAGTAGCTATGTGACTGGCCAAAGGTGGGTACAACCAGGACCAGAACAGCATGTAAGGTTCTACCACAGTTTCTGTAGTTTTCACTTTTTTTCCTTTGTCAGCTAAAAGTGAAGTGAGAATTAAATACTTATCTTTACATATACACAAGGTATGCTGTGAAAGCATATTTGCTTACAAACATATAAAAATACTTGTTAACTAGTTTGATAAGAAAATAATGTATAAAAGTATATAGCAAAACATTAATCATCTCTGACCCTGGAAAGATCAATTCCATATTTTATATTACAAACAAAAACAGTTTTAGTTTTTTTGAATCCCTTATCCAGAAATACTTGAAAAGGAAGACAGACAGAAATTATTTATTTTTACTCTCAACATGGCTGTGAAAAGAGTTAAATTAAAAAACCAAGAACACTAAAATGCCTAAGTCCAGAATGAGTCCAATTATTTGGCCACACAGAATATTATCTTTAGGAATAATAGTAAAGGCTTTACACGCAGTTTTTAACCTATAAATACAGTAGGCATTTTGGTATTTTGGCCACTGGAAAACAAAAGGCTATAGCATCAGTAAAGGTCTGAGATGTCTCACTTTTGTGGATTCAATTCAGTGTATTTAAGGTTAACTAAAGTTGACATCAAAATTTTTAGAGATAGGCAAAAATTCACATTTTTTTTAAACTCCCTATGTTTCTATTTAGAGTAACAGTAGGCAATATGATTCCAGAAGTTAAAAGTTATTTCACAACCTATGACTTCAGCTTGGCAAACAGCTTAGGTTCCAAAACTGATCCATCCCTATTAAAAGTAAGCCCTTAAAAAAAGAATGTGTCTGTGTATATAGATATCCATTTTAAAGGAATCAGATAATCTTTGAAGCAGCCTTAGTGTTTCCTTTAAATCTGTCTTGACTGACCATTGGATCAGCTTCATGGAAAGGATTAGCCAGCTTCTTGGTCTAAGGCTACCACGGTGATCATTTATCTAAGGCTAGAAAGGTACCAACATGATGTAAACTGTAAGGAGAGAAGGAGAAGATGAGGGCTTTTCCTGGCAGTTGGTAGCTAAAATTCAAGGGATTCTTAGAAAATGACACAGTGGCAGCCTTTCTTGTCTTTTTCTTTCCGTGTTGGTTCTGGTGAAGGAGGACATTCCTGCTCTTGAAATTTCCTGTAAGATAGAAAAACCTATAGATAATTGACTTTTTGGTAATACATTATTATAAATGCAGGTTATTGTTGGATGAGTCTGGTTTATGTGCATATGCTTTTCAATGTTAAATTTCAGCTAGGGAGTCAAAGCAAATCTTTGGGGGCAGGGAGGTACAAATGCTTCAACATGAGCATAAGCAAAGCTGTCTGAGTTTCATTTATGGGTGAGTATTCAATTAGGTGAGATGCTGAATTCAACAACCTCTAAATTCCCTTCCCAGTTTGAAATTCCATGACTCTAAGGTATCCTTAGGAATGAACATCCATCACTAAAGTACC
Organism: Grampus griseus; assembly: GCF_964374135.1. NCBI lineage: Eukaryota > Metazoa > Chordata > Mammalia > Artiodactyla > Delphinidae > Grampus > Grampus griseus. The sequence continues at coordinate 69,247,706 of NC_139002.1, forward strand.
TGCCCTTATGAGGTATGCCATTCCTATCCTGGTTTTGCCACTTCGTAACTACAAATCTGTATTAAACAAGTTAGTTGACCTCTCTGAGGGGTGTTTTTTTAGGAGGGATAATAAAACCCTACCTTTCACAGTTGCTACGAGGATTAAAGAAGATTTTGTTATGTTCAAATGTCTAACAGCCTCTGGCACAAAAAAGTCTCATGTACCCCCTTCCTCACTCCTGACTGACTGATGGATGTGGATCAATTCTGAGGATCAAAACCAAGGATTAAATATTTCAAAAAAGCAATAAAAATTATTTTTAAAAAGCACTGGTGGGACTTCCTGGTGGCACAATGGTTAAGAATCCGCCCGCCAATGCAGGGGACACGGGTTCAATCCCTGGTCTGGGAAGATTCCACATGCCACGTAGCAACTAAGCCTGTGCGCCACAACTACTGAACCTGTGCTCTAGAGCCCACATGACGCAACTACCGAGCCCACGTGCCACAACTTCTGAAGCCCACGCACTCTAGGGCCCACATGCCACAACTACTAAAGCCCGTGTGCCTAGAGCCCGTGCTCTGCAACAAGATAAGCCACCGCAATGAGAAGCATGCCCACCACAAGGAAGAGTAGCCCCCGCTCGCCGCAACTAGAGAAAGCCTGCATGCAGCAATGAAGACCCAACATGGCCAAAAAAAAAAAAAGGCATTGGTTTCGGGGTGGGGGTGGGGGGCAGGTAAAATACACATAAAATTTACCATCTTAACCATTTTTAAGTGTACAGTTCAGTGCTTTACGTATATTTACAATGTTGTGCACTACTATCCACCTCCCAAATCTTTTCATCTTGCAAAACTGAAACTCTGTATTCATTAAAAAATAACCGAATTTGCATTTTTAACAAACTACTAAAAAAAAAAAAAGCAATCTTCTTTTCCAACCCACAAAGAGAATGCCCTAGTAACGGGCTAAGAAAAAGTACAAGTAGAAGCCCATAGCTCAAAATGTCAATTCACCTTAGACGTACAACTAACAGGAACTAACTCCATATACCTGTCAAACTAACTAGCAGGGAAACCAGCAGAACTAAGAACAGAGGATGAAACAGAGGCCAAGCCACCAAGACCCAAAATAATCTCACAAAACCCCACCTGCTAAAGCAACTCACTCTTTCTCACACACACCAACTCCAGCCAACCTCACTCACCGCCTCCAGCTTCTTGGAACCCAGTAATACTTTCTGAACCACAGAGGCCTCCTAGGCCAGCGAACAGAAAACCTCTATGAAGTCTGGATATCATACTTCATATGCTGTGGGACTGCTGAATCCCTACTGCCTGGCTTCCTCGTGGCCTGGGAGGAGTGGGTAGGAAGCAAAGCTAAGAGCACAGGCTCTGGAATCAGAGACCTGGATTTAAGTCCCAGCTCTGCCATTTAATATGTTCAAATTATCTCACCTCTCTGTATCTGTTTTCTCATCAGAGAGTAGGGGCGTTATTGGGCTGTGGTGGGGATTAAATGTAGTAATGCACGGGAAGCAGTCAGCACAGGATCTGGCAGAGGCTACCTACCACTCAAGTGTTAGCTGCTGTCGTCACTATCTTCACACCACTGCCACCTTTGGAAGGTGCACCAATTCTTTTCAAAATCTCTATGTGTACTCTACTTCAATATAATAAAATTAGGCTTTTTATGTAGGAAGTAACCAGAATTATGTACGTAATTAAAATTTTTAACATACCATGTCAAAAATGATTCCCAGAAAAGAATCACTCCTACATACAATTTCCTCTTACGAAAAACATTTAATGGCAATTTTTTTTCTTAATTTTTTTAAAAAGCATAATGTGACTACCCATCAAATTCAATAAACTAAAACAAACTTCTGGGATGTGTTTTGCTTACCTTATAACCCGGACAAGTTCATGGAAAGCTTGATCTACATTCATCCTAATCTTTGCTGACGCCTCCATGTATGTTACCTTAAGTTGTCGTGCTAACTGCTGTCCTTCTTCCTGCGTTACCTGAAATTTCAAGAGGTGTGTTTGAGGTACAGTATTAACGATTAGATCTGCTCCATCTACTGCTTGGCCACACACTGCACTGTTAATCCAGCCAGAGACCAAGCTGGTTTGCCTTAAGACGAACCAAAACACTTAATAGCTTAACTCATAGTGCTGAAGCCCACCTCCGCAGAAAAACTCAGAACATGACAGAAGCAAGATGTCAGTCTAGTGATTACTCAAAAAGTATTAAATACAACAGTGATAAATTCTGGGAAGTACAAGGTGCTATGGGAGTGTATAACCCTGCTGAGCAGGTCAGGGAAAGCTTCCCTGAGGAAGTGATATTTAGGTAAAGTGTATGGAGTTGGGTCAGGGTGAAGAAGTATCCCTGACAATCGAAACAGCAGGCATGAGGGCACTCCAAGTTCCAGAAACTGAAAGAAGCCTAGAGTGGCTGGAATACAATAAGCTAAGAGAGAAAATGGCAAGAGATGAGGCTGGAGAGACGGGCAGGCCTCAAGAAGCCATGGGGTCTTCTTCACGTCTGCATTCCCCAGTACCTGGTACTTGGAAGACTCTCAATAAATATGTGGGAAAAAAATAATGAATAGAACCACAAGCCCTCACAATGCCTTCCTTACATGAAGAAATGAAGGAAGGTAGGCAGGGAAGGGTGGCATTGCTGATGACATATAAATGGTAGGCCAGAGTAAGAAAAGGCTAATTGAATATTAGCCCTATATAGTAGATGCCCTATAAATATTTTAAATGTAGAGGGTTGGAATAGTGATAATTACCTACAACTATTAAACTATATTACATTTATATTTATATAGTGGGCCTGAAAATTCATATTTCTGAAAAAGTGACTCTCACTGCTGTCATTACCACAAAAGTAAACACTTATACAAGGTTAGAAAATTACAGATGGGCAAAAAGGAAAAAAAAGAAAATTTAGGAACTTATCATCCATACAGAACCACATTCTTCTCATCTTTTTTCAATGATATACATTTTTCTCTGCAAAACAGAATCATAACTTTTGTATCTTTATCTTAGAACCTGGAACTATGCTAAACTCACTTATCTAGGTTTGTTTTGTTTTGTTTTTGTAAATTCCATAGGCTTTTCTATATAAGCAATCATGTCATTTGCTAATAAAGACAGTTTTGTTGCTTCCTTTCTGATGTGGATGTTTTTTCATTCATTTTCTGGCCTTACCTCACTGCCTGGAAGCTCCAAGACAGCAGTGGTGAGGCGGTACTCCTGACTTGTTTCTGATCTTAGGGAGAAAGCATTTGGTCTTTCACCATTAAGTAAGCTGTTGGTTGTAGGGTTTTATTACAGATGCCCTTTATCAGGTTAATAAAGTTCCTCACTATTCCATTTATAAAGAATTTTTATCAGGAACCGATGCTGGATTTTGTCAAATTTTTTTCTTCTGCATCTGTTGAGATCATATGATTTTTCCTTTTTAAAGTCTGTTAATATGATAAATTATACTGATTCACTTTCGCCTGTTAAATCAACATGGCATTCCTGGAATTAACTCCACTTGAGTGATAATGCATTGTTCTTTTCATATATTGAATTCTATTTACTAAAATTTTAATTAAAAAATTTTACATCAAAAAAAATTTTTACATCTATGTTTATGAGAAATATTGAACTGTAGTTTTCTTATATCTTTGTCTGATTTGGTATCAGAGTAATACTGGCTTCATATAATGAGTTGGAAAGAATTCTCTCTTCAATTTTCTGGAATAGTTTCAGCAAAATCAGTTTAGTAAAATTTAGTGAATCCATCTGGGCCTGGAGTTTTGAGGAAAGGTTTTTACAATAAATTGGACTTATCTTATACATATAGTACTTCTCAGCTTATCTATTTTTTTCTTGAGTTTGTGCCTTTCAAGGAATAGGTCTATTTCATCTAACCTGCTAAATTTATTGGCATAAAGTTGTTTATAGTATTTCCTTATTATCTTTTAAATATCTACTAAGATTTGAAATGATGGTTATCTCTCCCTTTTTGGTTTTTCTTTACTTCTCTATGTTTTTCCTATTTTCAATTTCATTGGTTTCCATTCTTATCTTTATTATTTTACTTCTGATTACTATGGTTTTAATTTGCTCTTTTCCTTATAGTTCTTAAGGTAGAAGCTAGTCACTGAATTGAAACCTTTTTTCTTTCCTAATACAAATATTTAATGCTATAAATTTCTCTATAGGTACTTCTTTAATAGCACCCCACAAATTTTGATATGCTGTTTTAGTTATCATTCAGCTCATAATACTTTGTAATGTCCTGTGTTTTCTTTGTACTGAGGGTAAATTAAAAGTATCTTAATTTCCTCATATTTGGAGATCTCCTAGATATCTTTGTTATTTCCAATTTAATTCCACTGTGGTCAAAGAACATACACCATCTGACTAGAATCCCCTTAACTGTATTGAGACTTGTTCTATGACCCATTCTCATTTCAAAAGATGTATATTCTGCTGTTGTTCAGTGGAGTTTTTACTAAACGTCAGTTAGGATAAGTTGCCCAACAGTGTTCTTCAAACCATCTATATCCTTACTGATTTTCTTTCTACTTGCTCAATTATTGACAGAGGTGCTGAAACTTCTGACTATAACTGTTCTTCCCATTTTTGCTTTAAGAATTTTGAAGCTGTTATTCATTACATGAATGTTTAGGATTGTTAAGTTCTCTTGATGAATTAATCTCTTTATCATTGTGAAATGATCCTCTTTATTCCTAGTAATAATATTTGCTCCGAAATCTACTTAGTCTGATATTTATATTGCCACTTCAACTTTTCTTTCATTAGTATTAGCATGGTATACCTTATCCCATCCTTTGTACTTTTCACCTATTTGTATCTTTACGTTGAAAGTAGATTTCTTGTAGGGTCTTGCTTTTTATCCAATCTGACAATGTCTGCCTTTTAATTGAGGTGTTCACACTATTTAAGTTTAATGTGATTATTGCTATAGTTGGGTCATCTTGAAATTTGTTTCCTAACCATCCCATTTATTCTTTGTTCTACTTATCAAAAGTTGCCTTCTTTTTGGTTAACTGTATTGTTTTCATGATTCCATTTGATCTTCTTTGTTGGCTAATAAACTATGTACCTATTATGTTATTTTTATAATTGCTTTAGAGTTTATAATATACATGTTTCACTCATCACTGTCTAATTCAAATGATATTATGTCAATCCATGTATAGTTTAAGAACCTTATAACAATAGTATGTTTCTCCCTCCTTCTCTTTTTATTACTGTTACCTATTACTTTAGAATACATTGTTATTATTTTTGCTTTAAACATCCAATTATGTTTTCAGGAGATTTAAATAACAATAAAAGTAATTTATATTTACCCACATAAATGGGTAAAGGTGTTCTTCATTTCTTTGTATAGATCCAGATTTCCATTCGGTATGGTTTTCCTTCTTTTTTGCATTTCTTTTAATGTAGGTCTGCTGGTAATAAATTCTTTCACTTTTTGTTTATCTGGGAGAAGTCTTTACTTCACCTTTGTTTTTGTTTTTTTTGTGGTACGCAGGCCTCTCACTGTTGTGGCCTCTCCCGTTGCGGAGCACAGGCTCCGGACGCACAAGCTCAGCGGCCATGGCTCACGGGCCCAGCCGCTCCACGGCATGTGGGATCTTTCCAGACCGGGGCACGAACCCGTGTCCCCTGCATCGGCAGGCGGACTCTCAACCACGGCGCCACCAGGGAGGCCCTCACCTTTGTTTTTGAAGTAAATTTTCAGATGAGTTTTTTCTCTCAGTACCTGGAAGATGCTGTGCCACTATCTTCTTTGCATCGTCTCCTGTGAGAAACAGTGTGATTGCTGTCATCCTTATCTTTGATCCTCTGTATGCAATGTTTCTCCCCCTCTGGTTACTTTTCAGTTTTTTCTCGTTATCACTGCTTTTAAGCAATTTCATTATAATGTGCCTTGTAGTTTACTTCGTATTTCTTGTGCTCAGGGTTTGTTGAGCTTTGTAAGTTTTCATCAAATTTAGAAATTTTTCAGCCGTTACTTCTGCTGTTAATCCCATCCAGTGTATTTTTCATCTCAGACATTGTAGTTTTAATTTCCAGAAGTTTGATTTTGATCTTTTTACATCTTCCATGTCTCTACTTAACATAGTCAATATTCAGTCTTTTCTCTAGCTTCTTGAACATATGGTATATGGTAATAATAACCATTTTAATTTCTCTGCTCACCAACTCTATCATCTGTGTCATCTCTGGATCTGTTTCTATTCACTGTCTTTTCTCCTTGTTATGGGTCATATTTTCCTGCTGCTTTACATGCTGGGTAAGTTTTGAGTGGATGCGTGGCTACTAGATTTTTATCTATTGAGTTCTGGATAATTTGTATTCCTATAAATATTCCTGAGCTTTCTTCTGGGATGCAATTATTCGGAAAGTTTGATCCTTTCTATTGTACAGTACCAGAACAGCATTACATCTAAGGCTGATTTTGCCCCACTACTAGAACAAAACCCTTCTCAATGCACTATTCAATACCCCAGGGATTATCAGGTTTGACACTCTGGCTGATTAGAATATTCCTGGGCCCTGTTTTAGCTCAAGGTATTGTTCCCTCTAATCCTTTCAGGTAGCTTGTTCTCCTAATTTAATTTTATATTCTCAAAATTCAGCACCTTTAATGCAATATCATTAGGGCATTACATTAATGCATATACATCTAACAATTACTTCATAACAGTTTATACTCTGTTGTATTCTGAAAGAGTGGCAGGCAGGTTCTACATAGTATTAGTATACCCAAGTTTATGTAACTTTAAAATCTACCCTGCCTCTCTTCAAAACAGCACAGGTACCATAAGGCCTATGGTTTGAAATATCAATCAATCAAATCAAGCAAGCAATTAACAATAAGTAAGGAAGCCAAGTAGGAAAGTAAATCTTTACAGAGCCACCAATTTAGAAAGGACAATTCTTTTTAAGAAAAGTTGACATAAAATTCCTTGAAGTAAAATTACATCTTGAAGTGAAAGAGATATAAAAGAAGAAGAGATATTTATTTTATATAAAATAAATTTTTGTGACATGTCAGTCTTAATCAATTATTTACTTTACTAATATAATTTGATTGGGGGAGGGAAATATATATCCTTAAGAATTTTGTTCCTTGTATTTCTGCTCAATTATTCTTTAGAAAGCTACCTTGCCCTATCCCACCTACATAATGCAATTCGGCCAGAGGGAAACAGCAAATGACCTATCTTTATACAATTGAGAAAAATTAATGAATTAATGGTCTAGATGACAAAACAATCCCACGGCTAAGACTGTCTATGTGCTTCATTTATTTATTTTTAAAGCACGGTCTTACATCAGTCTTCCAGGAATCGAGGTCAGCAAAGTTCATACACACATTTCTGGTCAAGAAATCTCTAACCACACATAAAGCTGCTTATGAGCTTACTGGTGTAGCACTTTTAACGAAGATAGCATCACTACCACCAAAGGAAAAAAATATGACAAAAAGAACACCACATGTACCAAAGCCAAAACACTGTGAAGCCAGAAATCAACAAAAGATTGAAAGCTACACAAACAAGGATTTCCCAGAGGTTCCCCAACCCAGAGAATTTTACAAAGATACCAAATCCTAAGCCTGGATATTCTGGTTTAGTAGGTCTGAGTGCTACCAGAAATGTTTTGTTTTAAACAACAAAGGTGAACCTGATGCAAGAAATTCAGATTTACATTTTGGAACCTCCAGTGGGACTCAGTTCTAAGGCACAAATGAATATCTGTGAAAATCCACAATAACATGGGTTTATCTAATACTACCTATTTTTAAATAGAGAAGAGCAAAATGGGAATGATGAGGGCAGCTTTATTAAACAAACTAAGTTTAATAAGAATAGAGTACAGCATCTGCAATAGTCACTTAGGGATGTGTTGAGTTAATGAATAACCTAAGTTTACAGAAGCAAAACTTGTTTTGTTTTTCAAAAATATCTATTATGTAGAAAGAATCAACATATTAATACCACATCTTGATTCACTGATGCCTTGATTCATTCATTCAGCAACTGTATACTGAGTGCATACCTTTGTTCTCTGTGCTAAGGACAAAACATGAACAAAACTAAGTGGTCAAAACTGAGAAGCCATCATGGCGCTTACAAATCTTTTCTTTTTTTTTTTTTTTTTTTACATCTTTATTGGAGTATAATTGCTTTACAATGGAGTGTTAGTTTCTGCTTTGTAACAAAGTGAATCAGTTGCAGACAAGGCACAAACAGGTGAGGCCAGAGAAGACCCTTACTCTATTGTTGGGGGGAGGGGCTTCTTTTTCCTGGGAGGCTGCAGGGCACATTGTGGTCGAGGTACTGACAGATAAGAGGAGTGGGGATTAATACACTTAAGTAATCTATTGTTATAAGTGTAATGGGCTCCTTTCTCGAATTAATGGTGGCCAGTAGAAATTAAGTACCTAACAAGGGGGACAGGAAAGGGAGAAATTGAGGCAAGCCAGGAGAGGTAAAAGGGGGAAAAGCAAAAACAAATTTTTTTAAAAAGGCAAAAAACCATTGACTTCTAGACGAGGCTGAGTCAAGGACAAGGAACTTGAAATCAGAGCTATCATGAAGTCCACAGTCCAAGCCCACACACAGCTGCTGTATGAAATTTCAGAATCAATATGTTGTCATATTTACCTACGTTTACATTTTAGCAAGGGCAAGTAAATCATTTACCCATATTTTCTTCCTATACCTCTGACAGAATAAACAAAATGATCAATGTATCTCTAAGGGCCCAGGTATGTGGTAACACTGCCATTCAAATTCTACAGATCTCTCTTTATTTCGGTGACCTTGTTTTTTCTACTGCTCTGTCATAAGTGCCTAGAAAATGTTCTATAAAAAAACTGGATGAATAGGTGGGTGGAAGAAGCAAGTCCACATAGATACAGAAGTCAAAAGGAAATAGGCAGTCTCTTCTGGCTGATCTCCCGTCCCTGATGTGTTCAGAATCTCAGGAGCAGTAGTAGGAATGCCCAGGGCTGACCCACAAATTCAAAGAACATGGGGAACTGGCACTTGCTATGTAAGAGAAAACGGGCTAGAAGCTAGAGAAAGTCCAAAGGGTAGAGCCTAAGACAAAGGCAGAAAAGAACAAGCTGATCAGCAACTAAGAGCAAGCCAGACTGGTCACTGACCTAAAGAGATGACCAAAAAGTCAGCATTTCCAAACAAGTAGAAGAAGTTATTATGAGGTGCCTGTGGCCTGTCCAGGATCAGTTGGTAGAGCAAGTAAGGGTGCCAAGGCATTACAGAACATCATCTTTAATTCTGAAGAGACTTCTAAAAGGTAAAAACCTTTAGTACAGCATCTCAATTTCAACTGCACCAAATATGGCCCTCAAGGCTTGGAGGGGTAAGGCATGTTTGTCTTTGTACATCCAGGACACAGCATGTACACAGAAGAGAGTGTGCCTGAGCCCTAAGACACCTGAGAAAGACAAGGAAGTACCAACAAAAGGAGAGGGGAGGGGGAAGGATGCATAGGGAATGGAGTTCCAGAGCTAAGTAAACAAAGTGTTTCCAAAAGGAAAGTGTGGGCAACTGTGTCAAATGTTACATCTGTGCAAGTGGCGACCTTGACCAGGTGCTATGCCTGCAGTCAGTGCAAACAAGAAAAAGAAAGGAAAGGAAGTAGAGTGTAGATAACGCTTCTAAGGAGTTCTGCTTACTAGGAGGAGCAGCAAAAAAGGTTCTCAGGGAGGAATGTGAGATTAGCTTTTGCCGTGGTTATTACTTTTTGTTTTAAAGGTGAGAGCATTGTAGCATGTCGCAAGCTGATGGGAATAATCATGCAGGAGAGAAATGGAACACCTGGATGGAACAATTGCTGGGGTGATGCCCACGAGGAGCAATGGATGGGCTTCAGTGCCTATCAGAGAGGCTGGTCAGGGAGGTGAAGTTTATCCATGCAAGTGGGAAGAAGCAGAATTAATGGGACATACGTGCCCTTAGGTTAGTGCATGTGGAAGTGGGAACATGTAAAAATATCTCAGTGAACTAGGAAAATACCACTCATCATCAATCTGCTGAGGATGAGGAAGGGGAAGAAAGTGTTATTAATTTAAAAATAGAAAGTAAGTAATAATCATCCAAACAAGTGGGAAATGAATAGACTAGAGAAATGTAGTAGGATTTCCAGTCAGCACTAAAGGCTCTCACATAAGAGTAATGATGATGACCTTTACGCCTGAGTGCAGGGTGAAGGAACCTAGAAAAGAGAAGACAAAGCATGCGAGGAATAAAATGTTTCTTTGTGCCTATCCTTCAGAGAGGAGAATCTATAGGAAGGAGCAGAAAAGTAAGCAGTCAGTTTTCAGCCATTTGCTTTTCTCCCTTGGATATATATACATTTCAACTTTTCAGCATGTACATAGTACTTAATGTCTATGTATATGTTTTAAAGCAGAGAAATTAAGAACTTACCCCAAGCTAATTGCCTATCTTTAAGGTGATGGAAATATTACACTTATCATCCCCTATATTGCTTCTTTTACCACCTTGTTCTTACTTTACTCTGAAATCTATTACTTTTATAAAAAGAAAAAACTTAGAAGAAAAATTTATAAATCTATGGTAAAAACAAAGCCAAAGTGCCACAATATGTTAATATCTGCAGACAGATGGAAACCACACTCCAAATACTGGCAATCTTCAATATATAAATGACTTAAAAGTAACTCATACAGACCCCTTGCCCCCAAGCTAATCATAGCAAGGCTTGTTTAGTTCTGATGGACATACTCCCTTTCCTCTGTTCTCCCTAATCTTGCCTAAACTATAGAAGGCTCCCACCTCACCCCAGGCCTACCACTTATTCCTTTACTGGAGTTACCACCGTAAAAAAGTTTGAAAAAAATCACAGCAGGAAACATATCTATCTAGCATTAGATAGGGCAAGAACTGCTTGCTCCCTGCAGAGTTACTTTGCCATTATTCCCCAGATCCAACGACATCTAAAAGTGTTTCTAGTACTAGAAAGGACTGAGAAGAGCAGTAAAAAGGTTCTACTGGGCAATATTTAATAAACATAATTAGATTCAGAAACACTGAAGGAAATGGTCCCCCAAAAATAAAATATAAATGAGAAAAAAAAATGGGACTGTCTACTCCAGGTTTTAAGATGTGAGCAATGTCATATCCTAAATTACTTCCAACAGCTTATACTGGTTTGAAATGAAGACTGAATGTTTTCACCTTAAGGTTATAATAATTCAGATTTGAAAGAGGTCTGACAGTAAAATTCATTCTACAACAGGTAAACATTTCTAAACCTTAGCATTAGAACAATATCATTCTCTTAAGTTCATGCTTTAAACTTGGTATACCTTCAACAAAATTTACAAATAGAGCACACAAATCAAAGATTATATTTTAAATAATAGTTAACTACAAAATGGAAGGCTATCCTCAATGCTGTTTATCAACCAATTTTTCCTGATGTTTGCACTTTCAATCAAAATCTGTTAACACAAAAATCTGTTAACACAAGGTTATATAGAAACAAGAGAACTTAAATACTGGCAAAAATTAAGTATTTAAACAATTGTATTCCAGATGTGGGATAGAGACTAAAGACCTAAAAGAAATGAAGACACCAAAAGAACCCCCAAATAATGCAGAGCCTCCATTAATTTATATCTGAACTTGCTCCCCTCCCTCACAGAAAGAGGAGGCCAATATTTACCCAAAATTTTTTAAATTGTATGTGAAATAAGTGGGTAAAGAACAAGTGAGTATAAACAAGCCTGCAACTAAATACTAAAAATATTATTTTCCTGCAGGTTACTGGTGTTAGAGCTGCCCATGTGAAGAATTAACGGAAAATTCAGTCATTAATGGGACTTAGGAAAAATCCAAATACTGTAATTTAAATCAAAGTCATTCTCTAAATGAGGTAATTTAGCATTAATACTGAATTACAGGTAAGTTTAGGAGTATCTAACTAAATTAGAGCTGTGGGTGTTACCTAAGAAATTACAACATGTGAATGGAGCTGGTGCAAATACTTGCTGGCTTATAGAGTCCACTGAAGTTCTGTATACTATGTAAAAATGTAACGCCCCCAGATCTACTTCCTTTTTATCTGTCACCTATCATAGGACCTCTATGAAATCCAGTGTGCCACACTCAGCACAGTGTTTTTGATCACGGCACTTTCTCATTAAACGTATCTGTTCACTCACATGATTACAAATAATTGGCTTCCCAATAGCAAAATTCCTTCTCACCTGTCTCTGATGATCCAGATCTGCTTTATTACCAATTAAAATCATTGGAAACTCATCACGATCCTTTACTCTGAGAATCTGTCTTTGAAACTTATAGATTTCTTCAAAACTAAAAACACAAAAACAAATTAATCAATTTGGTCAACTATCAGAATTCAGAGTCCCATGCTCCATTTACTACTTTATTACTTTTCCTTTTTCTATAAAAATAAGAATGCAAATTCAATGAAACAGTGATCTAGACATGAACAGGAGACCTACAATTGAATATTGATACAAACCTGCCTCTATCTGTGACTGAAAAGACCAACAAGAAACCCTCGCCAGTTCTCATATACTGTTCTCTCATAGCTCCAAACTCCTCTTGTCCCGCTGTATCCAGAACTAAAGAAAAAACAAGAAATGTAATTATGTTCGTGTTTTCATCTTACAAAAATGGCTTCCTCACAAGGGCAGGCCCAGTTAAACTGGGTCCTCTGGAGCACACCATACTTAGTATAATTTAAAAAATGGCATTCTCCTTTTAGTACTTTATTCAATGCTAAAGACAAATATATTGTAATGGCAGACAGTTTCAGAGTTATCTTCATCAGTGCAGGTTGATTTTCTACTTAGACTATATTAGCATAGCAATTACAAGGTCAAGAATATCAAATACACCTAGGCAGACAGTCAGATAACCTCTGAAGTCTCTTGGATGTTTACCTCCTCCATGAAAAGAACTGAAAAAGATACCTGTAAATTCAAGAAAGAAATGCTGGTCCACCCCACCCCCCAAATACCATACTGAATGTACAGATGCTAATGTATTTCTTGATCTCTGTGAATAAAAGAATCATACAAGTTAAAAGAAAAGGGCTTTCTTTTGTGGAGAGGTGGAAAGTTTAGCCAAGCACAAAACACTATTTGCTAAGGCCTCTGTGCTATAAACTCTAAGCAAGTTAGCAAATGTTGAAGCCTTTCTATATTTACTTCACCCATTTCAGCCTTCATCAAAAGGTAGGAAGAGCCGAAACCTCATGTTTTTTCCAAATGTCCCAACAAACACAACTTCAGCAAGTTACAGTGACATGACCAATTTCACCAGGACAAGCTCAATCCAATTATTTTACATAACGTTTACTGAGGAATATTTAAATTGCCTAGTATGCAGATTCATCAATCAAAACTAATGAAAGAGATGGGCTTATATTCAAGATCATCTAACATTTCAATTGTAGTATTTAACCTAGCAAAACATCAAAGCTTACTTTTAAAAATATGATACGTGAACCATCAAATAAAGGAAGATTACTTACTATCTAGCCGGGCTGCCCGGTCATCTATCACGCACTGCTTTGTGTAGGAGTCCTCAATGGTTGGATCATAATCCGTTACAAAATAGGACTGTAAGAAAAAGAACCTTATTTTAAAATTTATGTTTACCTGCCCAAGTACCAATGTAACTTTATCCAGAATTAATCAAAATAATTTCATTGTATTAAGGTTTATCCTACTATGTCAATTCCCCATTAAATGAAGTCTATTCCGAGCAGGTTTCAAGTAGAGAAAGGGTACTAAGTATCTCTGAATTTTCATACGTGAAATATGCAAGAAGACTGTAAAAGATCTACTGCAGTAGATCTGTTTTTTTTCATAACAACTTATATACACCTAAGACTCTAGATCTCTAATTCCAGAAAAACTAGAAAAACACAGTAAGCTATAATTCAGGTCTATCTGCAACCCGATGGCAGGCATCAGTCCTTAGAACAAAGTAGTTTGAAACAAACAGGATAACACAAAGTCTGCCTGATTCAATGCCTCATCTTCTTTTCTCCACTTTTCGCACACCTTGTCTTAGAGTTCCCTTTCAGCTGCCTTGTGTATTATCCTAAGGAAATGATTTCACGATTTTTTTTCATCTTTGTGGATCTCAAACTTATTCTTTCACTAATATTTTTGTTAGTTTTTCATCTTAACTTCTATTTCTTCTTCTGTTAGCAAAGCCACCCCACTGTTATCTTATGATATCATCACCAGAAGGAGGGCAGTTAAGGTAGCAGAGTAAGAACGGAAGAGTCTTAGCGAACCTCTTAATGTTTGTATATTACATTTCACAATCTTTTTTTAAAGGTTTTAAAAAGAATCTGAAAGACAACTTATTTCCCCCTTCATACAAAAGGGCACTAACTAGGACACTGACATCAGTTCTGAGTATCTCCTTCGCGCGCTCGCTCTCTCTCTCTCGACTGACTTCCTCACAGCCTGTTTTGCCACTAGGCTCATTACAAAATCTGAGGGATGACTTGAAAGAAGGCAGCTTGATGCTAGGAACACGCACCAAAGGTGCTCAGTCACTCTTCAGGCAAGGGCTCCTGGAAGCCGGACCTGCTGGCTCCAGGAATACATCATTCTTAAGTGACAACCTCTGTCTGCATGGTGAGCTGTACAAACACCAGAAAGCTACTCAGAAGTAGGCACTCTGAACAGGACAGCAAAGAAACTCCTGGTTTGGCGGGGGGAGGGAGACTGATCTGCTCCCTACCATGACTCTACATATTTATTTTATTTGTGAATGACACTTTCTATTTTTTATTTATACTTTTGGATTAACTTCAATTACAGAATTCGGTATCCATAATCCTATTTCCCTTTTGATGGCTTCATTTAAATGCATGATTTATTAAACAACGTCTATTAAAAACAGAAACATTTACCAACAGGAGCAGCTTCGAGTAGAAAGCCATCTCCATCACCACCCCAGCCCCAGTTAAAAATACACAGATATCAAAACAATCCTGAACTGACTTTCCGGCACCCACACCTCTTCAAAAAGTAAATACAACTGGCAATAACAATATTCTTTGTATCCACTACTCTAAACAACACAAAACAGCAGTCTTTCACCAAGCAAGCTGGATAGAGCATGCTATTTATATCTTAAGATTAGTTTCCTGCAACATGTTTCTCCATAGTAATCTGACACTTCTTGCCATGCTTTCATCTTGTAAAACCTAAGTTTCATTGACTACCCCCAAGTTATGCCTAAACGTGCCAAAATGTCCCTCCCATTGTGTCTGAAAACACAACGGACAAATATTAAATATATATTTTCAAATGTCCAAGTCATGTATAATAGCTAGAACTCTTGCAATGTGATGGGTTTTTTTGCATTGTGATACCAAATTTAAAAAAATAACACGTACAGAGGATGGTTGGTTTGAGCAACTTTGAGGGCAGTTAAAATAAACTGTTTTTCCTTTCTGTGACTGTGGAAGTTTCATATTTTCTTTGGATGTCTTAGCTCTTGAAATACAATCTTAATGTTATAAGAATTTTGCCACTTCACTACCACTGGCATGCATTTATTCCACTCATTAATTTTTAAGACAAATTAATTGTTGGAATTTCTAGATATTTAGGTCTACGTTTCATCTTTGTTGTGTCCTATTTTCAAAATTTGTAGAGGCCTTGCTACATATAAAGAGCCATCCTCAGAGCATCATCCTCCCTCACGAAGATCCATCTTAAGGAACATTACTCTGAGGCCTGACTGTCACAGAATCAAAGATCCCTTTCCCTCTCAAAATTCTAATAAGCCACAGGTTATAATGTGCCTAAAAACAGCAATCATCGTGTGCAGGTAAGAAAGATAATCATTACCTCCTACCACAAAGACATAACATTTTTGTTACTTAAACCTGGGCCCCAGACATTTGAGGCAGCAGATCACCAACAAGAAATCAGTCTCTGACAATGGGCAGTCCTGGATTTAATTCTAACTCTGCTACCTTCTAGCTGTAGAACCTAAGGCAAGTTACTTTACCTCTTTAACCTTCAGCATCTGTAAAACAGGATAGTAACAAAACCCCATGGAACAGATAAAATGAAGTAATGAATATAAAGCACCAAGACATGCTGATGATTAATAAATGTTAGTCAGTGCATTGTTTTGCTCATGTAATTAAATGGTATGAACTAACATTTTTATTCAAGTAAAAAGATGTGCTAATACCACGAACAGCTGTTATAATTCCAACCCTAGTTATACCACAGACCAAACTTGGTATCCAAAATGTTGTGTATCAAGATAAAGCTCCCCATCTGGAGTTCTGGAAATATTTTTTGGGTTTGAGCAGTAATTACACAAGTATATACATATGTAAAAACCTCATCAAGCAGTACATTTAAGATGTGTGCACTTTTTTGTACATATACAAATTATACCTCTATAAAATGCATAAATGGTTCCCCACTGCTTATAGGATCCAGCCCTTTTTTTTTTTTTGCGGTACGCGGGCCTCTCACTGTGGTGGCCTCTCCCGTTGCGGAGCACAGGCTCCGGACACGCAGGCTCAGCGGCCATGGCTCATGGGCCCAGCCGCTCCGCGGCATGTGGGATCTTCCCGGACCGGGACACGAACCCGCGTCCCCTGCATTGGCAGGCGGACTCTCAACCACTGCGCCACCAGGGAAGCCCCAGCTCTTTCTTTACACAGTTCACAAAACCCTCCAGTTTGATGTGTGTCGTTCACCATTCAAAGTGTTATTTTTCACTACCTGAAACCCTTCTGCTGATTGCTCTTGCTCTTGGTTTCATTCATTTGTTCAACAATTATTTATGGGGCATCACAGGGACAAGGTCCTTACTTTCACAGAACCCACTGCTTTTTACACATCTAGCAATTGTGCTGTGACTGGGGGCAAGGGGAATGGGGAGTATTAATTGCATTGGCCAAAGAACAGAAACAGCATGAAATGCGAGTAACATGCTTGTTTGGAAGGCAACAAAATTTAAGCAGTTAATACTGCAGTCACATATAGGAACTATGTGTACAATTCACTTATGAGCACAGAGCCCCAGCAATGTGCCTGAAAACAGCCTCTCTCCTGAAACTGAAAATAGTTACCAACCACAGCCCAGAAAGGATATTTTGTAGCAGAAAGCAAGAAAAACAAAACAAAACACAGCACTGCATTGTGGAAGACAGTAGAGGCTCAGGCAAGGGTAGGAAAGCACAGTGGACTAGAGTTCAGTCCACTGAAAGGGGGAATGAGGGTCGGGGGTGGAGAAAGTAATGTGCTTTCTTGAAAACACAGGAAAGGATGCATGGAGAAGAATCTCAGCCAGAAAGAAATGGAATGCCTCCTTTCAATGAGCGGGATGCCTTCCAGGTAGTAAGAAGGGCAAATATGGACCTAAGTCTCTTTAAGGTTGTTAGGATTTATTGGAGAAAAGTTTAAGATTAGGGAAGTTTCCCATTCAGACAGGGAGACTTTTCCCTGATAAACTCTGGTCTGAGTAGGGTTGTCCAAAGCTCTCAGTAACAGAATAGTGATAGCTGGGAATGTTATTCCTGCATATATGCCACTAGGTTGCACAACAGGAGCTCCGCTTGGCTTAAGAGAATTCCCACTTCGTTCTCTTCCCATTCAAAGAAGTTGCCTTAAGGAAGCTAAGGAGGAGCCCAGGGAGGAGCTGAGGCAACTTCTGCATTTAGTGGGCAGGAGTGACAAGTCACTCTCTCCAGACACCGAGCTGCTGGTGAAAGTGTAGTTCCCAAGCACTGCCACAGAGCGGTGCGTGGTCTACACTTTGGGATGGGTAATTTACTGGAGATTCTGGGAAACTCAGTAAATCCAGCTCACTGGTTAAAGTCCACCACGCTTGCATACAAAAAGAACAGGAGATTAGACCTAAGGTGGCACTGGGGAGCTGTAAACAAATGACAGGGCATTTCTGAGCATAGCACGATTCTTAGGAGTCCTCTAAACACATAGGGTGCAAAAAGAAGAGGGGAAAGGGAGAGAGCAGAGGAAGGAAACTGGTTAAACAGTATGGGAAAACCTTGACAACTACTGAATCTGGGTAATGTGTATACGAGTGTATATTATACTATTCTCTCTACTTTTGCATGTATTATTTGAAAGAATTTAAATCTGGTGGTAGCACATTAAATACTACAGGAAGGGTCAAATCAAGGGAAGAATATACTGGATCCTTTTTAGTCCTGAGCTTTCTCCACACTCTACTCAAGACCAACTAACTCACCTAGAAACTTGAATTTTTTTTCTTGGCCAGACTATTTTGCAGCTCTCTTTATGCTTTATCTTTTCACTTTTATTGTCCATGCTTCCCCCAACCCGACTAGACTATAAGATCCATGAGGACAGAGATTTTTGTCAGAGGTAGAGTGACTTGCCTAATGTTTAAAGAGCAAATCAGCGGCAGATCCAGCGCTAAAAGCAAAGTTTCCAGGCTTTTGGCCAATGTTCCTTCTGCTCTACTCACCCTGACTCTCGGAGTTAAAGCACACTCACACGCATCCTCCATTCCTGCTTCCATTGCTCCCATTTTAAAAAATGAAATATTCTCAATCACAATAACAGGAGTCATCATTTATAGAGCATTTGTTATGGGACAAACAGTTTATAACTGATACATATAAAATTTTCCCAATTAATTTTCACAATGGTCCTTTAGATATATATTTCCCTCTTAACAGATTTTTTTTTTTTAAATGAGGCACAGAATTAAGTTACCTCTTCCAGGTCACACAGCTAATAAGGAGGAGAACTACAATTTAAGTTCAGGTCTTATCCTCATGAATGTTTCAGAATTCCTGCTGTTTAATATAATTCATAAAATTTCAAATCTTTCATTCCTTTATTGGCCTATAAATAAGGAGTAAAAGTACCATGAAAAATAAGAAACAAGGAAAACTAAGACTAACAACTTCATGTTCCTTTCTTACCTTCCTTGAGATCCTGCTCACCTCTCCCTTTTCCCCCAAGCGACACACAGAACCCAGGTCATGAAACATTCTAGACACAAAATTCTGTGGTTCTCTGGCTCCCCTCCACTTTAAGTCAGTATTTTCCTATTATTACTTCTAGCCACAAAACCTGTATTGTTTTTTAAATTATGATAAAATAAACCCAAACAGGAGGTTTTAGGAGGGCTTGCTTTCTATTAATACATGCATTTATAAAGTCTTCACCAGAAGCAGCAGGATGAGAAGAAAACGGATGGGCTATGGAGTTTGAGAGAACTGAAATTCAAACACAGATGCCATTCTACTTCCTCTTAGTTTGATTAACATCTCTAAAGCCCATTTTCTCAACAGAAAAGAGTGAGAACAGGGCTAATTTAAGGAGGGCATGTTCCAGTGCCCACTTCAGATGTGGCACTGAAGGATAAGGGAAAAGGAAAGTCAGAAGGCAGAAAGCGGGCACAAGGAAGGGGGACGGTGAAGGGTTAGGGCTGCTCACAGAGCTGCCCCGAGGGACTGAACAGCTCAGATCACCAGTGATGCTGTGTGCACCACTCCTCTTCCTGCTTATTCCGGCCCATCCCACCACTGGATCTTGGCGTGCAGCCGCCAGGGAGGCAGCAGAGTGAAGTGGGAAGAGCCTGAGGTGTGAGTCACCGACCAGGATACAACTCTACCACCTTTACCAGATGTGGGAAACTGGAGCACCTCATTTAACCTGCCTGAACCTCAGTTTCCTTGTCTGTAAGATGGAAATAATACTAACCTTGCCGGATTGTTGTAAAAAGTAAAAATAATGTATGAGGAGTATTTTTACAGCACAGCCTATGATACACAGTAAGCCTTAAGTTATAGCTAATGAAGCCCAAACCACATCTTACTTTCTTTGCAAGGCCTCCAGTACTCCAACCAGAAAATGATCTCGGTATGCTCTAAATTCCTCTTACCCTTGTTTAGCAGAAACCAGCAAGTGAGTGAAATGGGGGAGGGCCAAGTGGAGCGCTGTGGGTCTGGTAGGCATGGCTCACTCTCAGCAAGCTGTTTGAGCCATGCCTGCCATCAGTAACTCAGGCTGTTCCCTCCACTGCAGACCAGTGGGTAGTGTAGGGTCACAGTTTACTGGTGAGTGGAAATGAGCGGGAGGGACAAGAATCCATATTGATTAGAAGAGGAGAGGTCCAGCACTGGGAGACCGGACATAAAGGAAGTCAGAGTAGTTAAGCACTGGCTAAACCCAGGGTATACCTTCCTTTTTTCTTCACCAGGTTAGACTCATTTATTTATTTATTTATTTATTTGCAGTACACGGGCCTCTCACTGTTGTGGCCTCTCCCGTTGCGGAGCACAGGCTCCGATCGCACAGGCTCAGCGGCCATGGCTCACGGGCCCAGCCGCTCCGTGGCATGTGGGATCTTCCCGGACCGGGGCACGAACCCGCGTCCCCTGCCTCGGCAGGCGGACTCTCAACCACTGCGCCACCAGGGAAGCCCTAGACTCAATTTTTGTTTTTGCAAAAAGGTATTCATTTCTCAACAACTCTATTTTATCTTTTTTAATTGAAGTGTAGTTGATTTATAGTATTCTGTTAGTTTCAGGTGTACAGTAAAGTGATTCAGTTATATACATATATTTTTCAGATTATTTCCCATTATAGGTTATTACAAGATATTGAATATTGTTCCCTGTTTTATACAGTAAATCCTCGTTGCTTACCTATTTTATGTATAGTAGTTTGTTAATTACATACTCTGAGTTTATCCGCCCCCCACCTTTGGTAACCATAAGTTTGTTTTCTACATCTTTGAGTCTGTTTCTGTTTTGTATATAGATTCATTTGTATTGTTTTTTAGATTTTACATAAAAGTGATATCATATTAAAAAATAAATAAATCAATAAAATAAAATAAATTCCTCTTACCCTTAAGGTGATGATAGTCTGGATTTTCCCAACTTCAAATATTCTACCTTATCATTAAAAGTTGTGACTTTGGAAAATACGTGTATCAAGCTTTATGTATACCATGTAATTGGTACTTAACAATTTCCTTTTATAATTGCTCATCTTTTCATGTATGTGCATATATGAAGATATAAATGAAACACTGAGCTAATAAACTCAACAGGTTATACACATAAAACATTCCTTCAAAGCCCTTCTGTGCGCAAGTTCTTCCTTGCGCCTGAATGAAATCTAAGGCAAATCTCCTAATTTTTTCCAATCATTCTTCAATTATAAATAGTTGTTCAATTACTTTTAACCCCAAGAACATTGTGATTTTAATAATTAAGATGTCTATACAGATGGCCAGTAGGCACATGAAAAGATGCTCAACGTCACTAATTATTAGAGAAATGCAAATCAAATCCACAATGAGGTACCACCTCACACAGGTCAGAATGGCCATCATTAAAAAGTCTATGAATAACAAATGCAAATAAACATAGAAACAAACCTAAATGTCCATCAACAGATGAATGGATAAAAAAGATGTGGTACATATATACAAAGGAATACTACTCAGCCATAAAAAAAGAATGAAAAAAAAAAGAATGAAATAATGCAATTTGCAGCAACATGGATGCAACTAGAGATTATCATACTAAGTGAAGTAAGAAAGAGAAAGACAAATACCATATGATATCAATTATATGTGTAAGCTAAAATATGGTACAAAGGAACCTATCTACAAATCAGAAACAGACTTGTAGACACAGGGATCAGACTTGTGGTTGCCAAGGGGGGGGGGTAAAGAGAGGGATGGACTGGGAGTTTGGGGTTGGTAGATGCAAACTATTACATTTAGAATGGATAAACAACAAGGTCCTACTGTATAGCACAGGGAACTATATTCAATATCCTGTGATAAGCCATAATGGAAAAGAATATAAAAAAAGAACGTATGTATGTGTATAACTGAGTCACTTTGCTGTACAGCAGAGATTGGCACAGCACTGTAAATCAACTATACTTCTATTTTTAAAAACTGAAAAACAAGAAAAAACATAATAATTAAGATTTCTAGTACAGCGTCTTAATTGCATTAGTCAATACTCATCTAAATTAAAGTTTCTTTCTCCCCTTTCTACACAGCTGAGACGTCTGCGATAGGACAGGGGTGGGGGGAGAGTTAAGACCAGTCATCTTGTCAGTTTCCCCATCTTATTATGCATCTTTTCTACCCTCAGCAAGGCTGCCTCTGCTCTGGCTCCTTAAGGGCTGGAGCTGAAGGAATGGGGAGAAGTAAGGGTGGTTGAAAAGACCACGCCAATGAAATCTGATGTCCATGCTAACTTTCTCATGAGGGCCTACAGGCTTCCTGGAAGAGTACACCAGTGAGACCCTCCACGTGCAATTCCCAGGACATGAGTGAGTCCTGGCCATTTACACTTCCAACTCTCAATCCTTGGGGTTCCCATGGGCACCTCCTGATTCACAGCCTCTTCTAGGTAACCATGCACAGTGTCTCTTTTTAGAAGGCTTTTTAAGCTGGTTCCATCCAGAAACTCAGGGAAACCTACTGTCTTTCAAAGTGCATATTGCTAACTAAAGAGCCCTCTTCCTTTCTCTCTGCTATCAATCCACAGATTCACATACTAATCCTTATGCTCTCCAAACACCTGGGGATACATGTCAAGTTCTTAGAATGATTCTACTAGAGCTTCCCCCATCATTAGGCTTCAATGAAGGGGGCTTAAGAGAAGCATCCTCTCCTCTCTGCAGAGTGTGGAGGCGGGAAAGGATAAAGAACACACAGCCTACTGACAGCTCTCTCCAAAAACATCCTTGTCTCAGAACCCTTAACTCTCCACACTTTCACTTCCTGGAGATAAAGTATGGGCTAAATGTGCAACAGCAACTTACGGCCACCTTCTATGCAAGTCCTTGAAATATGAGAGTCACTTGGCAACTACTGCTTTATTCCCAGCCTTTGGGGCTTCAAGAGAAACTAAAATAGGTTAGAGTTCCAGTTAAAATCCTGTTATATATGTCCAACTAGATTTGATGAATCCAAGGTCTACCTCACGCCTTTCAGAATTTCTTTGGCATTAAGCAAGGTACTCTGCACAAACATACTTGGAGCCTCAAAATATTTTCTGTTGGAAAACCCAGTAATTAGGAAGATCATAATGAGGAGTTAGGAATTAATTTCCCAGAGCACTATAAGGACCTGGGTAGCTATCAGTAGCCTCTGTTTGCTAAAACAGGAGCAGTGCAAATTCCTCTGGTAACACTAGAGAAGACTACAGCAACTTCAGGCAGCTGTGAGCCAGAGTCGGGCGCTTCCTGGTGTCACTTTTTAACAGCAGCTGTCAAGTCACAGAGAACCTTTGTTCCCTGCAACACCCTCCCTTACTTTCCTGTCAAATGTTTCCAATATGCTTGATATTCCTTCACTCAAGTACATATTTTTTTCCTGATTGAAATGAGTATTTCATTTAATCTAACATGTATAATTACAGAGATCTCCATAATTTATCCTCCAGAACTCAAATGCAGAATAATAAAAGCTACCCTAAACCCTGTAATCTTTTGGCTTCTTTTTAACAAAACTTAGGCCTTCAATGTTGCTGTCTTAGACTGTCTAAAGCCACCATGTGCCTTTCATGTGACTTCTGTGCAATCTCAGCGATAATATACATACCTCAAGCAAAGTAACTGCTTGCAAATCAATGGGTCCAGTATGCACTAAGAAAAGTACAGTAGGAAGTCAACTTACAAACTGGTTCTATTACAAAAGTTTCTTTCTAAAGTCAGTTATTTGGTGCTCATTTTCCCAGGGAAAAACTGTTCTAATCTGTGTTTAGGTCCATAGGCCAGACCACAAAACTAACGTTGAAATTTGGTCCTGAGCCAGTATTAACCCTGAGTCTAACCTCTGAAGCAGAGTCGTCTGGCCCAAGAAGAAATGGGTAGAGTTTTGGTTCCTTTCCCAGAGTACAGAGCCAGCTGAAGCCACACTTATAAGGAGGAAAAGCTTGTCTTGGGGCACCCCTTGTACACCCAGACTCCTCATTCTGCCCCAACTCCCCACTACTACACTCTTACCCTAGCTTTAGCCTCCTCCTGAACACATTCTAAGCACGAAACCACTTACCTCTCTCCCCACTGTTCCTTCTACTCTCAAAGTAAAACTAGCAATTCCCTCAGGAAAGCTAGCTCTCACCCAGAGGCGCTAGATAGACAATTATCAGTCCAAATTAGAGCACACTGCAGTATGAGACAGCTCACCCCAACCCTGCTAATGCTTGCTCTTTTTCAAAAGCAAAATTATAAACCAAAATGAATCTTCAGTAACATTTTTACCTCCGGTTCAAAAAGAAAAAGAAAAGCTTCAGACTCTGTGAAGGGAAAATTATTCCGGGGGGTAAACCGCCATTTCATGATGCCAGCTCCCTGTATTCTTCACAGCTTTCATCCTTCCAAACCCACAGGCTTTAAAAGGGGAGAAGAAAAGAGAAAGGTTGTCCTCTTTCCACTTTCCCTGCCCTCCACACCCTACAACGTGTAAAGCTAACCTATAGGGTAGACAAGATCATCCAACATTTTCCATTCACAATGCCAGTGAGTGATTTTGAAAACTGTCAGCAAGAGGAAAAGGGCTACCACAGCTACAGCCACGATTCATATATATAAACCATTTGCATGTAAGTCAAGCTTGACTCAGGAGCTACCTGACGTAACTGGACAGTCATCCTTTAGTGTTGGCATCATATTTACAAACCATTGAGCAACAATAAGCCAGTGGCCTCTATCATGTAACATGATAAAGTTTATTTCACTTCCTTGAACTTAATAGTTGTTTGCTCTCATCCTCCAATTACTGTAGTCTTATACAGATAACATATAAAGCCTACAGGAAGTTTTAAGGATAAGAATTAACAATTTTTTAAAAGCACAACGATAACTGGCACAGAAAGAGTAACAGATAAACAAAGAGGGCCATATAAGCCTGTGTATCATATGTACCTCACACCATCCCCATGGGAAATCTGAGTAAATCTCAGACATTCCCTTTTTCACACCAAGGCACAAGTCTTGTGTCTTTCAGTTCTTGCCTTGACTGAACCTTGCACTCCTAGGGAGCTTCCACACCCACCCCATCTTTTTCATCCCCATAGCTATTACCTTAGTTAAGTTAGCCTTTCTTACCTCTACCTCATGCGCACCACAGCTGCCTAAACAACGTTATGCTGCCCTCAGTGGGACACTTTAGATGAACGAGGCTGCCCCTAACCTCTAGGGGCACAAAACTGTCCAGGCTTAACCTGGGTCCCATCTCTGCATCCTTCCTCTTCATATCAGGGTCCTCCCCACACTGGAGTCCCTTAGGTCCTCTCTGCAGGCTCAGCCCCACCACACAGACCTCAGGACCAGCTTTACGCAAGAAACATTTTCAACTGTTACAAGATCCACATTCAGAGTCTCAGCATTGTTAGCTCTGTTACTCGTCTGGCCTTGGCACGATACTACAATGCTGATAACTGCTTCTATTTTGCTCCCAAACCCCAATCTCACCATTTCTCCTCCCTTTTAATAGACTTTCCCAATCAACATGTGTTCCAGCTCTTATAATTGGGTTTCTTCTACTCTGAACTCTTTTCTTATACTGATAATCTGCTAAGTAACTCAGGCCCTTCCTAGAACCAGGGCCTCATTTTTGTTTGTTTGTTTGCCTTTAAGAGTGTTATTGGGATATAATTCACATACCATAAAATTCACCCATTTAAGGTAGACTATTCAATAGTTTTTATTAACTTACAAGGTTATGCAGCTGCCATCACTATCTAATTCCAGAACACTTTCACCGCCCCAAAAAGGAATCCTATACCCACTAGCAGTAATTTCCCATTTCCCCCATCCCCTCCCATTCCTATGGCCACTAAACGACTAATCTACTTTCTGTCTCTATAGGCTTGCCTGTTAGGGACATTTTATATAAATGGAATCATACAATATATGTGACCTTTTGTCTCTGGCTTTTTCCACTTAACATAATGTTTTCAATATTCATCCATGTTGTAGCATGTAGCAGTACTTCATTTCTCATTCCTTTTTATGATATGCCATCATATGGATATACCATACTATATTTATCCATTCATCAGGTAATGGACATTCGGGTTGTTTCCACATTTTGGCTATTATGAACAATGCTGCCATGACCATTCATGTACAATCTTTTGTGTGAACATTTGTTTTTCTTGGGTCTATAACTAACTAGTAGTGGAATGGCTGGATCATATGGTAACTCTATGTTTAACTTTTTGAGGAACTGCCAAACTGTTTCCCAAAGTGGCTGTTCCATTTTACATTCCCATCAGCAGTGTTCAAGGGCTCTCACTTCTCAATATCCTCACCAACACTTGTTACTGAACATCTGTCTTTTTGATTCTAGCCATCCTAGTATAAAGCAGTTATTTCTTTGCAGTTTTGACTGGCATTTCCCTAATAGAATGTTGGGCATCTTTTACACATGCTTATTTGTCATTTGTATGTCCTCTTTGGAGAAATGTCTATTCAAATCTTAGCCCACTTTTAAAGTGGGTTGTCATTTTATTGTTGAGTGTAAGAGTTCTTAATATATTCTTCATACAAATCCTTTATCATACGTACAACTTGCAAATATTTTCTCCAACAGTCCCATTATTTTATAAAGTCTTCCTGCCAAAAATTAATACACAGTTCCTAAATCTCAACCATGAGCCAAAGTCCTGTTACCCACCAACAAATTGCCGTAATTCCAACTTCCATACACCCACATTTCTGGGTAATATCTGCTCCTGTGTTCCATCAGTCATTTGTACTATCCTCCCACTGTGTAGTGGATCTGCTGTGATGTTTGCCTAGAACAAAATTTCCATTGCCATACCCACCTCCCTAACACCCATCCACACCTACCCCAACCCTGAACTTTCCCCATCACACTGAACTTCCTCTGCCTATGAAATGCCCTAGCAAAGTTCCCTTGTGCAAGTATTTGGAGTTGCCCTACTTCATCAAATCTAAGATGCCATCAATCTGAAGACCATCATCATCTTATATGCCAAAACAACTACGGCACATCTTTGATTATGAAGCAGCTTAATGTCAGAGACACTAAAATGTAGAGGAGAAAAAATGTGAGTTAGAATCAATGAAAGACGGTAGTTCTAGACAACAACTTTATAAGGCTGATGTTATTATTCCCGTTTTGCAGATAAGATCATTTAGACTCAGCAGTTAAGTGACCTGCCAAACGTCACAAGGTCAGTAGGCTGGTGGAAGTGAGATCCAAATCCAGGTCTGGCTCCAAAGCAATACTGCTTCCATTACATTTTCTTTAACCCACCATATTAACATCAAAGCATCAGCATACATCAGTTTAAAAAAGAAATCCTATTACTCTTAAGTTATTTTTTTAACTGTAAACTGCTATTGCCAAATAGGAAAGACAGTTAAAAACAGCTTTATTCAAAATGAAAACACTCCATTTCTACATTAAGAATAAAGGTCTAGGGCTTCCCTGGTGGCGCAGTGGTTGAGAATCTGCCTGCCAAGCAGGGGACACGGGTTCGAGCCCTGGTCCGGGAAGATCCCACATGCCACGGAGCAACTAAGCCTGTGCGCCACAACTACTGAGCCCATGTGCCACAATTACTGAAGCCCACGTGCCTAGAGCCCATGCTCCACAACAAGAGAAGCCACTGCAATGAGAAGCCTGCACATCGCAACGAAGAGCAGCCCCCACTCGCCACAACCAGAGAAAGCCCGCGCGCAGCAACAAAGACCCAACGCAGCCATAAATAAATAAATAAATATATTATTAAAAAAAAAAGAATAAAGGTCTAATGGGACTTCCCTGGCGGTCCAGTGGTTAAGACTCTGCACTTCCTTCCACTGCAGGGGGCACAGGTTCGATCCCTGGTAGGGGAACTAAGATCCCACATGCCTAGCAGCGCGGCCATAAATAAATAAAGGCAAGCCACAGATTGAAAGAATATATTTTAAAAAATAAATAAAGGTCTAAGTATGGCAATATAAAAAAATAAAAAATACAAAAACATATACTCTTTGATCTAGCAATTTTACCTCTAGAAATTTATTCTATTGATACACCTGTGCATGAAAGAAATGACCTGTGCAAGGTCATTCATTACTGAACTGTTCTTAATTTTAAAAAACTGGAAGGGGCTTCCCTGGTAGCGCAGTGGTTGAGAGTCCGCCTGCCAAGGCAGGGGACACGGGTTCGTGCCCTGGTCCAGGAAGATCCCACATGCCGCGGAGCGGCTAGGACCGTGAGCCATGGTCGCTGAGCCTGCGCGTCCGGAGCCTGTGCTCCGCAACGGGAGAGGCCAAAACAGTGAGAGGCCCGTGTACCGCAAAAAACATAAATAAATAAAAAATTAAAAAATAAATAAAAAACTGGAAGGACTTAAAATGTTCTTCAATAATTGACTGGTTAAATTATGAAACATTCATTCAATATGAATGCAGCCAATAAAAAAAATTAAGAAGAATGACTTCACGTGCAGCCAATAAAGAAGTAGAAGAATGACCTCACATGCTAATATGGAGTAGTCCACATGATACGTCATTAAATATACACACACAGTGTAAATATTTGCTTTGTATACATAAAATATCTCTGGAAAGATACACAAGAAACTTATTTAACTTCGATTACCTGTGGAAAGAACTGGGTTGCTGGGAGACATGAGTGGGAGGGAAAATTAATTTGCAGGTTTTGAAATCTGAAACGTGAATAAAAGAAGGAACTAAGGGAAAAGACCCAGACAGATTAAATATAAGCCCTTTAGTAATGAAAGCAGAGCACAGGAGTGTGAGGAAACCTAGATTCTAGTCCCAGTTCGACACCTAGATGAGTGTTCCTGGATGAGTCAACCTCTTTCTTGGCTTTTAGCTGTAAATGAGCAATTTCCTCTTCATGATCTTTCAAAAGATTCTTTCCAGCTCTCTAATTTTATTATGACATATTTAGCTCCCACAGTGTGTCAAATATAATTTGTAGGTGCTATTGAAAATGTCTTTGTTTTAAGTTTGTCACATAATAGAATATCAGATCTTGAGTCAGGATGGTTTGCTTAAAGCCCTAGCTCCTGCTACTTTGTAGCTGTAGGATTTGTAGCAAATCACATCACTGACACCAAGTTCTACTACCCGTAAAGCTGAGATGATACCTATGTGATCTGGGGAAAGTTATTTAATCTCCTAAATCTCAATTTCCTGACTTGTAACATGGCCATAATGATTCTTATTTGAAAGAGCTACTGTGCAGGTGAAACGACACTGTAAAGTACCCAGTACCCTGCTTAGCTCAAAATGGGCATTTGAAAATTGGTTCTCTTCCTCTCCAAACTTAGAAGCAAAAGGCTGCCCTGCAAGCAGGGAGCTGACCAACTCACTCTGGCTGTAACTTTTGCTCCCCAGAGCCTGGGTTGTTACTTCCTTTTTCACTTCCTTTCCCCTCTATCCACTGCTACCTACAAATATCCTATACCCCATTTTCATTTCTCATCTCTTCTAGATCAGAAAAGGGGCCTATAGAAGCAAAACCAGAAGTAAAGGAGGGTGATGACTTTCCCAGCCCACATCCTACTAAACTTTTAAAACTTCCACATGAATCTTCCTTAGGTTCACTCACTAACGCACTCCGTCTACAGATGCTAATGGAGTACCTACAATGTGTCAGGAGCTAAGGATGGAATCCCCGCTCTCACAGACCCTGCAGTTTTTTGGCGGTTGACCATCAACAAATCAGCAAACATAATGTATCAGAGATGATGAAAACTCTGAATAAAAACCAAGGGAGCTGACAGCAGCAGGATCTAGAGGGGAGGATGTGATAATGCAAAAGATGGCCAAGAAGGCGTCAGAGACAGTGTGACATCTGAGAGAATCTTGCATCAGTTGAGGGAGTGAGCCATGCTGCTACCTGGGGGCAGACCATGCCAGGCAGAGAGGACACGAAGTTAAAGGCAGTGAGGTGAGAGGATGTGTAACACGTCAGAGGACCAGCAAGGAGGTCAGCATGACTACAACACAACAAGCAAACAAGTTCAGAAAGTTCACAGGGAGGCGGGCAGAACCTTGAAAGTCTTGGTAAGGATTTTGGATTTTATTCTAAATGAAATGAAAACTACTAGAGAGTTTGATGCTCTAATCTCATCCTCTATTGGCTGTTGCTTTCCTTCCCAGTCTTACTATACATAATGGACAGAACGGTTATGATACTTTGTTTCAAAGAGATTAAGCCAAGATCCGTCCCACAGAGGGTCAATTATGCCTGAAAATTATTTCAATAGTACATTTTAAAATGTGCTAAATTGTTTTATAGGAACATACTATAAATGGAGGAAAGCAACATCGTAAGCTACCACAGATACACATGCAGATACGCATACACAGAAACAAGATGTTCGGGCAGGTTTGTTTGTTATCGTGAAAAACTACTGATAACTTAAATATCCATAATAGGGAACAGTTAAATGAATTACAGTCTGTACATTATAGAATAGTATAGTGAACAGCCATTAAAGGGAATGAGGTAAGTCTCTATGTATGAATTTCAAGAGCGTCCATGAGGGACTTCCTGGTGGTTCAGTGGATAAGACTCCGCGCTCCCAATGCAGGGGGCCCAGGTTTGATCCAGGGAACTAGATCCCACATGCATGCCGCAACTAAGAGTTCCCATGCCACAACTAAGGAGCCCAAGTGCTGCAACTAAGGAGCTGGTGAGCCACAACTAAGGAACCCACCTGCCGTAGCTAATACCCAGCACAACCAAAGAAATAAATATTTTTAAAAAGGTGGGTGTGGTGGTGGGATGAATTGGGAGATTGCGATTGACATATATACATTAATAAGTATAAAACTGATAACTAATAAGAACCTGATGTATAAAAAATAAAATTTAGGGACTTCCCTGGTGGCACCGTGGTTAAGAATCCACCTGCCAATGCAGGGGACATGGGTTTGAACCCTGGTCCAGGAAGATCCCACATGCCATGGAGCACCTAAACCTGAGTGTCACAGCTACTGAGCCTGCGCTCTAGAGCCCATGAGCCACAACTACTGAAGCCCACGCGCCTAGAGTCCATGTTCCACAACAAGAGAAGCCACCACAATGAGAAGCCCAAGCACCACAACGAAGAGTAGCCCCCGCTCACGGCAACTAGAGAAAGCCTGCGCACAGCAACGAAGACCCTACGCAGCCAAAAATAAATAAAAATTTAAAAAATAAACTAAATAAATAAATAATTGTTTTTTAAGTGTCCATGATACATTAAGTTCACTTATTCAACAAGTATTTTGCCACTTTGAAACTGGAACATAGTCCTGAATGAGAATAAAACTTGACATGGTTCTGGCACTTGCAGAACTTACTTTTTAGTGGAGGAGACAATACATAAGCAAGCAGAATGAAGGTGACAATTTTTGAAATAAGTGCTACCAAAAAACCAGACTCTTCTGGATAGAGAATGGGGGCAGGGGCTTTTAGAAATTACATTGTCAAATATTATAGCTATGGGTTTATAGCACAACTAAACTTTAAAAAACTACCTGAAAGAGCCTATATTGCTGTTGTTTCATCCTAAAAACAATAAGGACTTAATTCCTCATGACCTTCGTATCTCAAAATGGGAGAGAAGAAGGAGAGAATGCTCTCACCAGAGTGTCTCTCCAAACAAACCACATGCCAGGAGGCTGGGCCAGCACTTCTCAGAAAGTGGCTCTGTCTCTTCACACCAAGAACCACCTTGCTTACTTCTGATTATCTAATCCCATTTATCCACCCAGCAATTCTCAGTAGTTTCTGTAAAGTCCCTCCTTGTGGCACACAAATTTAAATCAGACTAGATCACTGGATAAATTTAAACTCTTTTAAGTGGAGACAGACATGATTCATATCAAAAAGAACCATATAAACATTCATCTTACAAAAATACCCAACTAGGAAGGTTTAAAAAGCCAAGAGCTAAATGGCCTATGCTCACAGAATTCAAGACTTTGCTCACACCATTTAAAGTCACAAATTATAACTTGTCTGTATGTGTACAGCCTAATTTCACAGTGAAAGAATGCCACATCAATTGCAAACCACATGAAGAGAAAGTAAACATGCAACTAAATTCTGAATCACATTTATATACATATAAGTCAGATTCTATAACTATTATTCCATTTAGTAAAAGTACAGTGCTTATTAGCAAATTTAGTGCTTCATAGTGCTTATTAGCAAATTCAGGAAGGGGTTTACTCACTGTAGTGGGTTAAATTGTGGCACCCAAAAGGATATGTTTAACTCCTAACCCCTGGTACCTGTGAACATGACCTTATTTGGAAATAGGTCTTTGCAGCTGCAATTAAGTTAAGGATCTCCAGATGAGATCATCCAGGACTTAAACGCAATGGCTGTGTCTTTATAAGAGAAAAGAGTGGAAGATTTGAGACACAGAAGGGAAGACCCAGAAGGGAAGACCACGTGAAGGTGGAGACAGAGATTAGAGTGATGCGTCCACAAGCCAAGAGCAGCCAAGAGTAGCCAACAATCACCAGAAGCTGGGAGAGAGGATGGAAGAGATTCTTCCTCAGAGCCTCGAGGGAACCAACCCTGTTAGACAATTTGATTTGGGGATTTTGTCCTCCAGAACTGTGAGAGAATAAATTTCTGTTATTTAAAACTATGAACTTTGTGGTAATTTGTTATAGCAGACCTAGGAAAGAAATACACTGACCTATAAAATCTGACCTCCCCAATCTTCCTAATTATTTTCTGTATGTAGCTTATAAACCCAAGAGGGGTGGATGACAAAAGAGAATTTTTTTCTACTCACAAGCTATTGGAACTCAAATATTGAGCCGTCTTCACAGTACTGGCACTACAACTTACTACAAAGATACATACAAAGATATATACACAGACACATGTAATAACTATTTTTCATTCTCTAAACTTGAGAGACTCAGTTATTTAACAAAAACACAAAAAGTGAATGAAGGTAAATGGAGTTAAGTTAAATAGTTCCAAATTTCTAGTAGTTTTGGGAAAGCAGTCAAAATAATACTTTCTTTTAAAATATAATAAACCAATGGGACTTCCCTGGTGGCACAGTGGTTAAGAATCCGCTTGCCAATGCAGGGGACACAGGTTGGATCCCTGGTCCGGGAGGATCTCACATGCCGCAGAGCAACTAAGCCCATGCACCACAACTACCGAGCCCACGTGCCACAACTATTAAAACCCATGCGCCCAGAGCCCAAGCTCCGCAACGAGAAGTCACCGCAGTGAGAAGCCCACACACCACAACGAAGAGTAGCCCCACTCGCCGCAACCAGAGAAAGCCTGCATGCAGCAACAAAGACCCAACTCAGCCAAAAATAAATATAAATAAATTTATTTTTAAAAATATAAGCCAAGATTTAACAGTTAAGTTTTTCCTTATTATAAAATAATACATCCTCATTGTAGAAAATTTGGAAAAGTATATGAAAAAGAATTTTAAGTTCCTCTTTAAAATCAAAGCCTGTCTTCACGATTTCTCAACTTAAAATGTGAAACCAGACATGTATTTTCTACCCTGCAAGTTGAATAACCCTTTCTTAAATTGCTCGAATAAGGCCCATCATTAAAGGCCTTTGTTTACAATCAAGTTTGTATGGCAGTTACACAACTATGAAATTGAGAGTCTACAATGGAAATTCTGATCTAATTTTAACATAAGTCTTATAATTGAAACACACAAATGGGAACTACAAGGAGAGCTTTATTGTCATGGGGGTTTCCGACAAGGTGCTTTCCCTTGATCATTTTGGGTCCTGAACTGTTCTGGTCTCTAATCATAATTTACATATCAACTAAGCCCTCAATTTTAGAAATAATATTTTCATGTGCAGAAAAGCAATAGATGAAGATCAAAATATCAACAAATTTTATTCAAGAGTTTCTGACTAATGATCTCCCGTATTTCCCTTTCATATTATTTTCTCAAAAGTATCAAAGAGACAACACAAAAAGCAGGTAAAGAGGAACACCTAACAGGTGCCACGCGATAGCAAAGGCTGAAACACTGAGAATGAAAATAAGCTTGAAACTTTTTGCCAAACCAAATCTCTGAATGCAGGCACATTCCTTAATGTTTTATTTAAACAGTGATGTTTTTGTTAAAAACAAAAATTTCACTAACTCCAGGAACGTTTTTAAACTGTTGTGCCATTAAAATACGTTTATTCAATATCACACAGCATCCCCACACCCTAAGTGTGGGCTGCACATAATGATTTCCCTCCAAAGAATACGGAAAAAAAGCAAGAGGAGACGAGTAACTTTACAGTGGAGAAACCAAACAAATGCTACCTCAGCCAGATGATCAAGGTCAACGTCAACAGTCATAAACCGAGCTGATAGTATGTACGCTTGATGCGATGTGATGTGATGAAAATGGCACTTTACCTCTGTGGTCTTCCTCCCCAAAACCCATAACCCTAGTCTAGTTATGAGGAAAACATCAGACAAATTCCAATAGAGGGGCATTCTACAAAACACTTGACAAGTACTCCTCAAAATGGTCAGGGTCGGGCTTCCCTGGTGGCGCAGTGGTTGAGAGTCCGCCTGCTGATGCAGGTGCCCCGGTCCGGGAAGATCCCACATGCCGCGGAGCAGCTGGGACCGTGAGCCATGGCCGCTGAGCCTGCACGTCTGGAGCCTGTGCTCCGCAGTGGGAGAGGCCACAACAGTGAGAGGCCCGCGTACCGCAAAAAAACAAAACAAAACAAAACAATGGTCAGGGTCACCAAAAAACAAGCAAGGTCAGTTAAGAGGAGCCTAATGAAACACAACAACTAAATGTAACGTGGTGTCTTGGTGGGATCCTGGAACAGAAAAGGGATATCAGATAAAAACTATGGAAACCTGAATGAAGTATGGACTCTAGTTAATAAAAATGTATCAATGTTGGTTCAATAATTACAACAAATGTTCCATATAAGATGTTAACAATGGGGGACCGGGGGACCGCCAGTATATGGAAACTTTCTGTTTTATCTTTTCAATTTTTCTGTAAATCTAAAACTCTTCTTAAAAAAATAAAGCCTAATTTAAAAATTTTACATGGCAGTCATTTCCAGAAAAAATACTAATAAAGGTCCTAGATCAGATTTTTCTAATCCCTCACACATAAAAGCTTAACCTAAGGAAACAACTAGATCCACTAAGCAGTTTTTTTTTTTTTTAACGGAAGAAGCATGAGTAGATTGATTGATTGATTGATTTATGGCTGCGTTGGGTCTTCCTTGCTATGCATGGGCTTTCTCTAGTTGCAGTGCCCTGGGGCTACTCTTTACTGTGATGCGCGGGCTTCTCACTGCAGTGGCTTCTCTTGTTGTGGAACAACTGGCTCTAGGTGCGCAGGCTTCAGTAGTTGTGGCACAGGGGCTCTAGAGCGCAGGTTCGGTAGTTGTGGCACATGGACTTAGTTGCTCCACGGCATGTGGGATCTTCCTGGACTAAGGATCGAACCTGTGTCCCCTGAATTGGCAGGCAGAGTCTTAACCACTGTGTCACCACTGAAGTCCCAGCAGTTTCTTCTAGCACCAAGATTACATCTAGATTTTGCAAGACTGATATATAAGGTGCTCAGGGGCAAGATAAAGGGAGGCTAGATCTACCCCACCTTCTCAAGCAAACGTTTGGTTAGTTTTTGTTTTTTTGTTTTTGCGTTACACGGGCCTCTCACTGCTGTGACCTCTCCCGTTGCGGAGCACAGGCTCCAGACGCGCAGGCTCAACGGCCATGGCTCACGGGCCCAGTCGTTCCAGGGCATGTGGGATCTTCCCAGACCAGGACACGAACCCATGTCCCC
This sequence comes from Grampus griseus, assembly GCF_964374135.1. NCBI lineage: Eukaryota > Metazoa > Chordata > Mammalia > Artiodactyla > Delphinidae > Grampus > Grampus griseus. Next base: position 69,283,624 of record NC_139002.1, read on the forward strand.
TGCACCGGCAGGCGGACTCTCAACCACTGGGCCACCAGGGAAGCCCAAACGTTTGGTTTTTTATGGTAAGGATATGAAAACCCGGAAGTCTCATAATCACAGAGCTATTTGTAAATCAGATAATTTTAAACTAATGAAAATAACAAAAGAAAGGTATTCAGAAGAGGATTCTTCTAAAGCACAAGCCTTGAGCAAGAAGTCTGGCCTTCCATCACCAGGGACTACACATTATGTCCCTAAGCAACTAACTCCCCCTCCCCCCTCCCCCCACCGTTTCCTCATGTACATAATGGAAAGTGATTTTGACACCATGCAATATCCAAAGGATGCTCAAAAAATAACAGTATATCATAAAAATATAACATTCTTACTCTTACACATCACTGGCATCTGCTAAAAGCAACCAATTCAGGTAAAATGTATGTAATACTTTGTCTGTGAGGTATGCATCAGTACTAAGCAAGAGAATCAACCAAAAGAGAAGGGGTGCAAAGGAGGGGAAGTAGAAGTAGCATTTAACTACTTATCAGCAATTACCAGGCCCTCCTTTTAGATGTTTCTCCCTGCAAAAGTGTCCTAGTGAAAGTCTCATTTTAACTAATGTTTATTGAGATGATCTTAAAAATTGCTACACTGTAGTTCAGCAAAAGCAGAGGCTCTAAATGCAAATCAGACATTGGAGATAACAAAAATAAATGAGTATCAGTTCTTACCCTCAAGGAGTCTACTCATCCTCAAGTAGGAGGCAAGACAAGAAAACAAGTACAATCTTTTCTTGACTCAAGGATGCCATCAATTGGAAGATGCATCCTACTTACAAGGATATTAAAATAAGAATTTTTTAATGTGTCTTAGAATGGATAAGATACTATAGTTTCTGAATGATAAGCCTTAGGTAGGTTAGCATAAGAAACTATATGGGAGCACAGATATGAATGTTCTACCACCTGACATTGCTATCTTTATGGGGGCAGGGGGGAGGGGGTTAGGTATAAGCAGTTCCACAGATTCTTAGTCCTATAAATCAATGGGAAAAATAGAATTCAAAATTTATACATCTTGCCAGGAAGAGCTTTATTTATAAAAGGCAAGACAGACCTGTAAAGATGCAGAATACCTTTATTAATAAAAATTATTAAAGCCAACATGAATAAATTCATACTGACATTTCACTAAATTATTTGGGAAACAAAATTCACAGGTAATTTCTTTACCTAAGAAGAAAAGCCTTTTTATCAACGAGATACTTAGAAGATGAGAGAAGTTAACAGTTGTTCCTCTTGATCTTCCGCTATAAAACAAATCACAGTAAAGCTTTTAGCGTATGAACGGAGACAACCATAAAATAAACTACATTTCTAAAAGAGAACTGGGTTCTTTTCAGAGATAGCAGAAAGAACAAAACATTTTCATGATGTTTTTCCCTTCAGTTAGGACTAAAGCTCTACTTTAGGACAGGAAAACCGTTTTTGCAAAAACTCCTTTAAGGTTATGCACATAAATCCTGGAGAAGTATCTGCTGAATGAGTGAAATCACTAGCCCAATAAGTCCTATTTGGATGTTTACTTCTTTTTAACACTAAAGCGCCCAGAGATGAGATAGCACCTGTTCAATTAGGTGCCCTAATGAGAGAAGTAAAAACCCTTCTTTCATAGCAGGACTCCTGTATCCCGCCAGGTGAGGCCCTCACTCAGTCTCCCCTCCTGTGGTTATCCCAGCAAAGAGCCCAGCTCAGCCAGGCCATGGAGCAGCTAAGACAGAAGCAATGTTTCCAGAGGAAGGCAGACAGTGTACAGTAAAGATAACCCAAGCAGACATTTTATTGATTCTTACATTCCCCACTTTGGGGGCTATTCAAAAGTAAATTTAAATCAGACTTTTAGAAAAATTAAGTTTCACACTTCCAACTCCTTCAGGGAAACACATCTGTACACCTTAAGTCACAATACCTCTATAGAGTTTATTATGTGCCAGGCACTAGGTGCTTTACAAATATGTTAACTGAAACCTCACAATAAGTCCATGAAGTAGGCAGGTACTCTTATTACTGTCTCCATCTTACAGGTGAGGAAAGGGAGACATAAGAGGTTAAGTAACTTGCCCAAAGCCACAGGACAGTAAGTGGTAGGGTGGAGATTGATTCCAAGCAGTCTGGCTCGATTCTATGTCCCAAACCACTACGTTACACTGAGAGCTACCTGCAGAAAACAAATGTATTACCCCTATTTTCTCTATATTTATGGAGTAAAATGTCCAGACCTCATATTCTTCTCCCCACAGACCTCAGTGAACCCTGACATTGGCAATAAGCTGGCAAACAGGCGAAGTTTTTCCTAGGTACGTAAGTATGACCTGCATTGCAATAAACACAGATATAAACTATCCAGACGCCCTTCTGCCTTCTAAGAAAGAGCACAGAAAACTGCAAGCTTACCACACATATTGAAGGATTTCTCCTTCCCCTTTAAAGTATTATCAAAATATCTCACACCCAACACTTAACAGATAAAAGGCCACGATCCTATCCAAAAGGCTTATGGTAGAGAGATGCAAGTATTAGTTTTATTTTTCCTACTGCAAAATAACTGTGTGAGTAAAACAATGAAACTTGCTGGATAAACTAACAAAAACAGATGTAAAAGAATCCAACATGACACGATAAAGGGGGTTAGTTCCACATTGTGAGGCCTAAGATCTCTTACCTTAAGGCGCACAAAATATGTAAGCTATCCGCCCAAAAGAGAAAAACGAAGAGCTCACTAGAGAAATGATAACAAAATACGACTATAAAAATACTAAACACCTCATTGTAATTGTTATATATTTACAATGAACTGGTCATTGTGAAAATGTTTTAAGAAATGATACCCAAAAAAGAGTCAGTGTGAGAAGAATATAAAGATGAGTTAAATAAAGGCCTTCTTGCATAATTCAATTTATTTAGTTGTAGCATTGCCCACCCACCCCATCCCACAAAAAAGCCACACTCATCTGAAGTCATTTTATCTCTTGCTATTTCTTTTGCAGTGAGTCTGCAAAGTTGTGATGCATGGTGGTGATCCTACTCATTGAACAGAAAGCAACTGAGTGAAACATACAAGCAACTAAACCTCTGGCACCCTGTAAAACCACAAGAGAGAAAGATCTTTTTTTCCCATGTTCTAACAGATTTTTAAAAAGCCCTTTTCTTAAGTGGCAATATACCTAGAATGACTGCAGGCTTGTCTAGAGTCACATGCTCTCTACCAAAAGTCAGAAGTCAATTGACACTGAGACTGGAAATTAATCCAGTTAAAAATTTTAAATGGACTTTTAAGCAATTCTTGCTTATTTACTTACAATATTTAGCTAATTTCAATCTGTAAATAAAATAAAAGTATCAGAAAGTTTTTTTTTCTGTAGACCTTAGCTTTCATAGTTAAAAGAGATTCCCCATTCCCCAGAGATTCCCCTTAATCAAATTTTTGTTTTCAGAAAAAGTTATGCAAAAACATTAGCTAAGAATGGCTTAAGATAAAAGCACAGGAATGGAACTTTTCTAAAAGGCACTAAATATACTGTCAGTTTATATAAAGTATCATGGATTAGCAAAAATAAAAATACCAAATGATTTAAATTTATTTTAAAATTCATCTCTCATGACCCTGACAACCAATCATGAAAAGAAGCATGATATAAAATAGAAAAATACTTTGAAAATGTGAGTTAATGTTTGTAGTAACTTAAGCAACTTAATGATAAAAGATAAACTGATTGTAAACAAATAAATGCAACGTCGATACTTTAAAATCTTTAGGGAATGTCCATACCATCTCTCCTTCTGCTAGCATGACTAATGAGAAAACCTAAATTTTCTCTCAATTAATTTCCCTTCATGGAAGGGTGGTGGAATGTGGCCGGGAACTCTGCAAGGATGGCAGTGGAGTCCCTCATTCTTTATATTGACACTCTGAAGAATTATCAAAAAGTATCAAAATACCTGATGTCCCTGCTCAGGGTGTGGGTGGAGCCTAAATCTGTTATTTGTTATTTCTGCCCTGTCTTGTCTTCTGTTAGTGCACATTTGCTTGATCATTCGGAAGCGAGTGGGAGTAGAGAGAGCAGGGGGCCGTCAACCTGCTAAGACCACTTTAGCCCACCTATGACCACTTCGGCCTGGCTGGAGGGACCCCTCTTCATGAGGGAAGTCTCAGATTTAGCTCCCTTTCCACCCTCCAGCTTGCTCCTAATTGGAATTCTGACTCCTTCCTGAAATTCTGCATTTCCTGTTTTCTTATCAATAAATGCTCCCTTCTCTTACTTGAGCTCACCCTAGCTTGGGGACAGGGTAATTAGGAAGCATGAATAATTCTAGGACCAATAAAGAAGGAAAAATTAAGAAACAAAAGAACCTTGTTACACATAGACACAAGAAAACAGGTCCGGAAGTTGTAAAAGCCAGTTCTACCAAACTTTGAGGGAGCAGGTAATTCCAGTATTACACAAATTCTTCCAGAGAACAGAAAAGGAGGAAATACTTGCCAACTCATGAGGCCAGTATAACCTAGATACCAAAACCAGACGAGTACATTAAGAAAAATGAAAATTATAGGCCAACTTCAGAAAAAAAACCATAGATACAAAAAAAATTAAAAGTCTGTAAACAAAATATTCGCAAGCAGAATCAATCCAACAGTACATAAACGAGAATATACATTATGACTGATGACAGATGTATCCCAAGAATCCAGGAATATAAGGATACACAGACTTTTTGAAAAAATTACAAACATAATTCACCACATGAGCAGATTAAAGGAAAAACAATATGATCATAAGAAATACAGGAAAAGCATGAGAAAATGTCACATTTATCTTAAAAATTCATAGCAAGGGGGACTAGAAGGGAACCAAAGACCTACAGCAAACATTTTTTTTTAACAGTGAAACTCTTTAAAATCAAGAATAAGAATGTCCACTATAATGGAGGTTTCTTAAAAAAACTAAAAGTAGGGAATTCCCTGGCGGTCTAGTGGTTAGGACTCCGCACTTTCACGGCCAGGACCCAGGTTCAATCCCTGGTCGGGGAACTAAGATACCGCAAGCCACGCAGTGTGGCCAAAAAAAAAAGAAAACTAAAAGTAGAACTACCATATGACCCAGCAATTCCACTTCAGGGTATATATCCAAAAAAACAAAAACACTAATTCAAAAAGATGCATACACCCCAGTGTTCACAGCAGCATTATTTACAATTGCCAAGATATGGAAGCAATCTAAGTGTCCATGAACAGATGAATAGATAAAGAAGATATGGTATATACATACAATGGAATACTACTCAGCTATAAAAAAAAAGAATGAAATTTTGCCATCTGCAGCAACATGGATGGACTTGGAGGGTATTATGGTAAGTGAAGTAAGACAGAGAAAGACAAATACTGTATATCACTTATATGTGGAATCTAAAAAATAAAACTATTGAATACAACAAAAAAGAAGCAGACACAGAGAACAAACTAGTGGTTACAAATGGGGAAAGGAAAGGGGGGAGGGGCTTTAAGGATGGGGATTAAGAGGTACAAACTATTAGGTATAAAATAAGCTACAAGGATATACTGTACAACACATGGAATATGGCCAATATTTTAGAATAACTATAAATGGAGTATAACCTTTAGAGATTGTGAATCACTATGCTGTACACCTGTAATTTACATGATATTGTACATCAACTATACTTCAATTAAAAAAAAGGAAGAGGGCTTCCCTGGTGGCACAGTGGTTGAGAGTTCGCCTGCAAATGCAGGGGACATGGGTTCGTGCCCCGGTCCGGGGAGATCCCACATGCTGCAGAGTGGCTAGGCCCGTGAGCCATGGCCGCTGAGCCTGCACGTCTGGAGCCTGTGCTCCGCAACAGGAGAGGCCACAACAGTGAGAGCCCCGTGAACCGCCAAAAAAAAAAAAAGAATGTCCACTGTTACTACATTATATTGGTGATCCTAACCAATGCAATAAGTCAAGAAAACAAAATGATATGAGAATTAAAAACAGATTACAGTTAGAAATGTCCTTAGAGTTTCCTGAAAAGACTCTCTCTCAGGCTATAATCCTCAGATTGGTGCGAATAAAATTTTCCATTTCTTTCTTAAACACACACACACAAACGGTCGACCCTTGAATAACACAGGTTTGAGCTGCATGCATCCACTTATGTGTGAATTTTTTTTAATAGTAAATACTACAGTACTACATGATCCATGGTTGGTTGATGGAGGAACCACCTTTACGGAATGCCAACTAAGTTATACCTGGATTTTTCCACTGCAAGAAGGGTCAGCACCCCTAACCCCTTCATTGTTCAAGGGTCAACTGTATTTGATGATATGATTATCTACGTAGAAAACCCTACAGAATACACAAAATAATTATGGGAAATAGAGCTCTGCAAGGTATATGGATACCTTGCAAGGTATCTGGATACTTGAATACCCAAAACTAAATCTACATAACCCCCAGCCAAAAATAAGCCATTTCTGTATACAAGCCATTAGAAAACTTAAGTCAAATAGAAGATCCATTTACAATAGCAAATATATGATAACTGGGAATAAACCTAATAAAATATGAAAAGAAACTATAAAGCCAAACAAAGGTCAAAACAGAGGAGGGAGGGAGGGAGGGAGATACACATGAATGGAAAAGCATTCTATGTTCATGGATAGAATTGACAAAATGTCCATTTTTCCTTATCTGATACAATTTAAAGTTGAAAAAGCTCTCAGGTTTTTCATGGAACTTGCAAGCTGATTCTAAAACTTATAAGCAAGACAAATACCCAAGAAATTCTTTACAGGAGTGATCTCCATGAAAATTTTTTGTTTTGTTCAGTGCTATTTTCCCAACACCTACACAATTCCTGGCACAAAGAAGTTGCCCTATAAGTATTTGTTCAATGAAACTTGCATTGTATATGTATAGCTGATGCACTTTGTTATAAAGAATAAACTAACACACCATTGTAAAGCAATTATACTCCAATAAAAATGTTTAAAAAAAAAAAGAAACTTGCATTGAATGAACACAGCAGTGAAGCTCATCCTAACCATTCATGAAATTAAGATAGAGTGGAACTGATACAGGAATAGGCAAAAAGACTAATAAAACAGAAGGCCAAAAAAGAAAAATTCCACATATATGAAATTTGATATATAAAGAAGCAGAATAACAAATCATAGGGGAAGTTAGAATAATCAATAAATGATGCTGGAACAACTGCTCATGCATATGGGGAAAAGTGAAATTGGGAGGAGGAGATTATAAAAGACCTATAGAATCTATAAATACAGCACGCTTTAGCTCTAGAACCACCCTAGAGGCCTCACAATTTTGATTTTCTAAATATATTTAGATGCTATTCTAAATAGAAAATACATAGTACTTTGCCTGGAACAGCAGTGCTTAGTAATGTAAGTGCTTACTACATATTAGCTATTATTACATCTGAGCCCTCCAACACCTTCTTGTGATGCCTTGCTTCAACTACTTCCTAGCTTTCTGACCTTGGAGAGGTTACTTGATTTCTGAGCTTCATTTTATTCATCCACAAAATGAGCTTACACTAATACTTACCTCAACAGAGTTAACTGTCTGGTGGAGTTTTGTTTTTGTTTTTTTTTAGAATGCCATTAAACTTGTAGATTGACTTCTAGAATTGACACAGTTAAGAACCTGAATCTTCAAATCCAAGACTATAGTGTGCTTTTCTATTAGGTCTTCTATGTGAAATGTGGTAGCATTCTCAGGTTTCCTGATATAGATGTTATACATTTTTTAAGTATGTGGAAGAATTGTCTCTTTGTTCGCTGTTGTACAACAGATCTCTTCTTCCAACATAACTTCTATTGGGTTTGGAAAATGATAATTTTTGCATAAAATACCACTGTCCAATTATGAAATGGAGTGGGGGCTGGGGAAGAAGCAGCAATTGATCCCATTGTGAGAGAAGATGGAGTTTAGAATCTCACTAGGCATCTCCCGACTACTTCCTCAAATTTAAGACCTTCTGTCTGGGACTATTACAGGAAAGCATTAGGCAAAACACAGACATATTAGAATCTCTTCAAGAGAGTTTGGTTTTCTTTCCGTCAATAGCACTAAAAATGACCTCATTATCCCATGGCATGGAACATGAAAACATTAGTGAAGGCTTCAAAAGAATATGTGCAAATCTAAAAAGCTCAGGGCATATACCTAATGCTTTACTTATTTTTCATAAAACCAGAAACAGTAATAACTTAAAACTACAAGTAACTAGATTATATACCTTCTAAAACGCTGCTGCTACTAAGTAATTCTGTATATTGAATTTCTGTGCCAGGAAGTATGCAATTGTTAATATTTTACGTGATGCTTCTATTTTTTAAAATATTTGTTTATTTGGTTGTACAGAGTCTTTGTTGCTGCATGCAGGATCTTCAGTCGTGGCACACGAACTTCAGTTGCAGCATATGAACTCTCAGTTGCGGCATGTGGGATCTAGTTCCTTGATCAGGGATCGAACCTGGGCCCCCTGCATTGGGAGCGCAGAGTCTTAGCCACTGGACCACCAGGGAAGTCCCGATGCTTCTATTTTAAATAAAAAGTTATGGGGCTTCCCTGGTGGCGCAGTGGTTGAGAATCTGCCTGCCAATGCAGGGGACACGGGTTCGAGCCCTGGTCTGGGAAGATCCCACATGCCACGGAGCAACTAGGCCCGTGAGCCACAACTACTGAGCCTGTGCGTCTGAAGCCTGTGCTCCGCAAAAAGAGAGGCCGCGACAGTGAAAGGCCCGCGCACCGCAACGAAGAGTGGCCCCCGCTCGCCGCAACTAGAGAAAGCCCTTGCACAGAAACGAAGACCCAACACACCCAAAACTAAATTAATTAATTAATTAATTTTTAAAAAAGGTTATGGCACATACTAGATTAAACTACCAATAACCAATTGTTATGAGATTGAAACTTATTTCAGGGAATATATGCTTTCCAATGCTAATAAAGTTTTGGAAAAGACTGTAAATATTCAACATAAAATAATATATTAAGTTTCACTGTTTAGTAAGCCCTATGAAAGCTAAATAGTGGGTAAGAAAAACAAATTTAAGGGGTAAAAGTTCTCCTATACCTATATGCCAGCTGACGTTGGCATATAAATCAGGAGTTCCAATTCAATTTAGGACACAGCTTCCAATAAAAGCAAAAAGTCTGTCCTCTACTGAGTTGCTGGGGGTTGGAAGTGTGGGGACACTTAGCAAACCAAGCAGCTGAAATTCATGTCATATCTTAAAACAAACATTACAAATCTATTAAGCATATGAGTTCGGCTGTGGAAAAACAGGCATTCACTGGTTAAAAAAAAAAACTCAGATAAAGCAGAAATAGCATAAAACAATTAAGCCAAATTAAGTCAAAACAACAGTGGTGTTTTAAGACATAATATGCATGCATGAATTTCATTACAGAAGATACTGTAGTTAAAACACTACTGAGTATACTCAAAGTGACATGTAAAAATAAAAATAGCTGAAACAAAAGGTGGTCAAACCTCAAAACAAGTGCTATAACCACCACCCAAAAATGCAAAATAAAGGAAGTTGTCTTCTTCAGAGTTAAGGGGGGGGGGAAGAGAGTCTCATTCTATATACTAACTTTATTCAACTTGGGGGGCAGGGATCAGTTCCAGGGCCTTCCTAAATGTTTAAAGAGCAAATACAAATTGCCATTACTAACACTAGAAAAGGCAAGCAGTGTTGTATTAGGTTCAGAAGTATTTTTATCAGTACTAGAAAAACTGCCTTTTAATTTACACTAATATACTAAAAAGTAAGCAAACTAAGTTTGCGTTGCTTGAGTGTACACACACACACACACACACACACACACACACAAACACTCGACCTAAAAGGACCCCACAAGGATGTGGGGATTATAAAACCCAGAGAATAACCAGTTATCTTAAAATTCACTTGATTTCATTTGAAAGACAAGTTATCAAATTGCAACTAGAATTATAACAATATAAATTCACGCAACAGAATCCAAGCCACATAAATTCTCCCCTACTTAAGGAACCTCTAAATGCTTTAAGGAAAAAGAAAATGTGCAGTACATAATTTTAATCTCTTCCAACCGACTCTTCACATATTCATATATACTCACTACCACAGCTCGTCAGAGTAAGAATTTCACGGATGAAAATTTTATTTACTCTCCCCTCACCCAACACACACACACACACACACACACACACACACACACACACACACACACACACACACACACACACACACACACACACACACACACACACACACACAGCCAGTAATAAAAATAGATGTTACTCCTTAAAAGTCTCTGTAAAATAAAGAAACTACAACACATGTCAAACAGAATTAAGGAGGGAAAAATACAAAGAGGCCAAACTGAGACCAAAATAATCGTAATAAAATTAAGAGGCTTCCTTAAAAAAGAAGAGGCTCAACAGGAGTTCTTTTTAAATAAAACTGAACACCACAGTGCTCAAAAAAATAGAAGGCTAACAATAAAAGGGTGAGCAAAAAAAATGTATCAAATTTAGTCAACAAAGGAAAGCAACGATGAAAACATCATTATCAAACATGGTAAAATTTATTTGGCAAGAGCTATAATGAGATTTTATAACGTCTTTATGCAATAATGGAAACAAAATTATTTACATAAAAAGTATGTAAGTCAATGCAAAAACTATTAGAAACATGGGAAGTTTAGGAAAACATTACAGCATGTAATCAAAAATAGAACACAAAAGATATGAATAAAATTAATGAAGTTTCAGTGTACATATACCAAATTTTATACTTTAGAGCAGAGGCAGATTCACCACAAAATGAATGTTGGGTTTTGAGGCCCTTCATTTACACAAATGCCTCTTTTCTCATTCTAAAAAATATTCATCTGTGTACATAATTCTGTATTCTTTCTTAAAGAGGGTCCCCCAAATCACATACGCTTCAGGCCCCTCAACACTTGGATCTGTCCCTACACTAAAGAAAAATATCGTCTCTAATGTCTAAAAATACCAGGTCCCAGGCTTCCCTGGTGGCGCAGTGGTTGAGAGTCCGCCTGCCGATTCAGGGGACACGGGTTCGTGCCCCGGTCCGGGAAGATCCCACATGCTGCGGAGCGGCTGGGCCCGTAAGCCATGGCCGCTGAGCCTGCGCGTCCGGAGCCTGTGCTCCGCAATGGGAGAGGCCACAGTGGTGAGAGGCCCGCGTGCAGCTAGAACAAAACAAAACAACACAAAACAAAAACCAGGTCCCTAGCCACAATGCCAAAAACAAACCAAAATATAATTAAATCTATTGTACTGAATGTTCAGTTTTATACTGTGCATTTACCTCCTACTTAATGCGTATTTCCTCCTTGCCAAATACTCTCTTAAAAATTAATTTTAATGACATGGACAATTATTTAATCCATCTTTATTATTCATCATATAGGCCAGCGATCCTCAACCTTTTTGGCACCAGGGACTGGTTTCATGGAAGACAATTTTTCCGGGGGCAGTGGTGGGGGAGATGGTTCAGGCGGTAATGCGAGCGATGGGGAGCAGCAGATGAAGCTTCGCTCACTTGCCCGCTGCTCACCTCGTGCTGTGCGGCCCGGTTCCTAACAGGCCTCGGGCTGGTACCAGTCCACAGCCCAGGTGTTTGGGAGCCCTGATATAGGCTATTTCCAAAATCTTGTTATTATAAGTAACACTGTCTCAAAACTTTGTATATAAATCTTTGCACCTTATAGCAAATTACTTCATCAGGAAAAATGCCTTGAAAATTAACTACTATGTCAAAATTTATGACATTTAAGACTAATTCAGATTTTTGATTTACAATTTCAGTAGCAATGTGAGAGTACCCATATCCTTATATCTTTAACCTACAACAGATAACCTTTTATTAATCTTTGTCAATTGATAATTTTTAAAATGGCTTTTAAAAAAAAGTTAACTAGGTTTTTGTTTTATTATTTTTTAACATCTTTATTGGAGTGTAATTGCTTTACAATGGTGAGTTAGTTTCTGCTGTGTAACAAAGTGAATCAGCTATAGATATACATACATCCCCATATCTCCTCCCTCTTATGTCTCCCTCCCACCCTCCCTATCCCACCCCTCTAGGTGGTCACAAAGCACCAAGCTAATCTCCCCGTGCTATGAGGCTGCTTCCCACTATCTATTTTACATTGGGTAGTATATATAAGTTCATGCCACTCTCTCACTTCGTCCCAGCTTACCCTTCCCCCCTCTCCCCGTGTCCTCAAGTCCATTCTCTATGTCTGCGTCTTTATTCCTGTCCTGCCCCTAGGTTCTTCAGAACCTTTTTTTTTTTTTAAGATTCCATATGTATGTGTTAAAATACAGTATTTTTCTCTTTCTGACTTACTTCACTCTGTATGACAGACTGTAGATCCATCCACCTCACTACAAATAACTCAATTTCGTTTCTTAAAATGGCTTTTTTTTGCTAATCAGTAAGGGGTGACAATTTAAAACATTTATTATACTTTGTTTTTTAATTGTCTGTTGCTCACCTGTTGCCATTTTTCTTCTGAAACATAGGAATTGTTTGTATCATCAGTCAATTTTTTAAAAATATGCAACCGTGAGATGCCTAAAATTAACCCCACACTCTCAAGGCCATAAAGAGGCACCCCAAAACCCCACTGGATAGTATCAGAGAAGGCCAAGTAGGAAGCCAGGACTTTCATCCCCACCGACCAATAACGAACCTCTCTCACCCAGGAGCATCACTGAAGGACATGAGGGGAGTCTGGACTTCCACCCCACCCAGCAATAATAAGGAGTGTCTCCCCTCACCTCACGTTCCAGTGGAACCTTGGTGAAGCATCTGGAATGTCTACCTCCACCTGGCAGTAATAAGGCAGCACCTCCACCTTCCTTCTGCCAGAGCAGCATCAAAGAGTCAGCTAACACAGATGGTTTGAGTAAGATCCAAAGCCTCAGAACAAAATGTGTTCTGGTTTCAACAGAAAATCCAAGAACCGGGACTTCCCTGGTGGTCCAGGGGTTAAGACTCTGCACTCCCAATGCAGGGGGCCTGGGTTCGATCCCTGGTCAGGGAACTAGATCCTGCATGCAACTAAAGATCCCACATGCCGCAACTAAAGATCCCGCACACGGCAACTAAGACCCAACACTGCCAAATAAATATTTAAAAAAAAAGAAAGAAAAAAATCCAAGAACCAGGAGGATCTCAAACTGAATGATAAAAGCGCAATCAACAGACCCACATCAAGATGATAGAGATGTTAAAATCATCTGACAAAGACATTAAAGCAGTCTGGACAAAAATGTTTCAACAATTACAAGTATACTTGAAATAAATGGGAAAAAAAAAAAAGAAGTGTCAGCAAAGAAATCAAAGAGTCAGCAACAAATATGTTATAAAGGACCAAATGGGAACTTAAAACTGAAAAATAGAATAACCAAAATAACCAGAATGGAAAAACAGAAATAATCAACGGACTGGAAGACAGTAGGTAGAAGCTACCTAATCTGAAAAACAGAGAGAAATAGGCTGCAAAAAAAAAAAAAAAAAAAAAGAATGATGCCTCAAGGTCCTGTGAGACGGTAACAAAAGATTAAACATTCATATTATCAGCATACAAGAAGGAGAGGACAAAAAGAGTAGGGCTTAAAAAGTACTTGAAGAAATAATAGCTGAAAAACTCCCAAATTTGGCAAGACATAAAGCTATACATTCAGGAAGATGAGCAAACCCTAAAAAGGTAAAAAACCTGAAGAAATCCACACCAAGACACATAATTAAACTTCTAAAAACAAAGAAAAAATCTTGAAGGCAGTCAGAGAAAAACACCTATCTATAGGGGAAAAACAGAATGACAGCAGATATCTCATCAGAAAACATGAAGACCAGAAGTGGCACAATTTTTCAAGTGCTGAATTATCAATCCAGAATCCTACACCCAGAAAAAATACCGTCTTATGGCAAAAAGATAAAGTAAGTATAAAGAATCTGTCACCAGCAGACTTACTCTTAAAGGATGACTAAAGAAGTTCTCTAAACAGAAAAGAAACAATAAAAGAAGGAACCTCAGGAAGGAAGAACAGTTAGCAAAAATATGGATAAATGCAACAGGTTTCCCTTCTCTTGAGTTTTCTAAAGTATTCCTGAAAGTTGAAGCAAAAATTATATATGGTCTGATGCAGTTCTATACGTATGCAGAAGAAATTTTTTTAAAAAGTATATTATCAACAGGAGAGAGTAAAGGGACATAAAGGGAGGTAAGGTTTTTATACTTCACTCAAACTGGTAGAATGACAATACCAGTCGACTGTGATGGTAGATGGAAATAGTAACAGTACTTCTAGGATTTTAGTTTTGTAGGTGTTCCCACAAGTACTATTACCATCTCCATTATATTGATGAGGATATAAAAGGCTCAGAGTTGAGAAAGTATGCAGATACTAGTAAGTAGTGAACGAGACTCAATCCAACAGTCATCTGGATCCAAATCCTTACTGTATTCATTCATTCATTCATTCATTCATTCTGCATTAAAAAGAGTTTCTTGGGATTAAAACTTAAAAAACGTGGATGGGGAAAATTTTTTTTCACTAACCTCTAACCAGAAATTTAGCATTTCCTTCAATAAACCACTGTAACAGTACCTGTGACTGTCACCAATAGAAATCACAGGTATTTCATATAACAACAGCTGTTGCAGATAAATCAGAATAGCATTTACACTCAACATGTGTTAAAAAAAAGACTTCTGTTTTTAACATTTTGATAACTGTATTAAATGTAATTGGTTCTTTTATAAACCTATGTGGTATACATTTTAAAAAACAGTATTCTGAGGAGTCCAGAGGCTTTACCAGAATCCCAAGAGTCCTCTGTACCAAAGAAAAGGTCAAAGAACCCCTGCATGTAGAACATTTTCCAAATTCTGTCTACTACAAAAGTCTTAATGGATCACAGCTTCTACTTGCCACTGGAATGGGAAGAATGGCTCTCCTTATGAGAAGACACCAGAAGAAGAAAACCTATAAAAGTAAACCATGCTAGAAGCAAAACACTTTTTCAAGTTTCCAAAAATCAATACCACAAGAGTCCAGCCCTTCCATGACATTCAGAATCCATCCAAAATCACCAAGAGACCCCTGCAACTTACATCATGAGTTCATTTGTAGGTAACACACACCCCCAAAAGAGATCATTCAAACCTCTAAACTCAAGAACAAGAGCATTTTTACTCCACCTTCCCCAACCTTCTACCTCTTACCCACTCTACCCCACCCACTTCCTCTTAAGCACACATTATAATCTTTAAATCTAAAGATGCCCTTTAATCACGTTTTCAATCCATTTCTTTATTGTGGGAATTAGCAACATCTAACCGTACATACTTTCACACCGAAGAACAAAGAATTCCTTTTCTCTCCCATCTTACCTCTCCAAAATGCAGACGTACCCAAATAAAGGCAAATAAAAAGCTTTCATATGAACAACCACCAACAGCATTTTTTCTAATCCTATAATCACCCAAACTTGGAAATATGATTCCTTTTCATTCACAAGGCCATCAAATGGGTAGCATATTTTTAAATAAATAGATAATCCTATCCCCCCAAAATTATCAATTTTTGATGATAATAGTCCAGGAATTATCCATTTTATAAATGAGTGAATTTCATAAGCAAAAATGTTTAACAGTATAGCACACAGCACAGGTCTAGTATATAATACTCTAGATTTTCTTTTAATCCTTACTCACACCTATCTAAAGCCACATTACGTGAGCATTCATTTTTTATATCTACTAATAGTCTAAGAATTTTATTCTGGGAAAAGGTAAAGGTATCAGTTCTTCATACAGGAAATTTAAGGCAAAATGAATCATCAGTTCCTGTAACCACCATGATGAAATCAGATACTGTGCTTTGGAGAAATCTTCAGAAACTGGGTATAGTAGTTTTAAAAGCAAATCACAACAAATACTCTTATACACACACATTCATACAAAAGTTTTACTCACAAACTCAATTATCAACTTTTTAACGTAATTAGAATCGCACTTAAAGTCTTATTTGTTGTTTGAATAGACAGGGAAGAAAATAGTTTCCCACCCTGAAGGAAAACCCCTAAAGAACACACTTGTGTCTTGTCAACCAAGTCATGATACCTTGAACACCAAATGAAAGGCTCAAAGTTTCCATTTGACTACATAGTTAAGTCAATTTAGAGCAAATTCTTGTTCTTAATTAACTATAAAATATCTCAGAAAATGTTATGAAGAAAAAATATTAAGACTATTTATACCTACTTCCCAACTTAGGTAATAAAACATTAGCAATATGACTGTAGACCCTTATATGTCCCTCCACAATCATACTCCCCTCTCCTCTCCTTCCTCACCCCAAAAGGTAATAAATACCTAAATTTGGTGTTTGCCATTTTCACGCACTTATATCACAGTGATACTCGTAAAACAGATACCTCAGTCTCGTGAAGCTACACGTTAGAGAGAGGATGCCATTACACAGCTTGGGCCCCACACTAGCTTTCATCAGTGCCATCATGAGCAGTTTTAGCAGAAATATCAAGTCATCAAGTGTGCTTCTGGTTGAAACCTCACTTACTCTTCCCTTTCTCCACCCTTCCGCTATTCAGTGCTCCTCCAAGATTCATACTGGTAACAGTCACGTAACAGAATTCCATTCATTAAATGAATATGTATCACTCTATTCAGTTCCCCTCTAGAAAGTGTTGGCATTTTTGTTCCAACTTAACATTCCTAGTTCTGTAGAAAGACCACTGTATCTTAGGAATCAGGAAAACCAACTTAAATCCCAACTTCACTGTTTACCTGCTATAGGACCTTGAGCAAATCACTTCTTCCCAAGCCTCCATTTCCTCAACTACAGAATGGAAATAATGATGCCCATGACAATGTCATGCCGCCTTCCAATCATAAAGGGTTGGTGCTGGTATAAAAGGAAATCATGTACGTAAAAGTCCTCTGAAAACAAATATTACATAAATGTAAATCATCACAAAAGGTAAATGCTAGTTATGACAAAATTCTTAAGGAAGAATTATTTTTAAAAGTTAAAATGTGGCCAATTAATTTTTAATAATTCACTAAATAACCTAATACTTTTACTACAGAACTTAAAATTACTAACAATGTTGAAATAAGGCTCGATTCTTTCAGTCTGTTTATAGCACAGTAACTTCTACAACTAAATAATTTGTTCTAAATTCCACAATGAATCAAGATTCTCACTTCTTTAGAAATCATGATATAATGATTAGAAACTCTGTAAAACCCTCTAAAAGGAAGTATACACAAATCATGTTTTTAAAGGTAATAAACACTATTGTACCGAATTGGTTTTTTCTTCTCTTCTCTTTTAAGTAATTTAGAAAACTCCAAGGAATGACAGATTTATTTATTAACTGTTCTGGGAATGAGTCCCCCACTCCCACCCTCACCCTATCAAAAAAAGAAGAATACCACTTTGTCTTTCAGTCTGGCAAGAGACATTATCTACGTGTGAAGAATATCATGGCCCCAAAGTAGGAACAGGTCGATTACAATCCAAAGCAATGAGACATTTATATATTATACAGAAAGAAGTAGGAAAACAATTTTTTAGAAAACTTAGGGTGGAAAAGGTCAAACAGGATGTAACAATCTAATTTTTTAAAACTCATAAACTCATGTGCTTTAGAATCTGAAAGGATCTTAGATATAATCTGTTTCAGCCACTTCATTTTATAGATGAAAAAAATCAAGGCCAAGAAAGTATAGATCTTTCTAAAGAATAAAGAAAATGTAGTAACTGGGGGCTTTTGCCCCTAAAGAAAATATGAGTATGACACAAGCATTCTTTGAGAGCATTAAAAAAAAAACTCTTGTCACAAAACACAAATTGGAGATAGCAAGTTTAAATAAGAAATGAAGAAGGAAACGAGGAAGGGAGAAAGGAGGGGCATTCAATAAAGAGTAAGAGACACAACCCCAAAAGCTCAAAAATAACTAGTTATTAACCTGGCCTCAGGATCTCTACCCATAAGATGTTAATTACAAAGGGAACAGTAGCAATTTTTCAGCAATTAACTAAGGCATCAGATTTCACATCAAAGGTTATGGAGAAATGTTGCCTCCTAAATATGATGTACTGGAGAAAGACTTTTCTTTTGTGATATTTATGCCAAAACTACACAATTTGATTCTAATGATAAGAAAACACAAGACAACCCAAATTGTGGGATATTTTACAGATAACTTTTAAGACTAAAAGACATGAAAAATAAGCGCAACACGCAATCCTGGATTGGATCCTGGGCAAAAAACATTGTTTTTCTTTCGTTATAAAGGACATTATTGGAACAGTTGGTGAAGTTTGAATAATGTAAGTTAGATAATATCCTGATTTTGATAACTGTACAAAGGTTACATAAAAGACTCTCTTTTTTGTTCTTCAGGAAACAAACACTAACGGGGCATTACTTCCACAACTTACTCTGAAAAGGTTCAGGAAAAAAATGCACAGGATACTATGGAAGCACACAGGAGGGACACCTCATCCAATCTGAATATTCCCTCAGGAAAGGCTCAGATGAACCCTGAGTCACATCTAGAAAGATGACTAACAATTAGATTAAAAGGGCCTACTTGGTAAAGGATGCAGCTAGAGTCATGGATGTACACTTCACACAGATCGTGACTAAGTGTGATCAGACTGTGTTTCTCCAGTCATAATGCACTACGTGAGAGCAGGAATTTCAAATAGGTGTGGGGCAGGTGTCTGGGGGTTGCCAGGTCAGGGGAGAGCAGTAGCCAAAACAGCAAGCGCAGGAGTAACAGGAGACTGATCACAGACAGGGAGGAGGGAGCAGAGAGGGAGGCCAATAGATACTATTAACAACCCTTCACTGCCTATTCAATCCCAGGTTTCCTAATTTCAACTAAATGGAAAGTGCTTCATGAACCTAATCAAAGAAAAACTTCAGCAAAGACTTCACTGTTAAGGTAACTCACTTAATAAAACATGTTTTATCTGGGCAATGTAATAGAGCATAGTCCCCTTAGGTGCTATGTAATCAAGAAAATATGGCTTCAAGTCCCATCTCAATCATTATTGTGGGATCTTGAGCAATTTATTTAACTTCTGAGCCTCAGTTTCCATGTCTGCAAAAAAGAAACAATAAATTGTAAAGATTAAGGCAATGTGTGTAAAGCTTTTAGCATGGTATCTAACAGAGAAAATGTTCAATATATATTAGTCATAGGTCCTACTCTTCATAAGTCCTTGTTCCTTATTAAAAAACAAATCTTGAAGCCCTTAGTATTATAATTCAGTTACTGTGTAAGATAGTAAAATGAATTGAAGTACAACCACCTGCTCAAAAAAACATAAACTGAAGTCTACCTATATAGGTTCTGTACAAACTTTATAAAACACAAAATCACGGCTTTTCATCTTATAATTCTATTGAAGCTTATTAATACAAACACAAGGTTAAAAAAAGAAATTAGAAGATGCCAGTCTCATCATCCAGATGCAACTACTTATTTGGGGACATTATTTAAGTTTGGTGCCTTTTTCAATGTTTAACACAACTTGTATAAATATTTTACATCTCCAGCTTTAATTCACAACAAAAAATTACAAAGGTGACAAAGTTTAAATCTGTTACTCATAATCCATTTTAGCATCATTCTAAATAAATAGCTATTGATAGGCATAAAAGTGAAGAAAAGTCATTAAAGCAATTGGCAGGATCCATTTTAAGTAATAAAGTATAGAATATTACAAGGGGTTCCATTAAAAAAAAAAGGAATGTGGGGTATTTTGTGACAGGCCAGTAAGACAGCTGGAACAAAGCTGTTGGAGCAACAGCTGTGCACCATGTACTGTTCTCATCTAAAACCACAAACTAAAGTAACCCATGTCAGACAACTTCATTTGACTAATCAGCTCAGCCAATGGCTCCTTCCTGAAACTATCTGCTATAAAGAATTCTAAATACATAATTTGCAATTTGAGGAAGGAAAAAAAATAAACAAAACATCAGTCTGTGTCTTTAAAATGTAAAATTAAAAATTGAGAAGCACACTGTAACACTGTAACAGAAGACAACGTTTTCCATACTATTTTACCACCTGCTAAAATTATGACCATAGAACCTATCAGACTTCATGATGGTAAGGAAATAAGCCCAAAACCCAACATTTGATGAAGTATGAATTACTAACATGCAAGCTCACCAATTTCTACTCCATTCTTAACTTTCAACTTTGCACTTTTGATTTATGTTTACCATAAAACACTGCAATGGTTATAAGAAATTTTTAACATTAAGTAACTTAACAATTAAAAAGAAGCTAATTCAAACCAACTTGTTAGCATGGACCATGGCAATATCTGAAAATAATAAATTCATGTAGTACTCAATTAAGCTACTATTATTATTCATTTAAACATCTGCAAGTCATTAAATTATCACAGACCTACACCTTTGTTTTATATTTTATCTCCATTTTCTGATTCCAAAAACAATGAACCTTTCGCTCACCTAAATTCACTCCTTTCTCATTTTAAGTAAGATACACACCTGTGTGCACTTGCGCACATGCATATACATACATAAGGCAAATTTCCCTACCTTATTTAATTGATATATCTTAATTTCAGAGGCAAAAGAGACAAAATTATAAATTTAATATTTACATATCTTTTCCACAAGATTTTTGAAACTTAAATGTTATATCTATCACAAATCTTCCTTTGCAGTTTGACTCAACTACTTGCTTACTGTTCTTTTCCTTTCAGCTAACAAATTGCTGACTGTTGTAATCTCAACCACATGTCATCATTTAACCAAGGCATTAAGAGAAAACCCACCAGGAAACAAGACAAAAGTAATAAATCTTTAAGACCTTACTCTCAAGCTGTTTTACATTTCCTGAGTCAGAATTTCCAGAGAGAAATTAAAATAGGACAATCTTCTCCAAAGATTATTTTGAATAAAACTGAATGCTGTGGGATCAACTGCTAAAACTTCTAAAACTCAAGATTCAAATGTGCATATGTCACATATAAACAATCTTTTAATTACAGAGAAACTCTGAAATCCAAAATCAAAAACAGTTTAGTTCTACATCCTCTTCAGTGACCAGCAGCTATGGAACCATAATAGATACAACTCATGTTTCCTAAGACCTCTTTTTTCCAATTATTTATTATGCCCTGCTCAAGACCCAATACTAGCAATTAATAAATACTAATAAATATTTTGCTATATGCTTACTTCTATGTAACAAAAGTATTCCTGGTCTATGACACTCAAAATCTAAATATGAAGAATAAAATGTACAAACAAGTATAACCAAGGAGCAGACATTCAGGCAAAAATTCCAAGCCTATAAAAATTCTCTATTAAAATACTTGTTTTACTTGTAAACATTCTACTGTTTAGAGTTTAAAATAGTGCCAAAGTGAATCAAACAGAATGGTTATCTTATCCAAAGCCACAGTCACATAGTGGCTAAATCAAGATCTAGAGAAATATCTTAACTCGCAAGAAGGATTCTTTATACTACGTCAAACTGCCTGTTCTCAGATAAGCAGTGTGAGTTTTTCCAGGTCTAGGACATCTTTTTAAAAAACAAAAACATGGCAGCTGTGGAGTTTAATTTCACAGACTACTTATGACTATGACAAAGGCAACCACAAGGAATAAGTTTCTCAGACACAACCTCTACTTTTAAAATAATCTCTTATTGTTTTACTCTCAATGCAGGGGAAATAAAGCAACAAAAACAAAATTAAGTCTGCAAAAACAAAGGTTAAAAGCAAAGAATATAAAATATAAAAAGAGTAAAAAGGATCAAAGCAAATTTATCTAGATTATTTCATAAATGCATAATCATATTATACAATAAATGTGAATGGGGTGAATTCCACTGCTAAAAGACAAAGACTCTCAGGTTTGATTTTTAAAGATCACATTACATATTATTTAGAAAAGCTTACCATAAAATGACCAAAAAAAAAGTAAAACATAAATGAAATAAATGCATACAAACAAAAAATAGAAAAGGTAACATTAATATCACAGGTTGAAATTCAAAGTAAAATTCTACACAAGACTGGTACTACTTAATCATAAGAAAGATGTAATCATCATAACATTTTATACACCAAATTATACAACATCAAAACAAAGCAAAATTAGAAATGCGAGGAAAAAATTAAAACAAATTTAATAAAAATTTCAGAGCTTCACAAATTAAAAATACACGAGAAAAAAGGATACAGAAGATTTGAATAATACAATCAACAAATTCCATTTTAACAGATTTATGTAAAACTTTGCACCTTATAAGCTACAAATAAATAGTCATTCTTTTCTCATGTTCTTGGAGTATTTACAAAAATCAATGGTATGTTTAGCCATTAAAAATTCTTAATGTTCCAAAACAGGGAATTTACAGGTCACATTCTCTGACCATAGCCCAACAAAGCTAGAAATCTACAAAGACAGCCACTCAATCCTTCCTCAAATTTAAATCATGTAAAAATTAAGGGACTAGGGCTTCCCTGGTGGCGCAGTGGTTGAGAGTCTGCCTGCCAATGCAGGGGATGCGGGTTCGTGCCCCGGTCCGGGAGGATCCCACATGCCGCGGGGCTGCTGGGCCCGTGGGCCATGGCTGCTGAGCCTGCGCGTCTGGAGCCTGTGCTCCGCAACAGGAGAGGCCACAACAGTGAGAGGCCCACGTACCGCAAAAAAAAAAAAATTAAGGGCATATCCAAACTGAAATTAAAATTATCTAAGAATTAATAAAAAGTACAAGATTTCATAACAAAAGAAATAATGCAAAATCAGTTTTACAATGCTTTTACAAAAGTCATTAAGGATACTACAGACTTTGTGATGATGGTAATGTAAGAAACATTCTAGAAAACCTCTTACTAGAAATCCTTTCAAATACCTTTCAAATATAAATTATAGCAGATAAGTTACTTAAAGCACTACTGTGAGAAATAAATGGCGATCAATCCCATTTTTTAAAGAAAGGAGAAAGCACAACAAATTTTATATATGAAATCGTAAAATACAGCATAAAATAAGCATACTTCAGATTACACACACACACACACACACACACGCGCGCGCGCGCGCGCGCGCGCTAAAGAAAGGACTCCAACTTTTGATTCTAGGCCCTTCTAATTTCTATACCTACAAGAAAAATCTTTGCATTGATCTGCATTTTACAGCTTCACACACACACTCTCCCTCCACTATCTTCCCTAGCCTCTTCTACTTGCCTCAATTCAGAAAGCTTAGATTTGAAGTACTAATAAACTTGAAAACTATCCCTTTTAACCACCTCTAATTCTCCAAAATTATCCCTCTCAGCCAAAAAAAAAAAAAAACCAAAACATAAATTTGGCTGAATGTCTTAGCAGATTTCACAGAATTTCATATTTGTTGATACTCCAAATATCAAAGCTCCCTAGTATCAACTTGCCCATCAGCATCAAAAAAAAAAAAAATGGGAATCTCAGGGTCCTGCAGGAATTCTGAGGGACGGCCAGTTCTTTATTTCCAACACCAAGAATGGCTAAGATCAACTGGAATCTCAATGTCTGCAGTAATTCTGAGGGACAGCCAGTTCTTTACTTCCAGCACCAAGAATGGCTAAGATCAACTCATCATAAGAGGATAAATTTAAAAACTACATTCTGCCACTCAAGAAAAAACCCTTCCCTGGCTGGAGTTGTTTCCTTAAGCAGTACGAAGCTTTAGAAAATATCAGTTTTGTGGCCTTAAGAAAAGACAAGAGAACATCACCACTGATTAATATTAGACTGAGATATCAAGGGCATTAAATCTGTTTAAGAGAGTAATTTGATTTGACATCCAGAAAATTTCATCAGTGATACAGAAGGCAAATCTGACAAATTCTTGAATGGAGTCTATCTTAGCCTTCTCACTGATTAACTTAAGAAAATATGGAACAATGATTTCAAAGAATCAATGCACAAGTAGGTATTTCAGAAGATAATTGGGAAAATGACTTCAAAAATGAAGAAGAAAACCTTCCTAGACCTGAGAGTGTTTCATCATTTCTCAGAGAAAACTGGTGATCAGAGAAAAACTTCTAGTCATATCCTGATAAATGTTTCCATTTCCAGTGATAAGAGAAGGCTACAAGCATACAAATAGAAAACTAGTTATTCCTGCAGAATAGAAACTTGAGGCCGGTTAGATAAAGGCAAAGACACGGAAGATCAATAAAGCAGTACCTCCAACTGCTGTAATACAAGTCTCGGGATCCAATAATTTTATACTCAGCCAAGTCATCATGTATCATGCAAAAGTAAAATTTTAATCTTAGACTAAAAAAGTACTCGAAAGTGTTCTCTAAATAACAATTCAAAGTAAAAACTAGCTGCTCATGAGGACTGCTTGTAAGCACTGAAACCAGTTAGAATGAAAGAAATGGCAAATAAAAGCAACAGCTCCTAATGAGAAAGGGGTTAATACCACTGAGTGCATTTACAATTATAATAACAAAATCAAATGCAAAAGACAAAAAACAATCTCTTAAAAACACTGCAGTCACACACACTTTTGGTTGCTTTAAATAAGGATATTTGGGACTTCCCTGGTGGTCCAGTGGTTAAGATTATGCACTCCCAATTCGATAACAATACGTTATGGGCAGATACTTTGAGACTATGTTAATATCCAGCTACTCTCAAACTTTTACATACTACTTTTAACATCCATTTATGATTGTTACTTAAATCAGTTGCTTGACTGCCAAATGGTGATTTTCTAATTCTACCATTTCCTCTATGTTTATTAGTCAGAATTCTACATTAAGGAAGAACTTCCCTTCCTCCTTCATTTATTTATCCTTATGGATTCTTAGATTCTTACATTATTTATGGGCAATAATCAATTACTGTCATTATTTATTTTGATGATGATACTGTCCCAGAGTTAGCCAATGGGAGTTCTTCCAGGCTGGCTGTGTCTCTTTGACATGTCACCATCATTTTGTTTTCTGAGCAGCTCTTTACTTTCTGGCACTATAAGATGCTCCAAGCTCATCTTCTATTTTTTCCTTGCCCCAGCCCGGGGATCAGTCATTTCTCCAAGGTTCCTTTTAGTAAAGAATGGTATTTAGAAACCAAGATCCAGCACTGGGTGTTCTCACTGTTAATAGGGTGTCACTGTTTCTATGCACTCTCAACAGACAGAGCTGGAAAAAAGATGTATGGATAGATGTGTTTATGAGTATCCACATACACCTATTTCTAGATCTATCTTTATTCTTTTTAAACCATGAGTTCATGCCAGTATGCTCAATTCCAATCAAGCATCAAGAGTTCTTCCTAGCCTTCACCCTTTCCACAATTATAACTCCCTTCTCCAATAGTGAGGAACTTGGCTCCCATTTTCCACAACACATTTACTAATTTACTTAATCCTAGTATAGAAAACTGTTTCAGAATTACAAACCCATGCCTCTGTGATGAAGGAGGGGGGAAAAAAAAAAGCCTGTTAACCAGAGTTCAGTGTTTATTTCGAATTCTTTTTGTCTTTATCCTGAGGACATAGTCCAAATACCGGGTTCAAAAGTTACTTACATTAGTTTTTTTTTCTCTCCCTCCTTCAGTGTGGTTATGTTAGTCATCCGATATAAAGTTCAGTTCATTTGTTTTGTTTGTATTCCACCTTTTGATTTTATTGGTGCTTGCTGTTTATATACTGAGTATGTGAAACATTAAACATGGTTCCACAAGTCAGAAAAGTATCCTCAGAAGAGTCACTATCCCTATTCCATCGCTTTCTCCTTATCCCTACCTATAGGGTAGGTATAGGTAGGGATATATATATCCCTACCCCCATAGCTAACCAATAATCTCTTTAATCTCAAATTCATCCATTCTGTGCTGTTTTTGCCCCAATGATTACAGTCCTATTTTCTCATTTCCTCTTCTTTCTTACACTAAAAGTAGTATATCAATAATACAGTAGATACTTTTGCACTTTGTATTCTTCACTGAACAATTTATCCTGGAATGCATTTCCCATCAGTTCATAGAGATGGTTCTTATTCTTTTTATAGCTGCACCACTGGGTGAATGTACCATATTCTATTCAACTTCTCTCTATCCTGTAGGTTGTTTCTAATGCTGTGACCTCATGCACATGTATTTTCATACTGTTGGAAGTACATTTTCAGGGTAAATTCCTAGATCTGGGATTACCGAGTCAAAAGGTAAGCACCTATGTAGTCAAATCAAAATCCATTTTATGTCTCCTGATATAATGCACTGAGAAGAACACATCATTTCTGTGCTATTCCTGCCCCCAAAATGAATCTAACCATGAAGAAACAAACTCAAATTGAGGGAACTCTACAAATAACTAACTTGTACTCAAAGATGTCAATGTCATAAAACACGAAGACTAAAGAACTGTTCCAAATTAAAGAAGACATGGAAACAAAGTGCACTGCATAATCTGAGATTTTCTTTTGCTATAAAGGGCATTATTGGGACAATTGGCAAAATCTGAAAAAGTTCTGCATATTACATTAGTAATATATTAATTTCTGATTTTGGTTATACACTATGTTTATGTAAGCAAGTACCCTTGTGTTTAGGAAATATACATGGAAGTATTTAAAAATAAGGCAGCATTGTCTTCAACTTACACTCAGATGATTGAGAAAAAAACAGTGCCTATACATGGAGGGGGAGGAATAAAACAAATACAGTAAAATGGTAGCATGTGGGAAATCTGGGTAAAGTTTTTTTAAAAAGCAACATCAGATATCATGTTGGCATGTATATCCGTACTTTCAGTACTGAACATTTACTAACTTGTATATAAATTCTTTCTCCTAGGAAAAACACCATCATATGAGGTGACAAGATAAATTGGCTGGCAATATTAAACTACTAATATATACAAACAACCAATTCTGTAACTATAATATTTTTAATTAAACTATGATTTAATGTTATTTAATGTTATGTAACCAATAAACAACTGGTTTATCACATTGATCTTATAAAACACTAAATCTAAAATATAATTTAGAAGGAACTCAAGTCCAATATAGCTCCAGCAGCACAATTTTAGTCAACTTCTATTTCTTTGCTTCTTTCAGAACCACACAGTAAATAAATATATATATATATATATAAAATCTTTGTCTATTTCATAAAGGCCTGAGAGACATTTTTCTTTGCGAAATAGAAATAAATCAAATGGCTACCAAGGACATCACTTTACACTAAGTTTCAATCCCAAACTCAGACTTCACGGCTCTACCCAAAGTAATTCAAGATCAAGGCCTTTCAAGAAGATTCAATGACAATTAACTCTACATTGTTTACAAGCAGAGTCTTTTACTCATTATCACTTTTCAGCAAGGAACTAATACCCTAAAGACACTAATATTTCTCCTCACCAAAAGGGGCAAATAAATAAATAAATAAACGTTCATGCAGCATCACAAAATCTGTTTCTATTTTATGAGATCAATTTTAATTTGAAAAAGGAAACTTTAAAATTTTTTAAATAATACAGCTTTAAGAAAGTCTCTTTCTGCACTCCTCCCCCACTTTAAAGTTAGCAATTTACTTTCCTCACTGAATTAAACAGACTAGTTTCATTTCAGAGCTTAGGAATGACCCTTGACATTTCAGCAATACAGATGAATTAAAAATCCCATCCCAGTAGGTAGCTGCCTGTCATCACTTTGCCTTCAAATGGTATTGCACCAAGGGAAAGCAGAATTCTTAATCTACTCAATAGAAGTATCCCCACTAAACTCCTGCAACTTCTGCATCCCAAGACACACACACACACACACACACACACACACACACACACACACACACACACACACACACACACACACGTTAAAAACGAATGAGTTTTAAGAAACCCTAGGTTAGAATTTCTCCTCTGACAAAAGCAGTCATCCTCTAAAAGAAAGTGTTCTTCCTTGAGTGCCTAACATTTGTATCTAGGAATTACAATGTCTGAGTCATCAGAAACACTTCAGCTCCTTGGGACTTCCCTGGTGGTCCAGTGGTTAAGACTCCGCCCTGCCAATGCAGGGGGCGTGGGTTCAATCCCTAGTCAGGGAACTAAGATCCCATAGGACACACAGTGCGCCCAAAAGACTAGGGAAAAAAAAAATCATTACAAGAACCATTTCAACTCCTACCAAAATGAGGAAATCTCTAGTATGTACCACCACTAGGAGGGGTACCTTATTTTTCAAGGCTAAGAATTCATTTGTAAATTACTCCGAAAATATAAAACAGTAATTTGCACACTAAAAATAAGTCTACAGTATAGTTTCAAATTCACAGATAAAATTTATTTTAAGTGATTTCTAATGCAGGTCACATGTTCAAGATGTAGCCACAGAAGAGAAATTCAGGAATCTAAACTCACAAACTTCACACAAAGATCAACTAACTTTAACACAAATGCATGTGCCTTGAAATCTGTTCTAGGATCTCTGCCCCAGGAAAAGGCAATGGAAAAACATTCACCAAAACGCAAATTAGGTAAAAAGCAATGTCTGAGTCAGCTCCAGGCTAACAGGTTGTAAGATTGACTAAAACTCAATAATTGAGAAATCAGCTACCCCCTACATAGCTCAAAATCTGACAAACTGCTGAATAATAAGTCAGGATGCTAAATAAATGAAGAACAGAGGCTGGGAAATTCCTCTCCTTAATTCTGTAAAACACGTATGGTCTTTTCTCAGAGCTGCCAGAAACCCCAATGGTTACTCCATTATTTCCAAAAATCAACGCTCAACTGATAAAATTTCCCCAACTCAAAATGGGATCAACATTCATTACCTAAATATCACACAAATGTGAGAGAGGAGTATGAGGCTGAGGGGAAAAGGGGCTGAAGACTTAAAACAGATCAGATTACATGTCAAGAAAAAATGAATAAATTACAAATTTAGTTTTAGAGGAACAAGACACAGAAGTAAAAGCAGCAAATTTATTATTTTACTTATTTTTAGATGGCACTGTGCTGAATGATTTGGATAAATTATTTTATTTACTCCAGAAACCCTAAAGGTACTAATATTAGTCTCCCTTTCCATACAGGAAACTGAGGCTCTGAGAACTTAAGAAACTTGACCTAAGACACATACCTAGTTTGTTAACTGAGTAAGAAAGAACCTAGAATTTCAAAGGTGCAGAGATTTGTTCACCCAAACCCAACATTTTATGGAGGAAATTAAGCCCTTAAGAGATTACAGACAATTAAAAGATTCCCCAGCATCACCTGAGTAGGGGGACCTAGAACCCAGATAGTCAAGGCTCTTTCCATTTCACTTTGTACAATGTTAAGATCATTTCCTAATGACAGAATCCACTCATCGTTTAGGGGCTGTATTCACCAATAAAACTTAAGACGTCTTTCAAAAAACTATGAACAGAAACGAGGAGGTCATGCACACACATATACTCTTAATAATATTTTACATTTTTAATCATGGATGTTTTATGATGTGTTACATTCATTTTTAAAGAGAAAAAGCCATCTCAATTAAGTAATTATAGCCTTAATTTCCTAATTTTGTAGCTCTTCATATGCATAAAAGGCAACAAGTAAATTTAAGGTGAAGGAAAGTCAGGGTTAAAGGCAAAGTTGTTTTTCAAGTTCTCCACTCCCAAATGTGTTCATTATATTTTTTCTACTCAAGATTACATAATAGAAAAATACATACTGAACACTGTAAGAAAGTGTCATATCTCAGGAGTCTTACAAAATAAATAAAACCAATTTGTACCATCCTGATCTCCTACAGAGAGAACTAGCTTCCGCTCATTAAGGTTACTATCCTTCTGCAGTCTCCTCTCCTTCCAATTACTACTGCGAGACAATCATAACAGAATGAATTTTAATTTCCCAGGAGTCAGACAATAAACAGCAGCTCTATTAAGTGTAGATGATAGTCACCTTAGCTCCATAAGCTAAGATTAATATAGTAACATTTGTATAGTAATGTTTGTAGCCTTACTATGTACCAGACACTGTTCTAGGCCCTGAACATATGTTAACTCATTTAATTCTCACAACTGTATGTGGTACTTTGTATGTCCCCAGTTCACAGATGGGAAAAACTAAGGTACCGAGAAGTTAAGTAATTTACCTAAGATTACACAGGCAGCAAGTGGTAGAGATGAGACTCGATCCAGGTCTGGTTCCTACCTCTCCAGAAAGCCTCCTCAAAGCCAGAGGCATGTTCCTCCCTTTCACCGGCCCCAGGTCACGGGCCTATCCCACTCTCCTCCTTGCCTGCTTCCTCTCTCCAAGCTAGCATAATGACTCCCCCACTCCCCATACTCAGGTAAGACATGTCCTCTCTTCCTGCCATCACGTCTACACAGTACTCTCATCAATCCTTCCCAAACTGACTTTTCCTCGATTCTGAATTCCCTTTGCATTTAAACGTGTTAACAGAAGTGTACACATAAGCTTATAATAGCCATCATTAATGGAGCACATACTACATACTAGACACATGCTAAGGATGTTCCCATAATTTAAAGGATTATGAAGACTGCGATCAGACCCATTTTACTGAAAAGAAAATTGAGGTTCAGAGAAGCTAAATAATATTTTCGCAATGTTCTCCCAGTAAATAAATAACACAGGAAGATCTAACACTCAAGTCTGTATGACTCAAAGCTCACACTCTTTCTCTATGTATAAATACACGTCTCTCATGCACACACGCCTCTTTTACTTCTTTTAAATCTAGAGTACCTAGATACAACACTATTCATAAAGGTGTTTCTTTAACAAATGAATTCTAGAAAATCATTAAGCAGACAGAAATTACGGTTATCTTAATGGTTTCTAATACTATTTCCAAAAACAAAAGGTTCCAATACCTTAACTAAATAATTAACTTACAGATTCAAATACATTTCGATGGTCCCTCCCCCCAAAACACTAAAGAAATATTTGTGGTTTAAATCTTTTAGGTAACACTATGTTTTTTTTGAACACTATTTATTAATACTGGAACCCAGGATTATTCTCTCACTCCTCACCAACCTCCCACCTCCCTCTAACTACAGTTTCCAAAGAAAGACTTGGCTATAAATTGTTTTGCTTTGCCATCAGTTACTTAAAGTATCTCTTGGCCCTATGAGAAATAGCAACATGACGGGCATCTCTGATTCTGCAGCTAAACTGCAGCTAAACTGAAAGGACAAGTTGCCCATCTCACCTCTTAGTGTGATTTTTTTTTTTAACCCACTAATGAGCATACTGTAAATGCTCACTACATAAACATCTCTTGCTGGATACAAAGGTTTTAGCAGCAGTTTTTAATACTTTGAAATAGTATAACAGCAATTATTGCTCATTTAGTCAATGTGAAAGGTAACAATCACATTTATGTTACAGTACTCGGTATTTTAATGTCACTAGAAACAGTAAGTGAAACGAAATACGCTATTCAAGTATGCCAACTGATAACAAATGGGTCAAACAAAAATATTTCACCAAAGCATCTTAAACAATACTCTTGATATACTGAGAGTATCTTTGTTACCTGTTATAACGCGATACCTTCATTCTCTCCCAGCATATGCCACACCTTGCAGGTTGACAAAAGCAGAGAGATAGCTGGGTTTCTCTCTTTTAATAGTCCCAAAAAAGATCACTCAAACCTCCTACCAAGAGCAAATCCTAAGAATCAAGAATTCCACCGCCCTTTCCTTTACAACCCGACTTTCCGCCTCCAGCTACCAGAGAGGATTGGGGGTGGGGGAGAGAGAGGTTGGAACGGACACAGAACGCACGACTCGGTCGGTCATCTCCCAGCCTGGCCCACCCCAAACTTCACCTTGGCACAGCGAGAGGCAGGAAGGCACCAGGAATACCGAGGAAATGGTCTCACCCCTATCGGAAAACATTCTTAACTTCCTCGAGGCCACCATTTCCCTGGGGCATTATCACACACTCCCACCCGGACGCATTACCTAAGAGATTACTTAAAAGAAAAGCACAAACACACACAAAGAGAAACACTGCTTGAAGCGGGCAGCTCCGGCTCGGCGTGCGCGAAGAAGCCCGAAGATCACGCGGAGCCGCGGCCAAGTTGCCACCGGGATTGCACCCACGGTGCAGGAGGCGGCCGGGGCGGCTGGAAACCCAGCGCGCGGGGCTCCAGCCCCACGCCCTACGCCCGGCGCCCCAGCCTCGGGGCAGGAAGCCCGGCGCTGCAGCGCTGCCTCTCCCGAAGGGCTCGGGCCGCGGCCGCAGCGAGAAGGTGGATCTGCGCTTCCCACCCCGCCAGCTCCGCCCTCCCGGACACATTCCTGAGAAGCCCGACTCCCCGGACGCCGAGCTGGGCGCCCAGCAGGCAGGAGCGGGGCGCCCCGACCGCAGGGCAGTAGGGCAGAGCCGGCCGGAGCCCCCCGCCCGCCTCCCGCCCACCCCCGGCCCGCGCGGCACCTCCGGGGCGGGGTCCCCGCGGCCGCCCCGCCACAGGTAGCGCGAGCCCCCGCCCGCCGCCGCCCCGGCGCCCCGGGGAAGGCCCGCTCCAGGCACCTGGATGAACTGGATGGTGAGCGCCGACTTGCCCACGCCGCCCCCGCCGACCACCACGAGCCGGTACTTCTCTTGGCCGGAGCCGTCCCGCCAGCCGGCCGCGGCCATGGGGACGCCGCCGAGCCCAGCCCGGCCACGCCGAGCCGCCGCCCGCCCTAGGCCCGGCTCCGGGGAGTTGTGCGGCCGGCGGGCTGCGGGCGAGCGGCCGGGCGGGGGTCCCGGGCGCCGGGAGCTGCTGGAGGGCCGGTCCGGGCGGCAGCGCGGCGCCCGGGCTGTCCGGGTCCCAACCGAGGCGCGGAGAAGCGAGGTGACCGCAGCGGCGAGGGGCTGCAGCGTCCGGGGGGCGCACTCCTGCACACGTCTTCGCAGCGCCTGCCGAACGCAGCCTCCAGCGCAGCTACAAATGGCCGTCTGGGGGCCGGGCCGCCAGGCTGAGGTGCTGCATATGCATGAGGGGGCGGGGAGGGGCGGGGCCGCGCTGGCCTGGGCTGAGATTCGGGCGCTGACGGAGGGCTCAGACCCCCTCAGATGTGCCCCTGCAATCCCTTGACTGTGAGTGCGTGTGTGCACGCGTGTGCGTGTGCGAGTGAGTGTGTGTGACAAAGAGTGTGGGAGTGGGAAGAAGATGGTAGACAGTGTGTGACCATAATTGTATATGTCAGGGATGGTCAGGGATTGTGGGGATAAAAAATACAGTATGTGAAGGCGTGTGTGAGAAATAGAGCTGTTGTCATCTTAATTCAGTTTGTGGGAGGGTAAATATCCTGTTTTAAGAGTACAGATGGTGACCATGACTGTATGAAAAACAGTATATGACAGTGCTTGAAGATTAGAGCTGTCACAATAATTGTGTGTGTGATATGCTTGCGGTGTGTGAGGGATGTCACAGAGACTTAATCACAGTGATTGAGGGTGAGTGGACAAGAGTATATGTGGCATATGTTGTATCAGGAGAGTGTCTTAGTGGCTGTGTGTATATGTGAAACATGTGCGGTAATTGTATTTGAGGGGTGTGAGTGTGAGAGATTAATTTATGCTTTTTTACACACTACATACCAGGCACTGTACTCAGTGCTACCGATCCTTTTATGAACAGTTCCCTGCCCTCAGGGAACTAAGAATCCAATGGGGAAACGGCCAGGACAACAGGCAAGTTGTCAGGCATAATGATAAGGGCTATAACTAATAGCTCCGTGTGGCCATGGGAGAAGCACTCACTACAGAGCTGGGTGGTCAGGGAAGGCTTCCTAAAAGACCTGAAGAATAAATAATATAGAGAGATGAATAACTGGAAGAAAAGTATTCCAGGGAAAGCAAACCGCATATGAAGAAGTCAGAGCGGAGAAGGTAAGCCATGTGTCACATGATTTTGATTGTGTTGGGGGAGTGTGCTTGTAAATTAAAAGTGATTATCTATGTGTATAGCAGTTTAACCAAATGTAGCAGGAATCACAGCTGTATACTGAGGCAGTGTAGGGCAGTAGATAAGACCATGGGCTCTGGGGCCAGACTGGATTCAAATCCTAGCTCTCTCACTACTGGTATCCTGTTGGAAGCTTACTGACATGTGCCTCAGTTTTCTCTTCTCTAAAATAAAGACCGTAAGACTACCTACCTTAAGGGGGTTTTTAGTAAGAATCAAATGAGTTAATACATATAAAGCACATAAAACAGTGCCTGGCATGTAGTAAGCATTTATGGCAGTTTTGGAACATGACTGCAAGCTCTTGGAAACAGCTTAGTGACTCTCTTGGAACCAGTAGAATGCAGCAGAAGAGATGCTGTATAACTTCCAAGTCTAGGTCAGAAGAGGCCACGTGGCTTCCACCTGTTCTCTTGGGATTCTCACTCTGGGAGAAACATCGTAAGAAGTTTGGCTACCCTGAGACTGCCATGCTAGAGAGGCCACATGTAAGCATGCCAGTCAAAGGTCTAGCTGAGCTCCTAGCTGACTGCCAGAATCAACTGCCAGCCATGTGCGACACCTTGGACACAGAGCTCTGTCCAGCCTTCAGATGACTGCAGCCCCTGCTGGCGTCTGGCTGCAACTGCATGAAAGACCCCAAGCAAGAGCTACCCAGGTCAGCCCTTCTTGACCTACAAAACCATGAGCAAAATAAAACAATAAACTGGTTGTGCTTTTTTAAACTTTTTCTTTGGGAATAAT
The DNA here is from genome assembly GCF_964374135.1 of Grampus griseus. Taxonomy (NCBI): domain Eukaryota; kingdom Metazoa; phylum Chordata; class Mammalia; order Artiodactyla; family Delphinidae; genus Grampus; species Grampus griseus. The sequence continues at coordinate 69,318,488 of NC_139002.1, forward strand.
TTCAATCTATAAAGTATAAAGACTGACTATTTAGACTGGGGGAATAAGGTATTGGTCCTAAAGCAATTATAATGAATTCCTTAGTATTCTGTGCCTCTGCGTCTGGTATAGGAGCACTCAGGGGGTTCTGAGCCTGATGATAGTTTGACCAGTAAAAGAAAAAGAGGATAAGGTGGTAATGAATACAAGCTTGTGTGCACATATATATTCAGTGACTAGAGTTTTCAGGGAGAAACTTATTTTCAGTAGAACCTATTTCAATCCTTATTTGCTGAGCTTCTTCTCTGCCTGAGTCCTGACCAAGATTTTCTTTCCTTCCTACTCTGTACCACTGCAATCTCTGTGTACAGGACAATTCCAACACTGCAGCCAAGCAAGCAAACCCATGCTGTAGAAACCATGTGTTGGTTGCCTCCCAGGCATCCGTTTCTCCTTCCTTTCATACAGTGCCTCCTAATTTTCTCTCGGTGGTTTGAGAGTGACTGACTCCCACCTGCAGCTCCAGGGATTTACCCTAATTCACTGAAGATTATCAGCCCCCACTGGCCACAGTAATTAGCTGATAGATGGGCGTATGACCTAGGTGAAGCCAATCAAGGACAGATTCAACTACAGAATCAAAACTACAATGAGATACCACTTCACACCCACTAGGATAACTAGAATCAAAAAGACAGATAATAACAAACGTTGACAAGGATTTGGAGAAACTAAACCCCTCATACACTGCTGGTAGGAAAGTAAAATGGCGTTCCTGCTTTGGAAAACAATCTGACATTTCCTCAAAAAAGTTAAACATAGAGTTACCATACGACCTGGAAGTTCCAGCCTTAAGTATATACCCAAGATAAATTAAAACATGTCCATATAAAAACCTGAAAGTGCAAGTTTATAGCAGCATTATTTATAATAGCCAAAAAGTGGAATTAACTCAATTATCCATCACCTGATGAACAGATAAATAAAATATAGGGTATTCATACAATGGAATATTATTTTGCAATAAAAAGGGATAAAGTACTGATATATGCTGCAACATGGATGAATCTTGAAAACATTAGGCTAAGTGAAAGAAGCCAGTCACAGAAGACAACATATTATATGTTTCCCACTGCATGAAAGGTCCAGGATAGGAAAATCTATAGAGACAGAAAGTAGATTAGTGGTTGCCAGGACTGAGGGGGAAATGCTCTGTGACTGATAATGGGTATGGGGTTTCTTTTTGGAGATATGAAAATGTTCTGGAATTAGATATCTATGATGGTTGCACAGTTCTGTAAATATACTAAAAACCATTGAACTATATACTTCTTAAAGTGAGTTTTATGGCATATGAATCAAATCTCAAAGCTGTGAGGATGAAAGATTCAATTGCAGGGTTTTATTTGAGCTACTAAGGAAATGTCTTTTTACTTCAAGATATTCCTCATGTCAACTCTACTCCTTTATTTTTAAAAAATTTAACTCAAAGTCAAGTGTTCAGCAAGGAAGAAGCCCACATGTTCAACTCCACGTAGACATTCTGTCCCAAAATGCTTTCTTGCCCTTACAAAATATCCCAAAAGCCTACAGCAAAAAGAAATTCTCCTGCAAAACAAACCACTGAAGACAGGAGTATCTGGCAGAGAAAGAACTAGTTGTCATTCATGCCAATTAAAGATGAATTTTCATCTTAATCTAAAAAGTTTCTTTCTCAAGTAGCTAAGAGATAACAGGGAAGTACAAAAATCTTCATCAGAAGAATGACCCAGAACCTTGGAAAGGACACTAGAGATCATGCCCCTAATCTTACCGAAAGAAATCCTGTGACTAGGGAAGGAATTTCTCTCCCAATGTCACCTAGCAAGTTGTTAGCAGGATACAGGTCTCCTGACTCCTATGCTCAGAGCACTATGCCCCATGCCAAGCTGGGTGTTACCCAGAATCCCACAAAGCCTCATAGCACAGAGACAGCGTGATGCTGCCCATCAAAAGAGATGTTGAATGTACCATTTTGATTTCAGTGGAGTGATGGTCTGGCTAAAGGGGTGTCAAGAGACTTCAGTGGGCAGATTCAGGGTCAGATTTGGCCAAAAGATATGTTTTGAATACAATTTTTGAATTGGTTGCTGATATTTTAATTTAGAATATTTCACAAACAAATCTAGATTTCTAACTCTTCCTGAAAAAATTAAATGGAACATCTACCAACACTGGGCCAGCATTATCATAGGACAATGGCTAAAGGTAAGTACAGGCTGCCCTTGAGAAGAGTATGGATGTTCCTGCTCCTCAAAGTAATCAGCACCCTTGTATCACACCCCACCCATTTGATGTTACCTGTCTGGCCTCTGTGGGCTTTAAGAGTTTGCAAATCCTACTACTATATGCCAATGTTCTCCACCTAGAATGCACATTTGAGTCCCCTGTAGTATCTTAAAATGAAGAACCTAGGCTCCACCCCAGACTTAGTAAATAGAAATCTCTATTTGCAGACCAAGAATGTGAATTTGTGTATTTAAATACCCAAAGCGAAATTATTAGAGAAATGCAAATCAAAACTACAGTGAGGTATCACCTCACACCAGTTAGAATGGGCATCACCAGAAAATCTACAAACAGCAAATGCTGGAGAGGGTGTGGAGAAAAGGGAACCATCTTGCACTGTTGGTGGGAATGTAAATTGATACAGCCACTATGGACAACAGTATGGAGGTTCCTTAAAAAACTAAAAATAGAATTACCATATGACCCAGCAATCCCACTACAGGGCATATGTCCAGAGAAAACCATAATTCCAAAAGACACATGCACCCCAATGTTCATTGCAGCACTATTTACAATAGCCAGGTCATGGAAGCAACCTAAACACCCATTGACAGACAAATGGATAAAGAAGATGTGGTATATATATACAATGAAATATTACTCAGCCATAAAAAGGAACGAAATTGGGTCATTTGTAGAGACGTGGATGGATCCAGAGACTGTCATACAGAGTAAAGTAAGTCAGAAAGAGAAAAACAAATGTCGTATATTAACGCATATATGTGGAACCTAGAAAAATGGTACAGATGGACCGGTTTGCAGGGCAGATATAGAGACACAGATGTAGAGAACAAACGTATGGACACCAAGGGGGGAAAGTGTGGGGGGGTGGGGATGGTGGTGTGATGAATTGGGAGATTGGGATTGACATGTATACACTAATATGTATAAAATGGATAACTAATAAGAACCTGCTGTATAAAAAAATAAATAAAATAAAATTCAAAATAAATAAACAAATACCCAAAGTGACTCTGAGACACCACCACAGTTGGGAACTCTTGGAGGAGAGTAGACTCACGCATGTCCACTCTTTTTTTTTTCAGGACAAACAATGACCCTCTCATCTGGAATGTTGGTTACTCATCATCTCTAAAAATTACCATTGCCGAAATACCATTCCTGGCCCATCCCAGAGAAAGGATTTGGGGGTGGAGTGGGGAGGGAGGTGCTGAAACTAAGATTCCCCTGACCTCATCTACAGCTGAGTCAGACAGAACCCAGGCCTGGTGACCAAAGAGGGCCAAACTCCCAGATCAGAGAGCATTCGAATCTCATCACAGTTAATGGAAGAGCACCATCCACTTATTTCCTTAATAGGCCCCTGCTTCTAATGTGAATGAATGGCTGGTGGAGAATGAAACAACCCAGCAGGAGCTGCATGCATCTGAGATGAGACAGACGCACAAGTCTATTCCTTGTTTAAAGATCATGCTGCTAAGAATAGAAGCTGAAACACAGGCTGGAGCGTGTGCACACACAGCCCTAAGGAAGGCCACAACAGAGCTGGAGGAATCCACAGCTTAGTGGAGGATCATCAGAGAATCAGAGCCTTAAAGCAGAAAAGGGACCCTGAAGTCATTCCCTCTAATGCTCTCCTTTTATAGATGGGGAAGCAAAGGCCCAGAGAGAAAAGAGCACTCCTCACCATTGCCTAGAGATAGAGCAGAAGCATGACTGGAACTCAGATTCTGTCTCCCAGCCTGTGGCCTGACTTAATGTAGTACACTGCCTTGGGAGCCCAAGAGTCCAGAAGGGCCAAAGTCACACCACCCTTCTCAGGCATAACTGCCAGGAAGAATCTAGCAAGGGTGTCCATTATTGCATTTTTTTAAATAATGAAAAATCAAAAACCACCTAAATATTCAACAATGGGGACTTGATTAAATAAATAATGCTATAGCCATAGTATAGAACACTATGTGGCCATTAAAAATATTTTTTATTTATATAGGAAAATGAAAAGAGTGGGATACAAATCAGTATATACAGTATGATTCCAGTGTTACATATATATATATATAAAATAGCTACCATTTACTGAGCAGTTACCATGAACCTGGCACCGTGCTAATCACTTAAAACGTATTATCCAATTTAATCCACAAATCAACCAACTGAAGTGGATTCTATTTTTGTTTGTATTTTACAAAGAAAAGCTTCGGCACAGAGGTGTCCTATAGCTAGTAAATTGAAGAGTACATATTTAAACCCATGAGGTCTGAGCTCCAAAGCTTTGTATTTAATCATTATTAATAGATTTTTTTAAAAAAGAAAGGCAGGATATTCAGTTATCTTAGGTTATTTGCCACTTTTCATTTTTCTGTATTTTTTACCTTTTTTTCCTGCAATTTCACATTCCCTCCTACCCCCAGCCCCTGATAACCTCTAGTTTACTTTCTGTCTCTATGAATTTTCCTATTTTAGATATCTCATATAAGTGTAAGTATACATGTGTTCTTTGGTGTCTGTTTTATTTCATTTAGCATAATGTTTCAAGGTTCCTCCATGTTATAGCACATATGCATGCTTCATTCCTTTTTATGGCTGAATAGTATCCTATTGTATGGATATACTACTATTTGTTTATCCATTCATCTCTGTTGATGAACATTTAGGTTGTTTCCACTATTCGGCTATTGTGAATAATACCACCCGCTATGAACATTTGTGTACAAGTACCTGAGTTCCTGTTTTCAGACCTTTGGGGTATATGCCTAGGAATGGAATTGTTGGGTCAAATGGTAATGTTATGTCTCTTTGAGAAACTGCCCAATTGTTTTCCATAGCAGCTACACCATTTTACATTTCCACCAGCAATGTGAGAGGGCTCCAATTTCCTTACATTTTCATCAACATTTGCTATCTTCCTTTTTTTATAATAGCCATCCTGAAAGGTATGAAGTGGTATCTGATTATAGTTTTGGTTTGCATTTCCTAATGACTAATGATGTTGAGCATATTTTCATATGCCTATTTGCCATTTATATATCTTCTTTGGTGAAATGTTTATTCAAGTCCTTTGCCTATTTTTTTTAAATAAATTTATTTATTTTTGGCTGTGTTGACTCTTCGTTGCTGCATGCGGGCTTTCTCTATTTGCGGTGAGCGGGGGCTACTCTTCGTTGCAGTGCACGGGTTTCTCATTGCAGTGGTTTCTCTTGTTGCAGAGCACGGACTGTAGGCACGCAGGCTTCAGTAGCTGTGGCACGTGGGCTCAGTAGTTGTGGCTCGCGGGCTCTAGAGCACAGGCTCAGTAGTTGTGGCGCACGGGATTAGTTGCTCCGCGGCATGTGGGATCTTCCCGGACCAGGGCTTAAACCCGTGTCCCCCACATTGGCAGGCAGATTCTTAACCACTGTGCCACCAGGGAAGTCCCTTTGCCTATTTTTTAACTGGTTTGTTTGCCTTTTTGTTGTTGAGTTGTAGGAGTTCTTTATATATATATTCTGGATATTAAACCCTTGTCAGATATGTCATTTGCAAATATATTTTCTGTGGCTCTTAATCCTCTCGATAGTATTCTTTGATGTACAAGTTTTTTAATTTAATGAAGTCCAACCTCTATTTCTTTTTAGTCAAGAAAAATATAAGATTATGTTTATGAACAATTTTTAATGATATGGGCAAAGCAGAAGCCAAAATTGTACCTATATGATTGAACTATGTAAAAATAAGTGGTAGTTAGATAATCTGGGAGACTTAACTATTCCAGGAAGATTGAGAATCAGAGTCAATATATAGAAACTACTTATGTCATTCTCCATCAGTCAGGTTGAACAGTGATGGCTGCTTTCTCTCTTTCTTCCCCGCAGCAGCTTTCCAAAGAGAGACATGCCTGCTGCTCTATGGGGACTGAGTCCTGAAAATTGAGCTTCCTCTAGCACCCAGGCCTAGTTTATAGGGCTCCAAACAGCTCTCTCTTTCACCCACACCCCTTACCAGGACTGTGACTATGGCTGTTTTAAAGACTTGTGAAGAACTCAGGAAAGACCGAAAGAGTGGCAGAGAGAAGAGCGAAGTCCTTTCTTCTTTTGAATAAGCTAAAACATCTCTAGCTTCCAGAACAAAAAGATACAACTTCAAATGCAGCTATATGGATTTAGGTTAGACAGCTGGTAGAACCTGATAATAAGGCAAGGTAGACAGCGCCTAGGAAGCTTTTTAAAATGCAGTGGTTTCTAAGCCCTGTTCCTGTCCCCACAGAATTACACTGTTTCAGGAGAGAACTGAAAGGAAATGCTTTGTGATTGCAATCTTCCCTCCTGTGCCCCATGGGACATGGGATACTTCTGTCTCCTGCAGCTGCAACACCAGTGGTCTGGTCAGAACAAACAAGGTTTTCTTTTTGGAAAACTCAGGAGCCCTGGAGTGAGAGTGTGAGACATGGCATCCTAAATGCTAGAAAGGGAAGGGACTTGACAGGTCTACTCTACCTCCTATATTAGTCAGTGTGGGGGCGTTAGGGGACCCAATAAATAACAGCCCTCCTCCCCACCCAAGTTTTGAACCAATTGAGAAATAGGACACAGAAAACCGATAGATGGAGATCCAAAGGTCAGCTTTGTTGCTGATAAGACACAGACTGGAGGATATGGCTTAGACGTGAGGCCAAGTAGGCTTGCTTACACTGTTCCCAGAATAAATGTACCATTGAGTTATAGGCAGGGCTGGAAAAACTGCAGGCCTCATCTTATGGGGCTCTACCTCCGTAAAACTTGTAGCACATAGAGGAACACAGAATAACTGCCCCTTTCAGTCAGGCTGACTCCCAAAGAAAACAAAGGAAGGAGTTAAACAGAGCATGCCCACACCATTCTTCCAAACTCAAGTGGATAGTCAAGTAGAAATCATACCTTCTTTGTGGAGAAGGATAAATAAGGGATGCGGAGAGAGGCTACTCTGGTGATTTTCAATTTTAGTGGGCATCAGAATCACCTGCAGAGCTTACTACAACACAGATTTCTGGGCTCCACCCCCAGAACCCTGATTCACTGGGTCTCTGGTATGGTCTGATAAGTCTTATTTTTTAACAAGTTCCCTGGTGATGCTGATGCTGCTTATCTTGGGACCACACTTTGAGAACCAGTGCTCAGAGAGAATCTCTCCGCTTGGAAATATAAGGAGGAATAAATGATTCCCTTGACCATAAGGACTTGTTTGGTTGCCGGTGACAGAAACCCAACTCAAACTGAAATAAAAAGAACTTATTGGTTCATGTAACTAAATGATACAGCTGTTGATCTAACTGTAAGGACGGCTAGACTCAGAGACGCAGATGGTATCGTCAGGACTCTTTCACTGTCTGTATCTCTCAGCTGTGTTTGTCCCATATGACTCAAGTCTCAAGCTGGATTTGCCCTGGTGTTGGCAAGATGGCTCCACTTATTTCTCTTCCCCTGAGTCAGTGTTTCTCAAACTTCAGCATGAATCAGAATCACCTGGAGGGCTTGTTAAACCACAGATTGCTGGGCTCCAACCCAGGAGTTCCTGATTCAGTAGGTCTGGGGTAAAGCCCAAGAATTGGCAATTCTAACAGATTCCCAGGTGATAATATTGATGCTATCTCAAGAATGGAGAATGGATGCTGGAAAGACTCAAACAATAGATGTTCACTACTCTTTGTTTTACAGATCAAGAAACCGAGAGGTTACATGGCTGGTCTGTTTTATCCCATTTAGAAGAGAACAGTTTTTCCAAGGATACATTGGTTTTGAAACAAGAAAATCTGACATCAAATCCCTACTGATAAACTGAGTAGTTTAGGGCAGGTTACTAAACCTCTTTACTCCTCTCTTTATTGTTTTAAAATGGGAATAACTGTGACACCTATTCATAGGGTAGGATGAGGGTGTGTTGATTTACTGGAACATGTAAGAGTCCTTTATATTTAGAGAAGTGTTAGATAGACGGTGAGTTTTAAATTATTTTATTTTAAAAATCAATGTGGATTATAATAGACCTGAAAATTAAAACTACATGGAGTCACTATTTTTTGTGTTATTAGTACTATTTTTCCCTTATACAATTGGCAAGATCAAATATTTGATAACACTTCATGGAGCAAAAGTCAGGGGAAACAGTAATTTTCATTCATTGTTAGTTGAGTCCAGTCCATAGCCTGTACTTTCAATGTACTCAGGGACTCAATGCCCCCCAAATTTCATCTCTTTGCCTGAGGAATTTTTCTGTGGAAGTCCGTTCTGGCCACCAGAAGGCCAGACCAGGGAATTAACACCTACCCCTCTATTCGCTATTCGTATCTCACACCCCCATGCTCCCAGAGCAGCCTTCAGCCAATGACTCTGGGGAGATGCAGCTTCCTCACGTTTGTTTAGGAAAATCCAGAAGCAAGTATTCTGCACCATTTCTCATCATTTCCAAGTGGGATTAAGTTTCAGTCACATACTGTATTAGCTGGTTTCATGATACCTCCCTTCAATGGTTGCCTTCCTTTCCCTGTTTCACTCCCCTTCCCCTCAGCTTTCTGGTGTTTCCTGAGCCTTCCAAATACACTACTTGCACTAGAATTATTGTCACAGAGATATGCTTTTCTGGGGGAACCCCAACCAAGACGTAAACATTCTTTGGGAGTGGGCAATATCTAGCAAAATTACAAATTTACATGCCCTTTGACCTAGCAAATCTGATTCTAATAACTTATTTAATGGGTATATGCATGTAGAAAATAACATACATGAGGCTGTTTACTGAAGCACTATTTGTGATAGCAGATAGCAAGAGACTGACACAATTTAAATGTCCATTAATTCAAGACTGGTCAAATAAATCAAGGTACATTCATACAAGGAGATACTATGCAGAAAAGAAAGAAAAAGGAATTCATACTAACTTGTAACAATCTTCAAGATTTACTTAAATGAAATAACGGACAGTACGTATAATGCACCACCATCTGTGTACAACGAGAGCGTATATAAATGTGTAGTTAGTTGTATCATTGACTTTTTTATTTCTAGGATAAACAAGAAACTGGGAGACTATTCTTATATTATCTATTCAGAAAAACAAATTAATTAGTTAAAAACTTCTTTAAAATGAATGTGGAAAAAGAGTTTTACACTCAGAAAATTACTTATTACTCGTTTCAGAAACACATTTATTTTTAGAGTTAGATACTGTAACTACAAACACTACAAATTGCAATATGTCTAGAAAATGTTTATCAACAACCACCTAGAGCTTTAAAATGTATAGACAATGTGTCAATTAGCCAGGGAGATATTTTTTTTTAAAAAAGGAAAGGAAAGACAGGGAAGGTACTGAAGAACCCTAAGTCACACTTGGGGATTTTGAAGCTCTCGTTATAAATAACATCTCCCCTGTCCTTCAAACTTGCTATGAGCTGGGAGCTTTATATGCACATTCTCTTGTGTTCACTGCAGCTACTATCACCCTAGTTTTACAGATGAGGAGACTAAGGCTTGGGGAACTGAAGGGACTGGTTAAGGGCCACATAAGTAGAACCTGAATTTGATCCCAGGTCTCTCTGACCCCAGGGAAAGATATATGCCAACATCCTCTCAGTGCTACCTATTAAAGATGCAAACCTTGATAAGAGCTTTGAAAAAAGGAATCATATTTTAGAGTCATAATACCCCAAGGTCCAGGCTTGAAAAGACCCTAGTGAGCAATAGGGAAAGCCGTTTCCTCTTTGGCCTTTCTGCACAGATTTTCATGCCAGAGCCAGAGCATAGGGACCAGCAAGGGGGTTGTTGATTCATACCTTTCTGTGACTGGAGCATACCAGCATCTGGGGCCATACTACAGGGCAGCAATGTATTAAAACTAATTTGGAAAATATTTTTTGACAATTAGTTTTGCCTTCTCAGTCCTTTACACAGTGCCTGGCACATAGAAGTTTCTGATAAAATACTTGTTGAGTGAATGAATGAACCACTAACTGGACAGCATAGTGTGAAGTGATGCAAGGAAGTCTAAAGGGGTAAAATACAGTTCCAAGTTATAACTCAGTTGAGGAGACAAGACAAAAATACCGCAATATTTAGGTAAGAGTAGAAGACAGGCCTAAAAGTAAGGCCTCAGTGCCAAAGGAAGCCTGAGCTATAGGAAATCAGAGGTGGGAAACAGCCCTTTAGGCTGATGTGATGGGAAGATGACATATATAGATAAGCAGAGACAAAGGGCGTTCTGGAGAAGACAATTTTTAGTGGAGATGTGGGATAAGCCCAATATCTTGATGCACGGGAAAGAAGCATAAGATTTGGAATTAGATAAGACCAGGGTTCAAATCCCACATCTACCTTTTATTGATGGGTACAATTGCTCAACCCCTCTAATAAGGATAATAATGGGCTTCAGGACCAGGCAGAGACATTCAGACAATACAGCCCCCACAGGTGGTCATTTTAGATGACTGGTCTTCAGGATCTTGTCCTTCCTTGAATGCTTGCCTAAAGCCAGACCAGAGAGAAGGAAGACTATGAATAGGAGAAAGGAAAGATATTTTCCTCTAGGCCCCTGAGATCCCCCAGACCTGGAGCCAACTGGAGAATGAATGGGAATTGGCGTTCTCAATGGACAGACTCAAGCTGGATGGAGCAGCTGTAGCAGAAGGAAATCCCCCATTGCTGCTCCTTGACATCATCTGAGTCTCTGCCAGTCAGTTCCCCAGCCCCAGGGGTCACCAAGCCAAGCTCCAGGCCTGGCCTGAGACACCCAAACCCTCTCCTGCACTGGACCTCCGTTTCTTTTCCTTGTCATCTTGCCCTTTGAGTCTCTACTTCTTTTCCTTTTTCACTCTTTTTTTTTTTTTTTAATAAAGCAAGTTGATTTACAATGTTGTATTAGTTTCTGGCATACAGCGAAGTGACTCAGTTTTATATATATATATATATATATATATATATATATATATATATACATTTTTTTCATATTCTTTTCCATTATGGTTTATTACAGGATATTGAACATAGTTCCCTGCACTATACAGTAGGACCTTGTCGTTTACCTATTTTATATATAACACTGTGTATCTGCTAATTCCAAACTCCTAATTATCCCTCCCCCACCCCCTTTCCCCTTTGGTAAACATAAGTTTGTTTTCCATGTCTGTCTATTACTGTTTTGTAAATAAGTTCTTTTGTGTCATATTTTAGATTCCACATATAAGTGATATATGGTATTAGTCTTTCTCTTCCTGACTTACTTCACTCAGCATGATAATTTCTAGGTCCACCCATGTTACTGCAAATGGCATTATTTCATTCTTTTTTATAGCTGAATAGTATTCCATTACATATATATATATATGTATATCCTCTTTATCAATTCATCTGTAGATGAACATTTAGGTTGCTTCCATGTCTTGGCTATTGTAAATAGCGCTGCTATGAACACTGGGATGCATGTATCTTTTTGAAGTATAGGTTTCTCTGGATATATGCCCAGGAGTGGGATTGCTGGGTCATGCGGCAACTCTATTTTCAGGTTTTTAAGGAACCTCCATACTGTTTTCCATGGCGGCTGCACCAATTTACATTCCCACCAACAGTGTAGGAGGGTTCTCTTTACTCTACACCCTCTCCAGCATTTGTTATTTGTAGGCTTTAATGATGGCCATTCTGCCTGGTGTGAGGTGATACCTCATTGTAGTTTTGATTTGCATTTCTCTAATAATTAGGGATGTTGAGCATATTTTCACTTGTCTATTGGCTATCTGTACGACTTCTTTGGAGAAATGTCTATTTAGGTCTTCTGTCATTCTTTGATTGGGTTATTTTTTTGTTATTGAGTTGTATGAGCTGTTTGTATATTTTGGAAATCAAACCCTTGTTGGTTGCATCGTTTGCAGATATTTTCTCCCAGTCCGTTGGTTGTCTTTTTGTTTTGTTAATGATTTCCTTTGCTGTGCAAAAGCTTATTAGTTTGATTAGGTCCCATTTGTTTATTTTTGCTTTTATTTCTATTGCCTTGGGAGACTGACTTAAGAAAACATTGGTACAATTTATGTCAAAGAAAGTTTTGCCTATATTCTCTTCTAGGAGTTTTACGGTGTCATGTCTTATATTTAAGTCTTTAAGCCATTTTGAGTTTATTTTTGTGTATGGTGTGAGGGTATGTTCTAACATCATTGATTTATTTGTGGTTGTCCAACTTTCCCTACACCACTTGTTGAAGAGACTGTCCTTTCTCCATGAGTCTTCACTTCTCTTTGTTTCTATTTCAGTATCTATTTCAGCTTTTCTGTCTCTGTTTCAGTCGTTCCCTCTCTCTCTGTTTCTAACTCAATTGTCTAAAGTTCTTTCTCCATTTTACTCACATTTGTCTCAATCACAAGCCCCGGCTCCCTGCACAATATTCTTTGTATTACTAAAACTCAAATCAAAAATGAAGAGGCTTGGCTTATTTACAAAAGCATATCAATCTAACACTCAGTGTGATCATTTAGATTCATACCTTTATACAATACTCAAAAATATATCTCGGGCTTCCCTGGTAGCGCAGTGGTTGAGAGTCCGCCTGCTGATGCAGGGGACGCGGGTTCGTGCCCCGGTCCGGGAAGATCCCACATGCCGCGGAGTGGCTGGGCCCGTGAGCCATGGCCGCTGGGCCTGCGCGTCTGGAGCCTGTGCTCTGCAATGGGAGAGGCCACAACAGTGAGAGGCCCGTGTACCGCAAAAAAAAAAAAAAAAAAAAAAAAAAAAAAAAAAATATATATATATATATATATATATATCTCAGATGGATAAAAGAGTTAAATAGATGAAAGCCAAATCACAGAAAAACTGGCAGGATATTGAATTCCCTATTTATCAGACCTTTGGAGGAATAATAACTTTTCAAGCATTGAAGCAAAGAAGAAATCACAAAGGAAAAGGTGAACAGATTTTACTATGTAAAAATGTGAAGCTTCTGTGCAAAGAAAAGTAACAAAAGGAAGATAAAATAGAATAATGTTTGCAGTAAATATTCAAAGAATTAATATATAAATTATATGAAGTTGATATCATTAAAAAGAAAAATTAAATCTTGAATAAACAGATCCCTTCCATAAATAGAAATACAACCATAAATCAACATAAGGAAATGTGTTTAGCTTCATATTTTCAAGTATGTGCAAATTAAAACACTAATAGGAACCATTTCCCTGCCATTATACTAGCAAAAATTAAAACAATGAGAATACCCAGTGCTTGTGGTTAAGTAAAGTTACACGATTCTTTTGGAACGCTCTTTTGCAATAATTATCAAGAAACTTTAAACTGTTTGTACCTTTGTCCCTTAATTCCATTCCAAGGGGTTACTCCTAAGGCAGCAGATTTTAAACTATGCTCCTTGCAACCCTAGAAATTCCACAGAATTGTCCATGGGACTGCTAGGAAAGGTATGTTTTAGGCAGGGTTTGGATCTATAAGCAAGAGAAATTAACCCTGGCTATCTTAAGCCAAAAGTCAATGCACTGAAAAAACTCAGAGGTTCACAGAATCAGTGGGAAGCTATACAAGCAGGTTCCAAAAGCAGGCAGAAAACAAGACAATTCCAGCAGGCTAGGGAGCTGGAACCACACTACACGTCTCAGAGCGAGCAGAGTCCGGTGCATGCAGCCCTGCTGCTGAGAGGAAAATGACCTCAATCACCCCCATACTGTCACATGCTCCTGATTCAAAGACATAGAAAAGAATGCCTAATTGAGCCTGAATCACATGCCTTGGGTTTTGCAAGAAAGCAGGAGGTGGGGGTGAAGAATATCCATCTTTGGCTTACCAGTAGGAGATGGGAATTCTCTCCCAAGTCTCCACACATATGGGGAGTCTCCCCAAACAGAAAACTTGGGTATGAATTGCAAGATGATATAGGTGCTGGACAGTTGGAAAGCAGGAAATACTTTCTACTGGGTGATGGGGTGTTGACCACATAAAGCTCTAAGCCCCCATCCTCACTTCAACTAAAGCAACTCCACATTTATCTGCTTTCCGAATAGGCTTCCAGGCAAGATGTTATTTGCAGGAAGCTTTCTGAAGCTTCAGCACATTTGAGAAGCCCTTGTGACAACACCAGGAAGGCTGGTTTAAGGCACATTACTGTCTCTTTTCTTCTTTGCTGCCTCCAAATAAAGAGGTTGGAAAGATGCTTTTGTAGCCTCCCTTGCAGGTAGGGGTGACCTTGTAACACAATTCTAGCCCGACAGACCTAAGTCTATGTCTACTGGTGGTGATTCTGGGATGATAAAAACAAAATGCAGACCTGAACCAGCGTTACCTCTCCCTCCTTTCTGCCTTGTATACTGATTTTATGATTAGAGCTTCAGCAGCCATTTTGAGAACACTGACATGAGAAAAAGGCCAAGGGAACCAAAGCCAGCAGTCTTTTGCCTTTGAGTAACTTATTATATGAGAACGATAACCCCTTATTTGAAAGGCCATTTAGAGAAGCCTTCTTTTCCTTGCTGCTAAAAACATTACTAATTGAACACCGAAGAGAAAAATCTAAAAAAAGTAAATATATATACTGATAAGCTGTTCATTACAGAATTTTCCAAATTGTTTTTTTTTTTTTTTAGAAAAGCCAGTAAATTTAAATATTTAACTATAGGAGATAGTTTAAACAAACTGCAGTCTACCCACTGGATGAACTATTATGCCCATGTTAAGCTGGATAAATATGAAGTCTTTATGTGCTTATGACAAAATAACTCAAACACTAGAACACATAATTTATCTATGTTACTGTACTATACATAAAAACCCAGCTACCTATAATAGCTGCTATCACTTTTTTTTTTTTAGTCTCACTGGAGCTCAGGTTCCTTACCTTTTTTACTTTTAATTAAAGTACAGTTGATTTACAATGTTTCAGATGTACAGCAAAGTGATTCATTTATATATATATATATATATATATACATTCTTTTTCAGATTATTTTCCATTACTGCTATCACTTTTTAAGGAACTGGATCACCCACAGCACCTGCTGAGCAGAGTAGCCCAACAACCATGTTCTGTGCCATTTGGCTCTATGACCCCTCCTCTCCATACAGCCCAATGGCTGGAGGCGGGGAAGGGGCCAACATCCACTGAGATACTTTGTGTAAAACTCTGCTCAAACAGGAGTAAACTGGACCAATAGGTTTCTCATCCCTGGGTCCTGGTGCGCATGAGACCCTGTGTGCACCCTCCAAGAGTGCAGTTTCTGTTTCCCCCAGTCCTGTGGAATTCCTGCAATCAAACCTCCCTGGCCTTCAAAGCCAGATTCTCTGGGGGCTCCTCTTCCCGTGGCCGGACCCCCAGGCTGGGGAGCCTGACGTGGGGCTCAGAACCTTCACTTCTGTGGTGTAATTAATTTCCAGTTTGTGTGTTGCCCACCCTGCAGGTATGGGATTTGATTTTATTGCGATTGTGCCCCTCCTACCATCTCGTTGTGGCTGCTTCTTTGTCTTTGGATGTAGGGTATCTTTTTTGGTAGGTTCCAGCGTATTTTTGTCTATGATTGTTCAGCAGTTTGTTGTGATTTTGGTGTTTTTGTAAGAAGGGTGAGCTCACGTCCTTCTACTCCGCCATCTTGTCTCTGTCCAGGTTTCTCATCCTTTGGAGTTGGAATCGGGGGAATACTAAGAGACTCAGGCAAACCATATCAGGGGCTGAAGCTTAAAGGACATGTAGATCACGAGGTCAAGTATGGGAATGAAAGGCTGTGAACATGTGTGTTGTCTGGAACTGGAAAATATTAGGCTGAGAAAAGATACAGAGCAGAGTGTGAGGAAGTCAGCGGTGGGGAAAGGAGAGAAAGAGACGCAGAAAGAAGCAAAAGCACAAAGAGTAGCTAACTGAGGTAAATGACAGAGTGTTGGCATGGATATCAGGAGGTCCGACCAAGTTCTGGAAAGCTGCCTGAGATCTAGAACAGCTTCTCCAGCTCCAGTCCAACAGACTTACCAGATTCCAACCCCTTTTGCTGAATTTTGGTGGGACTCTTTTCCCTTTTAGCTAAATGGTTTCAATTAGACCCTGAAGCCTGGATGAGTGTGCATTCCTGGGAATTATAATAGCCTAACACAGGCATAAACACAATCATGTAAAACTCCTCTCTGAATATGGACAGGAACGTGAGCAAAAAAAAGCAACTGATTTGTCAGAGAAGGAAGTTTGTGGGTGATGTTTCTTTTGAGGAATTCATTATTACTGCTCTAATATTGTTTTTACAGTAAATAAAATTGAGTTTTAAAAGCACTGTAGAACTGGAGTAAAGCTTTATATGTGTGCGTGCTGTCTGACCCTGCAATACTACTTCCAAGAATGTAAGAATATAATCAGAGATAATGCATCAGAATGTTAAGTTCTTGAATACTCATCACAGCATGGCAGAAAAAAGAAATGTAAACCACTAAAATGCCAAACCAGAGTATTGATTAAATCAATTATGATATATCCATAATGGGATGCTGTACAATCATTAAAAATCATATTGTAGAAGAATATTGGTTGACATAGAAAATATTCATGATCTACTGCTAAGAAGAAGAAAAACAAACAAGCAAAAACAAAAACCAAAGAACCCTACAAAATAGTAACTATTCTGGTGATTTTTTTTTCTGTAGAGAAAACAATGTATGCTATTATAAGCATAAAATATATTAATATGGAAAGACAGATGCTAACATGTTAACAGTGGTCGGTCCTCAGGTTGGGAGGCAGGGATAATTAGAAGAAATTTCTGTATGTTTCCTTCATGCTTTTCTCATGTTTTCCTCCCTTAAATATTATGGAGGATTAGGGAGGTGGGTTTTATTTCCCCCATTTTTTTTTTTAAGAAAAACCTGCTGACTGCCCATATGCCTAGGAAACCATTGCCACAATTCCCAACGTTCTCCACAGCTCTCGAGCTTGGGGAAACCCAGGGAACTGCTCCCAGAGCCAAGAGCGCAGGTAATGACAAGGAGAGAGGAACAGACGACAGAGACAGAGGCTGGGCAAGTCAGAGGAAACGCAGGCCGCAGGATGGCGGGGATGCACTTGGAAGGGTGGCTCTGGAAGGACCCAGGGCTGCTGACCTGGGCTGCTAACAGGCTGTGCTCACAGAGGTATGATGCTTTAAGTCTGTGAAAAGCCCAGCCAACTAGGGGAGGCGGCTCTGCAAGCGCCCCAACCTGCTGAAGATGGTCTTGAGCGCTCAGAGCCCGAATAAGAGCTGTAAACCCAGCGGGGCTCCGGCCAGGCCCCTGGTAAGGCAGGCGTGAGCCTGGGAGGTGGGAACCATGTGCTGCAAGCTCAGAGCCTGGGGCATGCCTCACTCCCTACTGTCGTCCCCTCCGTCCCCACCAAGGCGGGTATCTGTCTAGTTTTACAAACACAAAAGCAAAGCAATTATGGTGACACTTGTCAACTGAAAAAAAAAAAAAAGCACAGCATGAGGGTTGTGAGTTAAATTTTATTTGGGGCAAAATGAAGAATATAGCCTGGGAAACAGCCTCTCAGAGAGCTCTGAGGAACTGCTGGGAGGAGGCAGGGGTGGAGATCAGTATGTATGTGATTTTTGTGAATAAGGTTACGTGCAGTCAAGCATGCATTTGGGCAGAGAGTTGCTGCGACTCATGAGGAGCAGATGTCTTCATTAATGATCTTAGTGCTTTTCTAGGTATGACAAGATGCAAGAATTGAGCTCATAAATTCTTCTCCTGAAAATATCTATCTGAAGGCCTGTTCTGCCAGTTTTTCCCAGAGCACAGAGTGCCTCACTCTTGATCTGAGCCCTGAACTCCTTTCAGGATGCGTTGAAGGTCAGCGACTGCAGTGGCTAGTGACTAATCCTCGTAGAAGAAGATGACGAGTGACAATTTTTCATCCACACACTGAAGAAATATGGAAACAGAAGTCAGATTTAGGTCTGACTCTCAACTCATTCAACCATGAGCAGGTCCTCTTGCTGCTTCATGCCTCAGTTTCCCATCTATGACATGGGAATAATGATAATATTTACCCCAACAGGTAACTCTGCATGTTATTAATGAAGACAAAGAAATGGTGTAAGAAAGGATATGTGAAAACTGCTTTGTAAATTATGAAGGACTAAGCTAATGTCAATCCCTGTTCATCAGATGTATGCCTTCTAGTTCTCTAATTCTGAATGTGATTTGTATATATCATGGTACCTCACTGCCTTCCAATTTCCACAGCTTGCGATGGAAAGCTCCACAGAGAAACGATAATTTAGACGTAGAAAGGAAATCAGATCCCAAGCAAAGGAGAACACATACCTGCTAATATAAAGATCAGTACAATTTCTGAGACTGAGGTTTGAATTCAGCTCTGAGTTTTAAAATCGAGAAGATGTAAAAGGAACCATTTAGGGGAAATGGAATGTTCCCTAAATCCACATTGCTCAAGTAGCAGTCATTGAGGTACCACTCTCCCATGTTTTGCTGTATCTGTATGCCACCTGTACTTTTAGTAAATGAATACTTTAAACAAGTCTAACAAAAAAAATTTCCTAAGAAAACATATAACACTCCTTTAAGTGCTTGCCTTATATTTTCCTTAATATACTGTACAGAGCCCATCGTGCCATGTCCACACTGCCCAAGATCCTAGATCCCAAAGATCACTGGAGATAACTCCCCAGACCATGCCGAGGAGAGCAAGGTCCAGCAAAGGGACCAGACTTGCCCAAGGTCACATATCAGGTTGATATGTGGGAGGGACAGGTTGAGGCTTCCTGACCTCCAGGCCAGTGCCCTTGGCTCCCCTTTACCCACTGCCTTTCTCTGAGTCCCTCCCCCCACCATCCTAACTGACCCCTCAGTCAGGGTCTGTGCCTATGAGGTCCCATTAATGAGCCCATGTCTGATTCTGAAAGAAGGTGAGTTGATGCAATTTCGGTGACTCCCAAAACCACCTGGGATTCTTTCCTGGTCTCTTTCCCTAGATCGTGAGAACCAGGAGGGGAACAGCCATGATTCAGGCGGTTGGTGCAGAACAATAGGAGTGGAGGTGGAGTCCTCTAGACCTCTTGACAAGTGGGTGGTGAATGAGCTTGGAACAAATCGTACAGGATGAAGAGAAATGGCCAGAGGAGGGGAAGGATTTCCGGGGCTCAGAAGTTTGTGTCCCGAAGGAAAGCACCCAGCAGAGGAGGCAGCCCAGGGTCCCCAGCTGAGGCTGAGCCAGCTGAGAAAGGGAGGCTGTTTAACCTGGGCTCTCAGAACGGTTCCCTTTCCCCATTTGTCCACCTGAGAGGATGCCTGCTGTCATATGCCCTACGGTGCTATATGAGCTAGCAGAGCCCCATGTGGGTCCCAGGGACAATTTTATCAAGGACTGCAAGGTGATATGAAACCCAGGCAGGTCCCCTGGGGCCAGATGGGGACATGTCCCCTTCACGCAGATGCCCCCGCCCCAGGACCCCTGCAGAGCCAGTGAGCAGTGCTGCATCAGACTAGTAAGAACAACCTGCTGAGCTCATCCAGAGCTCAGCTCTAATACAGATTCGGGCTGGGAAGAGGGGTACAGAGACTCCACTAAGCCTAGTAATCACGCTGCCAACGCTCAAGGTGGACATGGAGGTGCCTTTTCGGCTCCACTTGGCCTCTGCCAGGTGTTGCTCTTGGGAGACAGAGGGATGAAGGAACAAGCCCTGGGTTAGGAGCCAGCAGGCTAGAGTTCTTGCTCCGGCTCTGTGTGATGTCAGGCAAATCCCTTTGACACTCTGGGCTTCCGTTTCCTCATCTGCACGATTATTTTCTTAATTCTTGTCCTGTTGCAAGAATTAGGAAATCTAGGTTCTGAGGTCAGATGGACTTGGTTTCTAGTCAAATTCTTCTAGTCAAAGGAGCTCAGAGTTCAGCAGAGGACATAGACAAAGACAGACAATAGAGACTGGCACAAAAGCAGTAATCTTGCTTCTTGCTCAAGCCTGAATAGACAGTCAGTAGCAGAGTGAGGACTAGAATGAAGGATCTGGACTCTAATGTAAAGACACATCTAACAGATAATCATACAAATAATTAATGGAATAATTAATTATAAACGTGATAGGTGCTGTGAATGAAAAACAGAGGATGCTGCCAGAGTACGAAACAGATTATAACATGACAGAGAAGCCATGTTAAAGATTTTGGACATTCTCCAAAGAGTCATAGGAAATCATTTAAGCAAAACAGTGATGGTGAGAGTATGCTGCAGTGAAGACTGGATTGGAAAGACACAACAGTAGAGGCATGGACACCTGTTAAGAGGCTCTTGCAATAATCCAGACAAGAGATGGTAATGGCATGGGTTAGGGTAGTGAGGACAATAGACCAATGTGGTAGAACCATCAGGACTCAATAACGGATTTGATATGAAAAAGGGAAGAGAGAAGAAATGTTAAAGATGTATCCTGAGTTACTGGAATGAGCAATAGGGTAAATGATGATGCTATCTACTGGGATTGGGGTATGAGAGGAGGGGCAGCTTTTGGGGGAGAAGACCTTTAGTTCAACTTTGGTGGTGTTGGGCTTTCCTGTTGTGATGGTGGTTGTTTTGCTTGTTTTGGTCTGGTTGTTTTGTTAAGTTTGCCTGTGAAATTGAGAAGGCAGTTAGATATGTAAGCCTCTCAGTCAGAGAGGAGGGGGCTTCAGAGTCAACCCAATATGGCAACAGAAGCCACAATGGACAGAGAGAGGCAGCCTGCCTGGCCCTAACACAGAATAGGGAGTAGATAGAGCATAGGCTTTGAATGACACTCACTGGTTTCCACTCCCTCTTTACCATCAGCCATGTGACCTTGGGCAAATTGCTTCATCTCTCTGAGCATAAGACTCCTCATTTGTGAAATGGAAATGATTTTAGCATCCTCACCAAATTATCATGAGAATTACACTATAATACAATTAACAGTTCAAAAGACTTTCATCTGCTATATGTGAGGATATTTCAGACAAGCACCTTGTACTATATGTTAAAAGCTTGGTGTGAACTCTAATACCCAAACAATGTTTTTTTTAACAAAATAAGATATCCAAAGCACTTATCACAGTAGAGAGAGAGCATAGCTTAGGTTTCTGCAGCTATTTTAGAGATAGACAACCCGGATTCAAGCCTGGACTTACCACTTCCAAGTTGCGTGACTTTGAGCAATTATTTACTGAGTTTCCTTTTCCGAAAAATTGGGAGAATAATGGAATCAGCTTCATGAGTTTGTTGTATGGATTAAATGAAATAATGATGTAAAGTACCTTGCATTTACTATGTGCTCAAAACATGCCAATTATTATTATTATCTGTAATAGATTGTCTGGCACACGGTGAGTATTCATTATATTTGTTCCCCCGCATCCTCCTTGCCATTCCTCCACCCTCCACACATCCATCTGCACACATTTCAGGTGCACAGGCCTTACGCAGTGTCTGCTTACAGAAGAACCAGAGCTCTCTAAGTCCTAATTCCTCACGGCACCCTGAATTCAGCTCTCTCCGCAGCAATCTATTCTCCCCCTTCATTCAACAAGCACAACAGATAATACAGGACATTGTCACGTTGTTCTCAAGTACCAGCTCCCCTCCCTCACTGGGAATGTAAGAGACAGAGGCTCTAGGCCATATGCTCACATCATCAGCTGTGTTTCCATGACGACCAGTCCAGCATAACTAGATGTTTCAGCAGAGATGAGCTGTTACACCCAGCTCCCCATAGAATGTAGCTGACTAGCTATTATTATATTCCTTGCATTGATCTAAGGGCTAAAGCAGGCTAGATATGGCTCTGAGGGGTGGCGAAGTTTGTGTTTGCATAAGTAAGAGACTGAATTTGGGAATGCATTTGGCTATCCATTGCAGCAGTAAATGCTTTGGCTGTAATAAGTTAAAAGAAATCCGAAACAAAAATTGGGTTCTAAATGCCACAACAGAGGAAGGTACCTATTGCTATGTGAACCAAACAAAGATACAGACCTAATTCTCCCTAAGAGGAATGAAGAAGACTTCATTTTAACAAAAACTTTGGCATTTGTTAAAATGAGGTCTTTAAAAAAAAAAAAGAAACGTACTCTAAATGTATCAGGGTGCTTTCAACTGCAAGTAGCAGAAAACCTAACTAAAGCATTTTAAATAATTATGATATTTGTTATCTTCACGCTCCAGAAAATCTAGCAGTAAGCCTTTCCAGGGCTGGTTAATTCAGTGGCTCCGGAATATCACCAGGATCCAAGTGCTTTCTGTCTTTCCTTAGCATGTCTGCAATATCTGCAATATGTCCCGTCACGGTTAAGAGATAACCAAAGCATTTCTAGATATCACAAGCAGACATTTCATCTCCAAAGAAGAAGAGCATTTGCTCCCATGCATCTTTTTTGTGTAGTGAGGAAAACCTCTTCCAATACTCGCCCTGCAGACTTCCTCTCAGGTCCTGATGGCATTACTTCATCATGGATTCAAAGTCAAGGATTTGGATTTTTATCCTGCAGAAAATGGGGAACCATTAAAGGATTTTCAGCCAGGTGATGGAGTCATAGACTTCTGTTTTCGATAGATCACTTAGAGAGTCATATGGAGGATGGAATAGAGGGATGGATGGATGAGAAGCAGAGAGACCTGTTAGCAAACTGTTGCAAAATCCATATAGGAGATGATGAGGTCTGAACTAAGTTAGTGATGGTAGCAATTGAGGTGGGAGATAGGAAGATAAATGGAGGGAGTTGGAGCTGTTAGATTATCATGATATTAGACACAGATTGGCTAGAATGCTACTTAGATTTCTTATTTTTGTATCTGAGTAAAAGAGTCTTACCACCAACTGAGCTGAAGAACATCACAGGACCAAATTTGAGGGAACTGATGATTAGCTCAATTGTGTAACTATGGAGTTGGGGGACCACAGTATATCCAGGTAGCAGGACAATACAGAGGCTGGAAGCTCAGAAAAGAGATAGGGAGCTGGGGTCACCAGTATGTGAGGGGTTGGTGTAAATCAAAGGAATGGATGAGGTCACCCAGAGCAAAAAGGGAAGGGTGCCAAGGACAGACCCTGAGTGAACAGCATTTAAGGAAAGGGCCATGGACAGGAATTCAGTGAAAAAGATGGATCCAGAGAAATCAGAGAGGTAGAAAGAGAAGCAGAGAGGGTGGTGTTATAGAAGCTAAAGGAAGAGGACTCCAAAAGAGTGTAACATCTTACAGAGGAGCTAGGAAGATAGGGGACTGGTTTAAGCTTTAATAACACTGATACATTCTCTTTCTACAAGTCTGGCTGTGAAGGGGAGTGGAGAGATAATGTGATGACTGAGGCAGGTGGGGGAGGATTTTATAAATGTGGAATGAGGCTTGAGCATGTTTATAGTCTCAGCATAGGAGCCTAGAGCCAGGCAGATGCTATCGTTGCCCTGCCTGACCCAGATACAGGACAATTTTGGAGCAGAATTCCAAAAGCTAGAGTTTTCTCCTCTCCCAAGGCCATTCCAGGGGTCCCTAGGGATGGCTGCTCAACAGGGGGCTGCCAGGTGTCCCTCAGTCTCTGTTCCTTCGATGACATTCATCGACATGCCTGTATTGTTCTTGGAAGATACACGGGAATCAATTATGGTCTCCACTTAATACTGGCTTACTGAGAATTATGCAAAATACCAGCTGTCTCCCAGATCACCTCATTAGTGCCTTGGGGTGGTAATTTCATGGAAATGACTCTGAGGCAAAGTTGGGCTGCCCAGCAGGGAGCCTTTTATGGTAGGCATCTGTCTTCTAGATCTTCTCTGCCTCCTTTGGGGCCAGCTGAATCAATTGTCCCCAGGCCAGACTCGGGGTGGGGGGGGGCTGCACCCTCAGCTTCCCTGCTTCCTTCAGACTCAGAGGGCCCTTTGCCCTGGCCAGTCACTCACTGTCCACCCCTTGGTGGCACAACTTGGACTAGAAGCAAAGAGTAGGGGACTGTACCTTGGGAGGGTCAGGAGTATGTAACCTGGAAGAGACACAGAAAAGCTGTCAACACTGCAGAGATCCCATCAGAGCCTGGGACACCCAACACTTGCCTTCACAGCCCCAGTGGGACATATTTTGAGGTATTGGCGTCTCTAGAGAAACCATCTGCTTCACTCTAGGAGTTTACTCCCAGAAGCCATGTTACTGCTGCATCACCCTATTCACCATCCCCATCATTGGGTAACTGGTCTAGGGTGGACATTGGGCCCAAGAACTTTTCCCGTAATCGTTTTCATTGCAGAATTTCAGTGCTCACCACTGTACCTAGCACAGAGTAGGAGCTTGACAAATATTTCCTGAATTCATTTTTACCTTTGCATTTACCACATCCTAGTTGCTTTACCAGGAAGGATTTTTCTCTATCGTTTTCATTTAGCTAATGCCTTCACATCTTTCCAAGCTCACTCAAAACATCATCAACCCCATGAAAGCTTCAGTGATTCCCCACCTCTGATCTGTACTGTAGTATTCAGAGCTAATCTCTGAGGTAGAATTTTGCACTCTGTATTGCAAATATTTTCTTGCTCATCTGCTACTTTGTCCTCTCTTTCTCTCTAGATAGATAAATGATAGATAGGTAGATATATAGGTAGGTAGGTAGGTAGGTAGGTAGGTAGATAGATATACAACCTAATGCATTTGAGACTCATCTATGTTGTACGATGTATCAGTACTTCATTTCTTTTTATTGTTGAATAATATAACGCATTTTATTTATTCATTCTTCAGTTGATAGACATTTAGTTCGTTTTTGCTTTTTGGCTATTATGAATAATGCTGCTATTTACATTCATGTACAAGTTTTTGTGTGGATGTACATTTTCATTTCTCTTGGAATAGCTGGGTCATATGGTAACTCTATGTTTAAACTTTTGAGAAACTGCTAGACTGTTATCTAAAGCCCTGTACCATGTACATTCCTATCATCAGGGTGTGAGGGTTCTAGTCTCCACATCCTCAGGCAACACTTATTATTATCTTTTTTATTATAGCCATCCTAGTGAAAAAGAAGTGGTATCTTATTGTTGTTTTGATTTGCATTGCCCTAATGATTAGTGGTGTTAAGTATCTATTCATTTGCTTATGGGCCATTTGTATATCTTTGGAGAAATGTCTATTCAAGTCCTTTGCCCATTTTTTAAACTGGGTTATTTGTCTTTCAATAAGTGTTTGATAACACTTATTGAATTGTAAGTGTTATTTATGTGTTCTGAATGTAAGTCTCTTATCAGATGTACTTTTGCAAATATTTTCTCCCATTCTGTGGGTTGTCTTTTCATTTGCTTGATGGTGTCTTTTGAGGTACAGAAGTTTTAAATTTTGATGAAATCAAATTTATCTACTTTTTCTTTGGTTTCCTGTGCTTTGGGTGTTGCATCTAGAAAGGCTTTACCTAACCTAAAGTCATGAAGATTTATTCTCTTTTTTTTTTTTAAATGGAGTTAGATTCTTTATTACCCAGGGCCATCTTTCAAATTCAGCCCCCGTTTTCTTTTCTTTTTTAAATAAATTTATTTAGGCTGCATTGGGTCTTCGTTGTTGCGCATGGGCTTTCTCTAGTTGCGGCCAGTGGGGGCTACTTTTTGTTGTGGTGCGTGGGCTTCTCATTGCGGTGGCTTCTCTTGTTGCGGAGCACGGGCTCTAGGTACGTGGGCTTCAGTAGTTGTGGCACGCGGGCTCAGTAGTTGTGGTGCACGGGGTTAGTTGCTCTGTGGCTTGTGGGAACTTCCCGGACCAGGGCTCAAACCGGTGTCCCATGCATTGGCAGGCAGATGCTTAACCACTGCGCCACCAGGGAAGTCCCATGAAGATTTATTCTTACGTTTTCTTCCAGGAATTTTATAGTTTTAACTCTTACGTTCAAGTCTCTAATCCATTTGGAGTTAAAAAGGTTTAATCTTAAACTCATTATTTAAGATTATAGGTTGGGAACTTGATCGTTTAGAGCATAAGTAGGGGAGTGAAATCTAGCGTGAAGATACCTCTTCTCCTGAATAGGGGGAAGGCTTCTCCAGCATCAGTGTTTTCTTTCAAAGTGGGAGAGTTTGGTTAGTGTGACATTCTCCATTTATTTATTCTGTCCACAGAAAGTGGAATGACTTAGTGATTCATAATCTGGATATGTTTGATTCAGTGACATCTTCTCTCCTAATTTTTCTTGGGTGAGAGCCTGCCTGCAGGGAACAGGAGTTCTCCTCTGCTCCTCCCTGTTGTATGTCTTACCTGGGCAGCACCCCATATCTGCAGGCAGCTGTGGTCCAGCACTACCTCCACTGAATGGTGACTCTGCATAATTTTGGAGTTCAGTTAGCAGACTTACTTGGCTCTGTCAGCTGTATGTCCCAACTTAGCCTTTATCACCAAAAAGGTGATATTTTGCCTACCATCTATCTAACTTATTCTTTGTTTAATTACTCAATTTGTTTAGAATCCAGACAATGGGACAGGTTCTCTGATTGGGCCACATCAGAGACTCTAATAATCCTTTTCCCTATTTAAGCCTCTAGTATTGGGAGATGGGCAAGAAGGAAGGAGAGATTGTCTTAATTTGACTGGCCCTAGCTATAGTCCTCCCTCTGTTGGTTATTGTTGCTTCTCTGGCTGACAGTGATGGTCCATTGATGACTTCTGTCAGGCAGATTTCTAAAAGTAGGCTCTCTCATGGAGAATGTGTGGGAGTTCTTGGAGGGAACTGCAGGAACATCCCCACTAGAGAGTGGTCTGAAAAATCAGTCAAGAGTCCAGTCAGGAAAGAGACCCCACATTCAAAAGAGTAACTGAAGAGACTTTAATGAAGAGACTGTTGGCAGAGGAGTGGACAAGGTTAAGGGAGCCAACCAGGACTGCTGATGCACCCAAGGGTAGTCAGGGGGAAGCCTGTACCACCACTAGGTTGGAAGGGATATGGGGAAGGAATTGTTAACCACGGAAGAGGGGACACCCGAATGCTGTGGCCATAGGAAGATGAGGGAAGTTATTGTAAAACAGTGGCCCAGCATGGAGGGCATTGGGACAGGGGGATAAATATCTTTCTTTCCTCCCATCCTCTCATCTCTTGCTAGTGTGTCCTATTGCCCAGACCCAACTGGAAACCAGAGGGCAAAGGAGACTTGTGATAATGTCCATAGAAGTAAACCTCCCAGGTCACAGAGCAGGGCAGGGAAGGGTAGGGAATGGAGCTGGAGAGGCAAGTGGACAAAACGCAGCACATATGACATGGGAGGTGGGGCTCTGCTCTTCCACACCCCTCAGCTACCACTATCAGGGTGACAGCAGCAGTACTGCTGTCAAAGTGCTTATGTCTAGTGCATATTCTGATTAAGCAGCAGCCATGCCATCCAACTTTGAATATCAACCCTGAGCATACTTTACAGCTTCTTAATGCTGGGGTTTCCTGTCTGGAAGATGGAACAACAATAAATGGATAGAACAACAGGTAGAACAACAATAAAAAGGATCAAGCCCCCTGACTCTGTGATATTCACTTGACCTTCAAGGAATTCACAGAAACTTTCAGCTCTGAGCAGTGGGTATGCAGACTATTCCACTGCCCCACTTCTTCTCTCTGGCCTGCCATCCCTCTCCCATTTTATTCTCTCCTGCTCAGACATGAGATAGTTCAGTAATCTACTGCCTAGGCAGATGTCCAACTATAGAATAGAATTCTGGTCTCTTCTTACAGGCAACTGTAATGTTTACAAATGATTCTTTTGGGGCTCCCCCTCCATGCCCCAGCATGAGGCTTCAGGTAGACAAGAAAGAACCCACTCACCTTGAAGAAATGTTACAGTCTCCACAGGCCAACTACCCTCAAGAAATCTCTGCTGTCTTCCCTACTCTATATTTTAATATATTTTGGAAAGAAGGGTGTAGTAGTGGAGAGGTGATAGATGGTGGCAGCAGGGCAAATTCTGTACCAGGAGAAGATCGAAAGGTATGGGGGTATACCTCCAAATGTAGGCTGTTCTTTTTAGAAGGTGAGATATTTAGTTATTTTCTGTTTTTTTTTTTTTTTCTCCAGCTTTCAGCTTTAGTGTGACTGCAGGGCAGTAAGAAAATAACTACTAACATCCTATTAAAAAAATAATTCCTGGGAATTCCCTGGCGGTCCACTGGTTAGGACTCTGTGCTTCCACTGCAGAGGGCACAGGTTTGATCCCTGGTCAGGGAACTAAGATCCCACAAGCCTCTCAGTGTGGCCAAAAAAAGAAAAAATAAATAAATTCCTGCTCTTGGCAAAATTTTAAATACTGTAAATATAGATGTAATATAGAAAGTACAAAGCTCCCATAATCACAGTTCTCTGAGAAAACACCAGTGCTAGCAGTTTGATAAAATTCCTTTAGACTTTTTTTTTACAATGTATATAAACTTTATTAACTTTAAAAAACAGGATCTCATAGTGTAAATACTATTTTGTAACTTTCTTTTTTTCACTCAACAGGGTATCCTAGACATTCATAAGTTTTCTCACTGTCAAAGTATGGAGTTAAAAGTATTGAAAGGGGGGGCTTCCCTGGTGGCGCAGTGGTTGAGAGTCCGCCTGCCGATGCAGGGGACACGGGTTTGTGCCCTGGTCTGGGAAGATCCCACATGCCACGGAGCGGCTGTGCCCGTGAGCCATGGCCGCTGAGCCTGCGCGTCCGGAGCCTGTGCTCCGCAGCGGGAGAGGCCACAGCAGTGAGAGGCCCGAGTACCGCAAAAAAAAAAAAAAAAAAAAAAGTATTGAAAGGGGGAAAACCAGAATGTAGTGTTGAATCAGGATTGGTGGAAACTGATGAATTTCAACATATGTAGAAATAAATATACTGTACATATAAATGTCTGTATGTGTGCTTACACTCACACACACACACACATATATACATAAGTATATTCCCTAGCTGCCCATTCTTAGGGTCTGGAAGGAGTGATATCCCAAACACAATGAGCATAGCTAGCACTCAGTTTTTGGTTTCTAAAAACCATCCTCCACCAAAAGGAAACAGGGTTCCTTGGAGAAATGGTTGATTTAAGGGCTCAATGAGGGAATATACAAGATGAACCTGGAACCTCCTTTTGTATAAGGAAAATAAATGCTCAAAAAACAATGGGGACAGGTAAAAAGGACATAGAAGCAAGCTTGAGGGGACCCCCACCAGGCAAATCTAGAATAATTTGCACATCAAAATAAATAATGATAATAATGGAGTATAGGGGGCTTCCCTGGTGGTGCAGTGGTTAAGAATTCGCCTGCCAATGCAGGGGACACGGGTTTGAGCCCTGGTCCAGGAAGATCTCACATGCCATGGAGCAACTGAGCCCATGCACCACAACTACTGAGCCTGCCCTCTAGAGCCCGTGAGCCACAAATACTGAGCCCGCATGCCACAACTACTGAAACCCGTGTACCTAGAGCCCGTGCTCCGCAACAAGAGAAGCCACTGCAATGAGAAGCCCGCGCACCTCAACGAAGAGTAGCCCCCGCTCGCTGCAACTAGAGAAAGCCCGAGTGCAGCAACGAAGACCCAACACAGCCAAAAATAAATAAATAAATAAATAAATTTATTTTTTAAAAATGGAGTATAATCCACTATATAAAATATAAACGAGTGCATACTGATATAAATAAATAAATTGAAAACTTGATGAAGGATAGTATATTTGTATGGTTACAAAACACATTCCCACAAAATACTTATTAGTTACAAAAAGGAGAATTGTTGCTCAATGGATAGTTTCAGTATTGCAAGATTAAAAATTTCTAGAGTTCTATTGCACAACAATGTGCATATAGCTAACGCCACCCTACTGTACACTTAAAAATGGTTACGTGTTAAATTTTATGTTATGTGTGGTTTTTTAAAACCACAATAAAAATACTTATTAGTTACGAAGGGAGAGAGTACTTTTTCAGTGGAGAGGTCTGGCAGACACCACCTTAATCAAGTGATCAAAGTGATCATTAGTGATGGAACAAATTGAAACCCTATACCACCTGATAGGATGCAATGGGAACACAGCATCATTCCTGTGATATATATGCCAAAGCTGAATCTCGGGCAAATCTAAATTGAGGGACATTTTACAAAATAACCGGACCGTAATCTTCAAACGTGTCAAGGTCAGGAATGTCAAGGAAAGATGGAAGAACATTGTCAGACTAAAGGAAACTAAAGAGACATGACAACAAAATGCAACATGTGATTCTGACCTGGCATGCTTTTCTGTAGATGATCTCATTGGGACAACTGGTGAAACTTGCCTGGGTGTAATGTGTCAATGCTGAGTTCTTGATTTTGATGGTTGCATTGTGGTTAAGTAGGAGATTGTTCTTGCTTTTATCTTATTTTAATTTTAAATATTTATTTATTTGTTTAGGCTGTGCAGGGTCTTAGTTGCAGCATGTGGATTTCTTAGTTGCGTTATGAATGCAGGATCTAGTTCCCTGAGCAGGGATCAAACCTGGGCCCTGTCTGTTGGGAAAGTGGAGTCTTACCCACTGGACCACCAGGGAAGTCCCTTTTCTTGCTTTAAGGAAATACACACTAAAAGACTCAGTGGTGCTGACTCATCATGTCAGTGCCTTCCTCTCAAATAGTTCAGGGGAGTAAAAGTTATTCCACGTATATTGAAATTCATCAGTTTCCACCAACACCTACATAGGTATTATACTTGCAAACTTTCTGTAAGTTTGAGATTGCTTTTAAAAATTACTATTCTTCTGGCGGAAGAAAAGAATGTGGCACTAAAATGCTGATTAGAATCTGCCTAGGGGCAGGATTGTTGATAGAGGGCTTCCCTGTAGCTTCCCCATAGGCAGAAAACTGGCTTGTTCATTGGAGGATCTCATTCCTGCCTTCCAAAGCTCCTGGTGTCTTTCCAATTCCTGAGGGTACGTTGTATGATATGGCAGGGAAAATCAATTTACTTCTTGTCAGGGTCCCCTCTACAAGTTCCTCTGCCTTAGTTTGGCTTCTCCCACAAGCAGAGCCCGAGACAAGAACCTGAGTGCAGAAGTTTATCTAGCAGATGATTCCAGGAAGAAGGAGTAAGGAAGCGGAGAAAAAGAAGTCAAGGGAAGAAGGAAAGGCCACCTGCTTTCTCTAGTTCAGACTGTGTCATTAAAGATGCAGTTTCTGTTTTTATTGACCTCATTGTTTATGTGGGCTAATTTCTAAGTAAAGAAGAAGAAAAAGGCCTTGACTTTTCTATCTTGTAATCAGAAGTCTACTAATTGATGCTTGTAATTTATTCAATACTTGCACTGCTGTAAGAAGTTCCCAAGCATTGTCCCCAGCCCTCCTAGGTCTCTCATTTCCCAGGGTTTCTCTGGCATTGCTGGCCCATGAAGTGGGATGCTCATCCTAGGCAAACCACAGGTTAGGCTCTTTCCATCCAAGAAGGAACACATTACAGGTCCACAATTTTCACAGAAGCATGTCAGCTCTGGTCCTGATGGTTTTATATTTAAGTCTGTGGATAGCCCTATAGTTATCAAATGGATGCCACAAGCCCCTACCAAGAAGCAAATCTTAGAACTGAGTGCAGACTATCTTCTTACAAGAAGCACAGTTGAAATAAAAAAGCCCAGATGAGAGAGACTGAGAAACAAATGCACCACTCTCAGACAAGGTCAGATCCTCTCTTACACAACATTCTCCTGTGTAGCATTTTACAATATCACGATTAAACAACTGTGAAGTCAGTTGTCTGATGCCTAGCCCTCCTCCACTATAAGATAAGCTCTATGAAGTACAGATGTGTTGTCATCTAAAGCTGTTTCCTCAGCACCTAATAAATAGTTGGATTCCAATAAATATTTGTGTAGTTTGTGCTTTCAATTGCAAGTGACTGAAGCCCCAACTGAAATTTGTTTTCCAATACATTTAGAGGTAGGGTAGGTTCCCAGGTTGGTTGGTACAGAAGCTCAACAATGTCATAAGAATTCTGGTTCTTTCCAGCTCTCAGTATGTCATCTTCGATGTTGACTTCATCCTTCAAGCTGCAAGATGACTTCAAGATGAGTTCCAGGCATCACACAAAATGCAGAGGAAGGAGAAAGAGCGACTCTCTACGGCTCTTTCTTTGAAACAAAGAAACTTTTCCCAGAATCCTCCAGCAGGCTTCTCCATTCTCATTGGCCAGAATTGGGTCATATGCATATTGCTACACTCATCCCAGGCAAGGGGTAAGACTGCCTTTAGACCGGTCAGCCAGGCCTCTCCCTTGGAGCTGGGAGCAAAGTTCACTTCCCCTGATGCACATAGCTGCATGAGGGAGAAGTGGATGGCAGAACAAAATCATGGTTCTGTTAAAATGGAAGCTGAAGGCAACACAGTGTCCTCTGTGGGTTCACACACCATGGAGCTGTCGGCATAGCACACTGCAATTCTAATCTGCTAGCCTGGGCCAGACAGCAATCTCTGTAAGAGACATGGGCTGCCCTCACTACCCTCCCTTCCGATGTGGACTTCTCCCCCAAAACATTTCCCCTCTCTCTTTCTTGTTGCCCACCTCCCCACTGAGTTCTGGAATCAGCCCCAGGGACACAGCTTGTGTTTCCCTTGAGGTTTTTGCTACACTCCCATGGAAGACACTGCTTATGTTTTTGCTCCCTATCCTTTATATAAGAATCTGTGCTGAATTTCTCCTTGAATTACAAGTTTGTATCTGTGGACAAATATCCTCTCACCACACAAGGACAATTATACAATCCATCATCATTCTTTCTTACAGTGGTGAAACTTAGAGCTATGTGTAGAGCTCAATAGCCATAATGATGTCATCCCAGGCTCTTGGTACCATTATGCTTATCCTTTCTCTAATACTGTGTCTAAGATCTGGCTGTTGTTGTTTCTTTATGTAATAAGTTGATTCTGGAAAACCCTGGACCCCAGGATTTTTGAGCCCTTGAGGAGAGACCAACTGAAACTGGACTTAGTTTGGTATATTTCTGCCTGGGTCAGCAATTGATATCCCAGATTACATACCTTAATTTGATTTTAATTTGATTTCTGAAGCCCACTGACAAGGTATTTGAACTGTATTCAAGTCAGATTCTTGGAATTGTCTTTGGAGGACCATAAGGCCAAAATACACCCTTATGGGCATGCAGGGAATAGCTCCTGCAGGGAATGGGTATTGCCACTGTTAATCCTCCTGGCAAGAATTCAGTCCTTGGGGGCTTCCCTGGTGGCGCAGTGGTTGAGCGTCCGCCTGCCGATGCTAGGGGATGCAAGTTCATGCCCTGGTCTGGGAAGATCCCACATGCTGCGGAGTGGCTGGGCCCACGAGCCATGGCAGCTGAGCCTGCGCGTCCGGAGCCTGTGCTCTGCAACGGGAGAGGCCACGAGAGTGAGAGGCCCGCGTACCGCCAAAAAAAAAAAAAAAAAGGAATTCAATCCTTTAGCCGGAAGTAAGTTCTGGTGAGCAACCCCACAGACTGGGGTAAGGGAGAAACTTCCTTCTCTCTCTGGGCGAGTTTGGCTTGGTCTCTGAAGTGGGGATATTCCTGGAGAGGTCCTGGTGATGATGAACATTGACTCCTCCCGAGAGGCCAGGTCTGGAACATGGCAGGGAGATGGACCAGTAGAGGATCCTGAGGAAGAATCTGAGTTTGTGCAGTCATGGGAAGTGATGGTCTTTTGTTATTCTTGCCTTTCTTTATTCTGGAGTCATCAGTCGTCACTCTTTAAATGTTATGGGCTGGTCTCTGCTGGGGTATGGGACACTGAAGAGAAGATTTTGTCTCACATTTGGGCCAGAGAAGCCAAAAGGAGAGCAACGCCCTCTGTGAAACCCAAATACTGTCAACCGGAGTTGCCAGCAGCGGACAGCTGGGCCCGCGGAGCAGCAACCTCAGGGATCATTATAAGAGAGTCAGCAGTTTGGTTGCATGGAGGGAAGGACAGAGAGAAAGAATAGGAATAATTCTCCCTCTTGTCTTCCTTCCCTCTCTTTTCTTTCTTCCTTTTCTCCTTTTTCTGCCTTTTTTCTCTTCCTGTCCTCTCCTTTCCTCTCCTCTCCTCTCCTTTCCCTCCACCCATCTCCTCCATCTTTCCCTCCTTCTTTTTAAATAGGCAATGTAGTCACATGGTCCTAAATGAAAGAGTATAAATGAAAAAAGTATAAAAAGTATATACCCCAGATATCTTGTCAGCCAATCCCCTCCCCACCCTCATTACTAGTGTCTTTTCAATTCTTCCAGGGATATCCTATGAACACAAAAGCAAGTATAAATATACATACAGTTGACCCTTGAACAATGCAGGGGTTAATCCACATATAATTTATAGTTGTCCTTCCACATCCACAGTTCCTCCATATCCGTGGATTCAACCAACAATGGACTGTGTAGTATTTTTTACTATTAAAAAATATCCCTGTGTAAGTGGCTCCGTGTGGTTCCAACCCATGTTGTTCAAGCGTCAACTGCAATACCTATATTGTTCCTTATTCTATAAAAATGGTAGCATAATCTACTACTGTTCTGTATTTTAAAAAATCCATTTAACAATGTACCTTAGATATTGTAGCACAGCAGTACATAAAAAGCTTCCTCATTAAAAAAAAAAAGCTAGATGGTACTTCATTGTATGGGAACATTATATTTTATTTAATCTTTTCCTTTCACCAACAGTGCATGTTTAATTTCCCATGTTGGTAAATATATCTATCAGAGAAATTCCTAGAAGTGGACTTGCTGATTCAAAGGGTATGAACATTTGTAATTTTGATATATGTTACCAAATCGAGGAGGGACCTATCCTTGAACACATATGGAATAGCACCCTGAAACATTCTCAGAAATAATTGGGAGGGGACTTCCCTGGTGGTCCAGTGGGTGAGACTCCGTGCTCCAAATGCAGGGGCCTGGGTTCAATCCCTGCTTGGGGAACTAGATCCTGCATGCTGCAACTAAGAGTTCACATGCCTAAATTAAGAGTCTGCATGCCATAACTAACAAGTCCTCACACCACAACTAAAGATCCCACATCCCGCAACTAAGACAATGGCGCAATCAATAAATCAATCAATTTTTCTCCCGTTGCGGAGCATAGGCTCCAGATGTGCAGGCTCAGCGGCCATGGCTCACGGGCCCAGCCACTCCGCGGCATGTGGGAATCTTCCCGGACCGGGGCACGAACCCGCATCCCCTGTATCGGCAGGTGGACTCTCAACCATTGCGCCACCAGGGAAGCCCCCAATTTTTATTTTTTTAAAAAAGAGATAACTGGGAGAGCCCATAAAGAAAATTTTTTCCTGGCAATTAATTGGTAGGACTTAGTGGCTTAGGCCTAAACATTTGGGTTAACATTATATCTCCTGAGTAAAGGTTATTTATTATTGTGACAGATACTAGCAGGTATCCTCCCAAATCCATTCTCCCCTTCTTTCGTAGCAGTAGAGGGTAAGCCAGGCAAATGGCCACCTGTTTTCTAGCTAGTTCGCAGCTAGATGTGGCCTTGTGACTAAGTCATCACCAATGGACTGTGAGTGGAAGTGAAGGATGCCACTTTGTCTCATTTGTTTAAAAAAAATCACTTGCTCTGGGCTTCAACTCTATCCCCTTCTCACAAATGGAAACATGTATGGGTCATGCATGGCCCATCTTTGACCATGCAGATGAAGACAATGGCATTGAGGGTGACAGAACAATAAGATGGAAGAACTGGGACCCTTAATGCTTATACATATCGGAGGGGCTCTGCCACCCTGGCTTGCTTACCTTGGGGTCCTTTTGTGAGAGAGAAATGAGCTTCCATTTTCTCTGAGTCATTATATTTTGGGCCCCTTTGTTAGAGCAATTTAGCCTTTACTCTAACATCCCTCCAATAGTCTTTTTAGAAATAGGCTCTTTCTTGGAGTGTTACCCTCAGTATTTAAGCCAAATTATTTACTATATATATTCTGCCTACTTAAGAGAACTTAAGACGGCTAAGCAAGGACCCTCCATAGAGTAGGCAATCCCTTTCTTCCTTCTTTTTATAATATTTTTGAGCACGTACTATATAATAGGTACTTTGCTAAGTGCTAGGGATACACTGGTGAGCAAAACAAACACTGTCACTGCCCTCATTGGACTTTCCAATCTGGTGGAAGAGACACATTATTTAAACAGTCACACAAATAAATATAAAGTTACAAAAGTAATGAGTATGAGGGAAAGTAATGTTAGAGGAGATTGGAGAGGAAGTCAGTGGCCAGACCATGCAAGGCCTTATGGGCCATGGTAAGGCTGAGTGGTCTGCACCAAAAAGTAGCTGCTGATAAAGCCAGTCTTCTGGTCAGATTGACTCTGCCCGCACATCCTCATCCCATTTTATTCACTTAACAGGTATTTATTAATCACCTAATTAGCTGATAGGCATGAGGGAGTCCTTCTGGTCTTGGGAAGACAAAGTGCTTAAGTCTTAGGAAAACCTTAGGCATCCATGTACATAATCCTTGGAAAAGGGAAATTCTCCAGTGAAGGCTGGGGACTTAACTGGGAAGGCATGAGTTTCTGCTCATTGAAGGTGTTCAAGCAGAAGCAGGGTTTTTGCCTTATAGAGAAATTAGATTTGGAATTCAGGGATAGAACACAAGGTTTGGGGCCTCAATGCCAAACAATACACTCAAGGTCAGCAAGGGGTGGCAGAGGTGGAGCAGGAAACCGCAGCTTCACACAGTTAATTCTGAACTGGCTGTCCTTGCTAAGACCTTCCCCTCTTCTGGGCTGAGGCCAGAACTGCTGCCACGTGCCCCATCAGCATCCCTTAATGAGCCCAGGCTTCACCACTGCTGGTGCAGCCTGAGTTTAAGAAAGAATTTCCCAGGGCCTGCCAGCTGCATGTAGGTTTTTCCCTAGCCTCCAGAAAGCCCCAACTCAACCTCACCATTCCTCAAAAATCTCCAGGAAGGCTAAGGAGGATGGTGGGTTTTCCATCAATATCACTATCCAGGGAACAGCAAGATGATGCAGTAGAAAGAAAACTGGATGGGAAATCTGGTTATAGATCCATCATGTGGACAAATCACTTTCCCTCAGTTTCCTAATCTGTAAGAAAGGATGTAGAATGGGAGGGGGCTTCCCCTCTAAGACCTCTTTCTGCTCTAATACTTGATAGTGGGGGTTCTCAATGTTTAGTTCCCAGTCAAGCAGCAGGGAACTTGTTACAAATGCAAATGTTCAAGGCCCACCCCAGACCCATTGAATCAGAAGCTGACCCATTGAATCAGAAGCTCTGGGGTGGTGTCTAGCAGTCTGTGAACCACTGTTCTATAGTCTGGTCTCTATGGTACCCAGTGCCTCCAGAGCCTGCACCCTGCCCCTGGCAGAACGTGTGATGGTGTGGAAGCCTGCTGCTTAAGACTATGCAGGATGTGTTTTGCACAGCTCCAGAGAGTGCCCTTCACATTGTAGACATTCTAGATTTGTAGAGTTATTAAGACAATTTCCTGGAAGACAGTAGTCAAGTACCTTGAAGAAGGGACACATTTTTTTTCCAATTGGATTGGAGGTGAAACTGGCAGGTTCTGGAATTTCAGGTTGGAAGCTGGAGCAGTCTGAGCTTAGCTGTAAGACCATCCCCATTTTCCAACTTTCTGGGCATGAGCCACTGCTGCTGCTCTTACTATTTCAAAGCCTAAAAGGAGAGATTCCAGTGGAAACTTTCTCCTCTCACTGGCTTTCTCCTCCAGAAGGCATTTGCTTCAGGTCCAATGATTCAGAACGGGAACGCCCTTAGAGACTTCCTTACCCAACCTCTTCATTTTACACATGAGGAAACTGAGGTCCAGAGAGGTTAAGCAATTTGCTGAAGGATACAGAGAATTAGTGGCACAGCCAGGGATGGACCTAGGTCTTTAATAGAGGTACGTCTGCATTCAGGAGGGCTCCAGCCCCAATTCTGAGCATGTTTCTTCTGTGAATTCCACCTCCCACATCTACCTCCAAAACACACACACACACACACACACACACACACACACACACACACACACACACGCTCCCTCCCTCAGGCTCCCACTGCTCCCGCTGTCTCCCTCTCCAAACCAGATAAGAAGGAAGGATGTGAAACTCAGTCTTCCATAAAGCTCATGGGACTGAGGTCAGCTTTGAGGATAGTCTTGAGCATTAAAGAAGTTGCATTTTAATTGGCATCAAAGCCTCCAAAGGTAAAGGAAAGATCTGCTGGCTTATTTTAGGCATTTAGAGCAGCTGGGGAAGGCGTGCTGGGAATGAAAAGTTTCTAGACCCCTCTAACTCCCACCCACATATGGCCCAGTAATGCCCACTCTGCCTGCCTAGGAGATTCCCAGGGCCTATGCAGCCACCGCCCATTACCATCCCTGCCAAATTTGGGAGGCAGCAGATTTAATTCCTTAACTCAGCCCTGAGTCAGAGGTGGCCCAAGCAAGCTTCAGAGCCCAAGCCAATGCTGTTAGGGGTGAAATTGCAAACTTCTCCCCTCAGGCTCCAACCACATCATCCCTGAATTACTAAGGCCCAAAGCAGAAAATCAGAAATTCTCCAGCAGGCTTCCTCCCAAGGGACAGCAGTTTTTTTCTGTGACTCTGAGCCCCACACGGGGGAAGTGTTGTCCTTCCCTCCCTTGCTGAAGCATTTCTAAATTGGGGAGCAGATAAGGGAAGTCTGAGTTAGGGGCACGGGAGGAGAGAGAGGAACGGGTTTGCCTCAACCAAGCAACCATCTGGGACTTCTGGCTGTAAAAAGAGTCAATTCAGGTCACAGAACGAGCTCCCCAGGGCCCAAAACCTCATGGGAGAATCATAGTACCACAGATTCAGGCCCCTGGAGGTGGTCCCAGCTAGTGCAGGCTTTATAGGACGGTATTCAACGTGTCACTTAACTCAACTGTTATACCCACAGTCCCTCTGCTCATTGTAGCTGCAGCCAAGGGTAGCCCTACTTTTACCACTTGATCCTACCCCCCCCCCCTTTGGCTACAACTGACTGGGAAGCGGAAAGCTAAACTCAAGTATAACGAATCCACAGGCTGGCCAATGACCTACAGAATGTGATGGCACAAAAAGAGGAGTTGGGATAACTACATTTCCCCAGTTAGGAATTTAAACAGAGAAACGCTGAGAGAATGAGATATTTAGCAGCAGGAGCAGATGTTCAGGGGTGCTGATTTAGAGAGAACCAGGGGCAACTATGATGAGCAGGCAAAAGTTGTAAGAAAACAGAAATTATGAAGAATAAGAAGCTGTGAGTGGTGGGGACTTCCCTGGTGGTCCAGTGGTTAAGAATCCTCCTTCCGATGCAGGGGATGTGGGTTTGATCCCTGGTTGGGGAACTAAGATCCCACATGCCACTGGGAAACTAAGTCCGAGCGCCACAACTAGAGAGCCCGTGCACCATAACTAGAGAGAAGCCCATGCACCGCAATGAAAGATCCCACGTGCCACAACTAAGACCTGATGCAGCCAAAAATAAATAAATGATAATTTTAAAAAAGAAGCTATGAGTGGCGATAGTATTGAGAAAATGGAACAGACATGTAGGTGTACAGACTACCTGAGTCACATTCACAGACCAGAGCCATGAAGGGCCATGGAAACCCTATTGTTAAGGTTCCCTTGAACCTCTTTAGATCCAGAGCAACTTTCCAGACTTTATGGCCCAATGACATAACAGGGGTCCTCTCCTTAGAGTCAATAAGAAATCTGTCTCCTTTTTCATTTCTGTCTCTCACACTCACGTCAGACACACTACTTGAGATGAATTGAATGTTTCTTTATTCCCAACGACCAAAAGAATGAAGCACAGCCTGATCTCAGATTTTTAATAGACAGAATGATTCAACAGAATGAAGGGCAATGTTGAAGGAGCAAAATAAGACCACTTGCCATGCTTCTCCACTTAATAAAGTAACTACTACTAATAGTAGGAGTTTTCAAGTATTAGACACATACTTCGGCATATCCTTGTACACATTTGGACACAACTGCAATTATGGTGAACATACATTTTTATTTTGACTTTTATTGGCTTATTGCGACTTTAGGAGGTATTTAGGAGAAGCATCAGGAAGAAATGAGGATTCAGGGAAGACCTCTACATTTCTGACCTGTGTCATTATATAGAACTATGTTGTTCTAGCCACATGTGGCTACTTAAATTTAAATCTAAATTAATTAAATGAGGTAAACTTTAAGTACCTCAGTTACTAGCCACATTTCAAGTGCTCAATAGCTACACATGGTTAGTGGCTACAATGTTAGCACAAACAGAGGACATTTCCATCATTGCAGAAAGTTCCATAAGACATTGGTATGAGATGTCCATTATCCTCTATCGTAGGAGTAGGTAACTTTTTCCATAAAAGGTCAGATAGTTAACATTCTAAGCTTTGAAATCTATACGGTCTCTGTCGCAGCTACTCAACTCTGCCACTTTAGCATGAAAGCAGCCAGACAAAATGTAAGCAAATGACCATGGCTGTGTTCCAATAAAACTTTATTTACAAAGAAAAGGCAGTGGGCTACATTTGGCCCTCCCATTGCCTGTAGTACCCTTGTTCTATCTACCACGTCACCCTATTTGCTTGCTTCACAGCACTAAGCATTTTGTAAGAATTACTTTAGTTTTGAATTGTCTTTCTCCCCACATTAGACTATAAGCTCCATGAGGTAAGCGCAGAGACTGTCTATTTTGCTCATCACAGTGAATTCCATACTGACAACACATGCTTAATTAATATTTGTTGACTGAATGAATGGATAATGTATTGCCCTTTACTGGACTAGGGAACACCAGAGAAGGAACAATTTTTTAGAGAAGATAATGAATTCCCTTAGGGACATGCTAGTTGTACTATAATTTATTTTTGTTATTCTCTTTGGAGTCCCTTTCACCTTTAGCCTTCTTTAAGCCTCATTAGTCTGGAAGTCAGTGATATTTTTCAGGAGCCGGAAGAGTTAGCGTTTTTTGGACTCACTCCCTGGAAGGCTGTAATCAGAGGCCCAGCCATGGGGGAGATTCCCTGGGGCATCAGCCACGAACCAAAGGAGCAGGACGAGGACTTGGGCCTGGTCTGGCCCTACTGTACATTTGTCAGTGTTGGCTCCAACAACTTAGATCCTTTCCCATTCTGTTTGGACTGAGTGAAGTAGAAAGACCAAATCTGTGACCCAAGGGATTACTCAAAGCAGAATTTTCCAAAATTTCAGTCATTCAATCATGTGCCTCCTTCACAGCTTTTACTGCATTTACATACCACCTGAAAACATGTTTACTGAATATTTCCAACCCTTTCAAAATCTCTAACGTGTTTTTGCATAACTGAATCACTTTGCTGTACACCTAAAACTAACACAATATTGTTAATCAACTATAATATAAGATAAAAAATTTTAATTAATTAAAGTAAAAATAAATTTAAAAAAATCTTTAACATGTTTAAATTAGGTTGGGTCACTCCTTGCTCAAAAACTCCAGTGACTTCCCATCTCAGAGTTAATTCTAGAGCTCTTACCACAGCCTACAAGAACCATGCAGTCCCGCTCCTGGATCCTTCTCTGACCTCATTTCTGCCACTCATTCAGTCCACTCTAGCCACATTGACCCCCGCCTATTCCTCAAACATTCCAAGCCAGCTGCTGCCTCAGAGCCTTTGCTCAACCTCCCCAGAAGGCCTCACTCCTCACACTCATCTCCCAGAAATGCCTTTCTTGACCACTTTATATAAAATAGCAGCCTGCCAATGCAGGAGACCTGGGTTCGAGCCCTGGCCCAGGAAGATCCCACATGCCACGAAGCAACTAAGCCCGTGCGCCACAACTACTGAACCTGCCCTCTAGAGCTCACGAGCCACAACTACTGAAGCCCACGCACCTAGAGCCAGTGCTCCTCAACGAGAAGCCACCGCAGTGAGAAGACACGCACCGCAATGAAGAGTAGCCCCCGCTCGCCGCAACTAGAGAAAACCCGTGTACAGCAACGAAGACCCAATGCAGCCAAAAATAAATAAATAAATAAATTTATAAAATTGCAGCCTTCTTTGCTCTTACAAATACATTTTAGAATTAGTCAGAAAAATTTCACACACATACACACAAACAAATAAGCAAACAAAACCCTGTCCATATATTGTTTGGGATTGCATACATTTCTAGAGTAATCTGGGAGAACTGACACCTTATAATATTGAGTCTTCTTCCTATCATGCTATATCTCTTCATTTGTTTAGGTTTTATTTTATTTTTTTCATTAAAGTTTTACAATTTTCTTGATAAAGTCCAGGAACACAGCTTTTGTTAGATTTGTTTCTAGATGCATAAAATTATGTTGCTTTTGTAAAGGGTATCTTTTTTAAAAAAAATTACATTACATTAGAAAATGTTTATTTCTGGTATATCATTTTAATATCTGTTGTGTCAATTGTTATGACCCCATTTTTATGTTTAACATTTATTTGTGCCTTCTCTCTCTTTTTTTCTTTTTCCTGATGAGCCTTACTGGTATTAGAAAGGTGTTAAAGACCTACTAGCACCCAACAGACATTCTTTTTTGGTGTAATCAAGAGTGTTGAAAAGGGGTGAAAAGAGGAATAAATATTATTTAATACTGGTGTTTATGTAGAATCATTAAATCATTTTATGTCCCACCAAGGCTATCTGGCTACCATACTAGGAAACACTGAATTTTTAAAATTTCACAACCACGGTGAAGTACCTTTTTAGTTATCTGTTGCTTTGGCTCACCTCTGGACCTGTCTTTAGCTCAGGAGGCAATAGATGGATGCTGAGCTGGGAG
Organism: Grampus griseus; assembly: GCF_964374135.1. Lineage (NCBI taxonomy): Eukaryota > Metazoa > Chordata > Mammalia > Artiodactyla > Delphinidae > Grampus > Grampus griseus. Next base: position 69,361,470 of record NC_139002.1, read on the forward strand.
TCGTGGGTGTGGAGGGTGTGGGGGACCCAGAGTCTGGATAAGCTGAGGGGCCTCCCTCCCTGCCCCATCCTGCTGCCCACATTGCGTCTATGAGCAGCTGTACACATGGATGTATCCCCCAGGGAATGTTTCTGGGGGTGGAGGGGGCAGCCAGTGAGGGCCTCCCTGACTCCTGGGAGGCAGGAAACAGGGGCTTCTTAGAACCGTCCAGGTTTCCTGGAAGCCTTTGAGAGCTGAGGCCATCTGGCGTTCTTCAGCTTGCTTTTTGGTGGTGTTTTGGAACCTGGAGGAGGGAGGCCCCTCTGGGGACATAACCTGTCTAGTTGTAAATGCTGAGGCCCTGGGGGTGTTCGTGCTGGGCTGGAGAAGGAGGCTTTCAGCTGCAGCTCTTCCTCCCTCACTGCTGGTCATCACAACCCCACACCCCTGCGCCCTGGGCAGTCTTTGCAACCTGTGCTTGTCAAATCAAACGACGTCTTCTGAGAAATATGATCATTCTGAGGGCTCCTTCTCTGAGAAACCCTTGAACTGAGGAAGGCAGGAAGCCACAGGCTTCTGGGTGGGCAGAGCCTACCTGGGTTACTCACCCCCTACCTCAGAGGGGAGCGCAGCTGTTCTGAGTCATCAAAGAAGCCTAAAAAATAACACCTTCTTGCATGTTAACACCATCAAAGAGGTCGGTGAAGGCCAGTTTATAGCTGGCTTGAGGGTGCTGAAAAGAATACAGACTTTGGGGCTACAAGGCCCAGGTTCCAGCTCTGGCTCTTTCACATCCTGGCCCTACTTCTCAGATGACCTCTCTCAGCTGTGAAAGCCAAATGATATCATGCTCGAACGTGTGATCTCATTTTTTAAAATTTTGTATACGTGAATATAATGTAACCTAAAAAACTTGTGTTTGTATATGCTCTATTAATTATCGTACCGCTAGCTGTGGCAACAAATAAATCCGCAAATGTAAAAAGACCCAAACATAATAGAATTTCATTTCTCACTCACGTTAAATTCATGGTTGTTTGGCAGGTGGCCCTTTTCCCCTCAGTGATTCAAAGACCCGTTCCTTTCATTTTGTGGTTCTGTGGTCCCCCAGAGCTTCAGCAGGCAGGAGGACAGGGTGTGTGGAAGAGTCACGCTCCCTTCCTGAAAGCTCTGGCCCAGAAATGACACACGTCCTTTCTGCTTACATTCCACTGGCAAAGAATGATATGCATGGTCACACCTGGGCGCAAGGATGGCTGGAAAATGTAATCCCTGCCCAGGTAGCTGCTCCTGGCAACAATGTGTATCGAGGAGAAGGAACTGAAATTCTGGAGGGAACGCCAAGTATGCAAAGAAAAAGTTCGGGGAATATACACTAACCTATTAAGAGCAATTACCTCTGGGGAGTAAGATTAGAAAAGATGGAGAGTCTTTCACTTTTTACTTTAAACAAGTAATATTTTATGAACACATATTAATTATATAATTAAGAAAAGGATGATGGGCAGGTTCATTGGAAATTTCTGAGCAAATACATGTTATGTGTTGTTACATTTATTATTGTTCTCTTGTCCAGTCCTAGAGTCAGAAAATACCACACAAGGAAAGAAGGCCCCTCTTACATGTCCTTCATTAGAGGCAGACAGGTGTTAGGGTAGGGGTGGCATGGGGGAGATCAGAGATTTTTTTTCCCTTAAAAATGTGTTTAACCTATTGTATAGCACAGGGAACTATACTCCGTATCATAGATAGATAGATAGATAGAGATACATCAAACTGAATCACCTTGCTGTACACCAGAAAGTAACACAACATTGTAAATTAACTATACTTCAATTAGGAAAAAACTTCTTTCTAAAGTTAGGTGACTTGCTCACTGTCATGAAGCTAGCAGAATCCAAACCCAAATCTGAGTCCAGACCCACGTGGAATTTTTTGCAACCTGAACTATCTCTTGGCTAACGAGAAATACCCCACCTTTTCTGCGATAACTGAATTTCTTACCAGATCCTCACATTAAAAAGGAAAACGTAGAGAGATCCTACTGTGTGACATCCATTCCTGATATACACTGGGGGCAGCATTTAGAGATGTTTCTGAGTAATGTAAGATTGCTTATAGCCAAACTCTTCAGAAAATGTCTCATTGATAAATAATTGGCATATGTGCTCGGCATAGATGTAGATAGAACACACCTATATTGTAGAGCACACTTCCAAAAAGAAAAGAAAAAATAAAGGACTTTTACACCTAACCCCAGACATTGACGCCCTGTTTTGGTGTTAGAAAGCATTACTTTTTAAAACTTCTTTGGTATAATTTGGACCCTCTGAACTACGGCAGCACTGTCCTGGAGTGCTGATGGACGCTCCTGGGGGAAGTGTGATGAGCTTGATGGAAACAGAGGAATCATTTTGAATGCAACATAGCAGGTCTTACCTGTTAACCTGAGAGCCTAAGTCTTTTAAACTTTTGAAGACAAGGCATAGTAGGAAACACCTCCCAAGGAAGCTAAAATGGAAAATATTTTGCAAATGGCTTTCAGTACATGCTTTGATCTGCAGATTCAATCATGGAGGAGAGAGTGTTCTCCAAACTGTTACTATAATTCAGTGCAAGATGTTTCTAATGTTCTTTGAATAGTGGAAAAATTTTTTTTTCACAAAAGACCAGGCAAGTTTGTTGGTAGCTGCTCTCCTTTTCTCATTTCATTACAGTTTTCCCTATTTCAGTGTGTTTTACTTGTAAGGTCATAACTCAGTTAAAGCATTCAAGCACTTCAACCTTGTACATTAAAGACTATCATCAATAAATTCAAATGGGGTTTAAAAATTTGTTTAATATTTGTACCAAAAGAAACTTTAGAGAGGATACAAATTTAGGAAGCTATGGAGTGGTACACTCATAAGGACCTACAGGGAAACACTCCATATGCATTTCTATAAATACACAGTGTATTTACAACATGTGTAAAAACATAAAGGTAGTTCTCAAAAAACTGAGATGCCATGTCTTAATTCTTTGCCAGATGGAAAGGTCACTCAGATTTTCTAATTTTGTTTGAACACAAATTATTTAAAATTTTGCATGTAGTGAATAAGGGGTAATCCTTAGCATGAAAGGGAGAAGGAAAAGATTTACAATCAACACTGTGTAGAAGGAAAGCAAAATTACAAATGCCAGCCTGCTCTGCAGATGGGTACTGGAGGGACAGGGGGTAAGATGAGGAGGGAATAGAAGGAGAGAAAGAACAGGGGGAGAAAGAAAGGAGGATCTGTGAAGGATGCAACCATTCCTAGGACCCCCAACAGGTGATAGTCTCCGAGGAAGAGCAGAGAAATCTGGGCTGGCCAGAATGATTTATTCATTCAACAAATTGTTATTGTGTGTCTACTACAGGCCAGGATTCTTCTAGGCACTAGAAATACAGCATTGAACAAACCAAAACCTCTATTTTCTAGAAGAAGGAGACACAAGAAAAAAATGAAGCCAGAAGTATAGGATATATCAGGTGGTGAGAAGTGCTTTAGCTAAAACTAATGCAGGGTGAGGGAGATAGGAAGTGCAGAGGAGAGGAGTGGAAGAGTATTATTTTATGTAAGGTGGGAATGTGTGTGTTTTTTTATGTAACTGGTCTCATGGTCAAGAAGGACCTCACTGGTAAGGAGCCTTTTGAGCAAAGGCCTGAAGAGACCCTTGTGAGCTAGCATGCAAACAATGAAATAGTTATCATTGCAGAGGATGCTGTTGGTTGTCCAGCCAACATCCAGATATTCCTCCCTTCTCTCTAACAGAACCCCTCCCCACTTGCCAGGATGCAACCTCATGATCGGGAGAAAGCTGGACTCCATCTCTAAATCCAGAGGTGGATCCCAGTTAGTCTAAGCCAATCCTGGCAACTCAACCTCACTTACCAGTGACCGGTTCAAGAAGCCAGGCTTAAGCCAGTTAACACAGGGAATCCCCCTGGTCACTGTCATTGGTCCAGGGGCAGGCACATAACCTAAGCTGGCCTAAACAGATTGAAAGAAGGGATTTATATTTCTGTTGGGGGCGGGGGTAAGGAGGTTTGTTCTCTGTTGTGATGAATGTGAACAAGGAAGCATGTTGTCACAGTTGCTCAGGACATGGTGACACGGCCATCTCTAGACAATGAGGGAAGCCAGGCTACAGACAAAGCCAATACAAAGGAGAGAGCAGAGCTAGAACTGCAGAGAAACCAGAGTCAGAGCCCTGATTATCCCATGCCTGGAGGCTGCTCTACTTCAAGCCTTCCTATTATAGAAGATGAAGAATCTCCTTACTGTTTATGCCAGTTTGAGTTAAGTTTTCTGTTCCCTGGTACTTAAAGGTTTCTTAACTGTGACAATAAAAATAATAGCAGCTAACATTTCTTGAGCATTACCTTGTGCCAGGCCCAGTCCTTCAATTTGTAGTTTCAGTTAATGTTCTCAGCAATCTCATGAAGCAAATAAAACTATGTCCTTATTTGTAAGATGTGACTTTCCCCAAGATCATATGGTTAGTAAGTGGCAGAAGCAAAATTTTTCACAGCTCAGTGCCTGCACTCATAATCACTATGATAGTTCAATCAATATGCAAGGCAGAGAAATAAAAAGAGGAAGGGTTATGTGAAGAAGCCGGAGGAAGAGGCAGGGGAAAATCAAGTTGCTGCTAACAAAAGGGGGAGAGGCAAAAACCAACACAAGTCCTCCATGGAGGAAATGTACTACACATTAATAATTACATGACAAGGCTATGAGTGATGCATGTCTTAAGAGCTTATAGTCAACGACTAGGTGGGAGAAATGAATCACTTCAAGGACATCTGTCCAGAAACATCTCCTGGAAGGAAGCCTATGAACTAGGCCTTGATGCATGGGTGTGATTATGTTAGGTGAGGAGAAGAAGGCCTTTCCAGTACATGGAAAGGGGTGAACAAAAGAAGGGACATGAGGGTCCTTTGGAGATTTTCCTCGTTTGGTGGGAACTTTTGGGAACTAAATCTGGAATTTAGCTGGGGGCTAGATCCATAGATGACAGTCTGCTGAAGCACTAATCCTTTACTCAGATTTTTTCCATTTTTGAACTCAAAGAAGAGAATACTAATTTTGATAGGTCCAGGCGTAGGATTATTCTCCCCACATTACCAGTGGGGTAACCCAGGTCCAGTGCAAGAAGGACCTGCAGAGGGGTCATCCCACCCAGAGACAGAGCAGCACAAAACGCCCAGTGTTCTGCCAAGGACTGTGCCCCCCACGGACTGAGCAACCACCCACAGCAAAACCAAGTCTACGGTTAGAAATCACCAGGACAACAGCTGTGACTCAGCCGCATAACCGGCCCCCAAGGAAACCTTTGGAGGGAACTCTGGGAACAACCATCCAGGCTGAGAGAAGGTATCTGACTTGCATGATGGCTAAGAGCAAAGACTCTGGAGTCAGAAAGGCCTGGTTTTGAATCTGTTTCATGACCTCGGATGATACCTTAGACAAATTAAATAACTTCTCAGAGCTTTAGTTTCCTCATCTGTAAAACAAACTGGAGAACAGTACCTACCTCACAGAATGGTTAATGAGGTCTGAATGAGGTCACGTAATGCATATTAAGAATTTAGCACAGGGCTTCCCTGGTGGCGCAGTGGTTAAGAATCTGCCTGCCAATGCAAGGGACATGGGTTCGAGCCCTGGCCTGGGAAGATCCCACATGCTGTGGAGCAACTAAGCCCGTGTGCTACAACTACTGAGCCTGCGCTCTAGAGCCCGCAAGCCACAACTACTGAGCCCACGTGCCACAACTACTGAAGCCTGCATGCCTAGAGCTCCACAACGAGAAGCCACGACAATGAGAAGCCCGCGCACCGCAACGAAGAGTAGCCCCCCACTCACCACAACTAAAGAAAGCTTGTGCACAGCAACAAAGACCCAACACAGCCAAAAATAAATAAATAAATAAATAAATAAATTTATTAAAGAATTTAGCACAACGTCTATTCCAGAGAGCGTTCCATAAATGTGAGTTTGAGGGTGGTACAATGTGATGTAGGCCCTAGAGTCAGACAGACTTCCAGAGGTCAAATCCTGGCTCCACTACAACTACTGTATTTCATTAATTCTGTAATGTATGCTCCCCACCCCCACCCCCTTATTTTAAACATCTCTGCATCAAAGCATCTTAGCACTGTAACATGGTTTAATTGCCAATGTCTCTTAGCAGCACAAGAGACAATAGTGAGACTTACAATCAACGTCTTACATTGGGCAGATAACAATCTTTCGGTACTTCAGTTTTTTCAGTTGTAAAATGGGGATAACAATAGTATTTACAAGGTTGTCAGGAGGGGTAAATTAGATTTATTCTGCAAATTTCTGGCACATAGTGAGGGCTTAATAAATTCCATGTATTGCTACTATCTTTATGACTATTACCCAGATGAGATAATAGGGGTGGGAGGAGCCACATGGGCTGAGGTGCCAGAGGCAGAAGCAGCCCGAGAGGGTGTGCAGAAGTGAAGGTAAGTATCAGAGGGGCAGTGTCAATTCTCAGATTCAGGAGGGGAGTGTGAGGAGCAGTAGGAAGCCACACAAGAAGCCAATGGGGTGCAAGGTGGATCAGGGCATTTGGTTTTCAGATGAAGACTGGAAACAACGCTGGGGTACCCAGGCCCAGTGGGGATGGGATGGTGAGTTAAAAGGGCTGGTCAGGCTGGGCTGCTGCTCTACTTGATTTCTTTGAACTCTCATGTTCTCTAACTATAATAGCCATCATTTATTAAGTGCCACAGTGCTGCCAGGCACTGTGCTAGTTGATAAGTCCTATCTCATAAAATCCTGTTGTCAACTCTATGAGATAATTTTATTAGGTCAATTTTATAGAAGAAACCAAAGCTCAAAGAGGTGCTTTAATGTGTTCAAAGCCACATGGCTATTACAAGCCAGAGCTGGAATTTGAATTAGGTTTTTTGACTTTACAGCCAGTCCCGAAGTCCCCCTGCTATACTGCCTCTTGAACTACACTCTCCACCATCTCTCCGTGTGTTGACAAGTAATTTTCCTCTCTCCTCACTTCCACTCCTCCTTCTTCCCCCTACAGGTCTCCACCTCCCCAGCCCACAAATGCCAAGCTCACAAGTCATCTGTTTTGCCAAAATTCTGTTCTGATTTGATAAACTCTGGCCGGGCCAGCTCACTCAGCATGATTCAGCCAGAGAGAATAGCGAGGCTGCATGCTTGGCATACCCATCGTCTGAGCTCAGGCAGAATGGGCGGCGCAGGAACCTCAGCCTGACAGATGGCTCCACTCGGCTGTCTCCCCGGGCCCGATGCCAGGGGCAGCGCTCGCTCTCTGCAGGGGGGAGGGTGGGCGCCAGGTCCTGTGATTCTCACATGCGTGGCTGGTGTGCGCGCCTGTGGTTACATATGGAGCATGCGTGGGCCAGGCTGTGTGCCACCTAGGTTGCATATTTGTATGTGGCCGGTTTGTGTGGGCACGTGTATCTGTGTGCATGCAGATGAATGGGTATGTGTGTGCCTGGCTGCATGTTTCTGGGTGTGTATGCAGAGGTGTGTGTGTGCATTTGAATTTTGAGTTTGCATTCATTCTGGTATGTGTGCTCAAGAACGTGAAATGTTGAGAGGGACGGAGAGAAAGAGAGAGAGGACGGTCCTATGCCTTGAGAAGTCAGCCTTTTGAACGTCCCTGCTTGCAGTGGAGAGCTCCTGCACACAGCCCCCTCCAGCTCTCTCCTCATCCCAGAACTGAGTGACATGAGTTGCAGTGGGAAGTCATCCCATTCCCAAGGTGAAGTTTAAGCTCTGAACTGAGCTTCAGGTTTCTGAAAACAACTTCCTGGCTACGGTTTCTCTCGAAGGTAGAGGTACTTAAATTCTTGTGAATCCGGCCCCCTCTGAAAATCTGTTAACTAGAATGGATCTCCTTTTAAGGAAAATATCCTCAAAACATATAATTTCACATATAATATAGAGAGCTCAAGGGGCCCTCCAAAGCCTATTGTGGACTTCTCTGGGAGGGAGAATGCTTAGGGTTTGGAAGGGTTGAAATAGAACCAGGAGAGAGAGATTCCCTGGAGGCTAACAGTGAATAAAATTTTTTAAATGAGGAAGTGATCATTAGTGTCAAGGGCTAGAAACAAGTCTAGTAAGGGGAAGATTGATTTAAAATCATGCAAAATCAAAAGATAGAAAGAAAACTATAAGGAAATATGAAATACACAAAACACTAACCAGAGTTATTACTATAGGGGAATTATGGGAGTTTTTATATTCTTTTTCACATGTGTTATCTAAGTATTCCCAGACCAATCCAATGAGTGTGTACCAAATTTGCACAATAAGAGAGAATACCTGGGGGAAATTTTGGAGGCTATTGGAATAGATGACTTCCACTTCCAGCCAAGATGGCATAACAGGCACTAGATTTAGCCTCTTGCCTAAAATAATTATAAAACAAGACAAAATATATGAAATGACTGTTTTTAGATATTGGACAACAAGCAATGGAGGGCACTGATTCCTGAAAGTGGGAGGGAAAAAAGGAGTCCTAATACTAGAAATATATACTAGATAGGACTAACAGATTAGACACTGAGGAAGAAAATACAGACATACCTCAGAGACGCTGTAGGTTCAGTTCCAGACCACCACAATAAAGCGAGTATCTCAATAAAGCGAGTCACATGCATTTTTTGGTTTCCCAGTGCATATAAAAGTTATGTTTACACTCTACTGCAGTCTACTAAGTGTGCAATAGCATTATGTCTAAAAAAACAATGTACATACCTTAATTAAAAATCGCTTTATTGCTAAAAAAATGTTAACCATCATCCAAGCCTTTGGCAAGTCATGTTGGTTACATCAAAGATCACTGATCACAGATCACCGTAACAAACATAATTATGAAAAACTTTGAAATATTGTGATAATTACCAAAATGTGACACACAGACATGAAGGGAGCAAATACTGTTGGAAAAATGTCATCAATAGAATTTCTTCATGCAAGGTTGCCACAAAACTTCAATTTGTAAAATGCACAATATCTGTGAAGCACAATAAAGTGAAGCACAATAAAATGACGTATGAGTGAATTTGAAAACATAACAATAGAAATTAAACACAGGAAAAATCACTGAAAAAAATATGGAGCATCGTTGAGCTACTAGAAAACTTCCAGGGGCCAAATATATGTATAATTTGAAATCCTGAAAAAGGATGAGAAGAGGACAGAAGAAATATTTAAAGAATGAATGCCCCAAATTTTATACATTTGATGAAAGCTGTAAACCCACACACAGATCCAAGAAGCTTCATGAACCCCAAAGCAGAAGAAATACGTAGAAAACACACTAAGGATCAGTATCTCAAAAATGATATCAGCACTCTTACATTCATTGCAGCTTTATTCACAATAGCCAAGATACGGGAACAACCAAAATGTTCATTAACGGGATATTATTCGGCCTTAAAAAAGAAGGAAATTCTGCTATTTGTGACAATATGGATGAACTTGGAGAACATTAGTCTAAGTGAAATAAGCCAGACACAGAAAGACAAATACTGCATAATATCACTTACATGTGGAATCTAAAAAAGTTGAACTCATAGAAGCAGAGTAGAGAGGCGGAAATAAAGAGATGTTGGTCAGGGGCTTCCCTGGTGGCACAGTGGTTAAGAATCCGCCTGCCAATGCAGGGGACACCAGTTTGATCCCTGGTCGGGGAAGATCCCACATGCCACAGAGCAGCTAAGCCCGTGGGCCACAACTACTGAGCCTGCACTCTAGAGCCCGCAAGCCACGACTACTGAGCCCACGTGCCACAGCTACTGAAGCCTGTATGCATAGAGCCCATGGTCTGCAACAAGAGAAGCCACCGCAATGAGAAGCCGGCACACTGCAACAAAGAGTAGCCCCTGCTCTGCGCAACTAGAGAAAGCCCGCGCGCTGCAACAAAGACCCAGCGCAGTCAAAAATAAAATAAATAAAATTGAAAAAAAAAAAAAAAGAGATGTGGTTCAAAGTTTCAGGTGTACCAGGATGAATAAGTTTTGGGGATGTAATGTACAGCATGGTGACTATAGCTAATAACACTATATTGTGTATTTGAAATTTCCTAAGAGAGTAGATCTTAAAAGTGTTGTCATCACTCTCACACACACACACACAAAAGGTAACTATGTGAGGTGATGGAGTTGTTAATTAGATTGATTGTAGTAATTATTTCACAATATATATGCATATCAGAACATCACATTGTACACCTTAAATATTTACAATTTTTATTTGTCAATTATACCATAATAAATCTGGAGAAAAAAAGAAAACACACTAAGGTAGAGCATAATAGTTATACCAATGATAAAGAAAAAAGTCTTCAAATGGCTAGAGAAAAAAAATGTTGCATACAGAGGTATAAAGATAATGACAACAGATGTCTCATGTGAAATGATGCAAGCCACAGGAGAGTAACATTACATTTTTAATGTGCTGAAAAAAAAGTGTCAACCTAGACTTCCACACCTAGAAAAAATATCTCTCAAAAATAAAGGAAATCAACATTTACTATGAAGCCACAGTTATCAAGAGATGGTGGTATTGGCCATATGATGTCACTTATATGTGGAATCTAAAATATGACACAAATGAACTTATCTATGAAACGTACTCACAGACATAGAGAACAGACTTGTGGTTGCCAAAAAGGTAGGGGGTGGGAGAGAGATGGATTGGGAATTTGGGATTAGCAGATGCAAACTATTATATATAGAATGGATAAACATAAGGTCCTACTGTATAGCCCAGGGAACTATATTCAATATCCTGTGGTAAACCATAATCGAAAAGAATATGAAAAATAATATATATATATATGTGTGTGTGTGTGTGTGTAACTGAATCACTTTGCTGTACAGCAGAAATGAACACAACAGTAATTAATAAAACATTTAGTTGTAAATCAACTATACTTGAATAAAATAAATTAAAAAAAAAAAAGAGATGATGGTATTGGCACGAAGATACACATTTAGATCAACGGAACTGAAATAATAGTCCAGAAGTAAAACCTTACATTTATGGTCAAGAACAATTCAGTGGGGGAAAGGATAGTCTTTTCAGCAAATGGTGCTGAGACAATTGAATATCCACATGCAAAAAAATTAACTCAGGCACTTACTTTACACTATACACAAAATTTATTCAAATGGATCATATACCTAGATGTAAGAGCTAACATTATAAGACTTCTAAGAGAAAGTGTAGGAGAAAATCTTCATGGCCTTGGGTTGGGTAAAGAGTTTTTAGAAACGACACTAAAATCATGAACCTAAACGAAAAACTGATAAATTGGACTTCATCAAAATAAAAAACTTTTGTGCCTCAAAGACACCATCAAGAAAATGAAAAGACAAGCCATAGGTTGGGATAAAATACTTGCAAATAATACATCTGATAAAGGACTTGTATCTAAAATATATAACGGGGCTTCCCTGGTGGTGCAGTGGTTAAGAATCCGCCTGCCAATGCAGGGGACATGGGTTCAAGCCCTGGTCCGGGAAGATTCCACATGCCGCGGAGCAACTAAGCCAGTGTGCCACAACTACTGAGCTTCCGCTCTAGAACCCGTGAGCCACAACTACTGAGCCCATGTGCCACAACTACTGAAGCCTGTGCGCCTAGAGCCTGTGCTCTGCAACAAGAGAAGCGACCTTAATGACAGGCCTGCACACCGCAACGAAGAGTAACCTCCTCCGCTCGCTACCACTAAAAAGAAAGCCCGCATGCAGCAATGAAGACCCAAGGCAACCAAAAATAAATAAATAGATAAATAAATTAAAAAAATATATATATATATAAAGAACTCTTAGAACTCAATAATAGAAACAAACCAATTTTGAAATTGGCAAAAAATTCTGAGACATTTTACCAAAGAAGATAAACAAATGGCTGATGAGCACATGAAAAGATGCTCTATATCATTTGTCAATCATGTAAAACTTAAAACCACAATGAGAAGCCAATGATGTACTCACCAAAAGGGCAATAATAAAAAAGATATGCAACACCAAGTGTTGGGGAAGACGTGCAGAAATTGGAACCCCCTGCATTGCTGGTGGGAATGTACAATAAAATGGTACAACCACTTTGGAAAACAGTTTTTCTGTTTCTCAAAAAGTTAATCACAGGGCTTCCCTGGTGGCGCAGTGGTTGAGGGTCCGCCTGCCGATGCAGGGGACGCGGGTTCGTGCCCTGGTCCGGGAAGATCCCACATGCCACAGAACGGCTGGGCCCGTGAGCCATGGCCACTGGGCCTACGCGTCCGGAGCCTGTGCTCCGCAAGGGGAGAGGCCACAACAGTGAGAGGCCCGCATACCACAAAAAAAAAAAAAAAAAAAGGTTAATCACAAACTTACCACACAACACAGAAATTCTATTTCTATAAATCTACCCAAGATAAATGAAAACTTATGTCCACGCAAAGACATGTATGCAAATTTTCATAGCAGTATTATTCATAAGGCCCAAAATGGAAACAATCTAAATGTTCATCAATTGGTGAATAAACAAAATGTGGCATATCCATGTAATGGAATGTTATTATTTAAAAGGAATGAACTATTAATACATACTACAACATGGATGAACCTCAAAAACATGCTAAGTGAAAGAAGCCAGAAGTAAAAACTACCTATATGGTTCTATATATATGAAATACCTAGAAAGAGCAAACTTAAAGAGATAGAAAGTAAATTAAATGGTTGCCTAGGTCTGAGGTAGAAGTATAGATTAATTATTAAATGGGCATTGGGGAACTTTTTAAAGTGATGGGAAATATTCTAAAATTGGATTACGGTGATTATTCCCCTAATTTACCAAATCACTGAAATTTTACATTTCCAATGGGTGAATTTTGTGGTACTTAAACTACACCTCAATAAACCTGTTTCAAAGAAACAAAGAAGAAATAAAGACTTTTGGACATAAAAAAGTGGAAAAAAGTCATTATCAGCAAACCAGCACTAGAAAAAAGGTTAAAGGAACTACTCCAGCAAAAGGAAAATCATACCAGGTGGAAATCTGGATCTACATAAAGGAATAAAGAGTAGTAGAAATAAAAATATATGAGTGTATTAGTTATCTATTGCTGTGTAACAAATTACTCCAAACCTTAATGGCTTAAAACAACAAACATTTATCTCACTGTCTCTATGGGTCAGTCTTGGGAGACAATTCTCCATTGCATATCTGCACATCTTGTATCAACTTTGTTCCATACTATCTTTTTAAGGATGTTTGTATAGTAAAGAGGCTAGGAAGATGGAGAAGGTGTCTTCCTCCATGGCAGAGGGCAGATTTTTTTCTTGTTCCATCTAATAAGAAAATGTCTTTGTCTTGGGCAAAGGTTGAGCTGGTTTGCTGGCAGCCTCCAGCTTTTAACCATACACTATGAATGTCAAAGTTGATTTCAGGATGTTTTTTCTTGTGCGCTCTAAACACAAACTTAAATAGTTACTATTATGTTATTATGCTCCAAGAAATACCTATCCCAGGAGCTGGGGGGTACAAAAATGGAAAAGACTGTCTAGTGGGAGCAAGGGTAAATGTTGGAGGAGAGAACTTCAAAGTAGAGAAATACACTGCATAGCAGGACATGGTCTGATAAAGGCTCTTTGGTGTGCAAGACTGTGGCTAACTTAGCTGAGGGAACCAGAGCTTCCTGTCCCTTGGAGATGACCTGAAGATAGGATTATGCTAAAAGCTGACATGGGTCCTTGTGTGACAAGAGAAACCATAGTGTGGCACCCACAGAGCCATTGCCCCACTGTCATTCAAGCTTAAAGGAAACAAACCCACATACAGGTCTTGACACCGGTGATGGTGAGAACATCCTTGGGTGTCCCAACAGCTTGGAAATGAAATTTCCAAGAAGGCAGAAAATAAAGAGAACTTGTTGGTTTTATTATTTTTTATTATAATTATAAAAGTAATGTGTGCTTATTATAAAAATTTTGAATAATAGAGAATATAAAGTTGTAAATAAAACCCTTTCCCTGCCAATCCCACTCTTGAGAGACACCTAATATAAAACAATAATCCCTTGCCCTGCCTCTCCCCTCCCCATTCCCCTAAGTCTCCTTCCCCAGAGGTAACAATTTTAGACCCTTAGCTGTTTCTTCTGGCATTTATAAATCTCTGTTTTTCCTAAATAATATGTTCTTATTGCTACCTTTTGATTAATCAGTTTTAGACATAGGGTAGTGACTCCTTTTTAACAGGATTTAGCTCTCTTCACCTCCATCCCTTCTGTTTCTTCTCCCCCATCCTTCCCATAGAATTTTATTACAATTTTTGGTTAAATCAGTTGTCATTGTGCCTATGCAAATGTTATTTACAATTGACTGTTGAAGTATACCAAAATTATATACTTTTTCCTACTTTTGCTTTTCCTAAGTTAACAATTGCCTTGTTTTTTTCATATGCTTAATTTTCTTTGTAATTATTACCTATAGCTAACTCTTCTGATAAATTCCAATAATCTTTCACTACAGTATTCTTCGTGGTCAATGGCATCAGGTAGTCTATCAGTTCAAATTTTTCTCCTGAAGACAGCCCTCTTGGAGACCTTCATTTTCCTATGGGAACTGTTTGCACTCTAGCCCTCATGCTCAGATCTCTTCCTGGGACCTTCCTTCCCTGTCATCCTGGGAATTTTTTTTTTTTTTTAACTTTTCCTGAGTTGGAGTCCCTGTTGCCTAGAATTGGTATCTTCCTCTTTCTTGGGTTACACCCCTATTTGGGAGCTCACAGGTACCAATGGCTTCACAAGTTTTAGCCCAGTGAGAGCCCACAATGTTGCTCTTTTGAATCACCTTGCTCTCATCAGGACTGGTTGTCCGCTACACCTAGTGCAAAGCTGTGATCCTAGGACTTCTCTTCACTGTCACCTCTCAGGTGCTCTTAATCTTCTTCTTTGTTGGAACTTCTGTTTTCTTGGCTAGTATTTTCTTATTTTAATGAGAAAGGGTGATTTCAGACATGGAATGCCTGAAAATGTCTTCATTCTGTCCTCACACTTGATTATAGTTTCACAGGGTATAGAATTCTCAGTCAGAAACTATTTGCCTATAGAATTTTTAAGGCGTTGCTCTATTCTGTTCTGGCTTCCAATGTTGCTGTTAAGAATCCTGAAGCCATTCTGATTCCTGGGTGTATGTAACCTATTGTTTCTTACTGGAAGCTTTTAGAATCTGAAAGTACACAATGATGTTCTGAATTTCCAGTTTCCAGTTTCCACATATGGATATATTTTCAGTCAATGTGCTAGATACTCTGTGAGTCCTTTCATTCTGGAAAAATGAGACCTTAAGTTATGGGAAAATTTCTTGAATTATTTCTTTTATGATTTCTTTCCCTCAGTTACTCCTGTTCTTTGAGTGCCTATTATTTGAATGTCAGAATTGTGGACTTGTCCTTTAATTTTCTTATCTTTTCTCTCCCACCATCCATCTCTGAATTTTCCCCTTACTTTCTGGGAGGTTTTTTCAGTTTTAACTTCCTGCCTTCCTATTGAATTTTTCATTTCTGCTATCATGGTTTCAGTTTCCACAGGCCCTGTTTTGTTCTCTGAATGTTCCTTTATTGAAAAATAGCAATTCTTCTCTTATCTCTTTGAGCATATTAATGATAGTGATTTAGAAGTTTTCCTTTTCCTGTGTTATCTTTCTTTCCTTTAAGTTACTTTTATCTGCTTGTTCGTTTTGGTCTTTATCTTTCCTGTTAGAGGTTTCATTCAGATGTTTGTTAATTTTTGACTGTCTGCTCTGGTTGAAGAAGGGACACAAGATAGATTCAAAGCTTTGAGCACATGGGTGAGGCTTGCTGGAGTTACACTGTGGGATGATCTGACTAGGCCATTTGTCGGGCAGCCCCCCAGTGCCAGCATGCTCTATTTGTTTCCCCTTTGGCTGATCAGATCCTTCAGAAAAAATGTTTTGATCATCTGTTCAGAGGGTAGATACCTGGCTGCTTGTCTTCTGGGAGCCAGGAAGGGAAAGAGAGCTAGGAGGGCTCAGCATTCAGCTTCACTAGACATATATTTATTAGGCCACAACTGTACCATGCAGCCCTTAATACAGGGAGTCTTCTTTTTTTTATTTTCTTAATTTTTCTTTTTTTTTTTGTCTGCGTCGGGTCCTAGTTGAGGCACACAGGATCTTCGCTGAGGCATGCAGTTTTCTCTCTAGCTGTGGCGTGCGGGTTTTCTCTCTCTAGTTGTGGTACATGGGCTCCAGGAAGCATGGGCTTCTGTAGTTTGTGGCATGTGGGTTCTCTCATTGAGGCACAAGAGCTCAGTAGCTGTGGTGTGCGCGGGCTTAGTTGCCCTGCAGCATGCGGGATCTTAGTTCCCCAACCAGGGATTGAACCCGTGTCCCCTGCATTGGAAGGCAGATTCTTTACTACTAACCACCAGGGAAGTCCCGTTCTTCTTCTCTTTAAAAAAATCCTTTCTAGACTGAAATAACCCAGCAGTCTTCCTCTAGAGTGGAGTAAAGGCAGTTACTCAGGGGAGATAAAACATGAAGGAGACTGTAAGAATCCATTTCTTAGGCAGTGTTCAATCAATTTTCTTAAATTTATCTCTCACTTCCTTTGTCCTCAGTTCCTGAATTTTTTGAAGATTCTGTGGTATAGACGAGGTTAGTTGTCTGCTTTTCCCTCTCTATGTGTAGGATTTCGTTTCTTAGATCTGCCAAGTCAGTTTACTACTTGTCCATCTGCGTTCCAGATTCCAAATTTTTATTCCTGCTGTCTCCTTTCCCCCTAACCTTGTGAATCTCTGTTATTATAAATCCCTTTACTGTGGTTTTAATGGGTTTTCAGGAGGGAGTAAAATTATATGTGTGCAGTCAATCCACCATCTTTAACTGAAAGTTCTTAAACACTTTATGTTAACTCATGGATGCAACTCTGAAGGCTGGAATTATTGTCCCCATTTTACATGTTAGAGGGAAATAACTTATCCAAGATCACACAGCAGGTACAGACTCGGGTCTGTCTTAAACATTTTCTATTTATATACAAGTATATAGGGCTTCCCTGGTGGCGCAGTGGTTGAGAGTTCGCCTGCCGATGCAGGGGACATGGGTTCGTGCCCCGGTCCGGGAGGATCCCACATGCCGCGGAGCGGCTGGCCCCGTGAGCCATGGCCGCTGAGCCTGCGCATCCGGAGCCTGTGCTCCGCAACGGGAGAGGCCACAACAGTGAGAGGCCCGCATACCGCAAAAAATAAATAAATAAATAAATAAAATAAAATATATACAAGTATATAGAACAGAAGTTGCAACCTGGAAACCTGCATACAGACAAAGCCTATAGAGATCTTTGTTTGGCCCCCAGAGGATTTTTAAACCCAGGAAATTTCGCAAAAAAATCAAGTGTTTGGCTTTGCTTGAAAAACCCAAAGATCCGGACTTTCCTTGTGGCACAGTGGTTAAGAATCCACCTGCCAGTGCAGGGGACATGAGTTCGAGCCCTGGTGCAGGAAGATCCCACATGCCATGGAACAACTAAGCCCGTGTGCCACAACTACTGAGCCTGCACTCTAGAGCCCCTGAGCCACAACTACTGAGCCCGCATGCCACAACTACTGAAGCCCGCGCGCCTAGAGCCCATGCTCCACAACAAGAGAAGCCACCGCAATGAGAAGCCCATGTGCCTCAATGAAGAGTAGCCCCCGCTCACCACAACTAGAGAAAGCCTGTGCGCAGCAACAAAGACCCAATGGAGCCAAAAACAAATGAATAAAATAAATTAATTTTAAAAAAAAGGAAAAAGAAAAACCCAAAGATCTGGCAACAGTGGATTGCATTCCAGCAGGACAAAATCAGATGGAATGGAGTTGCATCTGCTCCCTTTAAATGTGGGACCCTCTCTCTAGTTTGCTACAGTTCCAGCACATCTTAGGCTTTACTGTTATACTCATATATGTTACCTGCCTGGGTCCTGTTTTAATTTGCACATTTTATAAATTTTTAGTAAAAAAAAAGATGAGTCTTACTAGACAAACTGTTCTGAACCTTGCATTTTCACTTAATTTTAGTAAGTACCGCTTACTGTCTGTTTATCTGCCCCACTTACAGCTGTTGTCCTCTTACTATGCAAATGTATCAGATACACAAGTGAAGGCCTCCTGCAATCAGGTCCTTGCTACTTGAGCCTTTTTCCCCTTCACCCAGAGTTGACTGATCCAGGGATAGGCACCTAACCCAAGCTGAGACAATCAAATACTCTCCTGGGAATTTGAAAGTTGGACCATCAAAATTACCAGAGCTGCCCTCATTCCTTCCCTACAAGGTTTGGTTATTCAGTAATTCATTAGTTTCTATGAATGAACTGCCCCTTCCAATAAATTTCTTTTGCTTTTGCTTAAGCCAGAGTTGCATGCTCATTTCTTATAAACCCTTCTCCCCTTTTCCCTACTGATGCCACCACCCTTTCCAAGCTTTATAAAAGCAATACCATTAACATCTTCAAATTAAAACAGTTTTAATGAGATGTAACTATCATCACAATCAATTGTGGAACATTTTCATCACCCCAAAAGAAACTTTGTACCCATTAGCAGTCATTTCCTATTTCCCCTCAATGCCCCTCCACACTTAGCCCCAGGTAACCATGAATCTACTTGCTGTTTCTATAGATTTGCCTATTCTGGACCTTTCATATAAATGGAATCATAGAATAAGTGGTATTTTGTGACTGGCTTCTTTCATTTTGCATAATGTTTTCGAGGTTCAGCCAAGCTGCACTCTGTGTCAGGATTTCATTTCTTTTTATTGCCAAATAATATTCTATTGTATGGATATACCATATTTTGCTTATCTATGTTTTTATTTATTTATTTATTTTTGGCAGCGTTGCTGCGAGTGCGTTTTCCCTAGTTGCAGTGAGGCGGGGCTACTATTTGTTGTGGCGCATGGGCTCTAGGCGTGCAGGCTTCAGTAGTTGTGGCATGCGGGCTCAGTAGCTGTGGCTCGCGGGCTCTAGAGCGCAGGCTCAGTAGTTGTGGTGCATGGGCTCAGCTGCTCCAAGGCATGTGGGATCTGCCTGGACCAGGGATCCAACCTGTGTCCCCTGCATTGGCAGGTGGATTCTTAACGACTGCGGCACCAGGGAAGTCCCTTGCTTATCTGTGTTGATGGATGTTTAGGTTCTTTCTACTTTTTGGCTATTATGAATAATGTTGCTGTGAACATCCATGTACAAGTGTTTGTGTGAATGTATTTTCATTTCTCTTGAATTTATACCTAGGAATGGAATCACTGGGTCATATAGTAACTTGATGTTTAACTTTCTGGGGAACTGCTAGACTTTTCCAAAGCAGCAGCACCATTTTACATTCCTACCAGCAGTGTATGAGGATTCCAGTTTCTCTAATTCCTTGTTAACACTTATTATATCTGTCCTTTTGATTACAGTTATCTTAGTGGGTGTGAAGTGGTGTCTCAATGTAGTTTTGTTTTGCATTTCCTTGATGTCTAATGATGTTGATCATCTTTTCATGTGCTTATCGGCCATTTGTGTATCTTTTTTGGAGAAATGTCTGTTTAGATCCTTTGCCCATTTTTTAATTGGGTTGCCTTTTTATTATTGTGTTGTAAGAGTTCTTTATATATTCGGGTTACAAGTCCCCTATCAGATATATGATTTGTAAACATTTTCTCACATTCCATGGGTTGCCTTTCACTTCCTTCATGGTGACCTTGGAGGTACAAAAGTTTTAAGTTTTGAAGAAGCCTAATTTGTCTATTTTTTTGTCACTTGTAATAAATAACATTTCAACATATACTCTTCCAGATATTTTCTATGTATTTGAACAAGTATGAGATGATGTATACTTCGTTGCTTTATGTACTTAATAAATTGTGAACAATTTCCATGACTGTACATCATTATTGCTTCATAGTATACATTGCATGAATTTACAAGTCTGTTTAAGCGGTTGCCTAGAGATAGACATTTAGGTCATTTCCAATATTTTGCTATTATAAGCAATCCTTGTACAAGCATCTTTGCATACACGTCTAAATTACTTGATGGGTGAAACCAAGACTGAGGCATGTGACAGAGGCGTGATGAAGGTCAAAGAGGAGGAGAGCTCATCAATCTTGTATTGAGTAAAGTGTAAGCTGTGTAAAGAAGAAAACTTGAAGGTAAATCTGGAAAGATAGATTGCAGCTAAATCGCTGATGGTCTCAAATGTCAGTTTGTTAAGCTTAGATTTGGAAAGCCATAGAAGCCTTTTAAGTGGGGTTTTGACTTGATAAGAGCCATTCGATTTCACTTTGATAGTGTGAGAAAAAAGCTGACCTCCAAAACCTATGTTCTAGAGAAATTGGAGGAAAACCAAGAGATGCTAGTATCATAGCAGCCAGAAGGGAAGAAGCTTCAAGAAGGGAGTAGCCAACTAGGTCATATGATACAGAGAAATCAAATTACATGATTTAGCAATAAAAGAATTGTGCCATTTGTCTGAGTAAAATGTCAGTGGAGGGACTTCCCTGGTGGTCCAGTGGGTAAGACTCTGCCCTCCCAATGCAGGGGCCCCGGGTTCGATCCCTGGTCGGGGAACTAGATCTCTCATGCGTACCGCAACTAGGAAGTCCACATGCCACAACTGAGTCCACATGCTGCCACTAAGAAGTCCACATGTCGCAACTAAAAGATCCCACATGCTGCAATTAAGACCCAGCGCAGCCAAAATAAATAAATAAATAATAAATATATTTTAAAAATGTGGATAGAGAGGAGAAGTCAGAGCTAAAAGCATGTCAGAAATAAAGTAATTCTTTTAAAAAAAAGCACACAGGAGGTGAGGAGGTAGAGGCAGTAAATGTATTAGCTAGGCTAGGCTATGACGTAGTGACAAACCACCCTCAAATTTCAGCACCTTACGGTGTTTCTTTCTTACACCCTATATATTGGACGGATTGCTCTACACTGTCACTTAGGAGCTCAGAGTGATAAGGCTCCATCACCTTGCAGTTGTAACTTTTGGAAGACAGAACCCCCTCCACAACTGCCTCAGCCATTGAAGAGCTCACTGGAAGGTCACATGCCAGCTACTCTATGCTTTGGTCCAGAATGAGATACCAGTCCTAGTCAAAGGAGCTGGGGAATGTGGAGAGTACCTGGAATATGGGGTGAGCACCACTATCCCTGATACAGGCAGTGTAGACTATATAAAATTTGTTATAAAAGGGAAGGAGAGAGATAAGGTAGTAGCTAGGGTGGCAGGAGATGAGTGGATTTTGTTTTTTGCTTTTCTGATTGCAAGAGAATTGAGTTTGTTGACAGGACAGGAGTGGATAAGCAATGGAGCCTACTACTGGTCCTGGAGAAGGTGGAAGGGGGAATGATGGGCTTCAGAAAGAAGACCTGGCCCTCTTTCTTTGAGATTGGCAGGAAGGAAGGGAAGGAAGTATAATTAGCTTATATGTGGGTGCATGAGCAGGAAACTGAGGAAGTTCACACCTGATATTTTTAGTTTCCTAAGAAGTAGGAAGCAAGTCAATTGCTAAAAGTGGTGCTAGTGGTGATACTGGTGGGAGGAATCAGAAGCAGGTTATCAGCATTTTGGAGTTTGGAGGCTCTTAAATCTATCTCCATCAGCCCTTGAGTGGACAATTACAATAGCTTCTTATCTGGTTTACTTACCTGCACTCAACCCTGTTAACATACTACTAGTGGGTTGACATTTTTTAAAAGACACGACAAATCAGAGGATGCCATCTTCTGCATAAAACCCTACAGTGGTTCAAAAATCCTTAAAATGGCCCAAAGATGTGGCTCACATTGACTTTCCCAACCTTGCCCTCCATCCCCTTTGTACACTCTCACAAGGTCCTCTTTCATTCACTTCGTCCTCTTGTCTCAGGCCCTTCACAGATACCCTTCCCACTACTTGGAAAGCCCTTCCATTCTGCTTCTGCTCCTTTCAGTGAGCTAATTTGAACTCTTCCTTTAGGCCGGAAATTAAATGTCACTTTCTCAGGGAGACCTTCCCTGACTCTTCAGACTAGGGTACCTCTTCCTATAGTATGCTCTTGTACTTGGAGTTTTTTCCTTTGCAGCACTCTTCACAACCATAATTATATGTTTGTATATAGTGGACAAGGTCTCTCTCTTCCTCTAGACTATAATTCTATGAAGGCAGGCACTGCATCTGCTGTTTCTGTCTACTGTTATATGTTTAACATGTAGCACATTGCCTGGTGTATAACAGATGATAAATAAACCAGTTTTGTTAATTAATGAATTCATATCTATTGTGACGAGATGACCAAGGTTGCAATACCTCTGAGAGTCTTGTCAAGGATGAAGACCACAGAATTGCTTTAGACCCAATCTGTGTGATTGAACTCAGCACCACAGGTATAGAGGTGGAGAAAGCAGAAGGTTGCACTGATATAAAGTTTAGAGTTTTCAAAAGAGGTATGATGGAAGAAGGAGGATAATGCTGGCTTTCATGCTGTGCTCTAAAATCTTGGCAGAGTAGGGAAGGAAGGGAAGTATTAAGGGAAGTGATGGACTTGGGAGGACAGAAGCCTGGTGGTATCCTGGATGCCAAGGGGCAGGTGCAGTGGGGTAAGAGTGAGAGAGCTAGGGAGCCAGGAGATGACAGTCAGAGGGTTAGTATACTAGATCTTAAGATCCCTAAAGTGGAGTGGCTCCAGGTCTAGAGAAGGCCCAGGGTATAACCGTGGTGTGAAGTGGTGTTTATTGTTGCCAACACTAAGGAAGAAAGAGGCTAGGATGTTAAGTGGCTTCACGTGGTACGGTCATCTGGGTGATGGCAGGACTTGAAGTAGAGAATTTAGGGACAGAGGTGGTCAGAAGGTAGCATAAATGGCATGAGCCTCAAAGACAGGCCCTCCCCCTGCTCCT
This sequence comes from Grampus griseus, assembly GCF_964374135.1. Classification (NCBI taxonomy): domain Eukaryota; kingdom Metazoa; phylum Chordata; class Mammalia; order Artiodactyla; family Delphinidae; genus Grampus; species Grampus griseus. Next base: position 69,384,410 of record NC_139002.1, read on the forward strand.
TCCATCCTTGGATCACTCATTCAAGAGTCGAGGCCCCAGGACAGAATGTCTGATGGGCTGAGCTGGATGGCATAAGCCTCGAAGGAGAAGTGAATTTTGCATGTGGTGGTAGGTGGTAGAAACGTGGTGGTAGGTTAGTGTCAATGGAAAATGACGAGGCTGCCAGTGGAGGCTCCAGTGGAATATGTGAGGTAGCTTCTAATCAAGAGACTGGAAGCAGGGCTTCCCTGGTGGCGCAGTGGTTAAGAATCCTCTTGCCAATGCAGGGGACACAGGTTCAAGCCCTGGTCCGGGAAGATCCCACATGCTGTGGAGCAGCTAAGACCGTGCACCACAACTACTGAAGCCCATGCACCTAGAGCCCATGCTCCACAACAAGAGAAGCCACCACAGAGAAGCCCGTGCACTACAATGAAGAGTAGCCCCACTCGCCGCAACTAGAGAAAGCCCGCGCACTGCAACGAAGACCCGACACAGCCAAAAGTAAATAAATAAAATAATTTATATAAAATAAATAAATAAATGCATATGTGAAAAACTACAGTGAAATTTAAAAAAAAGAGAGAGAGAGAGAGAGACTGGAAGAGAACATAGAGGAGGTGTGACCTTGAGGGAGAGCCAAGTTACCACTTAGCAAGTTTTCTTTAGATGAAGAGAGTAATCTGCCATGAACTTACAGTTTATAGGAGAGGCTTTTGTCTGTTTACTTGCTTTCCAACAGATCGAGGGTTGTTCCAGCAGTGAAAGTAAAAGTAACAACATGTAATAAAGAGAGGGCAGGCTCTGGGTCAGAGATCAGAGTTCCATTTCTTGCCCCATCGCTGATTTGTTGAGCATCCTTAGTCAATTTCTTCACCTCTTTGAGCTCAGTTTTCGCATTTGCGAACTGATAAAAGTCATAACCGGCTTACTATGAGGATCGAATACAGAATCAGATGCAAAACTGCACTGCAACCTGTAAAGTGTTGCCCACATGTGAGTTGTTATTATCATTATGGTACAGTGAGTTAATGGTAGCCTGTGGACGAAAGTTCTTTAACTCTTGACTCTCACCTTAAAACAGTGTGGGAGGAAGGTAGGGCAAAGGCTCTCTCCATTTTACAGGTTCATCTATTCAGGAAACCTCACTGAGTGCTAATCCCATGTTAGTTACTGAGCTGGAAAGGGATAGTAAGATGAATCAGACACAATCTACACCGCTGGAGTTCATAGACTAATGCAGGAGACAGAGCGGTAACATGCCGAGCTGTGCTATGTGGTGTAATATTGGAACAGAGAGTGTTCTGTGAGCACAGAAGAAAGAACAACTAGGGAGAGCCTGAGAGAGCTCTGCAGTAGAAGTGGCATGTGAGCTGGGCATTGAAGATTAAGCCAGAGAAGAGGATATGCCACGCCCAGTAAGTTAGTGGTGGAAACCCACATAGAACCCAGGGCCACAGACAGGTAGTTACATGCCACCTCCCCAGTGCTCTTGGAAAGGGAAGAAGGGCCTCTTTGGCCCCACAGAGGAGCTTATTCTCTGCTTTGCTAAGGGTCTGGCTGCCATGGGAACAACGCCATTTTTGCTTAGTCCCTTTGCAGTTTGCTGTCAACAGCTTACTGTCCAGGTGCAAAGGCACTGCTCAGATCCCCTAGATATAAGGCATCATGCTTGTTTCCGCCTCCTAGCCTCTTCCCAATTGTCTGATGATGCCTGTTACTGGCTGACTGCCCTGCCTTATATGGGAACCAATGAGCGGCCAGCAGGTCAACTTGTAAGCAGTTCTCCCAGGAAACCAGCAGTGCTTTAAACGAATCATGACTTGTCGCACACCCCATCTCCCCTCACTGCTTCCTTCAATAACCTTGAGGAAAAACCAGATCCTGTCTGGTTCCCTTCCTCCTCAATCCCTTATTTCCCAAACTCTGATGGTGCCCTTCTCACTTTTTCAAAGGGCAGTGGTGAGGACCAACCACATTCCCGGAAACTTGGGCCCTTGTCGTGCTTAATAGCCAACAGTAATAAACACCATGGCCTATCTATTTTATAGATGACAAAACTGAGCCTCAGAGAAGGTAAGAGGTGAGGGCCTCAGGGTGCGGGAGCCCTGTTGGAAGGACACCGGAACATGGGACCTGGACTGCAGCCTAAGGCATGAGAATAATGACAGCCAAATTTTGGCTGTCCAGCATCCATTTCCTCCTAACAGCACCTTGATTTCTGTACACACTATATGCAGTCTTGGTGGGAGTGGACATCCAGATGCCTATCTCCACTACAGTCACTGAAGGGCTACAGAGTTCTTGAAGGGAAATAGCAGAAGTTATCGTCCTGCTGAGACTAGCACCACACCTAGCCAACAGTACCTGCTCAGCAGATGTCATTTCTTCCTCAGCTGTCTGTTACTTATTATCTGTGTGGTGTTAGGCAAGTCACTTAACAATCTTTACCTCAGAAATAATGTGTGTAAAATTTACCAGCATCCCTAACCTGTATTACCTACTATGATTGCCATAATTATAACTTTATTAGTTCTCAAAACCGTGAATAAGTTGAATCAATTGTGGTATATCATCAGCGTGACCGAAACTAAAGTAATGTAGATGCAGACATTGACTTGTTGATTTAGAAATTTATATCATTTATATGAAAAGGTCATATTATGATCATTTTTTGAATAAAATAAAAATATAAATGAATACATATCTGAAACGCTATATCCCAAAATGCTAACCAGTATTTATCTCTGGATGGTGAGACTGTGGACAATTAAAAAAAAATTTTGCCTTTCTTCATTTTCTACCTTCAGTGAGCAGACATTATTTAGCAGTAATTAATTTTTAAGTTAAAAAAGGCCACCACTTAGGGGAGAATCAAGGACTCTGGCTTGATTTCAGCCAGGGGAAAATTCAAGGGGGTAGGGCAAGGCAGCCAGTTTTCATGAAATAGATATGGATTCAGATTGGCAGTCACAGCATACTTCTGGGTGGCACACTTCTGTTGAAAGGAATGTCTTGGGCATGCCTAGATGCAGAATCCAACCCTTTAGGGGAGCTCGAGGCCCAAGTTCAGAGAACAATTTTTGTCTCTCCCCTGTCTATCTCTCCTACTGCACCTCCACCATTTTATCCCTCTGTTGCAAAAAAAGAAGAAAAAATAGCCATTCGGTTCCTCAGATATGCCAAACTCATTTCCACCTCAGGGTCTTTTTACCTCCTTACTTCTCTGAAAACCCTTCTAAGTTACCCTCCATCTACCAGCCACTAGCTACCCCATTAGCCTATTTATTTCCTTCATAGCACTTATCCACTCTGAAAACACCTTATTTGATTGTTGTCACAAAAATGTAAGCTCGTGAATGCAAAGATTTGTCTGGCTTGTTCACCATATACAAGCTGTGAAAAGAATAGACTTGCACAAAGTAGGAGCTCATCAAAATCAAAACTCATCAGGGAACAAAAATATTAAGTAGGGAAACTGAGGCAGAAATCCAATTGTGCTACTGGGATCCAGGAATGTGGGGGGTCAGCAATTGTGAGTTCACCTTTTGGGGCTGGATTCAGAGTCAGGAATATAATTGGGGCTGGATTCAGAGTCAGGAATGTAAAGAAATAAATACTATTTCCTTTGCAAAAAGCAGTTATCATATTAAAAGAAAAAATAAAAGGGTGATGACACTTCCAGGGGAATATGACACAGTCTGTATGTATGAGTTTATTGGAAGTCTGGGCTAAATGAGTAACTTCCTGAATGATATGAAAAGTGATGAGGCTTGTGGCATTCTGGAAAAATTTGACACAAATTGTGCACTAAAGCAATTCCGTGGAATGATGTTTGATAGTTTAAATGGTCACTTCATTTAAAAGGTTTTGGCCTGAAGTTATGACAACTGAAAAATTTTCACACACACCAAAATTCCTGGTATATAGCTGTAACTCAGCTTTTCTGGGATGCAAAGAAGCAGGTAGCTAGAGTTCTATGCCACACCCTCTGTGAACAAGTAGGACAAATGAGGAGGGGGTGTGTATGGAAGAGTTGAGACTTATTTGACACCTTTTACATGCCACATACTAACGGCACGAAGTTTCTCATTTAATAACCCTGCAAGGTAGGCATTATTTATTTCCATTTTCAGATGAAAAAAATTAGGCTGAAGCGGGTTGACTTGCCCAAGATCACAGTTAATAAATTACAGAGGAAAATCTGATTCCAGGTTTATTTGACTCCAAAGCCTGCACATTTTCTACCATACTTGCCTCCCTAGCATTCCTGGAAATCCCCTTGATGAAATGTATTGCTCATCTTTAAAAATAAGAAAAGAGAGAGAAGGCAATAATATGGCCTAAAAGGAGGCCAGAAGTAACAGGAAAAACTAAGTAACCCACAAACTATTAGGCTGAATCAAATGACATTGCTATTATTTGGGTTTTTTTTAAAGCTCATAAAAGAGGCAATTTTACATGGTTCACCCCATGGTATACGTGCTGTGGATGAAGATCACAATGAAAATACTATTATAACCACTCTGTCACTCATTTGTACACAACTTTACATACTACATTTTATTGCAATTTCAGTAACCCTTTCAGATGGGTAGGGTAAGGATAATCACTCCCATTTTATATATGAGGAAAAGCAGATTTGGTAACCCAGCCTGCCTTACTGGAGCAGCATTTGCCCTTAGGCAAACCTGTCACTTTTTTTTTTTAAGGCTTCTACCTGCCCCCACGCTGTCCCACCCTCCACATCTTATTCTGTCAAAATAATTTTTGATTTGACTCCTATGACAGGCTCCTAACTGGTCTCCCATGATCCCAATCTATTCTCCAAACCGTAGCCAGAGGTTTCTCTAAATGCAAATCTGATCGTTTCACTTGCCTTCTTAAAACCCTTAGTACTTCACTCTCTACAAGATGACGTTCAAATGCCTCAGCCTGGCCTTCATGATCTGACCCTTGTCTACTATCTCCAGTCTCACCGTCTGCCCCCAACACACCCTATGTTGAGAAGAACCCGCCTCTGTGCTATGCACTTCTGTGACTTATCCAATTGTTCTGTGGCTGTAATGGCCTTCCTTCTTCCCCATCCCTTATCTGACATTCAGCATGCAAATTTATCCTTTTCAAGGCTTAGTTCAAATGTCATCTCTTTGTGAAAACTGTTTTGACTTTCTTCTGACAGTCACCAGTTTTCTGTGCTCTTATAGCAGCTGGTATATTTTTATGTTATAAGAATTATTAAACAGTCCTCTGATCGGGTGTTTATGTGTCCTTAAAATACGCACCAAATTGTATCTTACCCTCAGTAACTTCAGGACAACGCACAGCACTAGACATATAGCTGGTATTATCAGTCAGAACCTAGGGGTCCTAGAAAGTCCCTGCCTTGTGCCTTAGGTTGGGGAATACGGGGAAAATCTTACTTACAGGTTGAGTGCCCCAAACCAGGGCACACTCTTCCATGGCTTTTCCAGAGTTTTCTACAGTAAAGGCATAAGCGAGGGACTACCTGAACTTGGATTTATACTTCCATTACCAAGGCTTATTTTCATTAAATAGTGTCTATGAGTATACAATCTGTATGAATTACGTAAGAACATCTGGATTTTATGTTACATTTCACACAGACACCTAGGCCAGTGATGGAGCACCTAGGAATCAAGTTGTCCTTTGTTGCCACCATGATAGTGACACATTTAATTCAATTTGATGAACAAGGAACAAGTTACTAACAGAAAATATAAAACCACCAGGAGCACATATGGTCACAAAGACGAGCTATTAGACCAAGAACATTCAGCTAGCCAAATATTCCCATAATGCTTCCTTATTACTTTTAAAATTTGGGAGCAGGTTTTAATGTGTTAACATTTATGGAGAAGAAACATAAAATTGACAAAATTCTTTCTACCAAATTTTCTTGGACCTGGGAAAAAAGACCACCATTATTTGATTTTAGCTGTGGGAACACATTGGTCCAGCTTGTGGAATCCTAGTGTACTAGCAGAGAAAGTTTGAAAACCACACTCTTAACAGTCATACCTTTACTCAAAGCATGAGTGATAGTCATACATTTACTGAAAGCACGGGGTCATTAAAAAAAAAAAAGTATGACCTTAAACAACTTCATAGAGAGAGAACATTTTGATTATGACTAATTAAATTCACTTTTTTATGTTGTTGGGCTTTAAGAAACTCTTTGCATAGCTTAGTAGAGTTCAGAAATTTTCCTGGACAGACTCCTTGAGCCACATAGCATTTTCCCCACGTTCTGGCTGGTGCAATCCTATGGGTTAAGATTCAGCCTCCACCCTCTTTATAGGAGAAGGCAGTGCTTACTTACAAGGAGATGCTAGCTCTCTGGGTGGCCCAAGACATCAAGATTACAGATCTAGGGCTTCCCTGGTGGCGCAGTGGTTGAGAGTCCGCCTGCCGATGCAGGGGACGTGGGTTTGTGCCCCGGTCCAGGAGGATCCCACATGCCGCGGAGCGGCTGGGCCCGTGACCCATGGCCGCTGAGCCTGCGCGTCTGGAGCCTGTGTTCTGCAACGGGAGAGGCCACAACAGTGAGGCCTGCGTACCGAGGGAAAAAAAAAAAAAAAAAAAAGATTACAGATCTAAAAATCACAAGAGCTAGAATCAGGGACTCTAGCTAATGAAATATCTTAGCCACACCCAGTGACCTGAGGTATAAACAACATTTATTTTCAAGATGTTCTAGTGATATGACTGATGTGATTTTTGATTTTTTATTCACCTGAAGAGACAGGCAGTGTATCTATAACGTATCCTGATTCATCTTAATGTAGGAGACATTCTTACAGTCTTCTCATCTAACATTTTTTTAAATTGAAATATAGTTGATTTACAATATTTTGTTAGTTTCAGGTGTACAGCACAGTGATTCAGTTATACATATATATATGACTATATGAGAATTCTTTTTCAGATTCTCTTCCCTTATAGTTTATTACAAAATATTGAGTGTAGTTCCCTGTGCTGTATGGTAGGTCCCCGTTGGTTATCTATTTTATATATATATATTTTATACCACATAGTAGTATGTATATGTTAATCCCAACCTAATTTATCCCTTCCCCCCTCACCTAACATTTCATAGGCATGTGTCCATACCCTGTTATCACTATAGCTACATTCATTTGGTCACTCAATAAATATTTATCTATCTACTGAGTACTCTGGCACACATCATATATACTTAACATTATTTGCTTATCAATACCCATTTTGGGGTGTCTCAATCATTTTTAATTGTCATTATTTATAATATTAAAATTTTTGGACTTTCTTTTTTTAGTTATGCCTCTCAAAATGGTATTACTAGGGAAAGGTCTGACCAGGTCAAGGAATCATATAGCTATTCTTGTGTGTGGTCAGGATTAAAGTGCAGGTTTTAAATTTAGAATCATATGTAAAGTTTATGGTTAGGCCACTGTAATAGACTACAATAAAGATGACAAAAGTCTAAACCAGACCAATGGTAGTAGGAGTGGGAAAAAAAGATTAGAAAAATACTGAGGAAGGGAGAACATTGGGCTTGGTATCTGATGACTGTAGAGTTAAGGGTGACTAGTGGGTTTCTAGCATAACTAACCAGACAGGGAACACAGCAGTGGAACAAGGAGTGAGAGGAGTGAGATAAGTTCCATCTCATAACGTTGACTTTGAGGTGTCTGTGGGTAATAGCCAGGTGGAGATGTCCCAGTTGATTTATAAAGTTCGTTGAAGAGGTATATGTAAAAACACAAGGCTTTTTTTGTTTTTTTTTTTTTTTATTATTATTTTTAAATTTATTTTTGGCTGTGTTGGGTCTTCGTTGCTGCGTGCAGGCTTCCTCTAGTTGTGGTGAGCAGGGGCTCTCTTCGTTGTGGTGCATGGGCTTCTCATTGCAGTGGCTTCTCTTGTGGAGCACAGGCTCTGGGCACATGGGCTTCAGCAGCTGTGGCTCGCGGGCTCTAGAGCCCAGGCTCAGTAGTTGGGGCGCACAGGCTTAGTTGCTCCGTGGCATGTGGGATCTTCCCGGACCAGGGCTTGAACCCGTGTCCCCTGCATTGGCAGGCGGATTCTTTTTTTTTGCGGTACGCAGGGCTCTCACTGTTGTGGCCTCTCCTGTCGCGGAGCACAGGCTCTGGACGCGCAGGCTCACCGGCCACGGCTCACGAGCCTAGCTGCTCCGCGGCATGTGGGATCTTTCCGGACTGGGGCACGAAACCGTGTCCCCTGCATCGGCAGGCGGACTCCCAACCACTGTGCCACCAGGGAAGCCCTGGCAGGTGGATTCTTAACGACTGCGCCACCAGGGAAGCCCCACAAGGATTTTTAGTATGAATTTTTTAAACTAGAAACCCTGGAGGTCAGTTAACTGTATTATTTTATAAGGAGATAGACCCAGACAGATACATCTGTTCTCAGAAAGCTACTCAGAGAACTGAGATTCAATTTAGGAGAATCTCATTCAGGGCTGTTTCAGCCCACCATGCTGCATTTCATTTGTCTGTCTTGTTGGTTTTACAATCAATAAAAAAATACATAGTTTTCTCAGAATCCCACAATTATACACAGAACCCAGATAAAAGGCACAAATCCCACTTGCCTTCTTTTGTCACTGCATAACTAACTTCTTTTTTTTTTTTTTGTGGTACATGGGCCTCTCACTGCTGTGGCCTCTCCCGTTGCGGAGCACAGGCTCCGGACGCGCAGGCTTAGAAGCCACGGGTCACGGGCCCAGCCGCTCCATGGCATGTGGGATCCTCCCAGACCGGGGCACGAACCCGCATCCCCTGCATTGGCAGGTGGACTCTCAACCACTGCGCCACCAGGGAAGCCCTAACTAACTTCTTAATCAAAAAGATTCTGCCATGCCAGAGGCAGAGAAAATAAAGAGAAAGTGGTCAATTACTAGAAGTGACTTTTGATCTAAGTGAGCAATTCTAAATATTACATTGTTACTGTAATCTGGCTGCACATATTTCTATACTCAGTTGTTAAAGAATCAGTCATTCGACTGTCATCCTGAAAGCAAATAAAAACAGTATGTTCATCACAGACCACCCATGATATGAGGTATATGGGTTGTGACAGTTACATTTAGCTGTGACAACAACAGTTTATAAGCAAAAGTGTTAAAATTAGTTAAAACCTGACATGATACTGTTATTAAGAATTCTTGAGAAATAAAGCTTCTTTTAAGTAAGTTTCTGGTGTTAAAAACAAAAACAGGGCTTCCCTGGTGGCGCAGTGGTTGAGAGTCCGCCTGCCGATGCAGGGGATGCGGGTTCGTGCCCCGGTCCGGGAGGATCCCACATGCGGCGGAGCGGCTGGGCCCGTGACCCATGGCCACGGAGCCTGCGCGTCCGGAGCCTGTGCTCCGCAACGGGAGAGGCCACAACAGTGAGAGGCCCGCATACCGCAAACAAACAAACAAACAAAGTATTCAAGTAGTGTAAAATTAGGACCTAAATTCTGAGGGAGGTATGAAGATCATGTCAATAGGTTTCCGTCTTTTCTGCAGCGTAAGGAAGGAGAATGGGGAAAGAAATAGAATGAACACTTATTGATTAGCATCTATCATGTGCCAAACATTCATCATAAATACATTATATCATTTCATCCCTCACATCAATTCTATGAAGCAGACATTCTAAGCACCTCACAAATGAGGACACTGAGGCACAAAGAGATGAGGCAGTAGTGTCAATGAATTACTAATTGCAAGGCTTTCATATCGGATATAAAACCCTGGCTTTATATCTGAGTTCAACTCTTAATATTAAGCCTTAATTGATAAGAAGTAACACCCTCTCTTATGACTGTAGTCATCATCTGTAAATGATGATATTAATAGTATTTGCCTGGTGAGAGTCATTGGGAGGATTACATATGCCATGGAAAAAGCACTCAGGGTTATGCCTGGCACACGTAAGCACTCAATAAATCAGCTACTTACCATTGTCTTAGACCACACAGCAAGTAAGTTCAGACAGGACCGTACACTTTTCTGATTCTAAACTGAACTTCTGCACTATACCCGGCTACCTCTTCAGGCTCCTGAGATTCCTGGGGGTGGAGAGTAGAGTTCGGGGCGGGGGGTGGGAACAGATAACATTGAGAGGGCAGTAAGGCAGGGAGCTGATATACCTGACCCTACTTTGAGGACAGCACTCAGAACTGTTAGGGCAAAATAACTATAATTTTAAACCCAATCTTGGTTTAAGGGAAAGGCTACAAATAATTAGCTGACTAAGGACATTTACCAGTGTGGAAGGAAAAGGTCACCAGTAGAATCACTTACTTTATCCAATACATAGCACAGATATTTCACACTTGATAATATTTGAATTTTAAAAAATATTTTGGTTTTCTTGTCTTTTTAGATATCCTAAAGTGAATTCCTCTGTCTCCTGTATTATTTATAAATCATGTGGAAAAGTTTCTCACAGCTAGCAAAATATCACTAATATCAATCTCCTTGCTAATAAAAAATTATATTGTTTTTTCTCCTTATAAAAATACCTCTATAAACTCCAATCACTTCTAATCCCAAAATGAAAGTAACTGCATATGGCTCCCTCTAGTGTCAAGACAGCAAAATATAAGGGCCATTTAATTTTCTTGTAAGATTTAGTTTTTCATTCAATACATTTACATATTTAGCCCTTACTTGGTGCCAGATACTGTGTTTATTCTCTTACTAGACATCATGGTCCTAATTATATGATATTTTGTAATGTGAGCACATAAAATGTATTTTAGATCCCTATTAAAGGAGCAGTGTAAACAGCTTTTCTAAACAGTGCTGCTATCTTACTCAGTTTACATTTAGCAAGTGTACAAAGCTAATAAAATGCTAATGAAACAACTGTTTTAACTTTTTTCTCTTTGTTCTCCTTATTTACGAATTTAAGAAAATGGCAATGTGAACCAATCTGATCTGAACAAAAATGGCCAGAATGTTAAGCAGGGAATTTTCTGAGAGTATAAAAAGAGATATATTCTAGGACATACAGAGGCATACATCCTTGGGATTTAAAATGCAGTAATGGTTGATTGTGAATACAAAACCAAAATGTTTAATGTGCTAAGCTGCTTTTCCTGCCTTACGTATTGTCAACAGGTGTTCTATGGAAAAAGGATTCCCCGGTTATGTAAGATTAAGATATGCTGGGTTAAACCAAACTAATCTGCTCTCTTTACTCAAGTGCCTCTCAAAATTTTTAGTATGCTAATGTGCACAGTGAATCTCTGGTACAGGACAGTATAAAGCTTTCCCCAAAGTTACTTAACTATGGAATCCCTTTTCTCTCATAATATCTAATGACATCAAGGAAGCTATGCTCAGTGGAACAGAACTTGGGAAATGATCTAATCCAAAGTTGCATCAGTTCCTCTGCTCTCATCACAAATCTCCAACCCTTGACTTTGCATCAAACTGATCCCCTTCCAGCATTCCTAGTATCTTGCCCATTTGGTAGCCACTGACTTTCCTTTCAGATCTCAGTGCTCTGGAATCTCAAATGCCCTATAGTCCTCTGGTTCTCTCTGATTAGAAAAGCAAGTGGCTTCAAAGTTTCTGACATCATACAAGGTATCAATCTCCTTCACACGCCAAACAAATCATTCCATTCTCACTTAAGTGCTGAAATAGGAGATGCTGCTTTCACTCCTTCACAGACCTTATCTACGAACTCATCCTGAATGCAGCCTGAATCCTAGCTGGAAGACAAAGTATAATAGTTTAGTGTTCAGACTTAGCTAAAAGAGCAGACTACCTCAGTCATCCCCAAGGAAAGCAAGGGCCAGAAGAACAGCACAATCTGACCCTAGGGAACTCAGCTCAGAAAGGCATTTGGAATCATATTGGGATGGTGCCCAGCCCTAGTGTAAAGTGAGGAAAAGGGGAGGAGGGAGTGAGGCATAGAGGCAACATGGAAACAGGACAGCTTTTTGAATCCTCCCAGTGCAGCTCAAGTAACTGGTTGGAATCAATTTAATTCCTAACAAACATAAAAGAATACCCAAAGCTAAAGGTGAATGATTAAAAAATCTATTTCAGATTATCTACTTTTCATTATGATTCAGGATAATTAATAGTGTGTTTATTTTAGTCAGAGTTCATAGTACTCTTTTAAAATGAAGATGGACCTGTTTTCTCAAGGTATTTGATACCATCTTCCTGGACCTAAATTTCAGAGAAAAGCCCTTTAGAACATGATAAGGCATTCTTACAGATGCTGATGTTAGAATATTAAATTAGTAAAAATCAGTCAAGTAAATCAAGGCCTATCTCATTTCATATCACCGCATTTGTAAATTCTCTTAATAAAGTTCATATATTCACGACTCAAACAGCAATTTAAATTTATAACTAATTCATAACTAAAACTATGTAATAACACATTTATTTATAAAACAAAAGATTTAGGAATAGATCTGTTTATTGTACTGTGAAAATGGTCTTGATACATGTGAGAAACATTATATACTTTGAGGACAACATTCAGAACTGTTAAGACAAAAGACAAACTATAATTTTAAAATCAATCTTGATTTAAGGGAAAGGCGATAAATTATTGGCTGGAATGCATTCAGCATGAACTCAGATTCTATATAACATAAAGCACAAAAGAGTACAAAATATGTTGGAGTCCAGTAAGCCCATACCTAAATTTTAACTGTAAAGCTGCGAGGACTTTTTTGTTTATTCTTATATACTAGTTTTCTTCTGAGACAAGTTGATTTTATCTCCAAGACTTAAGGCCATTCCCTATAAGAAAGAATGAAGATGTTTATAATTATTGAAACTATGTACAATCAGTAGGTTATTCTATCTAACCAAGCCTCCATGCAATGATACCACATCAACAATGAAACCAAGGATGTACAAAAGAGACTCACCAAAACTTTACTTGGTTAAGTACTTTTAGTGCTAGATTTACAAATAGTCACCAGATTTGTAGCTTGGATTTCAAAAACCTCTGAAGAACCCATTTCACAAATACCCCATGGGAATTAATCTGATTTTAAGCAAACAAACAGAATGAGTGGCCCAAAAGGTGGGCTATTTTAATGAAGTAAAGTCATATTTCTATTCAAGGATACTACTATTATGAATATACATGCATCTAATGCATGAAACACTGGTACAACAGAGGATGCTACATATAGAAATAAAGAGACATAAATTATTTCTCTTTTTATTTAGTTCAGAGACCATCTCAAAAAAAACCAACTGTTACCTGACTCTTTGCACGAATTCTTATGTGGCCAGTAACAGGGGCCTCTGGTCCCTGTTGAATCGGCTTCTCAATGCTGACATTTGCAAGTGCATCTTCTCCAAATATGGAACGAGCATAGAGGTTGGCTGCCATAAAGCCACAGTAACCAGAAAGTGCCTGGAAGAAATTTGTGATGAATTCAATACTCTCCTAGAGAACTACACATAAGCAAGACCAAATAGCATAGGAAAATTACCACTTAAAACAGGACTTATCATGTGGTAGTAGTTACATGACTGTGTGAATTTGTTGACCTCATAGAACTATAAATGTAAAGAGTGTGAGCTTTACTGCGTCTATATTATACCTCAAAAAAACTGATTTTAAAGAAATAGCACCTATTCTCATTTGTATTTATATATTCTTTGTTTAGAGCTGTCTGCCTCCCTCCCATACCAGACCCTGAGCTCCATGAAGGAAGAGACTGTTTTTATTTTGTTCTTTATTGTACATCCAGCAGCTCACAGAGTATTGGGCATATAATGTTTGTTGGAGTATTTGTTCAATAGACTAATATATGAATTAAAACCTACTTGTATGGCAGCATTCTTTTACGATTAAATCAATATTACAAAGTTAGCAGAAATTGTATAAAGAAAAATTCCTGGGAATTCCCTGGCAGTCTTCACTTTTTGGTCTTTCTTTCTAGTCTTTTTTCATACATACACAAACATAGCAGAAAATCAAAGTACATTAACAATTCCATACTTGAGCAGATATATTATGACCCACAATCAGAGCCAACAGAAAAGATCATGGACATTTTCTAATCCAGTATCGTGAACTATTGTGGAATAAGCCTTTAGCCAAAAGGGAGAAGACTGAAAAGAAAAACCAATGTGACTATTCAGTTGGGTCACTAGGAACAAGGAACTAGGAACAAGCAGATATTGTTCCTATTCCAGTAGAAAGCAGTAAGCAGATTCATACATTCTATGGGATAACTTCTTTTAGCTAGTCCAGAATGACACTGCTTTTCTCAGGCTAAATAATACCTAAATACACTAGAGGAAATACAAGAAAGCCAAGAATCTACCATCTTACTCTCTATCAGATTTAAGAAGTACAAGGGCAAATTTTACCTTCTCTGGAGTGAGGCATTTCATGTTGGTTGACTTTAATATGTGCTGTAAATAGTCATTTAAATCAACTATATTTGTGTTAACCGTCACCTGTACAGAGGGAGAGAAAAAAGTCGAGGTTATAGCTCTTACTTTAAGAAAGTTGTGAATTTCTTATCTTGGGGTTGAAAAGACAATCATTCGTATGTCATATTAGAATCTCCTTCCAAGTATTTAGGTGGAAAGGGTGGGCAACAAAAAGTAAATGACATCTACAAAATCCAACAAACTGTAGGCTGGTATCAGAACTTTCAGATACAGATAACTTCACAGACAATCAACATGCTGTATATAAAATATTTCTAATAAAAATCAAGGCTTACAGGAACAAAGTTTCCTAGCAGGCACTGACTTTGCAAAGCTTCTACTGGACACTGGATTCAATGGCAAGTTACTATTCATACAAACAAGGGATGGAACATTGTTTATAATGTCTTGAACAATCAGATTAATTATAGAACTGTTACTCTCACCAATTTAAAACCGTAACTTAACCAAACCACTTGCATGCTTTCCAGTTAAAGCTAATTTGTAAGCACAGATATTGAAAGACTTTGTTTTTCACATCTGACACTTATTAGAGGGATTAATTTTATCAGAGAATCCCTCAACACTAGCCAAAAAGAAACATAAGGAGTTCAAGGAAATCTCCCAAGGACTAACTTTGTTCTCCCATTCAAATTCGGCCCACATCTGACGGAATTCAGCATCAGTGCAAGTTGCAGGTTGGATATAGTCCATGATGTCAATGTGAATATCACTGAGGACCACACAATTTCTGTCACTTGCTGCTCCAGAGACATCATAAACTGCAGTATACACATATAAAAAGATCCCCAATCACCAAAGGCAAATTTTAATTTAAAATTTTTAATATTTCCAAACAACAACTATGACATTAGCAAATAGTTTTGATTATATAGTAGGCTCTATGTTTTACAAATTATTACCTATTTAATATGACCATCAATCCTATGTTATAGTATTATTATTTTCCATCTTATAGAGAAATAAAAAAAAAGAGAACTTAATTAAGTGGCTCAAGGTCACAGAACTGGTTAAGTGGTGGAGGCCAGGATTCAAACTCAGTGAGTGCTTACATAGCAGTTGCAGTGTTAGACACTGTAGAAGGATACACAGGTAGTAGTGTTCTCATGCACATGCTTAACTAATATTTCTGGATGAATACTGCTGAGCCATAGTACGTAATGATACAAGATCTTTTCTTCTGTAACTGTTTCTTCCATGGTAGAAAGTCATAATCTGACTGGAGCCTACCTTTTTTTTAGCCTGTTTTCTTGACATTCCCCCACCCTACTTTTGGAGAAAACTAAGGTTACCAAGAATAAGTTCCTTTAATTTTCAACCCCACCTCTAAAAATAAATGTATCTTTCTCTGAATCAACTTTCACCTACTTACCTTTCCTATCAGACAAGTACTGCCTCTGCTCTTCAAGGTTCATACTTGCTGCCATCTGTGATGCCTGCTTTGGTTCAGGACCTCATTCCATCAATCATTACCTCTTTCGTCTTTACCTTCATATTCTTTACTGACTTTCTTCCCTTATAGTTTATAAACATAGTCAAGGTCCTCTCATCGTCAAAAAAAAATCTTCCCTCATCCTTTATTTCTCTTCTGGCTACTGCCCTTTCTCATTCTTATCAAAACCAAGGTCGTACACTCAGAGTGGCCTACACTCACTATCTTTATTTCTCCACGTCCTATGCAGTCTTCAATCCACCACCACTGCCCAAGACAGGTCATAAGAAACGTTTTATTATCACTGATTGTCAAATCCAAAGGGCCCTTCTCTTAGGGATCTTCTGCAGCTGCCGATACTTCTTCAGAATTTTTCCTTGCTTCTCTAACCACACTTCCTTTGCAGGCTTCTCCTTCTCTGACCAGCTTTAATACTACCCTGAATAAAAACTCCAAACAGCTCTTAATATTGCTGTTCTCTCGGATTCGGTTTTCAAATCTCCCTTCTTCTCACTCTTTATGCCTTCTTTGGGTGATTTCTTCCATTTCTATGGTTTTAAAACAAATATTCATCTCTACTTCAGACCTCTCGTTCAAGTTCCAGACTCATCTCAAACTGCCCTTCAATAACTTAAGACACTTCATTATTTAACCTCAAGTTTAACTTATCATCTCTCTCAAATCTGTCCTTCTCTCCTATGTTCCGTTTTGGTGATTAACATAAACACCAACCCAACATACCCAAGCAGGAAATCTGAGCGTTGCTCTAGCCACTTTCTCTTCAATCAGTAACCATGTCCTGGACATTCTATCTCCTTAAGTATCTATTATATTCAGCCCTTCTCTCCATCCCAGCCACAACTCTGTTGGTTCAAACTCTCCATCATCTCTCACCTGTGCTACTGCAAGTCTACTAGTTAATCTTCTTGCCTCTTCCAATCAGTCTTCTTTAGTGCTGCCACAGAAATATTTAATCATGTAACTCACTCACTAATAATTCCTCAATGGCTCCCCTCTATATCCAGGATAAAGTCCGAAATTCTTAGCATGACAAGTATAATATAGCTGCCACTAACCTTCCCAACCTCGTTCTCTTCTACCACCACCCTCTAGCACACTCTAAACTCCATGTATATCAAACTACTTGCATTTCTTCTAACTGAATCTCTATCTGTAGACCATTTACTGATCTTTTAAAACCCCATTTGAGCTTCAGCTCCTCCACAAAGTCTTTCCTTTACCTTTCCTCCCAACCCCCCACCACTCTGAGAGAACCGACCCAATCTCTTAATAGACTTCCACTTCACCCAGCACAGCCTTCTTTCATAGCACTTACCGTTATGTACTGCACATATCTACTTCACATATCTGTTTTCCCTTACTCAACTAGAAGCTATCTGAGGACAGAGATTTTTTTGTTCCTACCACAGAAATTGCTTTTCTTCTTTTTCTTTTGGTACGTGGGCCTCTCACTGCTGTGGCCTCTCCCGTTGTGGAGCACAGGCTCCGGACGCGCAGGCTCAGTGGCCATGGCTCACGGGCCCAGCCGTTCCGCGGCATGTGGCATCTTCCTGGACCAGGGCACGAACCCGTGTCCCCTGCCTTGGCAGGCGGACTCTCAACCACTGCGCTACCAGGGAAGCCCCAGAAATTGCTTTTTTAAAAAAGAAAGCTTATTGACTTAATACCTCTGTACAAGCTAATCCCTAGGTGGCCCGACAACAAATGCCTATACACAGTTTGAGACTCAGTTCAAATGTTATCCTTTGATAACATACCTTCCTCCTTTATAAAGCCTTCTATACTGTTAGCATTTTCCCTCTATGATCCCAAAGCACATAGTATATAAACTAGCCATTATCACATTGTATTCTAATCTATTATTTATCTGTCTCCTCCTTTTGCTTGACAGTTTGAGGACAGTGACTCTATCTGGTTCATTTCTGTATATCCAGAACACGGTACAACACTGAATAGCATAGCAGATGCCCCATAAATGAATGAATGCATGAATGGATTCAAGTCCTGTCCTCAAGAAATGTCACACAGCTACTCATTACAGAAATTCTTTAATAAAGTATCCAAACATCACATGCTATAAAACAATTCCTTACCTATATTGCCAAAAATTATTCCATTTTCTGTTGACGCTACTTTCACATTAGCTTTAATATTTGCAAAGTCATGTGGAGCAAGAGTCAAAGGAGATGGCTTTTCCACAAGTTTCAGGTCCCCTGAAAAAAAATTTAGACATGGCTAAAAGGACATAAATATTAACCTCTCCAATCGTAAAACCTTAAAATGTATATAGCTCAATAGTTTCTAGCAAAACAAGGAACAAGAGAAGGGTTATGATTCAAATATAAGGACAAAATAAAGAAATCATTTAACACTATTATTCACATCAAAATGCACATTTTCTTTTAAAAGGTAATAGGCTTCTCAGAATAATTCTATATTTAATTCATGTGTGGGGGGGGCGGGGCGGGGGTACTCTGGGCATACTGCTTTATTTCAGTGAATGGATACAGATGTCTCAAAAGCTTAAGTCTTAAACTATACACTCTATTACAAAGATAAAACAATCTGAAGAAAGGACTGCAAATTCTTAGAAACAGTTCTTTA
Source organism: Grampus griseus (assembly GCF_964374135.1). Classification (NCBI taxonomy): domain Eukaryota; kingdom Metazoa; phylum Chordata; class Mammalia; order Artiodactyla; family Delphinidae; genus Grampus; species Grampus griseus. The sequence goes on from NC_139002.1 coordinate 69,402,910, forward strand.
TATAGGCCTCAAGCTATGCTGAGGAAGACAGGGCAGAACTGTTCTCCCTTGATTTCTTAAAGTCCCTTAACTCTTGTTTAAGCCATATGGAATTTCCTAGGGGCAGTGCACTGTTCCTGTATACAATTTATACTTTCCAACTTCAAAGCCATATGTATAAATGACCAGAGAAAGTCTGATTCATGTGTCTATATAAAGAAGAAGAAAAAAAAAAATCTCACATTGCTAAATGTGATAATGATGTGTTACTTTGGCCACACATGGTATGTATTAGTAATGGGCTCAGAAAATACCTAGTTCTGTACTAAGGCAATTAAAACTTAAAACTACTTGGTAAATCTATAACTTAAACAGCTCTTATTTAATCTAGAAAAACTGACATATGCTAGATTAAGCTCACTGAATACCAAGAACATAAACATAAGAAAGTCAGTATCACAAAGGTTCAGAAAATTGGAGTAGAAGGAGACTAAATATAAAATGTAAAACTAAGACTTGATTCAAAATGTCACAAAGGGCTCAAGAGAATTCTTATACTAAGACTTGTGCACTTCTCTTAACAATCTGTCATAAAGATTTACTATGTAACGATATCTTTCTGTTATGGTAAATTTCCTCACCCAGGGTAGCTAACTCTAACGTGCAGTTCTGCAAGGTATCACTGGTTTGGTTCACAACAAGTACGTCCAGGACGATATCATACTGGTTGACATGAACATAAGCTTCTGCATATACAGGGTCTGAGAAACCTGTCAATTGGGTGACCTGTCAAACAAAAATAAAGATAATCAAATGACTGAGACAATTTAACCAAACATATCCTAGCCAAATGACTAAGTCTGTTAGGTAATTAACAGATGTGCTTAGATTAGACCAGTCATTTGAAATGTATAATAAAATTGTTTTGTAATGTAGACATGGTAACTGAAACTTAGACATTAAAAATAACAGGTCCTACACTTTACAGCTCAGTAGTAGAAAGACGTTAAATATGTTCAGCAAATGCATTAAACATTATCCTAACTTAGGAACTGAATAGATTTGCATACATTTTCAGTTAAATCCCTAAGCACCTAAACTCACTAGCTGTTACCCAAACTCAGGAAAAATAATTACAAGCAAGAAACACCTGTAATTCCACAAAGATAAATTTTTAGATGTTCCCCCACCAAAAAAAATTTTTAAAAAAACATCCAGAGTATATATAACACTTTAAAAATGTAATATTGTCACCAAAGACATAAGCAACAAAAGAAAAAAATGGGTAAATTGGACTACATCAAAATTACAAACTTTTGTACATCAAAGGACACTATTAGCAGAGTGAAAAGACAACCCACAGAATGGGAGAAAATATCTGCAAATCATACATCTGATAAGGGACTTGTATCCAGAATATATAAAGAAATCTTACAACTCAACACAAAGAAAACAACCAGCCAGATTAAAAAATATGCAAAGGACTTGAATAGACGTTTCTCCAAAGAAGATATATAAATGACCAATAAGCACACAAAAAGATGCCCAACATCACTAATCATTAGGGAAATGCAAATCAAAACCACAACAAGATATCACTTCACATCCACTAGGATGGTTACTACAAAAGAAATAAAAAGGAAGTGTTGGCAAGGATATGGAGAAATCAGAATCCTTCTGCATTGAAGGTTGGAATGTAAAACAGTGCAGCTGCTATGTAAAACAGTATAGTGGTCCTCAAAAAATTAAAGCAGAATCACTATGATCCACCAATTCCACTTCTGGGTTTAACCCAAAAGAAATGAAAGCAGAACCTTGAAGAGATATCTGAACGTCCACATTCATGGCAGAATTATTCACAACAGTCAAAGGTGGAAGCAACCGAAATGTCCATCGACAGATGAATGGATAAACAAAACATGGTATATATTCACAGTGAAGTATACCCAGCCTTAAAGGGGAAAGAAATTCTGACACATGCTACAAAATGGATGAACCTTGAAGACATTAGGCTAAGTGAACTAAACCAATCACAAAAGGATAATACTGTATGGTTCCACATAAGGTACCTAGAATAGTCAAATTCATTGGGATAAAAAGTAGAATGTGGTTGCCAAGGGCTGAGGGAAGAAGGGAATGGGGAATTATTGTTTAATGGGTATAGAGTTTCAGCTTTGTAAGATGAAAAAAGTTCAGGGGATATAGACGGTGGTGATGGTTGCACAATAATGTGACTATACTTAATGCCACTGAACTGTACACTTAAATATAGTTAAGAGGGTAAATTTGATGTTATGTAAACTTTACCACAATTTTAAAAAATAAATTGAAAAATTTTATCACTGTAATATTGTCAATATCAATTCCCAATTCTAAGGGAGAAAAGTGTTTCAGTAGTTCCTATTCTGCCACTGATCTTATCTTGGTCAACAAAACCAATTTGAGAATGTTACTCATCTAATGGAGGAAGGATTAAACCAGATTTGTAAATTTAACATCTGAGTAGAGAGAGATTAGAACAATTTTCCTAATGAAATCCTATTCGGAACTCAATATATTAAGACTATAAAAGTGTAATTGTCCTGTTTAAAGTAGCAGGGGACAGGAGAAACTTGAGGGCAGGGTGTTGGGGAAGAGGCTAGTGCCCTACCTTTTAAAAGTTTTAGTCAACCACTAAGGATGCCTCAGCGCTATGTTTCACTTTGTGGTAATTTGACACACAACTGGAACAAGTTAAAACTCATCTCTGCGACTTACAGTGCCATCATATAGTAAAGTATCAGGCTGCACCGAGTTTCAATTCATGTTTAATGAACCTATCAATCAGAGTAACTTGACAAAAACTGATGCTGTACTAGTTATTTTTCCTTTAAAAAACAGCAAGACCAACAACTTCCTGATTACTACTTTCTTAAGTAGCCAATTTAAATAACTCGCCAGTGTATTTGACATTTTGTTACCTTGTTAAGTTTAGATGCTAGGGGATCTGCTGCCTCTTTCCTCTGTGTGTTACCCATTGCTGCCAGCAAGCTCAGCTGAAACTGATCTTCCTTGCAGTTCATTTCATTCTTAGCAGTTAGTTGCATGAAGGAAATGGGGTCATCAGGCTGTACTGTCACATTCCTCTTTTCAGATTCTTTCTGTGTTGAAAATACAATATACCATCTCTCTTTAATATGGAAAAAAAGATAGCTTTTTGTAGGCCTTCAACAGGGACAAGCCCTCACACATGAGGACTGAAAAACCAACAGCAACAACAATAAAACCAAAAAGCACTATTATGGCTTTATCATATATACCTTACCTTTTGGGATAATTTCTCTTCTTCAAGTTTAGCAGATAACATGTGAGAAAGGGACTGTCTGCATTCCTTATTGAAAATGTCATTCATTAAAGGTGAGCATTCAGATAAGACCTTGAGGCACAGGGAAATTCGATCTACATCATCATCTGTAATTGGCTTCTTAGGAAGAGAGGATTTTCCCAAATGCAGGATAGTGGCCATGAGCAACATGGCCTCAGCAACGAAAGACTAGATAAGGAAAGAAATGGCTTATTTATTGTCAGGCTTCTCCAAATGCAATAATGTCACTTTATTATAACTCACAATCCAAGAAATAAACCTAATTTTCACTTCACCTGAATAAGATTTCAAATATTTTAGATTTTATCTCCCTGTTTTTTTGCACCCTTTTCCCTCCTTTCTATTCTAACTGCCACCCTCTAAAATCTTCACTAACCCTTAACTGATAGACAGAAGTGGTTTTTAAACTATTTTCTCTTACTCTAACCCCTCACAGGCCAATGCTATCTTTTATCTTTCCGACTACGGAAAGTTAAAAGAATGATACACTTCACGGATTGTTAACATTCTGCTATAACTGCTTTCTTACTCTACCTATATAGGTACACTTATTTTTTTGGCTTAACATATGAAAGTAAGAACCTTTAATTCATAAACGTTTAGCATACATCTCTTAAGAATCAGGACAGTTTCCTTTATAATCATAACATCATCATCTCACTTAAGAAATGTAACAGTTCCAAAATATATCTACTACACTCCAAATTGAACTAAATCTTCCTAATTGTCACAAAATTTTTTTTTTTTAACCCAGGACCAGTTTCATGCATTTTATTTGACTACTATTCTCCTTAGCCCCTTTTAAACTAGACCAGTCCCCTGGTTTTCTGTGTTGTTTTCCATCACAATGATTTCTTTTAAAGAGCCCAAGCTAGCTGTTCTACAGAATGTTCTCCACTTTTAGTTAGAGTACAAGATAGGTAATGTTTTGCATATCTTATTGTATTGCATTAGGAGGCACATAATGTCAGGTTGTCCTGTTACTGGTGATGCTAAGTGTGATTACCTACTATCTTAATCTTTATTGGGCACCAATCATTTCACTCCACATTGCAAATACCTTCAATGATTTCCTACAGCCTTCATGTTGAAGTCCCTATCACTCAGCCTGCTATTCAATCATTTCACTCCACATGCAAATACCTTCAATGATTTCCTACAGCCTTCATGTTGAAGTCCCTATCACTCAGCCTGCTATTCAAGGTCTTCCACCAGTGAATTCGACTTACTTTTTTAGTCTCATGTACCATTATCCTGACACATGCTTTATATCTTTGTCAAAATATCTTTGGCTAAGTATTGATCAGCATACATACGTGAAAAAACTACCAGAAGCCTGGGAAAGAACCTCAGAAGAGTAAGTGTGATAATCCTTTGAGCCTAGATATTGTCTCCAGAAGGAGGGGAAAGAGGAGGGGGACAGAAAAAAGTAGCTAAAGAAATAACGGCCAAAAAATTCCTGAATTTGATGAAAACTACAAAACCACATATCCAAGAAGCTCAATGAACCAAAAGCAAACAAGAAAACCACACCAAAGCATATCCTAATCAAATTACTGAAACTTGAAATTATAGTGATAAGGAGAAAATCCAAAACAAGCCAGAAGAAAACGGGACACATTCCACACAGAGACACAGGAGCTACCGAAAAGCCAGAAGACAGTACTGAAAGCCAGAAGACAATGAAGACAGTACCGAAAGCCAGAAGACAATGAAGCAACATCTCTACAGTACTAAAAGAAAAAAACTGTCAACCTAGAATGCTACATCTGCAAAGATATCTTTCAAAAATGAAGAAGGACTTTTTCAGACAAACAAAAACCAAAAGAATTAACTGCCAACAGACCTGCACTACAAGGAAAGTTAAAGCAAAATCTTTAGGCAGAAGATATATGATACCAGAGAGAAAGTCAGATCTACATGAAAAAATGAAGACTGTCGGAAAAGGCATAAATGAAGGAGAGCCAGTATGGTGATAAACAACCAAACTTCCTTCTGCCTCGTACCAAAGGTCACAAACTTGCTGAACCAGGTATGTTACCAGAAATCCAGTTCTCTTAAGCAGGTATCAGCAAATGGTCTCCCAACTTGCAGAACTGAGATATACAATGCTGGAGATTTTTAAAAAGCATAATTTAGAGAACAGACAAGACCTGAATAAATAAATAATGGCCCACAGAGAGTTACAAAGTAAATTACTGCCCATAAATAAAATTAGTCAATAAAAAAGAGATAATACATCTTGTAATTTTACCCGACCCTCTAAACCTCATTTATGGATTTATAAGGAAATCTATAAGATGGAAATTAAAAAAAAAATCCTTTGAAAGTCCCTAATCTAAAAAGAAAATGTCTAATTATATAGAGGTTTGAGTAAAGGAAAGAATCAAATGGACGACTATTATGCAGCTATTAAATATTATTATGATTAGGAAGGGTTTAGAATAACATGGGATAAAGTTAAGTGAAACTGCAGTATTGTAAAACACAAAATGATCACTACTAGGGGAAAAAGTGATCATTATTAAAAGCCATAATGAACTCTTTCTGAGGAAGGAAAGATTTTTGTTACTATATCTGGTAATGTAATTCCATCTTTTGATGTTTCTATCTATCGCCAGCACAATATTAACAAGATTTGTACTTCGGTGCTTTAACCGTGAGTGATTTTTTTCTCATTAGTTTTTAATACATCACTCATTATTTTAGCAATGTGAAAAAAGATATGAACAAAAATAAAATAAAAACGTTCACAATTCTACCACAGAGATTTTTTTTTTAAATGAAAGCAAAGTAAAGATTTTTTTCAGGCAAATGTAAGCTGAGAGAATTCATCAGCAGCAGACCTACATTATAAAAATAAACAAGTTCTTTAGGCAGAAAGAAAATATCAGATAGAAATCTGCATTTATACAAAGGAATGAAAAGCACCATAAGTGGTAAATATGTGGGCAAATATAACTTTTTTCTCATTAAAAAAAATACTTGGAAGGAAACTGACCATTTATAACGGATGAATGGATATACAGAAACTGCAAAATATTATATAGCCTTAAAAAGGAAAGAAATTCTGACAATGCTTCCATACAAATGAACCTTGAAGACATGCTTAATGAAATAAGCCTGTCACAGAAGGACAAATATTGTATGATTCCATTTATATTAGGTATGTAGAATAGGCAAATTTATAGAGGGAGAGGAGTAGGATGGTGGTTGCCAGGGGCTAGGGGAGGGAGTATGGGGAGTTACTGTTTGCTGGGTAGTTTCAGTTTGGGATGATGAAAAAGTTCTGGAGAGGGATAGTGATAATGGCTGCACAACAATTTGAATATACTTAACGACATTGAATTGTACATTTATAAACAGTTAAACTGGTGAATTTTATGTTATGTACATTTTACCATGAAGAAAAATATGAAAAAAAAAAAAACCCCACCCAGGAAGGTACGTGAACTTTGACCTGTTCTCAACTCTCAACTTCTTACAACTTGCTAAGTATGTCCCCCTTCCCTACCTGAGTCTGAACACTAGATAAATAAGAAATGGGAAAGAAATGGTGAATATATACTAAAAGGACAACTGACTATTTAAAGCAAAAATAACAACAATACATCATAGGGTGGATAACATGACATGTAGAAATAAAATATAGGACAATAACACAAAGGATGGTAGTAGGGGTTGGGTGGAATGAAAGTACATTATTGTAAATTAACATACAGTCAGAATGGTCAGACGCTACGATGAAGGTATAAACTGTAGAAACGGGAATACATTTAAGAGGCATTTCTAGGATAAAACAGACAGTAACTGACAGGATGAAGATGCTGGAGGGAGAGACATTTCCTTCACTGGGCCCTGACTAATCCTAGCAAGCAGAAATAACCTCATAAACTCTTGTAACACTTCCACTGGACTAATCACGTGCTATTGTTATTACATTACTTTGTCAATTTTACAATCATTAGGTTGTATATATGTTATGCTATATCACTTTGTCCATTTCCCCAACTAGAGCATAAGCTCTCAAGATTCATTTGTTGGATAAATGTAGGATAAATGAACTTACATTTTGCTTTTTCTTCTCCTGAACCAAAGCAACATAGCGCAAGGCAACCTTGGTCAGAGTTGTGGCAAGCGAGGCAGCCACAAAGAAATCTCCATCCAGAAGGAATCCTCGCAGGGGAGGTCTGCAAAGCAATCAGGGAAAGTGAAAGCCACCAACTTCTCAGCCATCAACGACTCAAGGAAGCCTACTGAATACTCTCAGTGCCACCCTTCAGTGATAGGGATCTCAATTATGGTTCCCTCTTTAGCTCTCAGAATGAAAAAGGAAAAAGAAAAAATCACATGGCTTTAACACTTATCTTCAAATGATAAAAGAGCTAAATGAATAGGGAAAGAGTTAGGTTAAAGGTTAAAGGTTAAAGGTGCATATACTGAAACCAATGAGCTACATTAAAACCTCAGCTTATCTACTTATTTATTATGTCCCTCTGGGTAAGTTGCAAACCTCTCTAAGCCTCAAGTTCCTCTATAAAATGTGGTTAATCAACAGGATACTGTCAAAGACTATATGACACAAACTCTTTATTTAGCCCAATGCCTAGTACATAGTAACCATTAAAATTTTAGGCAAATTTTCATCAACTTCACTATAAAATTGAGAACAAAATAAGGAGGAAAACATCAAAATTTTATTCCATCAATTAGAAGTGGAAAATCTTCAAAATATGTTTTCCAAATGCAAAAAGGCAACAAAACTCAAATATCATCAGTTACCTCCACTTAGCATTTTCTACATGAGTAAAATAATTTTAGTTTAAACAGAACACAGTTACTTCAATGAGAACAGTTATAAGGAGCAGAGGATTAAAACTATTAACACAATTTCTGGGGGAAAGAACTTAAAACATCATTCTCCTTTCAAGTATCTTATATGGCAAAAATTTCCATTTGGGTCAAAAGAGGAAACTATCAATTATAAGAAAAAGAAATCCTTTGACTGTTTTAGACACAGGAGTAATCATAGAGGTGTAGCTGGCAGGGCACAGGTGCCACAAATTACCTTTCTTCCTCTTTCTTGGTGGGTCTGGAACTGCTAAGGGCACTCTGTGTTGCATAGGTGCCCATTTCAGTTACCAACTTCTGAACTGACCCCACAGTTATTTCTTCTTCAGGTTTTAATTCACCAGCTTCTTTTTTAATTTCTGACTCTACAATTGGGATCTAAAAATCAATTGGAAACATCAATTTAGTAATAATATCAGTAGCAAGCAAAACATATTTAAATATTCAATCATTTCTATAGTTCTCTACAGAACTGTTCCCACAATGGGATTTTTTGGAACTTGGGACTCTGCTTTCAATTTTCATTCCTTCCCAGGGTAATGTAGTGAGAACAGGGGCTTTGGAGTTGGATGCCACTTTTAGTTGTATGGTTCTGGGAAAATTAATTAAACCACTTTGAGTCTCAGTTTCCTAATCTGTTAAATGGAAATCTTAATTCCTTCTACACAAGTTACTTAATAGGAAAATGCTTAGGACACTGACTATAAGACAAAGGAGATACTCACTAAGTCTTATTCTTCTTCTCCATCCCTTTCCTTGAAATACTAACCAAAACCAGCACCCATCCTTCCATAAAATGAAATAAATCTAACTTATTTGTACATAATAACTTCATCAACTTCCTCTTTAAACCAAATGGATACTTTGTATTTATTTCTCAACACCAGTCTATCATCTAACTTAAGAGCTCTAAGAGTCTTCAATCATTATCTATCGACTCCTTTATTATATAGATGAAAAACCTGATGTCCAGTCAGGTTTAGGAACTTATATCCAAAGACCCAAAGCTACTTACTGGCAGAAGAAAGACTGGAATCCAGGCTCCTAACAAGCACTGTTCTTTCTATTCTACCATATGGTTGTTTGGATGAGGAAATACTGCCAGTTTTAGTACATAAATACATATTCTCAAGTCAGCCCCGTTCTTATAATATATGCATTCTTTTTTCATAACACAGAGGATTAAGCAGAGTTTTACAAGTCTTTTTCTTTTTTTAAAACACAGAACCTTTTGTTCAAATAAAATCTTACCCAGAAGGGTAAATAATACAGATAAAAGAACAGGTGTTATGGCTCAATGTAGGGGAGGGCAACTCTCCTAATTTCCCATTGCCCAAAGGCTTAATTATCTGTGTCATTAAAATTTTTTCAGTGTTCTTTAGCCCAAGCACTACCAAATAAAAACACAAAAGCAAATCACCACATAAAAGTCAGTTTACTAAAGTAAAAAATCACCATATAAAGTAGAATTTACTAAAAGTAAAACATACCTCCCCAAGGGACCTGCGGACCTCAGTCATCACACTCTGAATGTCTTCCTTGGTACTACAGTATTCTCCCAGGATCCATAATGCTCCTCGGTAAATCCTATAGCAAGAATACAAGTTCTGAAACACTGATTCTGCCAACAAATCTTGAAGCAGTGATCTTTCTTTGTGAATTTAAGCTTAAGCAAGAAAACAATATTCTGCAGTTGTGAGGGACTATGGATGAAATATTAAGGAAGAATATAACAAAGACACTACGTTTCTTTGATTCTCTCTTGAAATCACAAGGATTAAAAGGAAAGTAAGCGTCTTATCCATCATTTTTAGGAACATTCTACAACTGGTAAACCTAGTAGTAAAAATAAAATACCAAAATGTTTCCCAGAAAGGTGTTATCTTCCATTTAGGACCAAATTTAAGGTAAATTATCACTACAAAAAATGTATTATTTTAATATAAAAAGTAATTCACTGAAGAGGCAGGAGGCTGAAAAGAACAATGAAAAAGGAATGCAGAGGATCATAACAAGAAGACCAAAAACATAAAGAAAGCAACAATTTTCTAATTAAAAAATGTTAAACTGAATAAAGTCTTCAGTCATCTTTTCCCTAAGATTTTCATTAAATTTATTCAAAAAAATTCTAGAAACTGAAGCTCTAAGAGATTATGGCTGCCAAAAACTAAACTTTGATATGTTTTTTTTTTTTCCCCCAGAAAGGAAGCAAATCTTTCTCACTTCCATAAATATCAATACATCTTCATATCATAAAACCAATTTTGTAGTCCCTTTTCTACACAGGCAGATATACTGCAAGTCTACTACAGTCTATGAGATGATTTACATGAAGCAAAACTTGGATGCAACGTCCTTTCTCATTAGCAAAGGCTATCTGAAAGGAAACAATTCAGACTTAGGTTGTATTTTCAATCCTTCACTTCAGTAAATGCTAAAGGGGAGATATAAATAATAATGGTATCCCCAAAATGATACCTTTTAAGAATATGTTCCTTAGTCACTTCAGGATTTACAATGTTTTAGAGGAAATGAGAATAGAGAAACCTACCTACATCACATGGACCAAAAATTTTATTTTGTACATAGATTTTGGGTTAACTAAGGGTGAGAGTAGGGGTGACATGTTTCTGACATTTATTTTGTCTTGACTGTGTTAAGACACCTCTCTTCCCCTATATTGTCTATCAACTGACCCTTAAAAACAGAAATTGGGGGCTTCCCTGGTGGCGCAGTGGTTGAGAGTCCACCTGCTGATGCAGGGGACGCGGGTTCATGCCCCGGTCTGGGAAGATCCCACATGCCGCGGAGCGGCTGGGCCCGTGAGCCATGGCCGCTGGGCCTGCGCGTCTGGAGCCTGTGCTCCGCAACGGGAGAGGCCACAACAGTGAGAGACCCGTGTACTGCAAAAAAACCCCAAAAAACAGAAATTGGTAAAATGCTTATTTGACTTTACATTTAAACAGATTTTAAACCTACTTGACAGATTTGATAGCATGAAAGACTTCAAGCATCTTCTCAACAATAAGCATTCTCAGGTTATCAAAGCGCTGAATGGCTTCACGAACAAACTCCAAGACATCAGCAGCTGCTGCTTCATTACTGTCACTGAGAAATTCCATTAACTAAAAGAAAAAAATGGATAACGATTACATGTTTTCAGAAAGAAAATTATCTAAGGTTTAATAAGTAAATTAAACAAGTTTACAAAGAATATAAATAATACTTTTCAAATACACAACAAAACGTAAGTTGAGAGACAAGCACCATTATGTAAACAAAATCATGATGTCTTTTCAGTTTATTACAAAACACATGATAAAACAGAAGCTGGAAATCCACAAGTCAAAATAACTGGACACATCTAAGTTGTAACTAAAAGTAAAATCATTTTAGAGAAAATTCAGAGCTCAAAGTCAAAATTCCAAATTCCAATAACATACCTAATTTATCTGACAATGACAGAAAACAAAATATTCTGGGTATGTTAATTTTTCCTCTAATTAAATCCTTCAACTTTAAGAGATAAAATCCCACTGAATAATCTATACACAAAGAATAATTTTACTTTAGGGAACTGTAACAAACATTAATTGCAATAATATGTGGAAGTATTTTTGTCACTTTTTTTTTTTTGTTTATTTTTTTGGTGAAGATGTAAGAGAAAGAAGTCAGAGTCCTTATCCTTTTGAGCTTAATAGTAAACATAAAGATCCCTTCTGACCATGAGATTTAGTGAGTACAGACAGTTGAGATTTCCAGAGTTTAACTGTTAAATAACTAGAATTTAACTTTTATTTTTAGAGAATTTCAAAGTTAAGATCACTGGAATTACATACCACAGGAATAACATTTGCAGCCATATCTGGAAATCGGACAGAACAGGAATGCAATGTTCGCACAAGGAGTTGTCTGTATTTGTCAGTATCTTCATGCTCTGACACATTATTTGTTTTAATCACTTCCTTCTTAAGGACAATAACCAACTATAGAACAAAGTAAAAATAAGTGAGAATAACATCATGTTTGGCTTGACAGCTTACAAAGTGCTGTCAAAGTTTTGTTTTACCTCTTCGACATTCCTAGAGGAGACAAGATCCAGTGCTAACTGCAGAGTTTTCTTGCGTACTTCTAAGTCTGGTGTGCTCAGTACTCTTAGGATGTCCATAACCAGATCCTGAAAAAGAACAAAAATATCCAGAATTAACACCAGTATTTCTAGTCACAAGAAGAAAATCCTAACTGTAGAATAAAGGATTCTGTCCCTCATGACCTTAATTCTTTGATCTATAATAAAATCACTACTGGTGGAAAAACCAGATAATTTGAGTCACCTGATATACGACAATATGAAGTATATAATATCACATATGATGCATTCACATTGAACATGTTTACTCATGAGTCTATCAAGCTTTTTTTTTTTTTTTTTTTTGCGGTACGCGGGCCTCTCTCACTGTTGTGGCCTCTCCCGTTGCGGAGCACAGGCTCCGGACGCGCAGACTCAGCAGCCATGGCTCACGGGCCTAGCCGCTCCGCGGCATGTGGGATCTTCCTGGACCGGGGCATGAACCCATGTCCCCTGCATCGGCAGGCGGACTCTCAACCACTGTGCCACCAGGGAAGCCCTATCAAGCTTTAGCTCAAACTTACAGTTTATAGGAAATACAAAAGTCAAGAGGAACAAGCTACATGACACAAAGAAAGTAACCAGACACATCCTGAAGGAGACCAGACGTTTGGTCTGGTCTCTTGAACAAGTCAGTGTCATGAAAAAACGATACTGCTCAAATTAAGAGACTTAAGGAACCATACATCACAACCACATACATCACAACCAGATGTGATGTTTGGTCATGAACTAGAAAAACAAAACTAAAGGGCGTTTTAGGGACATCTGGGAAAACTGGATAATATTAAGAAATTATTAACAATTTTGTTAAGTGTGATAATGTTATTTTGGCTCTGCAGGAAACTGTAATATTTTAAAGAAGGATACTTAAAAATCTATAGCAAGTAAGTATTTTTAAATATAGCAAAACAAAATATTTTACTTCTTTAATACTTTCTATTTTTAAAAATTTCTCTGATAAAAATATTCTATAAATTTTAAGAATGAATTAACTGTATAACCTTCACTTACATCTGCCAGCTGTTAATACCTTATTACATTTGCTTTGTCATACTCTCTCTACTCCTAAATGTTTTAGTGTATACTCAAGAAAAATTTCTTATATAACCACCGTAAAATTCTCAAATTCAGAGAACTTAACATTGATCACAATACTATTAAATAATACAGTCTATATTCACATTTCTCCAACTGTCCCAATAATGTCCTTTATAGCAAATTTTTTGTTGTTATTCTGATCCAGGATCATCATTGAATTTAGCTCTATTTGTACCATGGGGCTTTATTTTTATAACAATCATTCTCACAGATTAAATAGGTATGCTGATAATTTTCTAGAATCTAATCATCTTTATTCTCAGTTGGTATAATTATTTTCCAAGAAATGTAAATTATATTAAAATTAAAACAAATATATCTCTACTGCTAAGAACACCAAGTGTAGTACAAATAGAAAAGATAAAAGGTAACATATTAATTCATGTTAGAAATGATTTTTTATAACAAAGACAATATCCCAAAAGGCTATGGTGCTTCAAGAGTTACACCTTAGTTGACCAAAATTTAAACTGCCCAGTCTCCAAGCATGTAAGCTAACCAAGACAGTAAGTCTTAGGAATTATCTCAATTTGAAAAAAGATTTTATTGAGGATTTCTCTCTTTTAGAAAACACCTACCTGTAGTACTCGTTCATGAGCAGGATGTTCTTTCAATTCTATCAATCGATCCAGAACTATGAGCTTTACATTGTTGTCACTCTCCTTAATAATTAAATCAATGTAACACTGAGCAGCAGCCTATATGAAAAGAGAAATATATTTTAAGAACACATTCACCTACCTTAAACACAGAATCTGAAAATAAGAAACAAATAAAGCCTCCAAGAAACCAAGATACATTTACCACTACTGCACTAAAAGTTTATGCATTTTTCCCAGAGGAATGTGTCCCTCTATTTCCTAAGTTCTAACAAATTTCATTATTTTTTTCAAGGTTACAAAAAATCAGAAGCATCACAAATTAAAAGGATGAAAAGGGGCTGTTACAGGCAGAAACACTTGTTAACAGGCAAAAATTAAGGGCTGGGCCTCCCTGGTGGCGCAGTGGTTGGGAGTCCGCCTGCCGATGCAGGGGACACGGGTTCGTGCCTCGGTCCGGGAAGATCCCACATGCCGTGGAGTGGCTGGGCCCATGAGCCATGGCCACTGAGCCTGCACGTCCGGAGCCTGTGCTCCGCAACGGGAGAGGCCACAGCAGTAAGAGGCCCCCCAAAAATTAAGGGCTGAACCTAAGGAACAAGGGAGAAAAAAGCTGACAGAGAGTCCCAAATAGTTTAGCTATTGAGCATCTTTTAGTTTAGGTGCAAACTCTAACACACCTGCATTACGGTACCGAAAACTCAAGTATATAACGATGGCCCTGACTCATTAAAAGCAAAGGACAAAGGAGCAAACCTGAAAGAGCTCCCAATGACCAAAGCTAGAACAATTTGATCAACAAAATAAATAATAATATTGGATTATAATCCACAGAATAAAATATCCATATTGATATAAAGCAAGAAAGAAGGAAAGGAGAGAGGGAGGGAGGGAAGAAAGGATGAAGGAGAAGGGACAGCTCCTCCTTGCGGAAGAACTCCAAATAATACATGTAGAATAAGGGTAACAGAAAATCACCATTAGAATATCATAGTAGTAACTATTGTAGAAAAGATTCACTGATAGGTGCTAAAACTAGTTGGTGTAAGTCAGAGGAGAAATAGGATATTTGTACAGTTTAAAAGTATCTTCTCAAGATATTGATTGATTACAAAAGGAAAAATCACAACTCAACAGTGGAGAAATCTGGCAGACACCACCCTAACCAAACGATCAAGGTTAACATCACCAGTAAGACGATGTATCAGCATCATATACTCCTAGATATGATACACTGAGAATGGTGCATCACTTCTGTGGTATTTCCCCCTCGCCCAAAGGCATAACCTTAATCTGATTAGGAAAAAACACCAGACAAACCAAAATTAAGGGATATTTTACAAACAAACTGACCCAGTACTCTTCAAAAGTGTCAATGTCATGAAAAACAGGGAAGGGCTGAGGAACTGTCACAGACTGGAGGACGCTAACACATGATAACTAGATGCTACATGGGATCCTAAACTGGATCCTGGGACAGAAAATGATCTTTAGTGGAGAAACTAGTGAAATCTGAATAAAGTCTATAGTTTAGCTAACAATATTGTTCCAATGGTAATTTCTTAGTTTTGACAACTATACAATTGTTATACAAGACATGAATATTATGGGAAGCTGGGTGAAGGGTAATGGGAACTTCGTCCTAGTTTTGCAACTTTTCTCTACGTCTAAAATTATTTCAAAATAAAAAGTGAAAAGAATTTTTTAAGTATTGGTGGCGAAAGCAGTAAATTCTCCTATTTATACAATCTGGCTTTCTAGAACAGTTCATTCTATGAATATAGTAGGGGTTTTTCACATAGTCTTGATAGAGTAAACTAAAAAAGAGAAATATTTCATTATTGAAAATATTCACTGGAACATTTTTAGGGTCCATCCTTTAGGATCCAGCATCCATTTTCCTAGATTCGGTTTTTTTTTAGCGGGTATGTGGGCCTCTCACTGTGGTGGCCTCTCCCGTTGCGGAGCACAGGCTCTGGACGCGCAGGCTCAGCAGCCATGGCTCACGGGCCCAGCTGCTCCGCGGCATGTGGTATCTTCCCGGACCGGGGCACGAACCCGTGTCCCCTGCATCGGCAGGCGGACTCTCAAACACTGCGCCACCAGCGAAGCCCTAGATCTAGTTTTTAATGTAACTAAAGTATGGGTGGAGATCTTAAAATACGAGTGTCATTCTCCAGAAACCAGAAATACTGCTATTCTCTCTCTGTCTCTCTTGCTCTCTCCCTATATACATATGAAAGCAGAAAGAAAGAAAAGAAGGAAGGTCAGACTACATAGGAAATCAAATAATTTTCTAATATTTGTAGTTATTTCTATGCCATGTAATGCTGTGTAACCACACAGTAAACTGCAATGTCACTAAATCATAAGTGATAAGATAGTATATCTATCATCTAATTGGCACCCCCCCCCCCAAAAAAAAGCAGTACCTTGATTGCAGTAGGTGCACTAGAGAGTGTCACTAATGTTCCAGCGGCTTCATATTTTACAGCAGGGCTAGATGACTGTAGTAAGTTATAGATGCAGCGAATGAAACGAGCCCTTTCTGATGGATTAGCATGACAGACCTGGAGAAGAAAACATTTAGGTTTCAGTTGACTGCAGGAACACTTGCTTTCAAACAGATTTTTAAAATATATATCAGCTTATGGGATGCTAGTTTTCTTAATCTGAAAGCTAAGAATAGTCTTATAAGGACACCTGAAGATGTCGGCCAATGTCAGATGAGACGCTGTGACACAACACTGGTAATTTCAGAAAGTAATAGGTTTTACTTCAAATAATTGTTATAGCTACTCAATCCATTTATTCATTCAATAATACTTTATGTTTCCACTCTTTCTATAAAGATTTTTAGATGGCTCATAATTAAAGATATGCGTACTATACACAAGTGAAATAGAAAGAGAAAATGTAAAGTAACAAAGAAAGGACAACACATTAACTAAGTACACTAATATGGGTACTGTAATAGGTATTAAATTTGGTACTACATTTTTATTCTGGATGTCACGTCAAAAAGGGAAACATGATGGATTATATAAATCTCAACAGCTGATAAAAGAAAAATACCAATTCTTAAATAAAGCAAGAAAGATAACCTCTTTTTCAAGTACTGCTACTTATTATTTGGGGCCATATTCAATGTTGGGAAGACAACTATAATTTTCTATCCCGTTCTAAATGCATCTCAATACCTTTACCTGTGAAGCAAATATTCCTTACTTTTTCTCTTTTGAAGTCAGTATTTATGTTAGATTTTCCTAAAATATATAGTCAAATCTCCATTACTCCAACATGACTCAAAACTTCTTCCCTCTTATAACCTGGATCCTACCAGACAAAGAAGTCACTGGATAGCAGAGAATCCCTATTTTTGAGACTCTCAGTGGTATCCCTAAACCATACACATGAATTATATTTATATATATTACACATATTATATTTATATATTTATAGTTCTGGTTTCATCTTAAATGCCAGTTCCAAATGACTGCGTACCCTGTGTTGAAAGGGGCCTCTTTCCTGCAGAAGCAAAGAGGCTGTAATGAGTGAGAGTGTATGCTAGGGGTATTCTGTCCATGCCACCCTATTCAATAAAAGTCATTCCTAACAAATATTTTTGTTGGCCTCCAATGGTATCAATAGCAAAACTGGATGTTATTGCATCTTTTATTTTCTCAGATCGTTTAAGATGCAATCAATTCTTTCAAAGGATGTATCAAATTAAAATGTTGCCAATAGAGTACTTCATTTTAAAATCCAAATCTCTAATCTAGTTTTAAACTTTCTGTGAGTCAATGGCTTACAATGTCATATTAACATATTTAAAGTCTTTCTATTCTCTTTTACAAACAGGAACAAAAAAATACTTAAGACTTTTTTTTGGTTTGTTTTTAGATTTCCAAAGTAGTCTTGTGTGGGGACTGCCCTGGTGGTCCAGTGGGTAAGACTCCATGTTCTCAGTTCAGGGGGCCAGGGTTCGATCCCTGGTCGGGGAACTAGATTCCACATGCATGCCGCAACTAAGAGTTCACATGCCGCAACTAAGAGTCTGCATGCAGCAACTAAGAAGTCCCCATGTCACAGCTAAGAGTCCACATGTCGCAACTAAGAGAGTCCACATGCTGCAACTAAGAAGTCCATGTCACAACTAAGAAGTCCGTGTGCCGCAACTAAGAAGTCCGTGTGCCGCAACTAAAGATCCCACATGCTGCAACTAAGACCTGGTGCAGCCAAAAAAAAAAAGTAGTCTGGTGTGTATTCAAGAAAAGATCTTGACTTTTATTTCAAAGCCTAATTCATAATCTATTCAGTGACTTAGCAGTACACAACAATTTCTTTGCAGCTGTATTGGGTCAAACCACGAGTTTTCATAGAATTCTTTATGGAGGTTTAGAAAGAACGGAAATATTTGGAAAATATGATAAAACAAAGGGGGTGGGGAAGACTTTAATAGGCCATGATATGAAATATTTCTACTGTTAAAACATATTATCCTAGCAATTAAGCAGCATCCCAGAGACTACTTAACCTTATCTCAAACTCTTAATTTTGCCCATTATAGATTAGTCTTACCTTATAAATTAGTTCAACAATAACCAACTGAAGAATGTCTCCAAATGTCTGAACTTGATCAATACAAGTACTTAGGTAATCCAAAGCTCGATCCTGAAAAAATAACAATATATTTATCAAACTCAACCTCATTCAATAAAAGGACTTAATGAACTTTAAAAAATATATACAAATAAATCTAAAACAAATGAGGAAATGAGGGCAAAGGAAAATTAATCGAAGGACAAAAATGAAGGTTAACACATAATGTAAAAGTCAAATATATTTTCTAGAAATGGGCCACAAATCTAGGGTCTGAATTTTCTAGCAGCTAAACTAAGTAGAAAGACATTATGTATTACATGATTCTGGGTATCCACACAATCAAAACAAACCAACTGCTTATGAGCACAGTTACTCCTATTTCTGAGACCCAAAAGAAAAATCTCATTGATTCTCACACACTGAACACTGTGATAGAGAGAACTATGGCCTCAACAACAGCTCTACAGTAAAAGTATCGACAAATTTTATTGAACTATTTCTGATTATGTCCCTTCATGCAGGTAAACAGCAATAACATAGGTCAATAAAACCAACTCTAGAGAACGACAAACACTGTGGCCCAAATAAGCAGCTTTCTTATAATCTTGTTTACAAAGATAAAATGATAGCATCTAGATTTCAGAGGAATGGATAGATTCCATGCTTTCCAGTCTTCATGCATATTTTGATAATAAATACTGGATGGTAAAAATTCCGAGATTAGATCCCACCAAGGTATGCAGAGTCACTGCTAACCAGCAGAAGAATAAACTTTAATTACCAGCGGATCTGGATGTACAGCTGACATTTACTTATGAAGTTTGAAAAGCCTAACAAAGACATATCTACATTGAAGTCCACCCTCTTTTGAAGCTATGGCTCAGGATAGACCCCACACTATTTTTCTCCATTAAACAATTTTAGATCTATACTGAAAGAAGGAAAAATAAAGCCCCAAAGCAGAGTGCCACAGCACATGGCCATAATAATTTCAGTCTGGAAGAACTGTAAAGTGGCTGCTATTAAATGCTTCTCTGATGTTTAAAGAGTATATACTTAAGCAATATTCCACAGAAGGAATTTTTTTAAATTCTATTTTTATATAAATTAAGTTAAAAAATCTAAAAAAGTCAAAATATACAAATCACATGTACTATAAACAAAATTATTGACTAAAAACTTGATTAGGTCTCTGAAATATCTTTAATTCTCATTTAAATACAGTGATAAAAGTATTTTTTAAAAAGTACTTCACCTGATCGGCATGAATAAGCATCATAAATGCATTTCTTTTGCAACTTGCATCCTTCTCATTCACCAGAAAATCATGTATCAGTTCAGGAGCATCAGGTATAAGATGTTCAAAATTTCTTGAAATAAAACAGGTAATATCCATATTTAATAAAAGCTACTTTGTTATTTTAGTAACTCTCTGGACACTACCAAAATTAACCTTTATCAAACCTTATAACACTATCCATTTTTTTGCTTTTCAAAACTTTAAATCAATTAGAAAATTTTGGGTATGAATCAGAAGCTTACATCTTCATCTATTAAGTTATCAAATTATATGTTTTCTAAGTTAATACAGAAAAAGCTGATTTATCCAACATGCTACCTATCAACTGAATAGCTCTCACAATTCTCTTTCATATACTTTAGGGATATAATGCTGATGCTCATCAGCATCGGCAGGCGGACTCTCAACCACTGCACCACCAGGGAAGCCCCACAGTCATTTTTGTTTCACCTACATCTCTACTTGCTTCCTCTCCTCCCATATTATTCTTAAGCAAATCCCACACCTCGTTAACACTTCTTCTGTAAATATATCAGTATGCTTCTCTAAAATTAAGGACTCTTTCTTTTTTAAACTAATATTAATATCATTATCATATCTTAAAAACTGTAACAATTCCTTACTATCATCATATAGAAAGTGTTCAAATTTCTAACTGTCTTATGTCCTAATTTTTGTGTGTATACTGTAGTTTAAATTCTGAAATTTGTGTAGTCTGTATGGTAACTTTCAAAGAACTCTACATTATTAACCAGAATACCACTTTTCCTAACAGACAACAAAATCTAATGTAACAGTAAAAGAACTGTGAAATTACTTAACAATCAACTATTAAAGCACAAAGATATTTATATAAATTACATTCTAATTCTAAATAAATTGACACCAGTGACTGTAAAAACCAAGCATTCCAGCCTCATCTAACTCATTCTTTTAAAGTCCAAACTTTAAAACTGCCTTTTTAGAATGGCTTTTAAAGTCCAAAATCTTCAGCTTTCTAAGGACAGGAATCAGCTGAGAATTGCAACCCTTCCTATTAAAAAAAGTTCCCTCCTTAAGGCTTCTAAGTGTAAAAAGACCCACATTCCACAAAAAGAGAATTCTAAAATAAGGTCAAAATCTCAAAGCTATGGGCTAAGCAAGTTAATAAATTAATTAATTGGGCTGGAGTACTAAAATTGAGAATGACAGGTAGTGTCATAAACTGGAAAGTGTACAACCTGTTTAAAGGGGGCCATATTCACTTCCAGCAGATTGTCATTATGCAGAAACCAGGACCCAGTGTTGCCAGCTCTTTCAACTTTTCAACGTTAACAACTTAATGATAATAAAGAAAAAATGTTCAGCCTAATCAAAACATATCTGCAAGCTACATACAATCTGCAAGGAACCACTTTGGAACTTCCAGTCCGAACAGTCCTCACAGAACTAAGCCAAAGGAAGACCTTTATTTACCTATAGATAGTATAGATGGCCAAAACAGCATTTCTTCTAACATAGCTGTGTCGATGCTCCAAACAAGCACGGATAGCTGGCATTAAAGGTTCCAGCAATTCTGCCTCTTTCAATTTGCAAAGAAAACGAAGAGTAGATCCTCGAATAAATTCATTAGGATGTTGAAGGTCCTGATATAAAATTTTAAATATGAAATGTTGAGTCCCAACATTTTACAAAAAACCCACAATTTTTAAATACAAAATTTTCCAATAAAAAAGTCAGAAAGTAGGTTTGAGGAAAAAGACCTAGATTATTACACAATTTCTATCACATTCCTGTTGATTAAAGCAAGTTTTACTTATCACATCAATGTTTTATATTCTATGTGTCATTGTTTTTTATTAATAACATATAAAATGCATGGAAAGTGTCTGAAAAAAGTAACAATAAAACTTTTCACAGTAACTTTTTACAACTTCAGTTCCAAATATCTACAACCTACATCTTACCCAAGATTTAATTTTAAAAATTAAAACAAAGCCCATTCCACCAATTTTACAATTATTTAAAAATCAAAGCAGTATTTGGAAATAATCATGGTTTGGTTTACCTTTCTATATGCATCACATACAAGGATCATTTCGTGTAAAAGTCTCCCATCTGGAGTTGTTTTAGGAACAATTTCCCAAAATACCAGAAGTAATTTTTTGATGGTGTGATCCTGAAGAGGCAGCACAAAGCGAATGATAGTCATCAGAAGTCCAGGAAGCTTTTCACCATTTAGAATCATAATGATTACTTTCTTCAAAGCTTCAGTCTTTGACTTCACATCTCCTTTTTCTGATTCAAAAATTCCAAAAATAAAAGCACAATTATTTCAAAAGAAAATTTCTCAGATAATTTTAAAAGCAATTACAAAATACAACATTTTCTCACATTATCAGTGGCAATGGTAACAAAGGTACTAACCCAAGTGACAAGGGTTTTCCACCTGGCTTTGACAAAAACAAGCTGTACCACTTTATACAAGTCATTCATCTCTGAACCTCATGATTCTTTACACATAATATAAAGGCACTGGATTAGATCTTTGGTCCCAAACCAATGGAGTTAATGCAGAAGCCGTGAATCTACAGGTGCACCAAATAATGTACTGGATTAGTAACCATTATTTACAATAAAGGATGATGCATTTAAGATAAAATGCTAGTTTACTGTTACTTAACCTAAAAATATTTGCTATATGTTATGCAAAACAATCTATAATTTCACATCGTTATTACTGCATACTAAAGAATTTATGGTAAAAATCTTTTGGATCCAAAATTCGAAGACAGAAATATGAGACAAGCACACTCTACTACAATTGTTTAGATCATAAAAATAAACAAAATCTGGGAGAGGGAAGGATGAAGAGGGGTGATAAAAGTCTTTAATAATCAAGAGGAAAACAAGAGAACTAGAAGTAAATTTTCAACAGTTAGAACATACGTGGCTATAAGAATAGTTCCTGTTGTCGCCAAAGAGAAAAGAGACTGTGAATGACTAACTGGTAGAGTTATAGGAAGGATTTAAGGCTCAGAAGAATCGTACTAGGTAAATCAAAAGCTCTTTCTAGCCCCCAAAAGCTATATATCTATTACCAACTTGGTATGCTATCTTAACATGTTAAATAGAGAATATCCTCAGGTATTTGGACTGAGAACACAGTGAGGGTTATTGCCAAATTTATCCCGTAAGGGTCAGTATTTTTGTTTAAAACTGACTAACTTCTCAAGCATCTTTCCATGCTTCAGAGTATTACAACTCCTGCCACACATGAAAAAATTGTGTGCCATATCAAATCAAGAAATGAACTAATGTAAAAGGATGAATAAGTACCAATCTGGGCAAACCTTCAGTTTTTAAGTCATGAGGATGACAAAAACAAAGCATCAGGAGAGGACAGTACTACAAAACTACAAAATAAGACAGATTAGGCAAAGTTCTAAGTGGCTAAAGTTGTATTCACTGAGTCTAAACAGGTTTTCCTCTCTTTGTCCCAAAGCTTCCTTTGTGAATATAAAAAAAATTTTTTTTTTTACCTAATCTGTTTGATCGTGTAAAGGACACAAAGTCCACAAGACAATACCCTATCACTATAATGCTGATGGCTTCTTTTGTTCCAGTTTTGGGCTACTTTTCATGAATTAGCAAATCTAAAAAGTTTAGCAGGATAAAAATCCACTTGTAACTAAAGGTTAAAAAGTTTTAAAAGTTTATTAAGCTTTTATTTTGTAAAAAATCAACACCATTTATTTCAAGTTCCCCTAACCCCAATTTCCATTTATTCTAACAATTCAAACTGAGGTGAAGAATGCTTCTTTCCACGTACTCAAAATTTTCAGAACTTCTTTTCCTGTGTGAACACTATCAAAAACATAGAAATTTTCAAATATCAATTCAATTCACCAAAATATACTCCAAGGAATGTATAGTCATCAGGGCTCACATCCAGTGATTAAAGGTAAAGGGTAGTTAAAGCAACTCACTATTTCACCAAACAAAAGTATTTGTTACTCAAGTTGGAAACTACTCCTAAACTTTTTCTCATCTCAACTCTTTTGCGATAAAGTAAAAAATATACAAAAAATTCAAGACTACTTATTTATTTATTTGGTAGGTGGCAGGTAGTTAAGAGTACTTTTACAGTTAAGGACAAGTTTTGTTCCAACAATAAACAGCAATAAAGTTTACCAGCAGTAAACTTAAGTATTCTGGGGGTTTAAAAATTAAAACTTTTAAATTATGAGAAAAAAATAGTACTGAAAGTTTATTCATTAATTTGTATTCCATTCTACTATCTAACATGAACATGAAAAAAAAAAGAAAATACAGTACAGGTGGCTTTTGTAAACTAAGGATATCAGTTTAAATGCCATAAAAAAACATTTCTTTTTCCTTCTCTAAAAACAGACCTCAATAGAAACATAGTACTGAGTAACCTAAATCAGGAGGTATTCCATTACTGCTGATTAAGAGGTGGGAATATGCAAGTAAAACATCATCTCCTTTCAAACTGCAAACTATCTTTTAAAAGATACTCTCAAGGTTTGAAGCATTATTTTCTCTCTAATCTGTTTTAAACAGTAGTTATCAGTTTAAGTTAAACTTATTTTTAGCAGTTCAGTCAAACAAGAATCATTATCTTGGAATATGCATTACCTAAAAAAAATTTTTGACAGAATCATTCACAAAAAGGAGATACAGTATACACTTCTAAAATTCAGAAATATAGTTTTTGTTTTCTTCTTTGTATAAATGCTTTAAAAATGAAAAGCTTAAATCTTTCTGAAAAATATACATATATCCCAGTGTTGACTTACTTGTTCAACAGGGAGTGAACCCAAAGAACAAAGTTCTTTTGGTTTTACAAGCTAAGTAATATGAAGTTAAGTGCACAAAGGAATTAAAACATTCAAATACACATTCTCAACCTGTTATCTACAGAGAACTGCCTGCTACATTTAAACACGACATTACATTATTTTGAAGAATAGTTAAAAACTAAACCATTACATTTCTTTAGCCCCACCCCACCATGTTATAAACTAAACTGAGATGTTTTATTTGTAAAAACCAATATTGCAGGACTAAAGGTAACACATTTTCATTTTTAATAAGACAAAGTTCTATTGAAGAGATCCTAAGAAAAAATTAAGACAAAAATTAAGCATTTCTAATTATAAAGGAACTTGCAAAGCAAATGAGCTTTTTATTTTCATTTCATTTTCAAAGTATTATCAAAGTTTACCTAGATCATTTTTTAAGCTAATTTCAGAAGGTGGTTCTGAATCCATTGGCACGTTAATTAACGTATAGCATACGTTCTCAGCAGCCGTCATGGTTTCCGGTTATAGCCTACTCTCGATACAAGATTTAAAGATAACGGATGCCAAAAAAAACCTAGAAAAATAAATACAAGGATATCATCACAAGCGAAAAGACAAAACAAAAGCAAAAAAAGAACCAGTAACTATCGTGATCTTTCTTGTCTTTAGTTCAGTTTGGCTTATGAATTTTAAAGTATTAGAAGAGGAGGATCAATCTACGTTATGTTTCATAAAAATAAATCTTGATATATTAAAAAACACACACTTGTCAGCCTTGGCCTAAGGTATATTATCTCCCACCGCACGATCCCGTCCCGGGTTCAGAATGCTGTACTGCAGAACTAAAGCCCACAATACAGTGACAGTCCCCCAGCCCCCCAGCCCATCGCGATATAAAAGTGATTTTTAAACATAATACACAATCTGAAATTCTGAAGTTAAAAGAGCCCGTGCACGAATACTCTGCTGAAACCTTAAAGAGCTTTAATGCGTTCATCCGTGGGACACTTCCCCGTCCCTTCCCTCCTGCAAAGCAAGCCCCGGCCCGAAATGGCGAGCCCCGGGGCCCTGGGTCGGAGAAGACCCCCGGCCAGTACGCAGGCCGAGATGAGGCGTCCCGCCCAGAGCCTTCCAGTCCCGCGTTCCACTTCGCCAGGCCCGGACGCTAGCGGCCTAGTCGCTCCCCTTCCGAAGCTTCCCGCTAGAGCGCGTTCCTCCGCCTCTGCCCAGTCCAGGACGACTCTCCGAGATTAGGGGCTTGCGGCCCGCTACCTGACTCCAAGGCGCAGCGGCTGGGGAAACCGCGGGACCGTGTCCTCCGGCTCCAACCCGAAGCAGCGGCGGCTGACCAGCAAAGTCCTAGGCTGACGTGGAAGGGGGTGGGGAACCGACCCAAGCCGCAGCCACCTTAGCCCCTACGGCAACTCAGAGAGGACACGCATCTCCGCCCTGCGTCTGCGCGGTGCGAGTACGTCGTAAGCATTTCTAATTCTAAAAGAACTTCAAGTCTCTTCCACTTCTCAAGCCCTCGGCCGCTTTAGGCCAAAGAGGGAACTGGGAAACACATACTTAAGTTCTCCCTGCAAGCTTGGGTTAAGAGTTGAGGTTATTTAAACGCTACTTAGAAATTGTATTTTCTTCCAGAAACGGAAACAACCAAGGAGAAGAAGTGTTTGGACAGAAAGTAAAAACATTTTACAGGGCTCTGTGGCCCACTGGCAAAGAACGCTAGACTGGGAGCTGGAATCCCTTATCTAGCATACCCACTAATAAACTGGGAAAGTAGCTAAAGACAATTTGAGAAAGTAATTTCAGTTCTTCTAATAAGAGACACTGCATTATATGAAGATCCATTTCAATTCTTAACGCTGTAGTCTGAATCTCAGCCTCTGCAGTTAGGCTGGAGTTGCTTGAACATCACAGTCGCACTGATATGATTTCTGGTCCTTATTTAGTATCGGTCCCTTTCAGGATCCTTTACAAGCACCTAGATTAAATTTTTTTAATCCTTAAAGGGAGACTAACAGTCACTGTTTTAAAAGGATTTCACCTGTCTCCAAAGACCTAATTGTTACAGCTACGATCAGTCATAGTACCTGCGGTTTTGTCCATTTAAGGTTCCACGTACCCCCCTCCCCCAAAGACGGTTTTCTGGCCAATTAGTAATCAAGTTTTTTTAGAAACCTTAAGCAAAATACTGTGAATACAAGGAGCTCTGACAAAACCCGACCTTATTAACAGGCTCATCTCAATTAGGGAGATAGAACACAAATAGTGCTTCATCTATCTAGAATCCAGTTATTTTGAGATTTCTTCTTTCTGGAACCATCAAGCAAAAAATAAATTCTTTGAGAACGCAAAATATATCGCAAAGTCCATGTGCTCCTCAAATCCTGTACATTCATTTTATTAAAACTATTTTTCGTGAGATAATTGTAAAAATGACGTTAATACAGATATTCCATCTTCACCTAGTTTCTTCCAATGGTAAAAAAAAATCTTCCATAATTATAGTACAATATCAAATCCAGGAAACTGACATTGATACAATTCACTCCTCATTCAGATTTTACCAGTTTCACATGCAATTTTACCATGTTTAGATTTGTATGATCACCACTGGTCAAGATATAGAATAATTCCATTACAAAGCTCCCTCCTGCTATCCTTTTAATTTTTATTGGAGTATAGTTGCTTTACAATGTTGTGTTAGTTTCTTGCTGTATAGCAAAGTGAATCAGTCATACATATATCTACTTTTTTTAGATTTCCTTCCCTGCTATTCTTTTATAGTCACAGCCACTTCCCTCTTTAACCCCTGGCTACTACTACCCTGCTCCCCATCATTATAATTTTGTCACTTCAAGGATGTAATATAAATGAATTATAGAATATAACCTTTTTTTGTTTGTTTGTTTGTTTGTTTTTGCAGTACGCGGGCCTCTCACTGTTGTGGTCTGTCCCGTTGCAGAGCACAGGCTTTGGATGCGCAGGCTCACCGGCTATGGCTCACGGGCCCAGCCGCTTCCTGGCATGTGGGATCTTCCAGGACCGGGGCACGAACCCGTGTCCCCTGCATCGGCAGGCGGACTCTAAACCACTGTGCCACCAGGGAAGCCCTAGAATATAACCTTTTGAGTTTGACTTTTTTCTTTTTTCACTCAGTGCAATTCCCTTGAGATCAACCCAAGGTATGTGTACAAGAAGTTCTTCCATGTCTATCTTCATTTTTAATATGGAATTTTCACAAATGCAGTTATCTGGTTCCCAAGCCCACTTATCAAGAAGTGACAATCTATCAGCATGAAAAGAGGACCCAAAAGGCATAAAAACTAGACTTAGCAATAAGAAAGCTCGGCAGTTTGGGTCTGCGCTGAAAATTGTCACTGGCAGTGTATCTATATTATTGTATATTCTGAAATACAGAGCTTGTTGAACGGATATCAGGCTCTCATACAGCCTAATTCTTCCTCACTTGTTATAACATGAACTTTTTTGGGGGACTTTTTACTCTAGCATGTAATTATATCATTTTGAACACTTTATTTTTTTATTGGGGTACAGTTTTACAATGTTGTGTTTGAACACTTTTTAAATTATAAATTGAGAGCAAGGACCTGTCATATACTAAGAATTGAAAATTTTAAATGTTTAGAAAATCAAGGCCTAGAGAAAAGGGACTTGCCCGCATCATAAAATGGTTAAACACTGAAAAAACTGGGATGAGAACCTGAATCCTGTCACCTACTTTACTGTCTCTTATTATTATTATTATTTTTGCAGTACGCGTGCCTCTCACTGTCGTGGCCTCTCTCCCTGCGGAGCACAGGCTCCGGACGCGCAGGCTCAGCGGCCATGGCTCACGGGCCCAGCCACTCCGTGTCATGTGGGATCTTCCCGGACCGGGGCACGAACCCATGTTCCCTGCATCAGCAGGTGGACTCTCAACCACTGCGCCACCAGGGAAGCCCTGTCTCTTATTCTTAACTATACCAGTTCTTCAAAGATGCACATATAGATGCCTAATAATTCCAAGTGAATTACATGTTTTCTTTATATTAAAGTGATAGGTTTCATGAGGACATTATTAGGAATTTTACTGTTTATTTAATACAGACTAAATGGAATGCCTGAGTATAATACACTAGATAAAACATGAAAAGGCATCAAAATGAACTCTCTACAGATAATGGAATTGAATCTTATCGGGGTGGGGAGGATTTTAAGTTCTAAAGTCAGTGTGTCAGACTAAAATTACATATTGAAAAAAAAATTATTAAAATTTCCCCCAAAGTACAATACAGATCAGTTTTTTTTTTTTTTTTTGGCTGATTGTCAGCAAAGTAATTGGTTTACATTCAGGGAACAGACACAAAAATCTCTCTCTCTCACACACACACACACACACACACACACACACACACACATATTTAAACAACAGAATTACTCAACAAAGACGAGGCTCACACAGTGAAAGGCACATGGGAAGGGAGACCTGCTTGAGGAAAGAGCAGATTATGAAATTTCTCACTTATGCCCCTTTGCCCAGACTGTACGCTGAGTCTGAAGGCAGGTAGGACGACTCCCTCTTTCACTGTTTTGTGTTTGTGAGTTACATATCCTTGATGCGACTACATTGTAGGTCAAATGGTACTGGTGGCCTCATGGCAAGCTCAAATGGCAGACTCTTGAGGCTGATTCCAGAGTGGAGACCAACATCTCCACATTCCTGTATTTAGTCAGAGGTCATTCCTTCAACAAGGTTGCCAATTTCTCTTACCACTCTCCTTTCAAGAAGTCACACAGAGATTTAAACCTACTAAGTTTCACATAAACTTTCCCACTTAACCTTCACAATAATTCTCCAAAGGATTTCCCTAAGGGAAGGCTAAGTAAATTGCTCAAAGCCAATAGCGGCTAATTAGTAGAATTAGGTCAAAAATCCAAGTTCCCTATCTATAAACAAACTGCTCCTCTCTAGAAAGATATGAATCTCAGAAAAGAAAATAATTCTTCTAGGCTTCTTAGCAGCAAAATTCTTGATTACTGGCTTTGTTTTTTAAAACAGATTTCCTCTAATTTCATTTTGCATGATCTAAGATAAAAATTGTACTGCAATATTTACATACACAGTTCACAGGAATAATGGAAGGCAGCCTAAAGATTATGCTGAAGTAGGGCTGGGCAGGATAAGAGGAAATGATAGCTTGGGATTAAATTTCCCTTTTGCTATTTTTGCAAAAATTCCCTACACTGAGACCAGACCAGAGATATCACTACTGCCACCTGCTGGTTGGAAAGAAAAATCGTTCCTATGTTAAACTTCCTACTACTATTGTTAGAAAGTGGTAGTTTCTTAGGTTTTAATCAGAATCTCCAGGGTTGAACCCTAAAATTTGTATTCTGGACCAAATCTCCATGGATTCTCATGCAGCCAGTCCATACACTGGGGCATTAGTATAAGGCTGTTATAGATAAGAGGTAATATTTTTCCTGTCACTAAAAATAAGGCAATTTAATTTGGCAAACATGGTGACCACACATGATGATGACAGAGCTGTAATCTCAGATTACTATTTAGAGTTGAAGCTGCTTAAAAAGCAAAACACCAATACATCAGCAGGTGAAACAATTTTATTTCACAGTTGTCTTTAAAACCACAAAGACAATATGTTCTTCATATAAAAACGTTAGTTCAGATAACTATACTTTCTAGAAAATGATTATAGAGACGCTCTTAAAGAAAATGCACCCCATTATATGGTTTTGGTGAAGTTGCTTGGAAAAAACTCACATCTGGACTGATTCCTAAAACATACCATTCCACCATTCTGCATCTTTTGGTTCAAAGTATAGGTTATTGTCATCAATACGTGTTCCTGCATTCTTACATGTATGATAATACATATATAGACTGGTTTATCATTTAATGTTCCATTGGTTCATCAGCCTTTTCTGCAGGTTCATCAGCAGGTTGAGTAGGCTTAAGAGAGGAAGAAAAAAGAAAATATTAAAAAGAACACTTGACCAATATATACTTTTAATCATAAACATTGCTTTATAAAAAAAAATTTATGAGAAAAGGAGTTAGGAGACATTTTGGATACTCAATTTTGGTTCACTGCACTATTAAAATTTCGAACAAAGGGTTTTAAAAAAATAGATACAATTTTACAGTTCTGAAAACCTAAGCATCACTGAACAATTCCAGCGTTTCATCGTAATTTGTCTTGATCAAGAATAAAGGCTTTCCTTTTATTATCACTACTAGCCTTAAAATACTGGCACATTTTAGACATTCTTTTCCTCTTTAGCACTAATGAACACAGCAAAAATATTTTCAAACAAAGCAGTTGTATGGTACTCCACTGCACTCTTCCCAACAGTGCTGGTTCTTACCAATAGCAGTTAAATAATGCAAATCTTGCTCCTCCAAATACCAACATGTTAAAAAAAAATTCATGCTGTAGAAGAAATTCATGACCTTTTTTTTTTCAATTACACAGCTATCAAAAAAGCATCTACAAAAGCAAATGTGTACTCTAAACATTCAACAAAAAAAGGCTAGTATTTAACCTGAGATTCACCAATACTTCTTGATCCTTTTCTCAATATTTGTGAAGAGCCAACTTAGTTTCCCAAGCTGGTCCCCAATGAATTTTCTCTCAGTCCCCACTCTGGTAGGATCTTGGCTGGCCCTATGACTTGTTTTAACCAACAGAATGTACAGAAGTGATGCTGTGCCAGCCCTGGGCCTCAGCCTTAAGAATGCCTGGCAGCTTGCACTTCTCAGTTTTTGAACTTTTGCAACCTCTGAGCTGCTACCCTGCTAGAGATACTCTGGTGAAGGAGAGGCCCTGAGACTACGTGGACAGAGGCCCAGCGATCCTAGCAGAGGTCCCAGCCATCTAGCTGTCCCTCTAAGATATCTAGCAAGTATGAGTAAAGAAGACACGTGAGTAAAGCCATCTTGGATGTTCCAGCCCCACTCCCTCAACTGACTGGAACGTTTGAGAGACCCCAAATGAGATGAGCAGAAGAACAATCTAGCTGAGCCCATCAACCCACAGAAGTGAGAAACTGCAATAGGTAACCAAATCACCCTTTTGGTGTTTTATGGAGATCACTGACCTCTCAGTATTTTACTTTAGTCAGTTCTTAGTTTTCCCACTGCCACATGAATTATGAGCCTATCTCAATAATTAAAGACAAAAGTGGTAGATTTACACAGTCATGGTAGGAACAATAGAACTGAAGTCTCTTGCTTATAATTAGTTATATACCTGTGTCTTTCTCTGTGGTCTTTCTTCAAGACCTTCCAGGAATGGAGACACATCATCATCATCATAAATCGTAAACTCCAAATCTTTACCAACAATTCCAATGGAAACATTCTGAGGGGAAAAAAAAAAAGGTAAAAATTAAAACTCAAGAGAATTTAGGTTGGAAAAACGCTTATGATAAAATGTTGCATGGAAAAAAGCAGAGTAAAAATTTATATAGCACTTGAATGAGACTTAAAAAATACTTGGGGAAAAAAGGAAGAAGAAAACTAGTAAACTTCTGTAATTTGCAGATTTAATATTCACTTTTTTTTAAAATTATTTATTTATTTGGCTGCGCCAGGTCTCAGTTGCGACATGTGGGATTTAGTTCCCTGACCAGGGATCGAACCCAGGCCCCCTGCATTGGGAGCACGGAGTTTTAACTGCTGAACCATCAGGGAAGTTCCTAATATTCACTTTTGATAATCATGAATAATTCCAAAGGTCTATGTCACCTAGAAATTTGCAACTTTGTTCATAATGGGAATGCAAAGACCAGTGTGAGGGAACAAACCGCTTTGCTAGGAAGTAACCCTAACTTCTAAGAAATAATCTAATTTGTTTCATGTGTAAGTTAAGACATGATAGTTCTTAGGGAAATAAATTTTGGGTTCTAAAGTGTTGAATTTAGGGGATTGGAACTATGTTCTACACGGAAAAATTAAAAAGCAATTCTTAAAGTGTTCAGTGAACGCTAACCAGTGCAAAAGAGCTCCTGTAAGATTAAAATTTCAGCAAAAACTTGAGGCATTAAGGATATATAGGGCATTCTCTATGATTCAGTAAAAATGTGAAATCAGGAAGCCAGATACCTGAGCAACCTTTTCCAAGTTGTAAATGTCAACAGTCAACTGTATACCCAAATTTTAAAAGACAGTCATCTTGGAGTGATGGCATTATAGGTATTTTAAACAAATTAAAAAAATTTAATGTACTTTCCTAATTTTTTTTAAAGAATATTATTTTCATAATAGAAAAATGTGTTTAAAAAGATTATGCAGGCTATAAAGTCTTCATAGACATATTAAATATTAATTATCCATTCATTATAACAAAATGGATTTTATAATATGCTGACTGATCTCACTTTAGTTAATGATCATTAACCTCAAGGAGGCCTTTAGTGGTTGTTGTATTATACGGGTCCCTAGATCATTCAATCTCCCCTTCCCTGGACAACTCTTTCTAATATTCTCCATTCTCCTTCCAGCTTAAAACCTTGCTCCTATTTCACTGAGAAAATAGAAGCAATCAGAAGAGAATGTTCACAAGCTCCCACAGTATCCACTCTTTCCTGTATCTATGTCCCTAGATTCTCTCCCTTCCTGTTACTGGGAATGAATAGCTCAATTTCCTCTCTAAGGCCTACCTTTCCACCTGTGTGATGTTCAAGGTAATTGGTCTAGCAGTTTTTCTCATTTTTATCTTATATAAATGTTTTTCTTGATACTGGATTATTCTTATATCCATGCAGCAAACCTGCTGTAATCTCTCCCATCTTAAAAAACCAAAACAATAAAAAACCACTTTTTCACTACATTCCCTTCCAGCCACCACCCTATTTCTCTGGACCCACAACAGAAAACCTCTTCCAAAGAGCTGTCTCCAATTTCTCTCCTCTTATTTTCTCCTGACTCCTTTCCTATCAGGCTTCTACCCCACCATTCCATTAAGATCGTCTAGTCAAGTCCCAGAGACATCACTGCTAATCTAATGGTTAATTCTCAGTCCACATCTTCCACGGTCTATTGGCAATTTTTCATTCTCTTCTCTTTGAAAGACAGTCGGCCCCTCTATCTGTGGGTTCTGCATCCTCAGATTCAACCAACCATGGATCAAAAATATTCGGGGGCTTCCCTGGTGGCACAGTGGTTGAGAGTCTGCCTGCTGATGCAGGGGTCCGGGAAGATCCCACATGCCGCGGAGCGGCTAGGCCGCTGTGAGCCATGTCCGCTGAGCCTGCGCATCTGGAGCCTGTGCTCCGCAACAGGAGAGGCCACAACAGTGAGAGGCCCGTGTACCGCAAAAAAAAAAAAGCAAAACAAAAATTATTCGGGGAAAAAAAAAATTCCAGAAAGTTCCAAAAAGCAAAACTTGAATTTGCTACGCACTGGCAACTGTTTACATAGCGTTTACATTGCAATTACAACTATTTACATGCCATTTACATTGTATTAGGTATTATAAGTAATCTACAGATGATTTCAAGTATACAGGAGGATGTGCGTTGGTTAAGATGCAAATACTATGCTGTTTTATATAAGGGACTTGAGCATCTGCAGATTTTGTATCCAAGGGGGGGAGCACTGGAACAAATCCCTCCCCAGATTCCAAGGGATGACTGCAGTTTCTTCATTTGCTTTTAAGGATGCCTCATTTTCCAAGTTTTCCTCCGACCTTCCTCGTCACCTTTCTCAGTCCTTTTTGCTGATTCCTACTCACTTCCCAACCTCTAAAGGGTAGAGTGCCCTTAACCAAGTCTTCAAACCTCTTGTCTAACTATTCGATTCTTTTAGAAATCTAATCCAGGCCAGTCTCTAAATGCCATTTCTACACAAAGACTCCAACATTTGTAACTCTAGGATAGACCATTCTCCACCAAACTCTAGGGGGTGAACATCTGATATCTGTTTATTCTTTATCACCAAATGGACAAACAAGAGGCATTTCAAATCCTGTTAAGTCCTAAACTAACCGCCTGATCTTCCTCCACAACCTTACCCCAAAACCTGTTCTCTAACTGTCTTATCCATCTCAGTAAATCATAAATCTCTCCTTCCTCTCATCGGGTCAAAAACCTGATTTTTTATTTATTTATTTATTTTTTTGCGGTACGCAGGCCTCTCACTGTTGTGGCCTCTCCCATTGCAGAGCACAGGCTCCAGATGCGCAGGCTCAGCAGCCATGGCTCACGGGCCCAGCCGCTCCGCGGCATGTGGGATCTTCCCGGACCGGGGCAAGAACCCACATCCCCTACATTGGCAGGCGGACTCTCAACCACTGCGCCACCAGGGAAGCCCCTGATTTATTTTTTTAAGCTCACACCCCACAACCAATTTGTTAGCAAACCTTTTTGGTTCTAATTTCAAAACATAAGCAAAACTGAACTACTTCTCATCATCTCCAACTCTTATGACTCTGCTCTAATCCACCACAATCTCTCACCTGAATTACTATAACAACCTTGAAACTATTTCCACCCATGTCCCCACTACAATCTGTTCTCAGAACGGCAACCAGAGTGACTCTTTTAAAACCTAAATCAAGCCATGGTATTCCTCTGTTCAAACTGTAACAGCCCACTGGGAGTAAAATCCAAAGCATCTACAATGGTTTATAGGACATACGCAATCTGGCCTCCATTACCTCTCTGACTTCATTCCTTCTCTTCCTCTTGATCACTGACTCTGACACTACCGGCCTCCTTGCTTCAAACACTAGGGACATTCTGGACTCAAGGCCTTTGCAATTATACTCCCTGGAAGAATACTGATCTAGACATCTGCATAGCTCACTCACTCACCTCCTTTAGATCTTTCCCTCAAATTTCACTTTCTCAGTGAGGCCATCCCTGACCACTCTATTTTAAATTATACCCACCACACCTCCTTCTTACACCCTATTGGTCACTCTTACTCCTCTTAACCTGTTTTATTTTTTCTATAGCATTTATCACCTTCTAATATCCATATAATTTACTTGTGGGTACACTGTCTCTCTTCCCCCACTTGGATGTATGTCCCAAAAATGCCAAGATGTTTGTTATGTTTACTATATATTCTCAACGCCTACTGCCTACATGTGGTAAGTGCTCAATGTACATATTTGTTCACTGAATTAAAAATATGACGATATTCCTACCTCTTGAAGAAATGAAGAATATTGTACCTCAGACATACTGCTTTTATTGCTTTATACCAAAAAGAAATGTTTAAAAATCATTTCAAAATCAGTCCCTTTTAGTGAACATCTTAAAGTGAGAGAATGAGCCAAGGCAACCAACTCACAAATTGAAGAACTGTAAGTACACAAACTTCTCTATTACTTACATTTATGTGATAAATGATTAAACCGTAATGTTAGTATCTACAATTGGGAAATGTGATATTTACCTTTGTAGTTAGGTCCTGTTCTGCAGGAAGTGTCTCCCGTAAGGCACGCAGACCATGCTTAACCAGTTCATTCAAATTGCCTAAAATATAATAGATTAATAATTATTTCTTAATTCCATTTTCATGCTAGGCTTCTTTTATTTGTCAGCCCTATAGTCTGAAATCATGGTTTTTGTCACATACTAAATACATCATAATACAAAAACCCAAAAGTCTAAAGTTTGGCCATATAATCTTTTAATAATCTATTATTAGATTGCTATTATTTTATTTAATGAGAGGATAATTGATTTTTGTTACTGAATTTACCCTTTTCTTATGCTATAAGTTAAATCAAAATACTAATTCACAAATGATACAGCTCAAAGTTTCATATAATGTATTCTGTGGAATGCTCACCACTGTATTTGCTCTTTATAAAAGGAGCCTCCAACTCCTTGTATGTGGCTAGTACAACTATCCTTGTGTAGTTTTGG
Source organism: Grampus griseus (assembly GCF_964374135.1). Taxonomy (NCBI): domain Eukaryota; kingdom Metazoa; phylum Chordata; class Mammalia; order Artiodactyla; family Delphinidae; genus Grampus; species Grampus griseus. Next base: position 69,439,559 of record NC_139002.1, read on the forward strand.
CTCTGATGCCAAAATTACACAAGGATACCACAAGAAAGTAAAACTACAGATTAATATCCCTTATGAACATATACACAAAAAACCTCAACAAAATACCAGCAAACTGAATCCAGCAACATTTATGTTTATATAAACATTATATACACACACACACACACACACACACACACACATATATATATATATATATATAAAATTTATATTATACACCATGACCAAGAGGGATTTATCCCAGGAATGCAAAGCTGGTTTAATGTTCAAAAGCAATGCAATACACCACCATAGAATACAGGGGGAAAAAAGACATGATTACCCCAATAGATGCATAAAAAGCATGTGTTAAAATCCAAGAGCCTTGCGTAAGCAAACTACTCAAAAACCTGCCCTATCACCACACCTTACATCTTTTACCTTTCTTTCCCACAGCTACACTGACTTCTTATTTATTTATGGACTACTTAATGCAGAATGTCTGTGTGGCTAAAAATAAGAATCTCAGAAAACTAAAAGTTGTAAACAGAACTTACAACTGGTAGCTAGTACAGTAGCTCTCAACTCTGGCTGGGGCACACTTTCTTCAGACCAACTGAATCAAGAATCTTCAAGGTCAGGGACACATATTTATATTTTGAAAAAGTTCTACTGATGATTCAAATTACTGTGGTAGCCAGAGAAAGTAAAAGCTAGTATGTGTGACAGAAATAATATACACTTCATGGGTTTAATCTTTTTAAAAATTCTTTCTGTAAAGCAGATATTTTTCTTCATTTAGAATACTATAGTTATTCACTACATAAAGACTGGAGGGGACAAGAAAAAAAAATCACTTACACTCCATAAACTCTGACATATGTCTCTCCAAGTAAGTACGAGCTGACTGAGAACGGGCTCCAATGGACATAGCTCTGCAGTCAAAATAGTTAGCAGATGGACAAGTTTGGAAAATGTGAGGGCCCATATCCTACAAAGAGAAGAAAAATACACTACATAATTCTTCACTTTGATTGAACTAAAAATTAGAAAACTTCTAGTCAGTTTTTAAAAAATCATTAAAATATAACAATACTCTATGAACTTACATCATAACCAGCAATAAGCAGCCCAACACCATATGGTCTCCGGCCATATCTTTGTGTTGGTATCTGAGTTTCTTAAACTAGTTAAAGAGCCTGTTCTAACAAGGTATAAAGTACTATCTTTATTTTCAAATTAAACATTATTAACAAAGAACTCTGGTTTCTCAACTGCTGCATAATCCACCACAAGAAGAAGAAAATAAAAGAAATATTTATTTGGCTTATTATAAAAAAATGTTTGGCTATCCACCAAATCCAAAGTGAGTGCTACCAAAATGACTTTCTCTGATGTAAAGAATCTCATTCATTTTGGATATAAGGGGCAAGGATTTTTTGGTAACATCTAGAACTACCAATAACAAATTTTAAATCTCCTCTAAAAATGATGCTTAGTTTTTCTGAAATTTGGCTTATCTGTATCTGGAAAATATTAATTGCTTATTTATAAGGGCTGATAAAAGAGCAGCCCAATTTCTTATTTAGACCCATTCTTCCATGGTAAAACTTCCTACAACTCTCCTTCTAAAAATTTTAAACATTCCGCTATTGAAAAGTGACTAACCTTAAAGTTTTCACAATCGTACCCATGTTATATATTATCATATTCCTAATAAGTAACATAAGGATAAAGTATCAAAACCCTTTAAAGTCCACATCCATAAATGCTAAAATAAATGCATAAATAAAAAGGATACTGCTTCCAATTAGAGATACAAGACGAGACACAGGAAGAGGTCTGTCAAATACAAATCTGGAATCCAAACACTCCTGGCGCATAAAATTACTAAAAAAGAAACAAGAAAAATTAGTAATTTCAAATCACAGAGAGTTATTCTAAATAATTTCATTTCTTTTTGCTTTCTTCCAGACATTTACATGAATTACATCCATACAAGGGAACCACAAAGACATGGCCACAAGGATGCATTTTTATATACCAACTCTTCCTTCTAAATTTTAAATGACTAACCTTAAAGTTTTCACAATCTTACTATGTTTATGACTAAAATGTTCCTTAGTTCTAGATAACCTTTGTCTCAGAGCACTTTATAGAACAGAGAAGAAAAGGCTGAGCAAGAGAAAAAGAGCAATGTCTCTTCTCTTACCCTTCCCACTGTCAACAAGACAGTGCTTTTTTTCTTGAAAGCTGATGAAAATTTCCCCAATAGAACAAATACAAGAAATAGAATCCATAGTACGGCACTGTTAACATGTCCTGCCAACGTTACTTCTATCCATAAGCAGCACTCTAGAGGAGATACCAGACACTAGACTGTTGAGTCTCACTCTTAAACCTGACAAGATTCAAGCAAGTATAACATAGGGGAAAAGGAAATTCATGCCTAACTATTAAAGCCAAGAGAATAAACAAGAAATGGATATGTACTTTTCTTTCATGCTGCTTTGTCTAGTTTATGTGTATGTCACATCTGACGATCAAATGTTGGCTGCAGGAACCAAGCTACTTGTTCTCTACTTTCATTTAAGTCCATTTCCCAGGGCTGTCTAAAACTGCATTGCCCAATATGGCAGGTACTAATCACATGTGACTAGTGAGCACTGAAAAAGTGGCTAGTCTGAATTGAGATGTACCATAAGTACAAAATATACATGAAATTTCAAAGACTTAGTACAAAAAAACAACGTAAAACATCTCATTAATAAAGTTTTTATACTGATTACCTGTAACACGACAATATTTTGGACAGATTGGGTTAAATAAAATGTTTGACGGCACAACATATATTACATTTTCAACAGCTAAAAGAAACCGTCACTAATAATGCCGTCACTATACTGCTGACCTAAGAGAGCAGGGGGGCTTGCCAGATAACTTAAAAATTTTAAACATTATTATTTCCCTTAGTGTTTATATTCCTTCTTTCCTAACTAAATCACAGACTTAAGAGATTACTTTTGGCTAACTACCTCCCACCTCCCAACACACACAACAAAAGTCACTGTGTTAAGTGTTCTACATGTTAGGCTATTTATCAGTAACCTTAGAAAAAACACTAAAAAAATTGAGAGTTTAAGTGACTAGATCAATATCAGACTAAGTGCTAAAAGTGGGGACTAAAGACTGTGTGATTCCAAAGCCCCACCTCTTCATTTACACAATGCCCCTCAACTAGAAATAATCTTTATCTCCTCTGGTCTCTCACAGAAATATACCAGTTACTCTCCACTTTCTACCTTACAGATATTCTACTAGATTTTAAGTTCCTAGAAGATGAGATCTATGTCTGATTCACTTTTGTATACCCTGCAGTACCCAGTATTGAGCTTTGCAAAAAATAAATGTCAAATGAATACTGATGTGTTAAAGAAAGCAAGGGTAGTTCAGCTGATCCTTAAAACCTGAAAGAAGTGTCAAGCTCTTCTCAGACCTGATATCAAACAATATATACTGAGTTATCAAGTAACACATTATTCAATGACTTCTCAAAAGCGTTAATATTAATATGATTAATTCTATTAATACTGCAGTGATCAAGAAATGGAATACTTAGTAACTGACTCCAAATCCATTAAGGTATTCATGATCTTAACTTATAAGCACTCTGGCAGACAACTTCTTAAAATATCTGCATCTTTTCTAGAAATGTAATCAATTATGAATCAAAGGGATGTTTCTTTTGTTTTCCACGATCATACTCACCATAACAATCTAGCATCAGCAGTAAGTCCCGCAATTGAGATACCAATATGGTTATCAACATGGAGAATTTTTTTCTGATGAGCTGCAAGTTCTGACTGTGCTCTCTAAATAGAGACATTATTTAAGATAGAAAAACAAGTTTACAATTTTATTATCTATATAGTGAAAGTTACATTTGACAGTTGTTTTCTAAAGGAAGAAGATATATTTACTGCTTTACTTACCTTCAACGCAACCAACACTGCATGGGTTTTTGATTTAAGACCAACTGTGGCTGAACCTTGTTTGACAGCTTCCATTGCGTATTCAATTTGATGAATCCTGCCCTAAAACAAAAAAAAAACCAACATACCTTAGAGTCATCTTACAAGACCCTCTTATATATTTAAAATTAGAGATCCCCAAAATCAGGTGAACATAGTTAAACTAGGAAACTTGGGACTTCCCTGATGGTCCAGTGGGTAAAACTCCAATGCAGGGGGCCCGGGTTCGATCCCTGGTCGGGGAACTAGATCCTTCATGCGTGCTGCAACTAAGAGTCTGCATGCCACGACTAAAAAGATCCTGCATGCCGCAACTAGGACCCAGCTCAGCCAAAATAAATAAATAAATAACAAACAAAAAAACTAGGAAACTTACTTTTATGATACATTTAGGTTTCAGAAAAGTCTAAAGTGATTATATTCCATTTTCTCACTGCCCACAATCCCATAAGTTTCTAAACACATTGCAGCCACCAAAAACCACTTCATAGAAATAGTATAAAACATTTTACCTGAGGGCTCCAAACAGTGACATCATTGTCATACTGGTTGCGAAACTGAAAGTAAATGAAAAAAGACTTATTAACACGAGAACATTACAAATCCCAAATCTTAACAAGATCTATCATTAAAAAATGTTCTTCCATCTGTTTTCATCTAACATTAACAAAAGACTGTTATTGCAACCTCATTGGAAGATTACTACTGTACTCAGCTGCAAACCAGTTTTACATTTACAAAGAGCTAGTTGGGTAGGGGAGAGCAAATCTAGATGGGACTTATGCTCCCAACCCATCTTACAATTCTAACACTGTCCATAGCACCCGCTTTAGGTTCAGTCAATTACTAAAGTTCCTATGTGTCCACTTTCCTTCCTATCTTTGCTTATGCTCTTCCCTTATACCAGACCTTAATAAATGGTCAAAAGCATTACTTTTCCCTAAACTAGCTCAAATGTCTACCTCCTAAAGTCTTCTCCATCTTTCCTCCCCAAATCCCAAAACATACTCCCACCAGTTCTTTATCTACACGTCTCTTTCTACTTTATATTACGATTAGGGACATGTCTGATTTATCTTTGAACCTTCACTGTGCTTAAAACAGTGCCTCTGAAACATTCGTACTGAATGAATGAACACAATGTCACCAGGAAGTTAGAAGCGGACACAAATAGCCACAGCGACAGACCCATTACTGCTTTAAGGACGGTATTAAAACAAGTCCACCAGCACAGTACCTGGGAGACTAATCATGGTGTGAGCAAGCTGAAGGCTGGAATGGCAGACATCGGTCTGCAAGCCCTGAGCCCTATATTGTAACCCTGATTCCATCACTTCTATCAGCTTCGGTTCACTCATTTGTAAAACTAGGTGACTGGACAAAGTGATTGAAAAGGGCCTTTTCTGATCGAGCTCTGAGGGAGAGATTACAGAAGGACCCACCTGGAAAATGAACGCGGTCCAGGAACCCAAACCCTGAGGTCAAGTCCGCACTTGGCAGTACAGGCAGATCTCAAGTCCCCATTTTCCCTTTCTCCCACACAGAGCACTAGGGGCCTCTCTGGACCGCTTGGAATCTACTCGACTGAAGGAAACTGAGGGGCGAACTCGGCTAGTAGTCCGAGGAGGTACTGTTCAAGGCCCGGTGGAAAGCGAAACAAACCCCGGGAAAAGGCCACACCAACTACCGACCTCCCCTCTCCCGGCCAGGCCGGAGATGCTGAATCACTGCCTGAACCCTCCACTCGGCTAAGGTTCCCATGGCCCGTGGCCTCGGGCCGCTCTAAGGATGACAGGCGAGGCGGCTCGCCAACCCCAGCCAGCGGACCTCTGCCCAAACCCAGCCTGAGCTCGGAATCCAACTCACCATGGTTCCGGCGCGAGGCTGGCTTTGGCCTCCTGAAAACCCGCGGACCGAGCAGCGCTGCCTAAACTTCCGCTAGGCGATCTACAGAGAAGTCTGCGGGACTTTGAAGGCGGTGGCGCAGGGTAGAGCAGTCTATTCCAGAGATGTCGATAGGCTTCCCTCGCTCCCCCGCCCTCAAAGCTCTCAGCGAGCTCGGGAGTGGGCGGGGCCTGGGAAGCAGGAGGAACTGAGACAGGCGGGAAACCCCGGGACAGGTGTCCCCGCGGGAGCTAAGAGCTGCTAGGCGGCCACTACCAAGTCGCCCTTCTTGGGTCCTCAGTGAAGTTCCCTGTGTGTTGCAGATTCCCGCCAGTTTCTCACCGACCAGGCCGGATGCACCTGAGACTCCGGGTGAGCGAGTGTGCGGCTCAACCTCTCCTTCAGCTTCCACAGAGATGTGGCGTGTTGTGTAGTGTGAGAAGAACGAGACTGCAAGAAAGGCCACAAATAATGGTTCGTTTCTCTGTGTGAACCATACTCTTCCTCGAGTATCTTGTTTGTAGACATGTTTTTCTTTCTACTTTGGAATCCTTTTCCCTACTCCTTAGAGAACTCATCTTTCAAGGCTTTGTTGTCGTTTATCACTCTTTAACGTCATTACTGGTTCCCTCCGCCCAAGAGACTTTGAACTCTTCGAGGGCACTAATGTCTTTCTGTGCCCTCAGAATCAAGCACGATGCCTGAAAGATTAGGCTACTAAGGAAAAAGGCGGACATTTTCTTACAAGACACGTATTTTCTCTTTTGTGAGCAATCTTTTAGTAAATCCCCAAATGAAATAGTTTAGGACAGCTCTGCAATAAGCTGCCAACCTAACATTTACCGACTCCCAATGATGACTTATTTTTTTTATAAAGAAGAAAGGATGAGTACCTAGACTCAGGAAAGGTAAGAGTTGAGAGGGTCCTTAAGTATCTAAGCTTTGCAGATGAAGTAAGAGACTCAGATCATTGAAGTGATTTGCTCAAGTTCCGAGCAGTTTAGTACCACACTCTTCTTTTTAAACCTTGTCACTTGTATATTTTGGACATTTTTTCCTGTTAAACATTTTCTAGGTTAAACGTGACTCCCTAGTATTCTGCATTGTGAACATATGATACTTTATTTATCCAAATCCCCATTGTTTAATATTTAGGTTACCCCTCTCCCAAGCAACTCATTTATGAGCTGCTTGACATATTTTTTGTGTGTACATTTATACTCCTTTAGAATAAATTCCTGAAAATAGAATTGTAGGGTCAAATGAAATGGGTATTTCTAAGTCTTTCATAAAAAGTGCTAAATTGCTCTCCAGAAATGTTTTACCAACATATATTCTCCACAGTAGTATATGAGAGTGCTCCCCTTCTTAAACTCACCAGTACTGCTTGTTGTCATTTTTCACAATCACTATTAGTTTAGCAGATTGAATTAACATTGTTTTCTTTTGTTTTCACAGCACCTAGCATAATGCCTAGCACATATTAAGAGCTTAATAAATAGTGTTAAATGAATGATTAAATAAATGATCATTTAAAATGATTATATAGCACATAAACATTTTGATAGTTCTTTTCTACATATCTCTATATATTCATGTGCCTCACACATATATATATATAATAAATATATCTTTTTTAAAAGTAAAATCATATTAAACTGTTTTATACTAGACATAAAAAGTTGTGGCCATCTTTACATGTCCATAAGTAATAATCTATATTATTTAAAATAGTTGTGTAGTATTCAGTTGTGTGGAAATACAATAATTTACTTAACTATGGGTGGGCAATTAGATTATTTCTAAGTTTTTGCTATTATAAAAATACTGTAGGGCTTCCCTGGTGGCACACTGGTTGAGAGTCCGCCTGCCGATGCAGGGGACACGGGTTCGTGCCCCGGTCCGGGAAGATCCCACATGCCGCGGAGCGGCTGGGCCCGTGAGCCATGGCCGCCGAGCCTGCGCGTCCGGAGCCTGTGCTCCGCAACGGAAGAGGCCACAACGGTGAGAGGCCCGCGTACCGCAAAAAAAAAACCAAAAAGAACGACACTATAATGAATATTCTTCTACATGCACACATTTTGTGTACTTTCCTGATTACCTCCTTATGATGAATTCATGGAAATAGAATTGCAGGTCCAAAGGGAACCCACATTTTCAATCATGATAAATATGGCAAAATAGCAAAAAAAAAAAAAAAAAAAGAAAAGCAAAGCTATATCAGTATATTTTCTAGAGTGCCTGAGAATCCACTTTCTTTATACCTTCACCAATACTGGATAGTGTATGAACTTTTTACCTTCCTCAAGTTGATAGGCAGAAAAAAAAAACAAAAAAACTCTTGCTGTAATTTTAGTTATATTTTTTGATTACTAGTAAAAAAATATTTTCATATATTTCTTGGCTGTTTATGTTACTTTTGTGAATTGCCATTTAATTCCTTTTCTCAATTTATTATTTTGTTAATCATTTTCTCATTGATTTGTAGGAGCTCCCTGCCAAATGAGATATGTAGGGTGCAATTGCACAAAACTTTCCCACCACATGTTAAAACACATCCTGTGGAGTTATTTCTTCCCTGCTCTGTGAATGAAATATGGCACAAATATCATGACTTTTCTGACATTCAAGTAAAAAAAAAGTTAACTAGGCAATTCAATAGCCTCAGATAAGTAGTTAATAAGTCCAGCATAATAATAACTGGCAGATAATAGCAAAGCCCTTTCCCTCCTCTAACCAGCTTGAGCCTGCCATGGTGAAAGGCGAATGGTTGACTTCTTTTCTATGTCCCAGCCTAAAATCTCTCTTCATGCCCCCTCCCACCACCACCAACTCGGTGGCCTTACTTCTCCCCAGATGAAATAGAGGAAAGGGCAAGAGAGTTCTTAACGTGGCTAGTACAGTTCTGTTGATGCTCTCTGAGATCAGCAGGTGTTTACACTTGACTCGTTACTTTATGCATTCTTTGGAAACACTTCCATCCCCAGTGAGCAAATGTAAACAGTCCCTCACTTGCACTTGGGTAAATATATGTCATCTCGTCTAAAGTTCAGTGTCAGTTACTAGCATCTGTTGTATACACCTCCAGCTTCTTACTGTGGAGGTCTCCTCACACTTCCACTTGATCCTCGCCGGTAGCCCATATCTGACCGAAAGAAACACCCATGGAATGGCTTTGCCTCACATCTATGGGAGTATAGACTTTGACAAAATTGAAAACTCATCTTCACAGTTAGCCAACCAAAATTTCTTGCTGCCTGGATTCCACTAGAATGTTAGCTCTATGAAGGCAGAGGATTTTCGTCTATTTAGCTCACCTCTGTAGTCACCTGTGCCTAGAATAGTGTCTATACTTAATAAGTGCTCTATAAGTATTGAATGAATGAGTTCCTCAGATATAAGCCAGACACTAATCCACCACCGTGACGCCCAGCTTAGGGGTCCTATATCTAATTTCCATTAAAGCCTCTCTCCCTAGGCATGAAGTGAGGAAATGGGTAGACAGTTAAAAGTGGCAAAAGCAGCCCCCCTCTGTTTTTTAATTTCTAATTTTGGTGGTCTTCCACTTTACTGTGGAATGTGGGAATAGTTGGCACTTTACTTTCCTTAGAGCCTCAGCCAAAACTGAGACAGAAAGTCCCATTTTAACATCCTGCTACACACATATAACAACAGTACTTATTTATTTACAGTTTGTCTCCATCTAGTAAATCAAGCCCCTGGAGGACAGGGACTGTGCTATATTTGTTTGTATAATATATATATCTAATGTATCATACAAGCTAGGTACTCAATAAAGTTTAGAATTCGTGGATGAGTAAGAGTACTTTAGCAGTAGTGATAATTCCAAATATATTGCAGATATTCCAATTCAAAGATTAAAGTACAAAACTGTTTATAGTACTCTCCTAGTAGAAATCTTTAAATTTGGAAATATTTATAGCAAAATGACAGATTTACTTGTACTTTAATGTCACTGTGCCAGATATTCTCTGCTGCCCCTATAGATCTGCGTCACCCTTTAGAGGTTACATCAGCAAGTTCCCTTCCCCTCTGGCTTCTGGTTGAGCTCAGCTGATGGAGAGCACTAGCAGGAGATCAAAAGGCAATAGGAGACAGAGATTAGTGTATTTATTACCCTCTCTCCCTCCACGTTGGCCAGGTTGGGGTAATAAATACACTGCATCATCATCTCTTGCTGTTTCCCTCCTCACATTCTGATTATATTCTCTTCAGTTGCCCCTTTTGAGTGTGCCATCTGTTTCTTGCTGGGACCCTGACAGATACAAAAATATTTTCAGTTTTTACACGGTGTAGGAGGTATACACCAGTTTTTTTAATGTGAGAAAAATCTGTTATCTTTTCTTGAAGTTTAGTTTATATTATACTTCTAAGCACGTTAATATTGGTGGCTCTGAAATAGCTGGAAAATAGAACCTAAAATGATATATGCCCTTTCCTGTTTCTACCTGTTCAAATATATAGGAAAGAAGTCAGCTTACAGTTGGTTTTATATTTTTCCAATTATAAGAGGAATATACATTTATTTTAATTTTTTTCAAATGCAGACAGTATGAAAAATAATCCCATATAATCCACTAGGTAGAGAAAATTACTATTAGAAATTTAGTCATTTTCCCCCTACAATAATATCTATCAAAGAAGGGAGGAAAATTATCCTGATAATACATTTTCCAATATTTATAATATATAGTACATTGTCTTTGTGTGCATATGCATATTGTGGGGTGTGACTCATTCCATAAAAAGAAATATTGCATTTCTTTAGATCAACATGAATCTAACCCTGAGTTCCCATCCTGCCATGTTGGTGAGAAAGTCAATCTCAGTTATTATTGAGCATTTCCTCTCCATCCAGGATTGTACAAAGTTTCTAGGGCCTTAATCATTGTGGAAATACCTGGAATTACCTCAAATTATTTGGTTGTCTGTCCACATTGATTTACTGCTGAGATTCCCTTTTGTGCCATCTTCCCTTCAGGTCTGAGGACTCCAACATTTCTTACCACCCTGAGAACTCAAGAATCCGGAATCAAGTGAGTGAATTTGGTACCCCCTGCACCCAGGTGCAGCCTTCCTCTCTGAGGTTTTGTCACAGAGCAAGACAGGAGTCTTAGATGTTCACTCAACTTATGGGCTTCCATCTCCTAAATCCTGGGGAATCTCTCTTCCACGTCATCCTCAAAGGCATTCCTTTCTTTTTTTCCCCTTCTCATTTCACAATATAGAGAGAGCCTATATTTGTCTCCATGCAGCTTTTGCTTTTTGCCTTAGAGGAATCTGAGGTCTGGATACCTGCTTGAATGGGGTCAAGAAGCAGGGAGATAGGAGAAAACATAGAATTAATATCTCAACAAAATAAACTGCCACAAAAATTTGTATCCAATTATATATGCTTATTTTTAACCTGCTTTTTTTTTTTTTTTTTTTTTTTTTGCGGTACGCGGGCCTCTCACTGTTGTGGCCTCTCCCGTTGTGGAGCACAGGCTCCGGACGCGCAGGCTCAGCGGCCATGGCTCACGGGCCCAGCCGCTCCGCGGCATGTGGGATCTTCCCAAACCGGGGCACGAACCCGTGTCCCCTGCATCGGCAGGCGGACTCTCAACCACTGTGCCACCAGGGAAGCCCCTAACCTGCTTTTTAATTTAAACATTACATCACAAACATTTCTTCATGTCACATGCTTTTAAATGTCTGTATAACCGGAAGGTATTCCATTATAAGAATGTATCATAATTTATTTAACCAACATTTGATAGCCTTTAGATAGCTCACTCTAAAGGTAGCCTTATCTGTATCCACTACAACCTTTTTTTTTTTTTTTAAAATAGATACTCAGAAGCTAAGATTCTCTTTGGGTAAGAGCTAAAGCTTGGGATAGAGCAAATTGAAATTAATAGACATAACTTGGAAGATTAACACTTTAGAATTCTATCTAAAGTATATAAGATAATTTTCCTCCTCAGTGTGTGTGACCAAAAGACAGGCCTGTACAAAAGCCATTGGCATACTTGAGTTGTTGAGAAATGCTTTTTTTTTTCCAGAAATTAAGAAATTATTACAGAATGTCATCTAGATAGTTGAGTAACAATAAATGTTACATGTGCATAGGAAAGTTTCAACTTGGCTCTTATTCGAATTTATTTTTATTTAATTCTAAAAAATCCTGAAGTGACTAACAATGGTCTTTAAACAGAGTAGTGCCACTTTTCTGGCCTATTCTTTCTGCAAAATACCCTTACTGATCAATTTTGCAACTGCTGGTTAAAAATCAGGATGTACCCTGAGCCAAATCTTTAAATCATGCTTAAAGGAGCCTAAAGCCATTAAAACCCCAAGAGATCAAAATGTTTCTTCTATTCGTCTACAAGTGGGGCTCTGATACAAGAGCCACTGTGAATAATCCAGCCAATCACCTTCAACTCACAAAGCCACCAATATACTCATAGAAGGGAATGATGAAAAGGAAAGGTTTTCGAGTCAGATATTTCTCTTTAATTCAACAAATATTTGTCGATTACCTTACTATATGCCAAGCATTATTACTAAGATGCTGAGAATACCTCAGTAAACAAAACAGACAAAAATTCCTGAGGAAGAGTGGTATGGGATGAAATCAGAGAGGAAGTGGTTTGGGGGCTGCAGACAATATAGGGCCTTTAGGCCACAATAAGGACTTTGACTCTGAGTGAGATAGAAAGCTACTAGAGGGTTTTGAACAGAGGCATTTCAGGACTGACTTTATAAAAGATTATCCTGACACTGTGTTGAGAACAAACTATAGGGGGCCAAGGAGGTTAACAAGATCAAGCCTACAGTAATCTAAGTGAGAGATGACAATGGCTTGGACCAGAGTTGTAATGGTGAGATTGTAGGAAGTAGTTGGATTCTGGGTATATTTTGAAGACAGAGCCAACAGTGCTTTGCTAATGGATTGGATGTGACATGTAAGAGAAAGAGAAGTTTCAAAATGGCTAACGTTTTCGGCCTGAGCAAATGGAAGAAAAAAGTTGCAATGAAATGTGACAAAGGAGAGATGGGAGGAGTAGGTTTGGGGGAAAAGATGATGGATATGGTTTTGTATATTTCAAGTTTGGGATGTCTCTAAGACATTCTAATGGAGATACGGAGTAGTAAGTTGGCATATGAGTTGGAGTTTAGTGGAGAGGTCCAGGATGGAGATCCAAAATTGGGGGTCATCATCGTAGAAGATTTATTCAGAGCCATGAGATTGGAGTGAGAATAGATAGGAGAGAATTCCAAGAACTGAAAACTGGGGCATTCCACTTTTAAGACAGAACTGGGTTTGTATTTAAGCCTAGCTACTTACAAGCTCTGAGACTTTCAATGACTTATTTCACCTTTCTGAACTTTTGTTTTGTTGTTGTTCTTGTTCTCGTTGCTTAAACCTGTAAAATAGAGATCATATTGACCAGTATCTTTTATGATTATTGTGATAAGTGAATTTCTCATTTAAAGTGCTTAGCACACTGCCTGGCACATGGTAAATAGTCAGTAAATATTACCTACTATTATTATTACTTTTAAAACCAGCATTTGTCTTCCAAAATGTTGCTGACTTCCTTAGTGATAATATGCTCATATAATCAATATAGTGGCAATGCCTGCTATTTATTTGGATAAAAAGTGACAAATTGGAAGTATACAGTGAACCACTCCCTCCCCCCATATCTAATACCTTAAATAAGATACACTTTTAGCCAAGAGTAAAGCCGAGAGGTTTTTCAACTTGTTAGCTTTTGAAGTCCTCTTAACTGTTTAATTTTGCATTAATCTTTTTTGAAAATTTTTAGGTACTTTTATTTAGCTGCCAAGATCTATGAAACACAATTATAGAGACTCTCCTTTAAAGTTTTGGCATTTAGTATGGCTGACTGCTACAAAAATAAAAACATGGTTGGTGAAGTTTGAAATAAGGACGCCCTTCTTTAACACATTTGAATAATCATTTGATCTGGAAATTATTTCATCCTTTATTTAAAAAAGTCTTTTAATTTTCAAAATAGATGGCGTCTTATTGCCCTAACAAAATAAAATATATTCTGATCTCATTTTCATAGAAATAACTCTGAGATTGTTTGGAAAACTACTTTCTATATTAAAAACAGGCATTTCTTCCTTTAATGGGCCAAAGCCAGCCTTTTTTTGGTGTCAGAGTGGCTTCAGAATTTCTTTTCCTTTGGCCTGTTGCTGAGGTGGCAAGGGTAACCATTGAGAAACAAAAGAATAGAGACATTTTAGGGTGGAAAGAGCATTCTTATAAATAAGGCAAAATTTTTCACTTGTTATAGTTCTTTTTCTTTCCTCGCTACAAGAGAGAAAAAAAGTCAATCCCTAGTCTACCAGTAGGCTAGTAATTCCTTAGATCATAATAAAAGTAATGTGCCCTTTAACACCAATATTTTCTAGAGTTGAAGTCCAAAGTTATGTGCGCAATTCCCTCCTCTGCCGCTAGGTGGCAATTAATGCCTTGGAGAGAAAAAATCCCCACCCATCCCTTCCCCCCTTCACCTTCCCCACCCAGAAAGATACGTGCATTTTCTTTTCCTTAAGGTAAGAATTCTCTTAAGGATAATATTCTCTTTCCTGCTTTGTTTTGTCCAAGTGAATTTACATTCACCTTTTCCTTTCATTGTTAAGAGTAACACATACAAATGCACCACAGACTGCTATAGCTAGGGAAGAATAGATCATATCTCTTAAAGAGGGTGGTTTCCAAACAGAGTGTATGTTCATGAGTGATATAGAGTAGGAAGTTGCTATAATTTCCCTGCAGAGTTTTGTTTTTCTCTATTTTAATAAAGAAAAATTTCCTGTGAAAGGAATTACAATTGGCCCACGTTAACGTTATGCCAAATGTTATATAATTAAATAGAAAATAAAAATGAAGAAAGAAGATAATTTTAAAGACCTAAAAGCAATTTCAGTGTGGTGAAACTGCTTTTCCAAGTGAACTATAGGAAAAACAATGAAAGAATTCTTCATGAGAGTCACAGAGCGGTACTATATAAAAAATAGAATTTTTTTTTTCCTCAGATAACCTACCCAGATTTATCTATTCCTAGCAAAGTTATTTAAAGACTACACATAGCTTCTATGTATTTATAAGTCTAGTGAATCTGGTCTACATCCTTTTTAAAATATGTTTAATCGAGGATGTTGCTTTTCATGACCTTCTTTGCTGGAAGAGTATATGTAGTGGGTGTTTGTTTTATATAAAATTCAAAATATCAAATCCCTGTTCAAAGAAGACTCTCAGTTTGGGTCTTAAACCAAAGAGACTCTCCCCAGGCTGAACTTAATGAAGCCGAACACCAAAAAAGAAAAGCTGCTTCTGGCATTCTAGGCCTTCCCTGCATCCAGATGGCCTGTCTGTAGCCTAGCCAGAGCCAAACCCTTCCTGCTGCTGGCCTTGGATGACAGCCCCAGGCTACACCAGCTTCCATACCCTTTTAACTCTTCAGTGTCCAAGATTTTTAAGAAAAGATGGGACTTCCAATGTGAATTGGGCTGAAAGGGTAAATCAAGTTTTCAGCTTGAAGTTTAGTTTATAAAATTTTTATCCACATCCCCTCCTCCCTCCCCTCCCATAGGCTCCCTGCCACAGTAGCTCAGTCAGCCATCTGGCATCAGAGGAGCACCGTTTGGAAGACAGTGTGTGTGTGGGCAGCCTGCAGGTGAGGACAGGGCTGCCAAGGCAGACCATGCGGTTTGTCCTGTGCCTACACCCAATACCTGACTTGTGCCTTTCCAGAGCATTAGTATACACACAGCAGTCCTGCTGTTTAGGGTGGGGGTAATTTCAAAAAGTATTTTTTAAAATAACTCGTTCACTAGACTTAAGTTCAGCAAACAAGCGTGCATAAATGGGAGATATAAAATGACCATGCATGGATTTAAGTGAGAACTTCTCTGAAGTCGTTGTACCAGAAAAACAAACCTACTCTGTTTTAAAAGTATCCTTGGAAGTCTTTCTAGAGGCAGCCATTGTTTTCATCTTGGGTTTTCAAAGGTTTGGGAATTCCACCAGAAGGTAATACACAAAGCAAACTTTACACTTGAAGGTAGAATTTCCCTATGGTTTTGCTTTTCTCTACATGGAGAGATGTAATTAACTGATTTGTAAGGGTGCTTCTCCGTTGGCCAGAATAGATATTTTCAGATGAAAGCCTATGTCACTTTCCTACTTATTTTTGAATCTCATTTCTTAGTTCTGTGCTTACTGTTATTTTTAATTATTATTATTATGTCTGTTGCCAAGCTATTCCACTTTCCACAGAGTTGATTAGAGACCTGAGAAATCCAGGCCAACATAAAGTCCTGGTTTCCAGATCAGACTACATGAACAAAGAAAAACAAAAACAAAAACAGCAAAAGTGCTAGTTTTTACAACACTCTTAAAGAAAACAAAATTAAAAAGTCCGAAAAGGAGCCTAGAGCTGTAGAGAATGGAGTTTAAAAACAGGAACCCGCAAACCGGTTTGCAGGGCAGAAATAGAGACACAGATGTAGAGAACAAACGTATGGACACCAAGCGGGGGAAGTGGCGGGAGGGGTGTGGGTGGGGTGTGATGAACTGGGAGATTGGGATTGACATGTATACACTGATGTGTATAAAACTGATGACTAATAAGAACCTGCAGTATAAAAAAATAAAATTGTAAAATTTAAAAAAAAACAAAAACAAAACAGGAACCCACAGAAGGAAGAATGAAAGGATAAAAAAACCATGGAGTACTGAGATGAAAATAAAGTATATAAAAGAGAGAATAAAAATAGATCTGATATATCTGTTGCTTTGCAGCGTTTAGCCTGGAGTGCTGGGTGGCTCCTCCGAGCAGCAGAACTGCCCTCAACAGCTGACATAAAAGGGCACTCTGGGGCTTCCCTGGTGGCGCAGTGGTTGAGAGCCCGCCTGCCGATTCAGGGGGCGCGGGTTCGTGCCCCGGTCCGGGGGGATCCCGCATGCTGCGGAGCGGCTGCGCCCGTGAGCCATGGCCGCTGAGCCTGCGCTCCACGGGGGGAGAGGCCACAGCAGTGAGAGGCCCGCGTACCGGGGGGGGGGGGAAGGGCACTCTGGCACCTGCTTCCGGTTTGTTGCTTCAGAACCAAAATCCTTCCCTTGACCCTCTCCATCCGCCTAGCTCTGTTCAGACCTTCACTCCCCTGGTTTCAGCTTTACTACTTGCTTCTGTGCATTTGCCTGGCTCTCAAATGCAGAAGGTTGTCTTCTGTGCCACGACCTTGTCTCTCTTCAACTAAGATGATGAAAATTGGGACTCGCCATCCAGCTATGTTGTCTCCGGCCATCTTGGGCAATATTCCTCCCCGTTGGACCCAGTCCTCAGGATTCTCCCTTCTGTGAAGAACACAGTGAGCTAGACAGGCATTTTGGAAAGATTTGTCCTCAGGGGTGATAGGATATCACTTCTGGTTCAATGCACATTTCCACAATATAAGCTGAGATCATCTAAATGCAGAAAGAGCAAAAAGGTCCATCAGTTCTGACCATAAATGTCTAATAACTGATAATAATAACTGATGGATTGGAATTGGATTTTCACAGAACAATAAAATACTACTCCCACCAGAAAGTAAATGTGAGAAAAATTTTTACAAAGGAAAAAAAGAAACTGACACATGGAGTTAGATGTCAACTTTTCTTCTTAGAAAATCTGAAGAAAAGTCCAGTTAAAGGGGAACATCATTTAGAATAAGTCATCTAATGTTAGTTTAATGCTCTTTTTTTTTTTAAATGTGCATTTTATTTCTGAGAAAAGAATTTTACTTCCCTTTTCAATTTGAGGAGGGGGGCAAAAACTTGGGAGCATCATTCCTGTGTTGTAGTGTCAAAAGAAAATTGTTGGCATGAGAAATGTTACGAATTTATGAAAAACAATAGTTTTCTCCCCTAATTAGAATGTTGTTTTTCACTGTTTTTCCCCATCACCGAGAGAGTATATGTATAAAAACCCAGCATCCTTGCATACAACCCTTTGACTAGATTTCACAACTCTAGTTCTATGCTAATAAGAAGTCTTTATTTAGTTTCAGTCTTTCCAAATAAGCCTGTAAGTTTCTGAAGCAGCACATGCCAGTTTGGTCCTCTCTGTCCTCTCTCCCTTGACCCCCGGCTGAAACCTGGCCTGTTCACCTAAAAAGGTGAAGCTAGACCCTGTTCTACAGAGCATTTTTGTCTTTATGGGGCCCCATAAAACCGTGGGGACTCGACTCCAGCCCAGCGAGGAGATAGAGACTGGCCGCCATCTAGTTCAGCTGGCTCAAGAGAAGTCAGCTTCCTCGTCCTCTCACAGACAGTCCCTTCCGTGCTGACCTTTGACTAACTGGCAGGGCTCTTGAGCTCTGACTCTGCTTCCTCTCTGCCCACACTCTTTTTCCCCACATTGTCAGTCGGTCCTTCTTGGAAGGGGGAAGAACCTGAGGAAAAGGTGCTGGGAAGAGGAAAATTGGAAGTCCTGACATTCAAGCCCCTAAGGATTATTTTCCCTTCCTTGATTAAGGTTTACTGTTCATTTAAATGGATATCAACACAAGACTTGCAAAATTTGGAAGGAAATCCAGAAAAGAGGGGATATATGTGTACATATAGCTGATTCACTTTGCCGTACAGCAAAAATTAACACAACATTGTAAAACAACTATACCCCAATAAAAAATTAATTAAAAATTTTTTTAAAAAATTAAAAAAAACTATACCCCCCAAAAAAATTAATTAAAAAAAATTGCAAAATTTGCAGAAACAGAGAATTTAGCATGTTCTATGCATCAGGGTAGATAGCTTACATATTTCAGGAGACTATGTTAGCCCTTCTGCAAATATCCCATAGTATTTTATTTATTTTTTTCAACACATGGATTCTTTTAAATTGAAGTATAGTTGATTTACAGTGTTGTGTTAGTTTCAAGTATACAGCAAAGCAACACATGGACTTTGTTGGAACACAATTCAGTCCATAATATTACTTAATACAGTGGCAAAGATACAATTCCACATGCTTTCTGGTCATAAGCTAGGTGGTTTCACTCTGTTATCTAATTACAAACTCACCAACAGGCAAATTTTGATCTTTTTTTTTTAAATAGACACTTTATTATATACACAGGTGATAAAATCCCAGACTTACTATAAGGCACATAAATATACACCCTGCTAAATATTTAATATTATCAAACTTGTACAGCTTGAGCATCCTGTAGTCTTTTAAAAATGGCATATTTAATGCAACTTTTTGCAAACATTTTGCTTTCCTTTTATAATTATTATGATCTGTAGTTCCACTGTGTAGAAATAGATTCCAGGAAAAATTACAATGCATATAGACAATGGTCAAATAGCTTAAAGAATTTGATGCTGGGGCTTCCCTGGTGGCGCAGTAGTTAAGAATCCACCTGCCAATGCAGGGGACACGGGTTCAAGCCTTGGTCTGGGAAGATCCCACATGCCACAGAGCAACTAAGCCCATGTGCCACAACTACTGAGCCTGCACTCTAGAGCCCACCAGCCACAACTACTGAGCCTGTGTGTCACAACTACTGAAGCCAGCGTGCCTAGAGCCTGTGCTCCGCAACAAGAGAAGCCACCGCAATGAGAAGCCCATGCACCATAATGAAGAGTAGACCCCGCTTGTCGCAACTAGAGAAAGCCTGCATGCAGCAACGAAGACCTGTTTAAAAATTTTTTTAAAGGTAAAGAATATAGAGGAACAATCGTAAAATTGTAAAAGTCCCTTTACAATTGTAAAAGCAAAGATTATTTTCCTGATTTTTCTTCCCCTTTGATGACTTCACTGTTGGTGCCTCAGCTGCATGTATGGCATCTCTCCTCCTGCTGACTTTGTACAAAAAAATTCCCTCCCTCATTTGGGGATGTTTGTAACCCTTTCATCTAGCCCACTCTATTTACCTTCCAAAAGCTGGCATTCAGCTGAAACCAGAGGAAAAAAAAAGTCTTTTCCCAGTTTGTTGGCAACTTGTTGAAGGCAATTGACTGCTTTTCAATAGAAAACATTTCCTTCCCCTATCGTGTCACCTCTACCCCTTAAAACACTTTCCAGAGCTCTGGCTGAGCCCTCCCTGGATTGCCAAACAATGGTTTCCTTTTAAATAAAGCAGCTGGTGTCATACGTAGGTATTTTCTTAAGAAAAGAATCATTGATTTCCGCCCATAATGTGTACATAGTAAAGAGCACCACAGAACTGGAAGGGGCTTCCCAATTCAATCCCACCCATGAATTTTACAGGGGAGGAAACTGAGACCCAGGGAAGTAAGGGTATAGTCCAATTTCTAGATCAAAGATTCCTCCCTTTTTCTGTAACATGGATCACCTTGTCAAACTGGTGAAGCCTGTGGATTCCCTCTCAGAATAATGTTTTTAACAACATAAAATAATGTACAGTACATGAAGATGGACCCCTTCCTTATATCATGTACAAAAATAAACTCAAAATGGATCAAAATCCTAAACGTAAGAGCCAAAACAATACAATTCTTAGAAGAAGACATAAAAGTAAACCTTATGACTGTAGATTAGGCAATGGATTCTTTTATCTTTTTATTTTATTTTAAATTTATTTATATTTATTTTTGGCTGTGTTGGGTCTTCATTGCTGCGTGCAGGCTTTCTCTAGTTGCGGTGAGTGGGGGCTACTCTTTGTTGCAGTGTGCGGGCTTCTCATTGCGGTGGCTTCTCTTGTTGCAGAGCACAGGCTCTAGGCGCACGGGCTTCAGCAGTTGTGGCGCACGGGCTTCAGCAGTTGGCACACAGGCTCAGTAGTTGTGGCTTGTGGGCTCTAGAGTGTAGGCTCAGTAGTTGTGGCACACGGGCTTAGTTGCTCCGCAGCATGTGGGATCTTCCCGGACCAGGGCTCAAACCCGTGTGCTCTGCATTGGCAGGTGGATTCTTAACCACTGTGCCACCAGGGAAGCCCCTCTTTTGTCTTTTTAAAAACATCTTTATTGAAATATAATTCATATGCCATAAAATTCATCTATTTAAGGTATGTACAGTTTTAGTACATTTACAGAGTTGTACAACCATCACCATGATCTAATTTTAGAATCTAACTTTTTTTTTTAAACAATAAGGAGGATTTATTGGTTCATGTACAGGGATAATCAAACAATGACACCAAGGTCTGGATTTTTCTAAGCATGTCTGTTCTTTTCTTCTGCCATTTTTTTTTCTGAAGAAAAATTAGATCTGATAAGGGACTTGTATCCAGAATAAAGAACTCTTGCAGCTCAATAATTAAAGACAAACGATCCAATTAAAGAATGGGCAAAAGATTTGAATAGGCATTTCTCCAAAGAAGACATACCATGACCCATGGCCCATAACCATGTAAAAAAGTGCTCAGCGTCATTAACCATTAGGGAAATGCAAAGCAAAACCACAATGAGATACCACTTCATACCCGCTAGGATGGCTGTAATCAGAAAGCCATGCAATAACGAGTTGGAGAGGATATTGAGAAATCGGAACCCTCAAACACTGCTGGAGATGATATAAAATGGTGCAACCACTTTAGAAAACAGTCTGGCAATTCTTCAAAAGGTTAAACACAGAGTTACCATATGACCTAGCAATTCCACTCCTAGGTATAAACCCATTAGAAATGAAAACATAGCATATATCTACACAAACATTTGCACATGAATGCTCATAGCATTTCAGCTATTATTCATGATAGCTAAAAAGTGGAAACAACCTAAATGTCCATCAATATGAATAAACAAAATATGGTATAGCCATGCAATGAAATATTATATGGCAATAAAAAGAAATGAAGTCCTGGTACATGATACAACTTGGGTGAACCTTAAAAACATGCTAAGTGAGAGAAACCAGTCACAAAAGACTCATATTGTATGATCCCATTTATATGAAAGGTCCAGAATAGGCAAATTTATAAAGACAGAAAGTACATTAGTGGTTGCCAAGGGCTGAGGGATAGAGAGGAAAAGAGTAAGCAGTGACTGCTGTTGAGTACAAGTTTCTTCTTGTGGTGATGAAAATATTCTAAACTTAGATTATAGTGATGGTTGCATAATTCTGTGATTATATTAAAACCTTTGAAATGTGCACTTTAAATGGGTGAATTTTATGTTATATGTATTATATCTCAATAAAGATGTTTTAAAAATACATACGAATCCAAAGGAAACCAATTCCATCAAAATATAGTTATCAGAATATTAAAAAACAAATATATGATATAGTAATATATGTGCTTCTTTTTTAACGTGTTAAATTATAAGACGTAGCAGCAAGTCTATTAAGTACCATAATTTTGAAATAGTGATGAATAGATATTATAACTTGAGATATCTGCAACAAATGTGAAAGCAATAAGAAAATGTCTGACTTCTCGTGGTGGAAAATCATAAGTACTGCTAACACTCTGTGGTTTCTTGTCTACATTAATAATCAAAGGACTACATGGGCAATTTAAGCCTACAAATGGGAGGAAGTGAAAGATAGGGCAGAATTGGGAGAGCTCTTGAAGGAAATGCTAAATTTCAATTAGACATCGATGAAAATAATGATGTAATTTTTTTCCCCTTTTAAATTCACAGACATCCTGAATTCTGTCTATGGACAGAATGGACCTCCTGGGGATCCATCAAGAGAGTTAGTGAGAAAGCTGGTTTAAAATCCATGCCTCCTGACTTAGCTAAGTTCTCTATCTAATCCTACTCTTTTTTTTTCTCTCTCTTAATAAAGGGGATTAGGTGGAAAAGAATGAATTTTATTTAAACTGCTAGAGTGAGTCAGTTCTAAAACGAGAGGGACCCAAGTGTTGCTTGTGTGGAAGTTTCTAAAGAATAAAAAGGTTTTGAACTCTGACCCTCCCCTTCCTACTCCATTCCTGCCCCCCCCCCACACACAACCACCACCACCCAAGCAACCCATATACACCACAACTACAAAATGATAATATAATTACTATATTTCAATAGTAGACGTCGATTTAGAAAAGTAATTGTTGTTTAGAGCTCTAGTGGAATTTGACGTTTTCTCAGAGGGAATATTTTTAAGAATTCACTTTTGAATGCCTGGTGAGGCAGAAAATCTGCCAGCAGAGATTGAATCTGTTGGAAATAGAGTGGGGTAACTGAGCTCAAATCACTGATTTTAGATTTTGCAGAAATTTATTCACTTTTCAATTTAGGGAGGAGCTTACCAGGGCAGACCATCTTAAGAGATAGCTGCTGATACACACGTGGTCACTAAGAAGTGGAATGGAAGAAAACAGACACAATCAAGTTGTTTGTCTTCATTCTATTCAAATGACTGTAAATATCAGATGATTACAATATGTACACACAGATGGAGTAAATCATTTTTTAAAATGAGAATAGAATGTGTGACATTCCGGCCATTATTTGAAACCTGGGGCAAGGAGGTTTTTGGGTCCTCCTTTTAACTGTGCCTTCTTTCCAAATCACCTCCACCATGTAATATAGTACTGCCTGACAGAGTAATATATAGAACCTGGACCATGGTTTGCAACTGGGCATTAAGACTGGTGGTCACTTGAGTATGGGAACTTATTAAAAGTTTAGATGAACCCTGATTATATTTTCTGAATTAAAAAAATAAAAAGGACATATTTTGTCTATGGGATTTTATAGTTCTCTCTGGTGTCAAAAATCCTCTGGGAAATATACTTCATATACCAAAACACTAGTGTCTAAAGGACAAAATATTTAAAATTGACACTATCTGGAAAACCCAGGTTGAATGGCCATCATAGTTACAGATATCCCAGATCAAGTGAATTGTAAGTGCAAAATGGATAGGAATTGGGGACGGTCCAGAACAAGATCATCAGTCAGGATTCCAAACCATAGCAAAGTCATGAGATTAGAACCCAGCAGTCAAGGTCCAGAGATCCAGGTTCTCATTCAGAGCAAGGATCAGGCAAGCCACTGGTCAGAAGCCAATAGAAGAGAGGCAACTGCTGAACTCAAAGACTGGGGAATGAAGGTAGGTAGCTAAGTATCCAGGGTAATGACCCAGTAAGGGGAGCTCTCCAGGCACTGATAGAGAGGGATAAGTAGGCAAGACAGACAACCTGAGACGTGGTAACAGAACAGCTCCTGCCTCAGGTCTAAAGATTTGCTGATTCTGACTGGGAAAGAACTTAGTCCCTACAAGGCTAACCTGAACCTGCAAATGGAAGGAGGGGAGAGATGGGGCGGAGGTTGGGGAGTAGAGGAGAGGAAGGTGGAGCATCAGCTGCTTTTGGTGGGCAAGATCTTGGCAAATTACTATATATACACATGGTTATTTATAAATAATAATGTTAATAGCAGCAACAATTATTATAGCTGATATATAGCTCTTAAGTGTTACTGTTGTTAGCACTTGACATATGTTAATTTATTTAACCTTTACAACATGTCTATTAAGTGGTACTCTTCCTGGAAGGGGGACCTGTTCCAGGACCCGAGAGTGGGCTCTCGTCTAACACTTGGAAATGAATTGTCTGAGGAGACACATGTGCTGACAGAGCAAAAGACTTTACTGGGAAGGGGCACTCGGGCAGTCAGAGAGCAGCAGGGTAAGGGAACCCAGGAGAACTGCTCTGCCATGGGGCTCACAGTCTCAGGTTTTATGGTAATGGGGTTAGCTTTCTGGGTTGTCTCTGGCCAATCATCTTGCCTGTGCCCATATTTGCTCGAGTTCAAGTCCCTTCCTCAGTCAGGATGGTTTCCAGTGTGAGTGTTTCAAAAATGTTGGCAGGATATATTGTGGGCTGGCGTCTCCTCCCTCCTTTGGGCCCCTCCCAAATTATCCTTGTTAGTTTTTGGTGGCAGCACCATGTTCCTTATCAGGACCTCCTGTTGTGAGACAACTCATGCAAGCGGTTATTATCGTGCCTGGCCAAGGCGGGTGATTTCAGTAAATGGTTCCCTAATAGTACTATTATTATGTTCTTTATGCAAAAGAGAAAACAGACACAGAAGAGTTAAGTGATTCCTCCAAGTTCAAATAACTAGTGAGTGGTAGAAGTGGGATTGCACTGGTTTCAGTCTTCCTCACTACTCCATAGCCCTCTCAGTTGTGTGTGTAGATGTATATGTGTTTGTGTGGTGTATACATACCTATACTCACAGGTGTGTGTGTGTGTACACATTATGTGTATATTTACATGCACACACACATGCACACGTATAGATACAGTGGTGTGCTGGAGCCAAATGTTCACACCTCTTCCAAACTCCACGTTCATTATCATCATATTGGTAGCTTGAAATTGGCCATGGTAGGAGTATGTACAGCAAGGAAATTCACAAAGGCAATAAATCAGGATTTATTTGAAGGGCTGACTTACCACCATACCACAGGGTATACATATCACATAGATACACCCATATCATATTGATAGGCATATAGAACATATGTAACCAAAAACATAAATAAATTCCTATTATAAGCCACAAATATGTTAAAAATAGTCAAATGTCAAGCAAAGTATAAAAATACTAAGTATAAGACTGTGTAATAACTTTACTTTCCCTCACACCCAGCCTATATTGGTTAAAAGATCAAATAAAAAGATTTCTTTAGAAGATACTTGCTATAGGACTGCCCTGGTGGCACAGTGGTTAAGACTCCACCTGCCAATGCAGGGGACATGGGTTTGATCCCTGGTCCAGGAAGAGCCCGCGTGCCGCAGAACAACTAAGCCTGTGCTCCACAACTACTGAGCCTGTGCTCTAGAGCCTGCCAGCCACAGCTACTGAAACCCGTGTGCTGCAACACTGAAGCCCACGTGTCTAGAGCCCATGCTCCGCAACAAGAGAAGCCACCGCAATGAGAAGCCCGCTCACTGCAACGAAGACCCAACACAGCCAAAAAATAAATTTAAAAAGTGTTTAAAAAAAGAAGATACTTGCTATACAATGTTAAATTTTGGTATAGAAAAATGCTTTGATACTACTATGTAGACAACATTACGTGATAGGTCCCTGTCAGTCCTAGATCCGCTATGTTGCTAAAAGAAAAATACTGATTTAAAAAAAACCCAACCCTGATGTTCGTGATTACTGTTTTTCAATTAGACTCATGACAGAATCAGTACTGAAAAAGATACATTACAATGTCTATGGCTTTTAATGAAATGTGCCTATGGGTTGCTGTGAATTTTAATATGAAATTCATTGCCTGGGATCTGAACAACTTTTGTTGTTTAACTGGATAACATCCTTCAGATGGGGATTAACTTCTTTTGCTCAATATTTATTATTGTTTCATCCACAATGAAATGGGAACTGTAAGCATTTTGATAAGTGGACTGAAAGGCTTCTAAATCTCACCCTAGCCTCTTGGAATAAGCCCCATTATGTGCAGTAATCTGATTTTATAATTTCAGGCAGTGAAAACCAAACCAAAAGAGATGTTCTTGCCACCTCATACAACACGTAGGCAACAGGATCCAAGGGCACACTCTCCTGCGCCCTTGGATCCTTCTTGCCAAATGAGTTTCACAGAGTGTGTGCAATGCTGGAGGTCTGGCCATGAGGACGAGAACAGGTTCTGTCCTGATGCTCCAATTGCAGTAGGATGGAGTCAGTAGGTGACATGGGACTGGGTCTTTTTTTTTTTTTTGTCTTAGCAGAACAAAACATGTTAATTCTAAGCCTCATGTTCCTCTAATGCCTGGTGTTCTGTCTTTAACAAAAATGTGTCTTGGGTGAAATGGTCATCTGAACAGATTCTGAGCACAGTCTTTACTTGTTGTCATGCTGAGAGGCAGTGGACACCATATGACTGCCCTCTGGGGCTATGACTGCATCTCTTCATCTCAAAGGACAGAACTGAACACAACTAGCTTATTATTATTATTTCAAGTTTACATAAATACAAAAAGTGTTGTTATGCATGAGCTGGAGGAAAGCAAATCTCAAAGTAAATATATTCATGTATTTCATAAACATTCATGTGCTTCATAAATAGTCAAGGAATCAAAACAGCACAACTTGATAGAAACATTATGCTAAGTTTTACTCCCAAACCAGTTGACATGAACTTTAAAAACCTTTGTTTTCTCATATACTGCTTTGGAATCCTAAAATTATACTGGAATTACTTCAGAAGTCCTAAGATGCTATAGCATATCCATTTATCTTTTTTTTTTTTAAATAAATTTATTTATTTATTTATGGCTGCGTTGGGTCTTCGTTGCTGCATGCAGGCTTTCTCTAGTTGGGGCGAGTGGGGGCTACTCTTCGTTGTGGTGTGTGGGCTTCACATTGCGGTGGCTTCTCTTGTTGTGGAGCATGGGCTCTAGGCGCATGGTCTCAGTAGTTGTGGCTCACGGGCTCCAGAGCGCAGGCTCAGTAGTTGTGGTGCATGGGCTTAGTTGCTCCGCGGCATGTGGGATCTTCCCGGAGCAGAGCTCAAACCCGTGTCCCCTGCATTGGCAGGCAGATTCTTTTTTTAAGTTTTATTTATTTATTTAGTTTTGGCTGTGTTGGGTCTTCGTTTCTGTGCGAGGGCTTTCTCTAGTTGTGGCGAGTGGGGGCCACTCTTCATCGCGGTGTGCGGGCCTCTCACTATCGCAGCCTCTCTTGTTGCGGAGCACAGGCTCCAGAAGCACAGGCTCAGTAATTGTGGCTCACGGGCCTAGTTGCTCCGCGGCACGTGGTATCCTCCCAGACCAGGGCTCGAACCCATGTACCCTGCATTGGCAGGCAGATTCTCAACCACTGCGCCACCAGGGAAGCCCAGCAGGCAGATTCTTAACCACTCCGCCACCAGGGAAGTCCCTATCCATTTATCTTGATAGAGAAAGCTATTACAAAATCATTCATGAGGCTACTTGGCTAGTGTTTTCTCTGGCTTTACTGGACATAATGAATTAAGATTGGGAAGATCTTATTAGTAACGATGAGTACCCTGCTTGTGCCATTTTAAGAAAACTAGAGAAGAAAAAAATGATTGAAAAGAGAAATAAGACAAGCAGAGGATACTAGAGAATACAAAGTAACTAAACAGAGTTTGAGGGAGCAGGCTCAGTCTGAGTTTTATTCTTGCTGCCATGGGTGATATAACTTGTTAAACTTTTTATAGGAAAAATGACTGTGAAATCTATTATTATTATTACTATTATTATTAACTATATTTTCTTATTCTCCTATAAAATAAAAAATAGGATAATAATTCTTGAGGTACACATAGATATATAGGTGAGGAATTACCAAAAAGATTGCCTTTAAGCACCTTGCAAATTCAGAGTACGATACTTTCACTAAGACATTCATTATTTCTCTGCAAAGAGTGGGAGAAAATGCCATGGACTTGCCTGTACTGTACTAGATTATGATATGTCTGAGGATTAGATATCTCAACATAGCACACATACAATAATCCAGAAAGGTATTATTACCCACCCAAACACAAATACTCAGGATCTTTTACAGTGAGTCCACTCCATACTTAACAGTGTACACTCAACCTTAAAAATCTGACTTCAGTGATCCATTATTATTGGATCATTTGCATCCAGCAGATTTCACCCATCATCATTCTTGCTGTATGAAACAATTAACTATTCTTCAATGGTTGGAATGATGTCATTTTTTTTCTAGTGTATTCAAGATCCATTTATTCTCTAGTTCTGCCCACATGGAGACATCCTCCTTGAAAAGGCGTTAAATCCACTTTAACACCTTGTGCTGAAAACACGTGTTCCAAGGTTTCAACTATGAGATACACGTTCTTAAAGCCCTAATTCTTAAACCTCATCTAGATTTCTCCCCTTGGATGGGGGGAGATGACCCAAATACAGCAAAGAACAGCTCAGGAATGTGGGCTCTGCTCGCCCAGAAGACCTTGCAGCTCCCTTGACCACCCAGCTGGAGCCAGAATTAGAGAGATGAGGGGCACCTGCTGGGCTGCCGCCACTGCAGATGGGACGCTGCTGCCTTCGGGCGCCTTCCTGCCACCACCGCCCCAGGCCCCCAACTCCTGTCCTCTTCACTAGGCTTGCTGTCACCTTTAGTTTCCCTGGAGTTTGGGGATTCCCAAAGGTCTCTGCTCATACTTCTGTATCACGCCTGCTGCCTCAGCACTGCTGATCCACACCGAGGGGGAAAAGCACACAGAACTGCTTTTCAACACACCAATGTTCCACACAAAAATTATTTGATAAGCCTGCAGGTTCTTTTTCATCAGAGGACATTCCCAAGGCCATGACTTCCCCCGGCTCTCCACTGCCCTTGCCAGCAGACTGGATGTGCGTGGCCGCCGTGCTGTGTCGGGCACTGCAATGATGTCATTTTAAATGCATAATTACTTTTACATTATTTAAGATAATACTTTTGTTTAGGTGCGTCTGATATTTAGAATCCCACATTGAAGATCTTCTAATATAATTAGTTTTATATATACCAGTATCAGGATGTGGTGGGTATAGGAAGGCTAACCCAAGAACAAAGAAATTACATGGCTCTTTGAGAATTCAGTTTGAAGTTTCTATGCAATTGATTGGAACAGATCTATGCAAAATCATCCAGAAGAGACATGCGTCATAGGCCAGAAAGACTGGGCTGTTATTTGATGGAAGAGGTTGTGGAAGCATAGAAAAAGGACAGTCTCTAGGACAAATGTTGGTAGTGTTCATCCAAGTGCTCTCCTGGGAGACAAAGTCCCAGCCAAATGCCTCTGACTATTGCAACTCCACTGGCAAGAACATTCTCAAAGTGAACATGGATCCAGGGGATTATAGTCAACGAACTTCCAGTGTTTCCAGCTCCCTTAGTATGACTTGAGTATCCCTGTTGTGGGATTGATACATCAGGCTGAGACAGGCTGTCCCCTTTAAATGTTGAATTATTCTAATACCTCTAGTTCTGCTTCCAGGCTCACCAAAAAACAGTCTAATTAGAATCTTGAATATCTACTTTAAAGAGGGAAGAAATGGCTAGCCACATGGATGTGACCTGTTGTGACATTCATTGCTCACTGCAAATTAATAAAGTGGCTTTTCCAGTTCGATGTAGTTTTAGTAGAATGATTTGTTGAAGTATTAATTTTATTCTGTTCTCCCTGTATTTCCCCCCACATTTTGAAGGTAGTAAGCCTTTATAATTCTTTACCATAGGGATTTTGGTAAGACCAAAAGTAGAAGCAGCTTCAAGTTAGTGGGTTTTCCCACCTTCTGGGAAAGCAAAGCTGATGGGTCATTTGATGCTGGGTATCTGGAGGACAGGGGGAGAAGGGATCTTAGGGAAGTAAGAGGCTTCTCTAGGAGTTTCCCAGAGGTTGGGAAGGAGGATATATCAGAGCCTGAGAAGATGTAAGACAGAAGACAAAGTTGTATGGAGTGCCTGGGAGGCTGGATCCTAGGCCCTAAAGACTCTCTGAATGCCAAGCATCATAAAAACCTTGCAGTCACTATTCCTAGGAGTATCCTTCAGACTATGGAAGTTGGTATCTGGACAGTAATCGGACCAGTGACGCCTTTGCAAAGAATTGGTTAGGCTGGTATTCCTCCAGGTTGTAGGATGTGGGTTTGGAGTTCAAAGTAAGTTATTTAAAAAACAGAAAGAAACTTGGCTTTTCTTGTTTATCTGCATGTGGCTCAGATGGTCATGTATGGCATACCAGTCTTATGAGCTCAGTTAATGAGAATCCATGCTCAGTCGGGCAAGAAAATCTGGTTTTTGAACTAAAAAGCTGAAGGCTAGACACTGGTCTATGAAATAAGTGCCATTCTGTAAGGACATTTGGAAATGTGCTACTTGCCTTCAGCACCTCTCTTTCTACACACACACACACACACACACCCGGCTCCTTGCCTTCACTATTTTATTTATTTATTTATTTATTTTTATTTTTGGCTGTGTTGGGTCTTCGTTTCTGTGCGAGGGCTTTCTCTAGTTGCAGCAAGCGGGGGCCACTCTTCATCGCGGTGCGTGGGCCTCTCACTATCGCGGCCTCTCTTGTTGCGGAGCACAGGAGCCAGATGCGCAGGCTCAGTAGTTGTGGCTCACAGGCCTAGTTGCTCCGCGGCATGTGGGATCTTCCCAGACCAGGGCTCGAACCCGTGTCCCCTGCATTGGCAGGCAGATTCTCAACCACTGCGCCACCAGGGAAGCCCCACTATTTTTTGAAAGAAGCCCTATACTCAGATGAATTTCTACAATTTCTACCAACTCTTCAGATGTTTAAATTATCATTTTATACAATCTATAAAGAAAGATTTTGCTGAATAAAGGTAACTTTAATCCCCAAATTAGAAAGATTTTGAAGTAGGATTTACCTAATATGTTCATAGTATCTATTTTTTTAAACTTTGTTTTGAAATAATTATAAGTGCAGAGGAAATTGCAAACATAGTACAGCGAGGTCTATTGTACCCTTCACCCAGTTTCCCTCAGTGGTAACATCTTACATAACTATAGTATAATATCAAATCCAGGAAACTGACCTGGGTACAATCAATAGACTTTATTCAGATTCAGAGTTCACCAGTTCTACATGCCCTTGTATGTGTGTGTGTGTGAGAGAGAGAGAGAGTGTGTGTGTTTGTTTGTGTATAGTTCTATGCAATTTCATCATATGTGTAGATTAATGTAACCACAATCACTATGAAGATATAGAACTATTCTATCACCACAAAGATCCCTCGTCCTACCCCTTTACTGTCACCCTCTATGCTCCTCCCATCCCCAAACCCGAATCCCTAGAACCACTAATCTGTCCTCCATCTCTGTAATATTACCATTTTGAGAATGTTATGGAAATGGAATCATACAGTATGCAACCTTTTGAGATTGGCTTCTTTTCACTCAGCATAATTCTTTTGAGATCCATCCAAGTTGTTGCATGTATCAGTAGTTTGTTTCTTTTTATTGCTGAGTAATTTTCCATGATATAGACATATTATAGCTTAACTATTCACCCATTGAAGGATATTTGTGTTGTTTCCAATTTTGGCCTACTACAAATAAAACTACAATAAACATTCCTGTATATGTTTTTGTGTGGACTTAAATTTTCATTCCTCTGGATAAATGCCTAGGGGTGTGATTACTGGGTCAAGTGGTAAGTGTATGTTTAGTTTTTTAAGAAATTGCCAAACTATTTTGCAGAGTAGCTGTACCATTTAATATTGCTACCAGCAATACATAATAGAACCAACTGCTCTCTCAGCATTTGGTTTTGTCACTATTTTTATTTTAGCCATTCTTATAGATGTATAATGATGTCTAATTGTGGTCTTAATTTACATTTACATAATGGCTAATAATGTTGAACATATTTCTATTTGCCATCTGTATATCATCTTTACAGAAATGTCTCTTCATGTCTTTTGCCCATTTTCTAATTGGATTGTTTGTTTTTTACTGCTGATTTTTGAGAGTTCATTATGGTCCTTTGCAGATGTTTGGTTTGCAATACTTTTTGTAGTACTTTTTGGTTTGCAAACACTTTCTCCCAGTTTGTGTCTTTTTTTTCATTCTCTTACGAGGATGTTTTGCAGAACAGAAGCTTTTAAAGTTTGATGAGTCCAATTTATCAAACTTTCTCTTATGGATTATGCTTTGAGTGTCACATCTAAGAGCTCTTCACCTAGCCCTAAATTCCAGAGATCTTCTCCTTTGTTTTCATCTAAAAGTTGTATAGTTTGACATTTTACATTTAAATCTATGATCCATTTTGAGCTATTTTTGTAAAAGGTGTGAGGTTTCAGTTAAAGTTCATTTCTTTGCCTGTGGACGTCCAATTGCCCTAGTACCATTTGTTGGAAAGACTTTCTTTCCTCCACTGAATTATTTTGCAGCTTTGTCGAAGATCAGTTGGCCACGCTTGTGTGGATCTATTTCCCTGTACATCTCCATTGATCTATCTATCTATCTATTCACCAATACCACACTGCTTTGTTTACTGTGGTCTTAACATTTAAGATCCATGAAAAAAAGAAAATACCTCTCTGAATAATAGCTATCTTTTTTTTTGAGTGCTTATATATGCCAGGCATTGCTTTAAGTACTTCACATGCATACACTTATTTAATCCTCACAAAATCCTAGGAGATGATCATATTTAGGCCCATTTTATAGATGAGAAAACTGAGTGCAGAGTAGTTGAGTATTTTAAGAACAGATTTGGAAGCCAGGCCCACACACTAGCCACTATGCTTTATTGTCTCTCTGAAGTGGAGAGATTTTTATCTTCTTGCAGAGTTGCTTTTACTGAACTTTGCATTGGCATTTTGCCATCGAACCATGTTGAGAGATATGATAAGAGAGAGCTCTATAATCTTATTGCATCTGCTTTAGGCAAGTTGATGAGGATGTGGTTCACTACGTCACATGGTGTCCTCTTTAGGAGGACAGATGGGAAAATTGTCTCTCAGATCTCAGTACCAGGAATAGATATATTTCTCTTGACTAAGTAGTTTGTTTTTATCTCTTGGACATTGTGAAACTGTATAAATGATTACATTTCCACTTTGTGTTGGCTGCTAAAAAGCTCAGAACCCAATTTTCAGCCTATCTTTAGCAATGGTGTATACTGGATATAATATTACTTCTGACTTCATCTTATTTTTCTACAATAATTTTCTCTTCTCTCTTATTTCCTCCCTAACTCACTTCTTTTTGCTTTAGTCTTTTTAAAAATCAGATATATGAGCACATAGTATAGGAAGTCAAACACAAGGCTTTTACTAAAAGCAGCAAAACAAAATGACAGTCCTTTTGCTCCCTCCTCCCCACCCCTGATTTCCACTCTATGGGGCCAACTATAGTCACATCTTCTAGCTATTTCTTCTGGTGTTTATTTGTAATTGTTTCCCCTTGACTTTTTCTACCCTCCATAATAGGAAATCAGGAGATAATACTTTTTCAGTTTACGTATTATCTCCTGCTTCCCTATTATGGACGGTAGAATTTTGTTTTCTTATAGTATCCTCTACCACACACACTTCACCTATAACTCTCCTCCCATTGTAATTATATCACAATTTTGATTCGACCCATTTTCAGTGTTTACATTATTATGCTTATGGAAATATTGTTCACAGGTGAGCTGCTTGCTGTTCACTGTGTATCTTATATAATCATTTTGTTTTCCCTTAGGTTAATAATTGTCTTTTTTAAACTTCTGTTTCCATAGAGCAATCACTAATTTCTGCCCAAGCCCTCTGACAGAATTATAAATCTCTCA
Organism: Grampus griseus; assembly: GCF_964374135.1. Taxonomy (NCBI): domain Eukaryota; kingdom Metazoa; phylum Chordata; class Mammalia; order Artiodactyla; family Delphinidae; genus Grampus; species Grampus griseus. Next base: position 69,473,694 of record NC_139002.1, read on the forward strand.
CTCTATCAGTTCTGTTTGTTTTCTCACAGACGTCTCTTCTGGATGTCATCCTGGAGCTTTTCATTGTCTAGCTCTGGTCTGGACTGGTTGCTCTCTAGGCCAGCTGCCCAGCCGTCATCCTGCCACTTCCCTTTTTCATCATTTTGGGAATTCCTTCTACATCTCTCTTTTGTTCGGTCTCCTGTTTCCTAGAACTCATATTTTCCTCTTGGTTTGCTCACTTGGTTTGGTGGAACTCATCCTGCAATAGCTTCCTGAGAAAAAGTTCATGAAAGGTAAATTTTTTTTAGGACTGCCATGTTTGAAATGCCTTTATTTTAGCAGCACATTAAATGATAGTCTGGGTATAGAATTCTAGGTTGAAAATAATTTTCCCTCAGAATTTTAAAAACTTTGCTTCTTTGTCTTCTCGCTTTCCATATTGCTATTGAGAATTTTGACACTAGGTACGTCCTGTGGGGCTTGAGGGTTTTTTTCCTCCTCTCTGGAGGGTTTTGAGATCTTCCTTTTCTTCCTAACATTCTGAAATTTCATGATCATGCACCTTAGATTAGGGTCTTTTCTCATCCACTGTGCAAAATGAACCTCAACACCATGGGACTTTTCAATCTGAAAACACATTTCCTTCAGTTTTGAGAAATTATCATGTATATTTTTATTTTAGTAATTCCCTCCCCTCCATTTTCTTGCTCACTCTAGAACCCTTGGTTCAGTTGTTGGATCACTTGTACTGATTTAATTTTCTTCTTATCTTTCTTTTTTTTTCTGGGAAATTTTTTTTGTCTTCTAACTCTTCTATTGAACTTTTAAATCTGCTATCATATTTTTATTTTCTAAAGCTCTTTCTGGTTCCCTGATTGTCCCTTCCCTCCTGTCTCTGTTTTTGTTCTGCTTAGTTTTTAAATGGCATCCTGTTCTTATTTCATGGATGCAGCATTTTCTCTTACTTCTCTAAGGGCATTCATTTTAGTGCTTGATGTTTTCTTTTATTTCCCGCATCATCATGTCCCTCTGAACTCTTTTTGTTTGTATTTACATTTTTGATTTTTCATAAATGGTTGTCTATTCGTATTTAAGAGTGAGGCACTTAAATGCCCCCTCTGTGGATGGGAGAGTGTACTGGACTGTTGGCCTTCACAGTAGTGTCACATTTGGAGGTGGGACAGTGGGAAGGACCTCCAAATGGCATTATTTGTAGTTACTTTCTCTTAGCTGGCTAGTCAGTTAGTCAAAGAAATCCTTTTGCAGGAGAGTTTATGAACCTGGCTTCTAGCCTTCTGGGAAAGTATCAGGGGAAAAAGGCTGGAGGGTGGGGGTAAGGGGAGGTCATCATTCCTTACAGAGACTTCTGTTTAATCCCCCATCTTTCACTACATCTAGTGCACCAAGCCAAGAGCCTTTGACCCAGCCTCTCAAGAGAATAAACCACCTACCTTCTTCTAGGTAGTCGCTTGGCTGTGCCTTTGGGATGAATCTGGGGATCTGATAGTTATAAAGACTTTCAAGCAATCTTTTCTTTCCACCCACACCCCATATTCCCATCTTCAGAGGCACTTGGTGCCTTTAATTTCAGAAATTTCCAGGGTTCTATGGTGCAATTTACCTTCCTTCTTTCAGCTTTCTTTGATTTGTCCCAGTATGAGGGAGCCTGAATCCTGACTCATGAGCAAAACAGAAGTGTGAAGTCAAAGTCAAAGAAATGGTGCCAAAGATGAACAAAAAACAAGAAAGATTCTGTAACCAGAGGAGTAAGCATATCAAAAGTCACAATTTTTGGCTACCTTCTATATATTTCTCCATTTGAAAAGACAGTACTTTGAGATAATGTGATGAAGAGGAGCAGTAGTTCCCTCTGCTGACCCCACGCTCTGCCCTGAGGGAGAGTCAAGGCTACATATGAAGAATGATTGCAAGGTCAGAAACCTGGACGTTGTAGAAAAGTTGAGAAGTGTGTCCAGACTTCAGGACTAAGGTCAACAGCAATGTGAGGATGGAGAAGGTCCAATTTTATGTGGCTCTTGATTTAAAAGTATACAAGAGGGCCTCATGTCTTAAAGCAGTCACTTGGAAGGGGGCTGGGTTATGATTTCCAGCCTCCCTCTCCAGTTGGCCTTTGAGGACTGGCTGGTTAATAGAAATCTACTGGTTAGGGACATTTCACTTTACTAAACTAAATATAGTGGGCCTTTACAAAACTTGGAGGTCTTCCTACACAAAGAGAATGCTGTTAATATACTTTCCATCCAAGGTCATGAGCTCTGGGTTGTTGTCCCAGTGGGATGTGCTGCAAGATTCAGACAGACCTGCAATCTACTGCTAAGTTTGGCCCCTAGGGTCATCTCAAGAAGGAATGGTTGTGTCCCTAATATCACATTTATAACCTTAAATAAGGTTAAGTATAGCCTAGCTTCACTTAAGAGATGACTCACAGTTGGTACCCAAGAAATTTACTGAAAGGAGGGAGGGAGGAAGGAAGGAAGGAAGGGAGGAAGGAAGGAAAAGGCTTAGTTTTCATTTGTAGCTTTGTCATTCAGAACTTTTAAAGTGTAATAATACAATAATAATAATAAAATTGGAAAGTATAATGTGGAGATTTACTTTAAAAAGGTGTTGAATCACAGTAGGCAGAGGGACTTGAAGATAACGTGGAGTAAGTAAGTGACTTAACTCTCTGATCAAGAGAGAAAAGCCATGGGGGCAAAGGAAAGAAACAGAGAAACAAGATGATGACTGCCAGCCAGAGGAACTTAAGTTCACCTCCTCCTGGTGACACTGTAGAGATTCCCACAACTATGTCAGCATCTAGAACTTATTTGACTGTGGGTGGAGGGAGACAAATGCCAGCTAATGGGACCAGTGGCTTCCTGGAAGGATGGGATAGAGAAGCTCAGAGTCTGACACAACCAGAGAGCTGAAGAAGAAAGGAAATGACCTTTAGACAGAAGTGGAACTGAAAGATTTCTTGATTGCTTCTAGTATTCTGCACATGCAATGGAGCCCCAGGAAAACAAAGTCTCCAAAGGCGAGGAAATAGTGTCAGTGTTGCTGGGGAGGTAAATGTACTTTCCAGACATAGATCACCCAGGGATTCTTAATGTCTATATAGACATAGTCTTTTCTGTTAAAAAACAAACAACCAAACAACTAACTGTTGCGTATTGAGTCCCCCAGAAACCGACTCTGAGATGAATATTTGCATGCAGGAAGTTTCCTGGAGAGTGCCCAGGGATTCAATACCAGCAAAGAAGTGAAGGAAGTAGGATTTCATAGAAGGATGAGTTGAATTGCAGAGTGGTCACAACAAAGGTCTGCCTGCCAATCCTGTGGGGAACTCTGTCCTGCCTTGTATCAAAGAGGACTGGGCCTTCATACTTGGGGAGGGACCAGTCATTAGATGTGGGCTGCCTATGAGCTTGGGCGAGGTGACTCTCTTCAGCTGAGGACAATATCAGAGGAGAGACCTGTCTGAGAGCCATCAGCTGCCAATATTCCTAGCAGCTGAGGGAATGATTGCCTCAATTCAGAAAAGAAGATCTGAGTGACATACCATAGCATCCATTAGAGCCAACCATTTGCACTGGATACACTCAGTTTCACTATAATAGGTTCTGGCAACAGCTCCTCCAGGATTCTGCTTGGTCTATTTTCGTGGGGAAACCTACAAGAGGAAGGTTAGTGGAACAAACTACAGCCCCTGGTACTATTTCTGCTTTGAAGGTTGCAGTTGATACTCATTGTCTCCCTGCTCTACAATCCATTTTTATTTCCCTCACCCTTGGTGCTGTTGTGTATGTGTCTTACCTGGTGGGCCTCTGGTTACCATGCCCTTCTCAGGCCGCTCCATTTACCATCAAAATTGGGCAAAGAATTACCCACTCAATCACCAGGGCCTCTAAACACAGAGTCCAGGGTTGCTGGAACAGGAAGTGTAAATACTACAATTGGTCACTGTGAGTGATGGTAAGCAGAGCCCAGAGCCTCTCCTATTTCCTTCCCTTAGATTCCAGAATCATGTATTATACTGACTGAGAACACAGTCACATATAATAATTGTTGATTTATGGTATATGCTGCATCTTGGAAGATGTCACTCCATCTTTGCAGGGTATTACCTCCAAAGCAGTACCACAGTTGCACTTTTAAAAGGCTATTTTATCACTCTGTCAAGTTGACAGCTTCTGTGTAGTATGATATAAAATAGAAAGTTTGGATCCCTTGATCATGTGTCATGTTGCACCTTCTCTGTTTGAATTGGGTTCCTGGGTCCAATAAAAATATTATAGGATTCCGTGTTGGTGGATCAAACACTCCATATGCCCTCAGATAGTCGTGCTGGCTGAGGCCCTAAGGGCAGGAAAGGCAAATCCATACCCCAAATATATATTTATTCCTATCAAAATTAATCGCTGCCCCTTCCAGTATAATCAACTTGCCAACAAGTTGCTGGATGGTCTCCTGGAAGAATGGTGCCATATTGAGGGCTCAGTGTTGGTCTCTCTTGGTGGTAGGTTGAACAGAGGGAGGAGTAAACAGTGATGCAGTTGCAACAAAGGCTCCCATAGGGCGCCCATCCTTGAGGCAAGGAAGTCTGGCCTGTATTATCCTCCCCTCCATCACTGGCCAGTCATTAGGAGTTGCTGCCCCCAAGGAAAGGAGCATGACCTTGGGCAAGGCAGCTTTCTTCAGTTGAGGGAGAGCAATTCTTGGAGAGACATTCATTTGAGAGCTGTCAACCAACTCTCAAAGCAGGTAGGGGAATGAGTGCCTCAGTCCTGGAGGGGAGATCTAGGTAGGCAGTGTACTACAGAATCCACTACAATAACGAAATGGTAGGAATTTCCATTCTAAATTTCAGCTGCTCCTAGGAGTTCTAGAATGGGGATGGGTTGGAGGAGGGTAGAGAATTGTGAGATATGTCATCTGCCAAATTTCATAGTTGATTATCCAGGAAAATTCATTGAAAACTGTATATATTGTGGTTTTATGTGTATTTAACCAAACCAAATTTTATGTGTGTTAATCCAAGCAAAAAGTTTCTAAACAGATCAACAAAAAGCACAAAGAATGCCTTTATTGTAAAATATCCACCATTTACAAGATTCTGCTTGCTTTCTTTTAAAAATCTTTATTATTGTACAGATATAATGTTTACATATTCATATCAAGAAGTTATTTTCATACCATTTAAATTTCTATTTTTTATTTCCATTAACGCACATTGTTCATAGATTTATTATTTTTATAAGCAATTCAATATTCTACCATATTAATGTATTGATGTTACCAAGATGACTTAATCTCTTTTTTTGGGACATTTGACTTGTATCTGTTTTTTTCACAATAATAAGTAGTACAGATATAAAAAATAATTTAAAAAGATCTCTTTTTTCTTCCCCAAAGTGGGATTAAAAACTCTATTCCCAGGTTGCTTTTTAGAAAGATTTTCCTAATTTGCAGTACTATAGCAATGTTCAAGTGTCTATTTACCAATTTTTTGGATTTTTCTCACTTTACTTTTGATAGTAGGGAGAATTTTTACCTCATCATTGTTTTGTTTTGTTTTGTTTTGTTTTGGTTTGGTTTTTTTGCCGTACGCGGGCCTCTCACTGTTGTGACCTCTCCCGTTGCGGAGCACAGGCTCTGGACACGCAGGCTCAGCGGCCATGGCTCACGGGCCCAGCCGCTCCACGGCATGTGGGATCTTCCCGGACTGGGGCACGAACCCGTGTCCCCTGCATCGGCAGGCGGACTCTCAACCACTGTGCCACCAGGGAAGCCCCCTCATCATTGTTTTAAATTCATTTTTCTTAATTATTAATGAGGCAAGGAATTTTCCCAAGTGTTTATTTACTTTTTGTATTTTTTGTTATTTACATCTTTTGGCCATTTATCTCTCTGGAAAGGGGAACTGATCTTTCATATTTTTATCAGTCCCTTATATATTATAGAGAACAAACTTTGACATTTATTTTCAGTGGTTTCTCATTCCATTGCTTTTTATCTTGAATTTACTTTTTAATTAAATAGTTGGCTTTGTATTTTATAGCATAAAACCCACTGACCTTGACATTAATGATTTCTTTAAATTCTTCAATATTCCAAAATTGATATGTTGTTTTCTGTTAGGAAAGGTATGTTATTACATTGTATCATATATTTTATGATAAATCTTTGAAATTTTTATCTTCAAATGACAATAGATTTCTGTTTTTAATACCTCCAAATCTATTGTGGCATATACTATAAAGTATGGTCATATATATTGCTTCTTGGCCTTTTGGCTAGGATCAAGTATAAAGTATGGTCATGTATTTAGATTCTTTTAAATGATATCTAGTTTCTCCAATATTGTTTAACAGAGATTCATTTATTTGTTGCTAATTTCACCAAATTTTTCATGTATTAACTTATTGTGAGTTTTGAATTTATTTCTGATTTGGTCAATAGGTCTACTTTAAAAAAAAAAAAAACCTAGTATTATAAGATTCTTCCCTCTTACATCCCCTTAAGAAGTGAAGTAATTTTGGTTTTAAACTATGTGTATATGAACATAGGTATATGCATATGAATACAGAGGCATAAAAAGAGGTCTGGAAGGTTAACCTTGGATGGTTGAATTACAGATGAACTTTATATTTTTCTTGCCATTTATCTATAAATTTTAATATATGTTATGTTACAATGGACACATATCACTTCGATGCTTAAAAAAGGAAAAACTCTGCAGATAGAATGAAGAAGAAATATTAATAGTAAAATAAAAGGCAACTATTAAGAAAATATAAAGAAGAAGAAGGGGCAGGTTAGGGAATATGTCACCTTAGGGGCAAACTCAGATAAATGGCGATTGCTCTCAAATCCCTTTATGTGATTATATTTAACACTGTTTGGCCCTCTGTGCAAGCACGTCTCTGCATATCTGTCCCTGACATTTCTGAAATGCCCACTTTTGTTCCAGTCTGTCTAAGTCCTGTTCCTGGAATCTACTCCCTGTGACTGCAACTGTACCTGTACCTACCTTTGGCTTTCAACCCCATTGGTTTCCCACAGTGACTACCTGTCACTGATTTCTTTCTGGATTTCTGATTTCAGACTTTGCGCTTTCTGTGTTTGGTTAACTCTGCTCAAGTTTCTTTGTAGTCCTTCCTCAATTGTCAGTCATCTCCACCCCCAAACTGCCCACTCACACCCAGGTCCACCAGCTTCTGGGTTGTCCTATTCTCAGCTGCACCAGAAAGTTTGGGGTGACAGACCATTTGCTGAAAATAGCCATGCCCTGGACATGATTTTTTGGACCAGAGGTGGATACCTGCTCACAAGAGAAACAGCTTGTGATTTGCACACCTGGCTCCAAAAAAAGCAAAAAACAAAAAACAAAAAACACCAAACTAAGGTCAGCCTTGGAATTGGCAATGTAGCAATTGGGGTCTAGTCAGGAAAATAGAAACCACTGTGGACATGTTAAACAGAAGGGATTAAATTCAGGGAGTTTGTTAGGCAGCTGTTGGAAAGCTGTAAATGCAAATAAGGGGAAGCTAGGAAAACCAGAGATTTGTATTTCAGGAAGCAGCTACTACGTATAAGACTGGGAGAATAAAATTGAAGAGGTGTTTTGAACATCCTCCAGGGCTGCCACTGCTTTGGGGATATGGGACTGCAGGGCAGACAGGAGGTGGTGTGAGGTGTCACCCAACTACTGCTCAGACCTAGTGAGTACTAGAGGGGCATCAGGGAGGGTTCTTGAGATATGGAGAGAGTTGCCTTGGTTCATAATTTTAGTGCAGTGAGGTCCAGCTGTTCTGTTTCCTTCCTTAGATGTGGTGAAATTGCTTGTTGCAGCCTTAAAATAAGCCCTCTCTTACTTGAGCTACCTTGAAGGAGGTCCCTGTGTCCTAGAAACAAAAAAGCCCTCCCAAGACACCTATTGCCTCTGACTGGTCTTTAGAACTGGCCTCTTCCCTCACCTCTTCACCATGCTAACTCAGAATAGCCCCTTCAGTTGGGAATTGAACTGCCCAAGAGTTTTGATCATCGCTTCTGTACGATATCACAATGTTTTTAAATCCAGGAAAGTCATGTTCTGCAGCATTATCTTGTCTCCTCCCAGAGCACTAACCTTTTTGTGTGCTTCTCTTCAGGTGCATTTTATAATTATTTTGTCAAGTTCTTTTGTAAAATTCTTTATGCCCCATTAATTAGCATTGCATTAAATCTGTAAATAGGAAGTGTTACTGTATCATTTGTTTAGTCTTTCCAATCACGAGCAGGGATAGCTCTCCATATAGTCTGATTTCCTTTCAATGTGTTATTAGGTTTTGTAGTTTTCTTTACAGTTCTTGGAAGGATGACACTAAAGTATTTAATGGGGATTTGGGGTCTTGGTTGCAAATGAGATTGCTTTTTCACACCTTAGTTTCAATCTGGCTATTGATTGTAACAACTATTTTAAAATCTGTTTATGTTTCCTTCTGACCATTTGAGGAAATGAGGAATTGCCCGGTGTGAGAAGGCGTGCTTAGCAGAGATAGATTTGCATCGGCTGTTTGCTTTCACATGTTTGTGTCTCTTGTGGATAATGTTTGAGTAGTGCCTGGCCCTTGGGAACCATGGGGGTGGTGTACATTTACGATTTTCCTCTATGAATAAGCCAAGTTAATTGATCTGTACTGGGACAAAATCCATGTCCTTAAGCCCTCTGAAGACACAGGCTTGCTTTCAATAACTCTCATTTCCAATAATTACAGTTGTCTGGGCTGCTTTGGGAGGTATTGATTTCTATGATGTGAATAGACTGAAATAACTAGTCGTTTGGGGATTGGTTGCAGGATTTTGAGCAATGGATTAAGGGTTGATCTAAATAATGTCTTAAAAATATGCTCTGCTTTGAAAATTACACAAGTAATACGTGTTCATTGCAGAAGAATGAGAAAATGCAGATAAGCTAAAAACAAAAAGAGAGAGAATGCCTAAAATCCTACCATTTAGAGGATACTATTTTGGTATCTTTACTTTCATGTGGTTTCCTATGTCTGATGTTTATAATTATACAAATAAACATGCACACTTAATATATTTCTGAGTTAGTTTCTAAGATATAACTTTTTCCACATTTTAACATTTCTAAAACGAGATGCAGTTTTACAATCGATTAAATTTAATAAAGTATTTCTCTTCTCCCCCTACCCCCCAAATAGCTATTACTAAATGTAGCCCATGGTATCTTAAAATAGAAAGGTATTTTTAAATTAAATCTTTTATTTTCAGATAATTATAAATTAGCATGTAGTTGTAAGAAATAATACAGAAAGATCCCTGGTACCTTTTACCCAGTGTGGTGGTTAATTTTATGTATCAACTTGACTGGGCTAAGGGATGCCAGATAACTGGTAAAATATTATTTCTGGGTGCATCTGTGAGGATGTTTCCAGAAGAGATTAACATTTGAATCAGTTGACTGAGTAAAGAAGCTCGTCCTCACCAATGCAGGTGGGCATCATCTAATCCATTGAGAGCCTGAGTAGAACAAGAAGGTAGAGGAAGGGTGAATTTGTTTACTTTGTTTGAGCTGGGACATCCATCTTCTCCTGCCCTTGGACCTTGGTGCTCCTGGCTCTCGGGCCTTTGGACTAACACCGAGGCTTAAACCACTGGTCCCCTCATTCTCAGGCCGTTGGACTTGGACTCACCCTACTGACCTTCCTGGTTCTCAGGCCTTAGTACTTGGATTGAATTACACCACTGGGTTTCCTGGTTCTCTAGCTTGCAGACAGCAGATCATGGGACTTTCAGTTTCCATAACCGTGTGAGCCAGTTCCTATAATAAATCTTTTCTTATATATCTATATATCTTTGTCTGTGTCTATGTCTATTTCTATGTCTGTGTCTATATCTATATCTGTATCTGTAATCTAATATCTATATATCCTATGGGTTCTGTTTTTCAGGGAACCCTGACTAATACACCCAGTTTCCCCTACTGTTAACATCATGCAAAACTATAGTACAGTATCACAACTAGGATATTGGTATTGATACAGACCATTTTCATCACTACAAGGATGTCTATGTTGCCCTTTTATAACCATATTCACCTTCCTGTCATTCTTCTCACCCCAGCCCAGGCTATTACCTCTGGCAGCCATCAATTTGTCCTCCATTTCTGTAATTTTATCATTTCAAGAATGTTCTACAAATGGAATCAGGTGATATGTATTTTTGGCTTTTCTCACTTAGCATAATTCTCTGGAGATTGATCCAGATTTTGCATGTATCAATAATGTGTTCTTTTATTGTTGTTGTTGAATATTCCATGAATGGATATACTCAGTTTGTTTACCTGTTCACCCCTTGAAGTACACCTGGGTTTCCAGCTTTTGGCTATTGCAGGTAAAGCAGCTATAAACATTAATGTACAGATTTTTGTGTGAACATAAAATTTCTCTGGTATATACACCCAGGAGTGCAATTGCTGGGTTAAATGGTGATTGCATGTTTAGTTTTAAAAGAAGCTATCAAACTGTTTTCCAAAGTGGCTGTTCCATTTTGTAGTCCTACCCACATTGTATGAGTGGTCTGGTTTCTCTGGTTTCATCCTTACTTTTTATTTTACCCCTTCTGATAGGTAAGTAGTGAATTTCATTAATAGCTCTATTTTCTTGAATAGTGCTATTCAAACGATCTATTTCATATTGGGTGAGTTGCGTTAGTTTGTGTTTTTCAAGAAATTGGTCGATTTCATCTACGTTGTCAAATTTATGTATATAGAGCTGTTCATAGTATTCCTTTCAAATTCATTGATTTCTGCTCTTATGTTTGTTATTTCCTTCCTTTGGCTTTGGGTTTATTTTACTCTTTTTCTAGATTCTTGAATGGGAGCTTAGATTATTGATCACAGACTTTTTCTCTTTTCTAATATGTATACTTACATGTATAAATTTCACTGAAAGAGATATTTTATGTTGCATAGAAAAGCTTTAGTGTACCTACCATGTTTATAGCTCCCTACCGAGGAATTCAGTTCAATTCAGCAAATATTTATGGAGTGCTTGGGCCAGGCACTATTCTAAATCCTTAATATACATCAGGGGACAAAATAGACAAAGATCTCTGTCTTTTTGGAGGTTACATTCTAGCAGGAGGAGACAGGCAATAAATAAGTGTAATTTATATAGTATGTTAGAAAGTGATAAGTGCAGGAACAAAAAGTACAGCAGTGTAAGAGGGAATGGATATGTGGGGAAGTGTAGTATTTACTACTGCAGAACTTACTGTAATGTATTTAGTACTACAGTTGTATTGAACAGATTGGTCAGGCAGGGCTTGTGGAGAAAGTGAGATTTGAGTAAAGATCTAAAGGAGTTAGTTAAGCGAGTAACTGTAGGAAGTGTGCTTCAGACAGATGGTGCAACTAGAGCAAAGGCCCTATGGTGGGAGCGTGCCTGGAATATTAGAGGAAAAGAAAGAAGGCAGGTGTGGCTGAAGTGGAGTGAGCAAGGGGGAAAGTGGGAGAGATGAGGTCAAAGTATAATGGAGGCTAGGTCTTTAGCTCTTCCTCTGAGTGAAATGGGGAGCCATTGCAGGATGTGAAGCAAAGGAATGATATGAACTGATTTAGGTATTAAAAGAATCACTCTGTAGCATGGACATATATACACTACCCAGTGTAAAATAGATAGCTAGTGGGAAGCAGCTACATAGCACAGGGAGATCAGCTCTGTGCTTTGTGACCACCTACGGTGGTGGGATAGGGAGGGTGGGAGGGAGACACAAGAGAGAGGGAATATGGGGATATAGCTATATATACAGTTGATTCACTTTGTTATACAGCAGAAACTAACACACCATTGTAAAGCAATTATACTCCAATAAAGATGTCAAAAAGAAAAAAAAAGAATCACTCTGGCTACTATGTTGGGAATGGGTTATGCATAGAAACAAATGGCTACTGAAGTAATGCAAGTGAGAGGCAGAGTGGTTTGGAGCAAAGTGGTAGTAGTGGGAATGGTGAGAAGTGATTACATTCTAAACATATTTTGAAAGTACAGCTAATAGGATTTCTTCATAGATTGGATTTGGGGTGACAGAAAAAGATAGGCATCTGGATAACCAGCTTGACATAAATTTTTAAACATAGGTGACCACATTTAATACCATATGCTCCCCTCTTACCCCTACAACTCTGCCCAGCTTGTTGGACAATGGCAGGCACTTACCTGGGAGCAGCTGATCAATAGGCTGGACATTAGGCTTTAGAGTATCCTGGCATGAAAGTTTTGCCCGAATAAATGGCAATTAACTCTTCCAATGTTTTTTTTTCTTTCAGGAATCAGAATTGGAGAGAAAAAACCATCATCATCATCATCAGTGAGAGCAGAAGCTGAAAGACACGGAGAGTAGGCAGTATCCCGACTTCATGGGTAAGCGGAAACCATGAATAAACAAGAGCTCTGAGCAAACAAAAACCACGAGGCAGCAAAAAGATATACAGAGTAATGACAAAAGTGATAGAAGATACCTAAGAAAGCATCAAATTCTCAGGAGAGAGAGTCAATGGCCAGGCCTGGGTCACAGGCCAATCCTGGAACTTGATGTACAGTGAGCTCCTCTGTTAACAGAAGTGGGAGGATGGTGCTAGACAGGCAAAGACTACAGGTATGCACCAGCCATGTGGAGTCAGGCAGGAATCAGCTCTGTGGAAGCCAGAACCACACATGAGCTAAAATTATGAGGGTGTAAGGAAGCCAGAAAAAGGAGAGGAAACCTGTCTGCTGAGAGAAGCAGGAAAGTACAGCAGACACGGAGAGAGAAGCAGGGATGGCAGATGATGCAACCATGTGAGAGCTGGGACTACATCTAACCTTCCTGTTTCAGTCCCATCCCAGGGTGTCCTGGCTGTGCTGACCCCTGCACGTTAGTGCCCCCAGAGAGTGCCTTTTGTTCAAAATACCTCCTTTTCTTTTTGCTTTTTTAAAAATTGGAATATAGTTGATTTACAACATTATATTAGTTTCAGGTGTACAGCTTAGCAATTCAGTATTTTTGTACATTGTACTCCATTTAAAGTTATTGGAAAATAATGGCTATATTTCCCTGTGCTGTACAATATATCCTTATTGCTTACCTATTTTTATACATAGTAGTTTGTATCTCTTAATCCCCTACCACCCTGTCCCCACCTGTAACCACTAGTTTGTTTTCTGTATCTGTGAGTCTTTCTGTTTTGTTATATTCATTCGTTTTATTTTTTTAGATTCCACATATAAGTGACAACATAGAGTATGTGTCTTTATCTGTCTGACTTGTTTCACTAAGCATAATACCCTCTAGGTCCATCTACATCATTGCAAATGGCAGTTTTTCATTCTTTTTAATGACTAATATTCCATTGTATATATATACCACATCTTCTTTATCTTTCATTTGTTTTGTGTTTTTTTTGTCTTTTAAAAAATCTTTATTATGAGATCTTCAAATATCCAGAAAAGTAGAGGAACAGTACAATGAACTCCTGTATGCCCATCGTCATCTACCTCTTCACAACCCATTTATCCCCTCTAGTCCTCCTCTGCACCCATTCTGGCTTCTGCCTCCACTGCACCATTGAAACTCATCAAGATTCCCAAAGACATCCTTGAATCACAGTCCAGTGGATGTTTTCCAGCCTTTTCCAATGTCATTCTTCTGATCTATCTGAATCTCCAGACACTCTTGAGAAGATTCTTCTAAGATCATATTAATAGGATAGCTACCATGCTTTGAGAACTTTCTCTGTGCCAGGCACTGTCCTGAGCACTTTTAAAAAAATTTTATTTAATTAATTAATTTATTTTTGGCTTCATTGGTTCTTCTTTGCTGAGCGTGGGCTTTCTCTAGTAGCGGGGAGTGAGGGCTCCTGTTTCTTGTGGTACATGGACTCTAGGTGCCCGGGCTTCAGTAGTTGTGGCGCACGGGCTTAGTTGCTCCGCGGCATGTGGGATCTTCCTGGACCAGGGCTCGAACCTGTGTCCCCTGCATTGGCAGGTGGATTCTTAACCACTGCGCCACCAGGGAAGTCATTTCATTTAATCTTCAAAACAATGTTGAGGTAGGTATTATTATGGTGTCCATTTTCAAAAGGAGGAAACAGACTGGTAAACATTTTGAGGAAACAAAATGAGGCATAAAGAGGCTAAACAGATTTGACTGGATTTATCATTCATTTGTTGATGGGCACTTAGGTTGCTTCCATCAAAATACCTCCCTTTCTACTTGAGCTTGTGTGAGCAGTTTTTTATTTATGCTCCAGGGATAAGGATGGCACATTCGACAGGAAATCTCTTGGTATCTACTTATCTCTGTGGATTGAGCACGGCCGACAAGGTACAGAAGGTGAAAAATGCAAATATTTTGAATAAAGAAGAACTAACTGGAATCATGTGAAGCATTTTACACACCTTCTCTCATTTAATCTGTAGTGTGAGGGAGGTACCATCACTGAGGTTCACAGAGGGTAAGTACAGTCCATCCTCATTATTTGTGGGTTCTGTATTTGCAAATTTGCCTACTCACTAAAATTTATTTGTAACCCCAAATTTATACTTTTGGCACTTAAGTCATTCACAGACAGTGCAGAGCAGTGAAAAAATTGATTTGTCCAATGTGCTTGTTCCCAGCTGAGGCAAGCAAGGCAACGCTCCCCCTTCTTGTTTCAGCTCTGACGCTGTAAACAAGTTTCCCTTTTGTAGTTTACTTAGTGCCACGTTTTTCACCTTTTTGTGCTGTTTAATGGTGATTTTGCTGTTTAAAATGGCCTTGAATCATAATGTTGAAGGGCTACCTAGTGTTTCCTAAGTGCAAGCAGCTGTTTTGTGCCTTACAGAGAAAAACATGTGTTAGATGAGCTATGTTCAGGTGTGAACAGCTATAGTGCTATTGGCTATGGGTTCAATGTTAATGAGTCAACATATATTAAATAAGGCATCGTTAAGCAGAAGCATACATAAAACAAAGTTATGTAGTTATATATTGATTGGTTGCAAAAATGTTGTGACTGAGGCTTGCAGGAACCTAACCCTGTATTTCCCCTATGAGTAATAGTTCAGTATTTGCTAATTCAGTGTTTACAGAGATTTATAGAACATAACTACCAAGAAAAACAAGAATCAACTATGCCAGGTGCAGGATCAGACAACTCGTGGAGGAGTGGAATGCCTGGCTCCGAAGCCTTGCCTCTCTGATTCTGGACACCTCATTCCAGCCCATCAGCTACCTTTCAGAAGAGAAAGAAAAGCTCTTCTGCTCAGCTTCCAGTGCTCCTTCCACGGTATGATGCTGCCTTCCCTAGAGCTTGTTGCCTAGCTGGGAAATGAACAGGTATGCAACAACTGTGAAAAATGTACGATTATCCACCTTAGGCTGGGATAGTAATTGTAGCACATTTGCCATCACTCATTCCTTAAATATATGTGGCAGACGTGGTTACTCTATCATAGCACCTTTTCCTGCTTGAGCCCAAATGGAGTTTCCTGATCTTTCTTAACACAGGACCCTGGGCAATCACTACTAGTCAATCAGAGCTGGCATCTAAGATGAAACCTATATCTTCCTTGCATGATGGCCTGGGTCCTTATAAGGTCAAGCATACACTTGGAGGATCTGGGTTGCCAGGCTTAAGGAACTTTAGAGTTTATGTGAGTGCTTCAGTCTGTTTCAAAGCCTAGCCTGAGTATCTGGCTGTTTCTGCTTTAGAAAGGCTTTCTGGATTCTTTTACATAAGACTTTGCTCCTGAAAGATTCATTTTGGTGAGAACATCCTTCTTGTTCATCTCTCTACCGCCTGTGCCTAGAACACTGTCTACTCAGTGGTGCTCAATGATTTTGTTGAATGAATGCCTGGGCTCCTAGATTGACATCTATTTTTTCCCAGAGAGAAGACCTCTGATGTAGGCCAGTGACAGAATGGAATCCTTAAGGGCACAAAGCAAGGGCCAGTATGGCAGGGATGGAGCTTTTCAGCAGAGGAGGAGATTTTTGGAGGAAGCAGTCAAGAAATTGTATATGAATTTGAACTGGAGCAGCATTCTCTCGAATCTCTCTGCCTCTTTTCTTCATTTTTCTTCATGTTCTCTCCTATGGCTTACCTCTTTACCTCTGGTAAGATAGATCCGGGAAACCCAAGCAGGAATAGGGTCGAGGCATACAGGAAGAGAAGGCATGGGGTATGCTGCTTAAGCTGGGAACTAGTCTTGACTCTGAACTAAGGACCCCAGCCTTCAGCTTCTAGACCTGTGGGCACCAGTGCTGTCCATCCTCACATAGGGCTCAGGATTCTTACCTTTCTACCTGCTCAGTCCAATTCCTCTTCCTCTACCCTATCTCCTTTTTCTTTCTCTCCTCTGCTAGTCATGGCAAATGGGGTTTGAGAGGAAATAGGGAAGAGGGGATGGGAAGTTAGACCAGGAAGAGATGGATATATTTGACTGGGAGCCTAAGAAGGGAATGTCACTTAGTGCACCAATGTGGCGTGAGAGTTAGAGTTGAAAGAATGTTGTTAGATTTCTGAACCATGTTTGTTATTTTATTATTGGAAGTGATTTTCAGTCAAAAATCTCTGCCTTGGTGTTGGGAGAACTACAGGAAGCTGGAGCTTCCCATTCTGCAGCTAGTTCTGGAGCAGTGTGGTACTCAAGGCCCGGGAAGCCAGTGATAAAATACCTAAGTGCATGGCTTTGGAGTAAGACTGAGCTGAGTTACCACCGGCTAGGGCTGTGGTTTGGGGCACGCTCCTTAATCTCTCTGGATTTTAGTTCTTTTATATGTAAGATGCAGATCACAACAGTATGCACCTTATGGGATTATGATGATCATGATGATTAAAAAAAGTGAGGTCTGTAACATTTTTGTGAAGTGTGCTTAGGAAACTCAAATGCTATCTATTGTTATCATTAATAATGCTATCATCTTGTGGTATTTTCTTGCACCTGGTGAAATATTTCCTTTTATTCTCAGCTCTGAGGATGAAAGCAAAATACACTGAGTTTCCAAGAATCTGTAAAAGGAAGACAGGTACTCACAGGAACATGTGAGTCTGTGCCTGAGAAGCAATCCTGATAGTGTAAGTGTCAGGACGCCTGCAGGATTCCCCAACAGGGACTATAGTGGGGGCTCTGGAGGCCATTTGTTCCCAGGATCATTTGGTGACTGATTAGGAAAAGCACGAAAGTCTTACTTTGGGAAAGTGTGCCCACAATGCCTTTTGCCCTCCTTCTGCAGGCTTGAAGGGGTAAGGAGTGGCCGTCTCCAACTTACCCAGGAAATGAGCCAATGAGCCAGAGAGATCACTATTATTAGCCTTGACACATTGGACTTTACCTCCCCAGCTTCTGTGCTATTTAGTTTCCCACAGCTGGGCTCATGGATGCCCCTCCCCATTGCCTTGTATAATCTCCCAGTGTTTGCCCATAACCCACTGTATTAGTTTTCTAATGTTTTGTATCAAATTATTACAACCTTGGTGGCTTAAACAACACAAATTTATTACCTTAGAGTTCTGTAGGTCAGAAAACCAAAATGGGTTTCGGCTAAAATCAAGGTATCAGCAGAGCTGTGTTCCTTTCTAGAGGCCCTGGAGGGGACAGTGTTTCCTTACCTTTTCCAGCTTCCAAAGGCCACCTGCAGCTTTTGGCTCCTGGCCCCCTTCTATCTTCAAAGCCAGCAATGGGAGGTTGAGTCCTCACACTGAAACATTCCAACCTCTACTTCCATCATCACATGTCCTTCTGACTCTTCTGCTTCCCTGTTCCACATTTAAGGACCCTTATGATTACATTGGGCCCACCTGAGTAATGCAGAATAATCTCCTTATTTTAAGGTCAGCCAATTAGCAACCTTAATTCCATTTGCAACCTTGCCTTAATTCCAGAATTCCTCCTTGCCATGTAATATAACATATTCATAGGTTCCAGAGATAGGATGTGGATGTCTTTGGGGGCCATTGTTCTGCCTTCTTCAACAACCATTATTCATTGTGCTCTGCTCTCTGATTCTAGAATTAGGACTGAAACTAGTAAACTCCTTCAGATACCAGGCCTGAGCCATCCTTTTAGTGATGGGATTCATGAATCCCATTCTGAGGAGCTGGTCTCTGGCCTGACTGGCTCCCTCTCCCTCACTTGACCTTTATATAAAGTGACCCAAAGTGCCTTATACTGAGCATGAGGGTACTCTGGCTGCTCTGCCCAAACAGACTTCCCTGGTGGCGCAGCGGTTAAGAACCCGCCTGCCAATGCAGGGGACACGGGTTCGAGCCCTGATCCGGGAAGATCCCACATTGCCGCGGAGCAACTAAGCCTGTGCGCCACAGTTACTGAGCCTGTGCTCTAGAGTCCGCGAGCCACAACTACTGAGCCCTTGTGCTGCAACTACTGAAGCCCACGTACCTAGAGCCTGTGCTCCACAATGAGAAGCCACCACAATGAGAAGCCCACACAACATAATGAAGAGTAGCCCCTGCTCACCTACTGGTGGGTAGGAGAAACTATTCTTTATTTCTTCAGCAACATTCAAGAAACTATTCTTTATTTCTTCTTTATTCTTTATTGTGATAGCCAGGCTAATAGATTCAACTTTTCTTTGATTCATATTTTCAAACAGGGACTTCCCTGGTGGTCCAGTGGTTAAGACTGCACTTCCACTGCAGGAGGGATGGGTTCAATCCCTTGTTGGGGAACTAAGATCCTGCATGCTGCGTGCCACCACCAAAAGAAAAAAAAAAAAAAAAAACGTAAGAAGCCAATCCATTCAATCTATGTCACGGCCTTATCTGTTAGTACTTTCATTAGCTCTGTTAATGCCTGAGGACAGTTTTTACAAACTACAGTAATCATTAGCTTCCAGGACCTAAAACTACCCAACAGTAGCCTGTACTTTTTTAGACGCGTGCATAAAGGCACACTCATCTACACACACAGTGGTCAGTGTGGTGGGCAAAAGATGTTAAACATCCATTAAAGATGTGCTAGATGTCATCTTACCTTAAGGGGAAGGAAAAGAAGAAAGGGAGCTAGCATTTATTGAGAACCTACTCTGTGTTGGGAACTTTATATTCATAAACTCACTTTAAGTCTTATGACAATGCAGGAAAGCAGCATTCATCATCTCCATTTTACAAATGGGAAAATTGAGGCCCAAGAGTCACACAGCTAGTAAGATCTCAACATGTGACACGTGGACTGTCTGATTGTAAAACTTTTTTCTTTCCCCTTCGCACGACCAGCTCTTAAAGCAAGAGAATTACCAGAATAAGGATGTTCAAACTGAGGTTAGTAGAGTGAGCCCTGGAGTCCCTTGGAGATACCCAGGGACTTCTCATGTAGGAGCGAAGGTGCTTGGTAAGAGGCAAGATGGGTAGGCTGGGCTTTGGGCTCTCCCCACATTCAATCAGATCAACTCTGCTGTTATCAGTTTTACACATTGAGATACAATGTAATATTTCAATAGGAAAAAAGGGGAAGTGGTTCTGCTCTTGAAGGCTACTAGACTGGAATCTGACCTCCATGTCCTTGCAGTTCTGGAAGTCTGCTCTAGTTGTTCTCAGTTAACTGATCAATTCTTCTAGTGCCTTGGTTATCCACTCAATGTGATCATGGGCTTTGGGAGGGATGGTGTTCTCTAGAATGAAAGAGACCATCTCAGTTAGTGAGTGATGCAAGAATATTGCGACAGAGAAGAAGCAAGAATCTTCAGGAACTTATCTGCACCACAGACAGACTGTAAGCTGCTGGCAGAGGGGAAGTCAGATTCATGTTGGAGATGGTGCTAATTGGGCACTAGACAGTGGAAGTTTCTACAGAAGAGGAAACACTCACAGCGGTGATGTGGGTATGAGGAGGTACACATATCTTTTGAAAGTCCTCCCTTTCAGGGACTGTATCTGGTTAGGTTGCTGGTATGCTCCCTTCTGAGAGTCTGCCTAGACAGGACACTGATTGGCTCAGAGTGAGTCAATAAGATACTTTCAAAGTGAGCCGAGCCCTAGAAAGTAAAGGAGATAATAACTTGGAAAATTTTAAGTCAGCACCTCATAGGCTACAATGTCTGGGTGAGTCATTATCTTAACAAAGGATAAAATGAAAGCCACATCTTCTCTTCATTTGGGGGACACTCTTATTTCTGCTTCCCTGAGTTACTCCTTAGTAATCCCTCAAGGGAGAATATTAAAAATAGCCAACATTGGGCTCCCCTGGTGGCGCAGTGGTTGAGAGTCCGCCTGCCGATGCAGGGGACACGGGTTTGTGCCCCGGTCCGGGAAGATCCCACATGCCGCGGAGCGGCTGGGCCCGTGAGCCATGGCCGCTGAGCCTGCACATCCGGAGCCTGTGCTCCGCAACGGGAGAGGCCACAACAGTGAGAGGCCCGCGTACCAGAAAAAAGAAAAAAAAAAAAATAGCCAACATTTATTGATGGAGTATCTTAATCTTTACAATAAGTAACTTATGTAACAGAGCCTCAAAATGTCCCCCCATTATTCCTTATCCCTTTTGCAGTAGCAGGATTCCCAATTTTTAGCTGTGCACAAGGCTGCCTGAAATTTCCCAGTCTCTCTTGCAGCTAGGTGTGATTGTGTCTATGGGATGTAAGAAAAAGTGTTGTATGGCAGCTTCTGGCAATTTTCCTCAAAATTGGTACATGCCCTTTACCCCTTCTTCATCCCTTTGTCCATCCTGCTACCTGGAACACAGATGCAATCTAGTCACCATCTTGGGCCATGAGGGTGAGGGCCACACAGAAGGAATGGAGAGCAGTGAGATGACCCTGCGTCCCTGAGGACATTGTGGAACAGCTCTGTATTTTCTACTTCAGGACTTTTTTTTTTCTTTTCGTTTTTTTTTGCGTTACGCGGGCCTCTCACTGTTGTGGTCTCTCCCGTTGCGGAGCACAGGCTCCAGACGCACAGGCTCAGCGGCCATGGCTCATGGGCCCAGCCGCTCTGCAGCATGTGGGATCCTCCCAGACCGGGGCATGAACCCATGTCCCCTGCATCGGCAGGCAGACCCTCTACCACTGTGCCACCACGGAAGCCCTCTACTTCAGGACTTTGAGGTGAGAGAAAAATTTTAAAAATATTTTGAAACCCCTTATATTGTAGTTCTGTTTCTTACAGCCACTACGATTCCAAATCGATGTACCCTATATGCTATGTACTATATTATTCCAGTTTTGCAAATAAGAAAACTGTGGGCTAGCCAGATTAAATCATTTTCCAAGGTCACCCACCTAGGAAGGAGTCAGGATCTGAATCCTGATTTTTGCCAAAGCAAAATGTGTTTTCCTCCTTTTCAGTGTTCACTTTCAGATCCTGAGGATGAAAGACTCTTGACCCTCTATGATAGGCAAGAGCCTTTCAGCAAAGTCCCCTGACAGTGTCTGGTCATGGAACTATAGTCTTCAACTTGCCCCTCCTTCCTCTCTTTCAAAAATAAAATTCATGAGTCACATGGGTCATGGTGAGGCTCAACTGCATGTCACCTTGAGAGTTCTGGGAGATCACAGCCACCACCAGGGGTCGATTTGCATGAAGTCTCTTAGGCCTTCTAAGAGAAATGGTAAAAAGGACCATGGACACTAATGATTGGGACCCTAGACAGATGGATGATACCTTTGAATAGAGAGGGAATGATGAAATAGGCCCTAATCCCAGGGGGAGGGCAGAAGCCTGGTGCTGGAAAAGCAGAGGACTATATGGGTGAGAGTGGGGTGATGGTGAGCAGTGGAAGGACATATCCATCTCACCATGGGCACAGACCAGATAGGTGAGGGAGGCTGAGGTAAGCGGTATCACAGAATGAGTCCCAGTCCAAATGTTAGTTAATTAAAAGAGGTTCATGGCCATCTGTATGAATCCAAACACACTTGTTCAGATGCTAGACTACCTAAGGCTTGTTGAAAAAGGTTTCACTCTTTTTTTAAAATATATATATATATATATATATATATATTTATTTATTTATTTTTGGCTGCGTTGGGTCTTCGTTGCTGTGTGCGGGATTTTTCTAGTTGTGGCAAGCAGGAGCTGCTCTTCATTGAGGTGCGCAGGCTTCTCATTGCAGTGGCTTCTCTTGTTGCGGAGCACAGGTTCTCAGTGTGTGGGCTTCAGTAGTTGTGGCACGCGGGCTTCAGTAGTTGTGGCACTCAGGCTCAGTAGTTGTGGATCGCGGGCTCTAGAGCACAGGCTCAGTAGTTGTGGTGCACGGGCTTAGTTGCTCCGTGGCATGTGGGATCGTCCTGGACCAGGGCTCGAACCTGTGTCCCCTGCATTGGCAGGAGGATTCTTAACCACTGTGCCACCAGGGAAGTCCCAGTTTCACTCTTTAGAGCAGCAATTTCATTCCATTTTGGGGTTAAAGAGGGCTGTGGTGTGATCAAGTAGAGCTAACATTGGTAGTGGTGATCAAGGCTGGAGAACAGATATATGTATATGTATAGCTGATTCACTTCATTATAAAGCAGAAACTAACACACCATTGTAAAGCAATTATACTCCAATAAAAATGTTAAAAAAAAAAAAAGGCTGGGGAACGGAGGAGGCAAATTGGCAGCAAAAGTAATGCAAAGGGAGAAGGTGCACCCCTTCCTCTTGCCTGCATTCATCTCCCTCAAGGGAAGAATCAGAACCCGTGATGGATAAGCAGCAAGTCGTTGGTTTACTTGCAGAGCTAGTCGAGACATGACCTGGGGCACATCTGACATGTTCCTTAGGAACTTTGAGGGGATATTAAAAAGGTATGTTTCATTAACCAGGCATAAAAGGAAAAATATTTCATCATTCCGCTTATTTGAGGTACCTAGATTAGTCAAATTTGTAGAAACAGAAAGTAGAACAGTGGCTATGAGGGGCAGGTGGGAGGGGGAAATGGGGAATTGTTTAATGGGTTTAGAGTTTCAGATTGAGATGAAAAAGCTCTGGGGATGGAGAGTGGTGATGTTGCACTACAATGTGAATGAGTTTAATGCCACTGAACTATACACTAAAAAATAGTAAATCTTATGTACATCTTACTACACACACATAAAAAAGGTATGTTTCCATGTGCAGGGCAACCTCTACCTCTCACTGAGGAGAGGATAACTTAGCCACGTGTAACCTAGCACTGTGGCTAGAAATCCAGTACCTTTTGGCCATTCCTCCCTTCGCCCTGTCTTCTGCTATGTTCCTGTATTTAGTTGCTTCTGAAATTGGGTCCCGTCTTCCATTTTTGACCATTCCTTTTCTCTCAGTCTTAATGTGGATTTGGCTTCTAAGGTTCAATTGCTGACATATATTCCTGGAATACATTTGCTTTTTCCTTCTGTCTCAATTATATTCCAACTGCTCTAGGCAACCCTGTACCCCTGCTCCCCAAAGCTATTCCTCCCTCCTGCACCCCACTTTTGCCTAAGACCCTGCCTGGCCTAATCTGGCCTCCCTCAAGGGCAAATCAGATACCCAATCACCCAGGGCCCTGCTGCTGTCCCCCTTCCCTAAACCCTTAGACTCTAGGACTAGAGCACTTATCATCCACACACATCCTTGTGACACCACTTGGGAGGGATGATAAGAGCTGAGACCAGAGCTGACCAGGCCACTCTGGGGATGAGAGGACAGGACATAAACAGACCAGCCCCAAGAGACCAGATAGGCTAGCAGAGAGGCCCGTGAGTGGACGGCGGCTCATGCAGCCAGTCTAAGGGTCAGCGAATTCAAGTAGCAGGACCCACAGGCCATTTTATGTTTTGCTTTCTTTCCTGCTGTAACCCAGATGAAAGCTGAGGTCTCCCTAACCAGTGAGAGCCCAATGAAACTGCCTCAACTACTTGATTCCACAATGTGGAGTAACACAAAACTTTCCGCAGAGTTTTGGGCATTTTCAGCAGTTGATGCTCTCCTGACTCTCTCTGCCTCCAGGCATCTGTGTTCAATCATACTGGCTCTAATTTACCCCAGGACAGCCCAAGTTTTCCCAAGAGCTAGAAAACTCAGCTCTTTCACCAGTTCCCCCCAACCAAAAAGCCTGTAGGTCTTACTTAGTGGTAAGTAACATTACCACTGTTTTACAAAGGAGGAAATTGAGGCACAGAGAGGTTAAATAACTTGCTCAATGAATATTTGTAATTTGGTGAACTGTATTTGACATTTTTTGGTGGGGGGTGGGTGCTGTTACATTGTACATACTCAGCCCACCACCATCTTGCAGAACTTCTTTCCCCTTTCCTTTCTCTTCCCTTTTTCCATCCCAGAGGCCCATCCAAATCTCAGATTCATCTTCCCTTTTACACAGAAAGGATTTTCACTCTCCCTTTTTTTCTTTTTTCTTTTTTTTACTATTTATTTAATTTATTTATTTGGCTGCGCTGGGTCTTAGTTGCGGCACAACGGGATCTTCGTTGCCACATGCAGAATCTTTAGTTGCGGCATGCGAACTCTTAGTTGCAGGATTAGGAACTCTTAGTTGTGGGATTTAGTTCCCTAACCAGGGATCAGACCCAGGGCCCCTGCATTAGGAGCACAGAGTCTTAGCCACTGGACCACCAGGGAAGTCCCACTCTCACTTTTGGATTCTAGCATTTATCAAAATATTTCTTCTCAAGCAGTTAATTCTCCCGTAATAGGAACACTAGTATTAACCTTTAACATAATACGATTTTCTCTACTCTTACATTCTTTAAGTTTTAAATTTTCTTAGATCAACCAAGCCAAACACTTTCAAAATAAAAACTATCAGAGTCACTCAGAATAAAATAAGTTTAAAACTTCCCAAACAGACCCTATATGATAGCTTTTCCTATATTTAAACCACATGGATACCCACTTTCTCCAGCCTCCTTAGATCATGCAGCATGGCATAAACCTGGCTGTATACCTGGCCTAAACTTGTCACCTGGGGATCTCTGGGAGATAGTCCTGGACCAAACTGCAGAGATTCTAATTCAGTAGATGAAGGTAGGGTCTGGGATTCTGCATCTTAACAAAATTCCTCAGTGATTGTTTAATAACACTGATTACACTGGCCTCATTTCAAGGGCTCAATAGCCACGTGTGCCTACCATATCGGACAGTGCAGATACAGAACATTTCCATTACTGCCTAACGTTCTAGTGAATAGTGCTGGTCTAGACCATTTATTGTCCATAGCACCTACTGTGACGTTTAGCAGTGTGGCTCTACCCCCATCTTTTCTCCATCTTCCAGACTCCTCCCACACTCCATGTGGACTGTCACTCCCTAGGCAGGAAACTCTCCTACGGCCTCAGCCCCTTCTCTGACTGTTGCCCCTAGCTCTTGGCCTTCAGGGCCAGAATATGATGTTGGGGTCCTCTTTACTCCCTGTAAGTGCTGTCACACTCTTGTGAAAGACTCAGCCACTTGGAGGCTAGTGCCATTTGGCTATAATCACTCTCCTCCTCCTTACTTCTTTATTACCAGCCTGCTGGTCATCTCACTCATTTATTGAATACTCATTCATGTGAACTGGTTCACAGTGTTCCTGTTTACCTCAGACTTTGCCATCATCTCGGATAATGCCAATTTCCGACTAACAATTGGCCCCTCAGTTCTTTGACCTTCTCATATCCAATTAAAATGTTAAGGATAAGAGAACACTTGCTATGTGCCAGGCACTAGTCTGAGAAATCAGCATGTCATGTATTAACTCATTTGATTCCATGACAGCCGCATAAGATAGGTCACTGTTATTATCATCTCCATTTTACAGATGAGGAAACAATTAGGTCTGCCTGTGGTTGTGCTGCTACTGAGTAGCGAAAGCAGGATCTAAACTCAGGCACTCCAGTTCCAGACAGCATATGCTTTACTACTGCTCCACTTTCTCCTTCCAATGATAGTCTTCTATTCAGCCTCCACTACCCATTTCCACTGTAATACACTGAACTCTACCATCCCCTCTGCCTCTGCCTGTATCATCTTCAAATCACTCATTCGGGCATATCATCCTCTGATCAATTTCCTTTTCCTTGAGCCGGTCAATAAAAACAACATAGAAGTAACGGTAATACTAGCAAACACTTATATAGTCTAAGTGCTTTTCACATGTTAACTCATTTACTCCTCACAACATTTCTATGATGAAGGTAGGTATTATTACTACTATTTTACAGATGAGGAAATTGAGGCACAGAGAAGTTAAGAAACATGTGCAATGTCACACAGCTCATTGGTGGCAAAGCTAGAATTTGAATCCAGTCAGGCTCAAGAGTCCACATTCTCATCTCCTGTGTTAAGAATAATAAACCTGGACTTGTGGGCAAAATCATTATCATCTGGGTTTTTTTTTTCCCCAAAATATCCATGCCTATCCTCCAGTTCCAAGTGTTTGCTTGTTTGTTTTTTGTTTTGAAAGAGCCTCTCAGGTGATTTGGACATTTATTTCACATTGAGAATCACAAATTAGATCATCTCAGCAGCCTTCCAACCTGATGTTCTGGTCTAGTTTGACTCCTTGCTATCCTGCCGGCCTTGGTCAGGACTGCTTCACACAAATAGGTGAGGGCTGGGCCTGAGAGTGGAGGCAATGTGACCAGCACAGTTGAGTGAAAGAAGCCTCAGTATCAATAGCTTGGAGGGGCTGAGGCAAGCAGGGCTGGACCGATTTCTTGATGCGTACGTAATTTTTGCTATTTTTTTTCTCGTGTCCACCTGATTCAATACAACAGCCAGGAAGAGGAGCAACTGCTTAGCTATGGATTGCTCAGAGCAGCAAGAAATTTGTCCTCATTAATGTGACAGCTTCTAAAACAAGAAGAAAGCAGAATGAAAGAAGGAAAGCAGAGAAGGTAGTCTTGGCATAGGTCCAGGGGAAATGCAGTCTGGCTGAAACTGTTCAATTCCCTTGGCCAGGAAGCAGCAATCTACGTAAACAGGAAGTAGAGAAGGTTGAGGGAGAGGGCAGTGGTTAGTTGGTGAGAGCAAGAGCTGACACCAGATGGGTGTAAGTGGTTATATGCAAAAGCAATTCTGACATAGGCCAGGACTCTGCATGTGAACTATCCCAGCTCTCTCCTGAGAGGCCTTGTTTCACCAGGGTGTCTGTGTAGTAAGTGTTGTGTCCTGTTCTCAAATGGATACATCTTTGAGCACCTGGCTTTTTTGCTAGTTGTCTGCTGGGCATCATTTATCTCATTTAATAGTCTAAACACTTTGTGGTGATGGAATTATTTCCATGTTTTTAGGTGAGAAAATTGGCCCAGAGAGATTGTTAACTTGCCCAGATTCATTTGCATTATACCGTGTATAACATAACCATATATAACACTTTTGAAAGTTGTCTTCTCTTCGAGAAGTGACTGTTAAGCATAACAACCTATTAGAAAGAAGTTATCCAAGTTTTCTAAGGATGCCATAACAAATTACCACAAACCTGCTGGTCTAAAACAACCACCAGCTTGTTTATTTTCTCATCATTCTGGAGGCCAGAAGTCTGAAATCAAGGTGTCGGCAGGGCCACACTCCTTCTGAAGGCTCTAGGGGAGAATACTTCCTTGCCTCTTCCAACTACGGTGGCTCCAGACATTCGTCTTGTGGCTGCATAACTTCAATCTCTGCCTTATTCTTTGTCCCTGCTTCTTCTCTTCTGTCTCTTATTAGGACATTCATCATTGGATTTACAGCCCACCTAGATAATACAGGCTGATGTTATCTCAATACCCTCAACTTAATTACAGCTGCAAAGACTCTATTTTCAAATCAGGTAACATTCACAGAGGCCAGATGTAAGGACAAGGACATAACTTTTGGGGAGCCACCATTCAACCATCTACCAAAGGTATCATTATTAATATATCCATGCAGATTTTGTAGTGTTTTTTTTTTTTTTTTTTTTTTGCGGTACGCGGGCCTCTCACTGTTGTGGCCTCTCCAGTTGCGGAGCACAGGCTCCGGACGCGCAGGCTCAGCGGCCATGGCTCCCGGGCCCAGCCGCTCCGCGGCATGTGGGATCCTCCCAGACCTGGGCACGAACCCGTGTCCCCTGCATCGGCAGGCGGACTCTCAACCACTGCGCCACCAGGGAGACCCTGTAGTGTTTTAATAACAGCCACAGAATTGATATATATATACATATATATATATATATATATATTTTTTTTTTTTTTTTGCGGTACGCAGGCCTCTCACTGTTGTGGCCTCTCCCGTTGCAGAGCACAGGCTCCGGACGCGCAGGCTCAGCGGCCATGGCTCACGGGCCCAGCCACTCCGCGGCATGTGGGATCTTCCCGGACCTGGGCACGAACCCGTGTCCCCTGCATTAGCAGGTGGACTCTCACCCACTGTGCCACCAGGGAAGCCCGAGAGAGGTATTTATTAGACACTTATTTGCATGGCCAGATCCACATTCTTTAAAAGAATAAACTTTTCAGGCTTCCCTCCCTCCAATACTTTGAGAGCTTTTAGAAAGAACCATGTCATATTCATCCTTAAATGCCCAGTGCCTAGTAGGTGCTCAATAAATATTTGCTGAATAAATGGAAGGACTGATCAACATGGCTTCAAGTCTGAGACACTTGTTTTGGTGATAGTGGACCAATTGGACAAGTTACTTAACTTCTATGTGCCTCAATTTTCTCTTTAGTAAAATGGGCATGTTAATAATAGTGCATACACCATAAGGTTGCTTGTAAGATACAATGGATTATGCAAGCCCTTAATGAGAGTGATCAATAAGCATTATCTATTTATAACTATTAAGAGGCAAGTACAAAAACATGTAATTTTGTGAAGTGGTAGATACATTAACCTTATTGTGGTAATCATTTTGCAGTAGATACTTGTATCAAATCAAGTTGTTACACAATGTTATATGTCAATTATATCTCAATAAAGCTGGGGGAAAGACTCAAATACACCAATGAACCATTTTCTGAACTGAAATAATAGTAGATTTTTTTTTCTAGATCTGTATTAGTCAAGACTCTTTCAGTTACAAATGACAGAAACCCAACTCAAACTAGCTTAAGCAAAAAAGAGGGCTTAATTGACTTGTCTATCTGAAAAGCCCAGGATTATGTATACCAGCTTCAATACAACTGGTTTCTGGGGCAAAAAGTGACATGAGGACTTGGCTTCTTTTTAATCTCTCAGTTCTGCTTTCATCTATGCTAATTTTATTCTCAGGCAGTTTCCTTTTGTAGAAGCAAAACAGTAATGTCAAACTTTCATTCCCACAACTTAAAAACCATGGTAGAGAGATCCAGCAAAAAGTCTGGCCCCAATTCTCACTGGCCCAAATTGGATCACATGCTTTTTCCTAAACCAGTCACTTCCTCTCTTTTTGTCTAGCCCTGGATCCCATGCCTACCACTGAGTGAATAGTAGGGCCTTTCCAC
Source organism: Grampus griseus (assembly GCF_964374135.1). Taxonomy (NCBI): domain Eukaryota; kingdom Metazoa; phylum Chordata; class Mammalia; order Artiodactyla; family Delphinidae; genus Grampus; species Grampus griseus. Next base: position 69,503,046 of record NC_139002.1, read on the forward strand.
AAAGACAAATTAAGGTGTGGTGACCAGAAGAAAAGCCATGGAGGCAGACAGGGACAGATTCAGGTTTTGTGGAGCCCGGAGCTTCGTAATTTTCAGCCTCTCCTTAATAAAAATAATACAAAATTACAAATTTGAAAATAAGTATGAAAGTGAATTTGTTTAGAATGAGAAAATAAGTCGCAACAAGTTACTGAAATATTGGAGATTCAGTTCTTTTCTGCTGAGGTCTCTTTAGGCAATTGACCAGAAATGCTTATGTTTAAATGCCTCTTGATTGTAACGTGGTTTCCTCTCCCCATCTAGAGCAATCTCTAACTCCTAGAGTCTCCCAGCCCTTACAGGGACCCATGCAAGTCAAAGGCTCTGAAGCTTCCCAATAAATCCACCTCGGGACCCAGAGCAAGAAAAAAAACAACAGATGTCTATTTCCTAATAGCAAATTCCTTGTTTTAAAGAATGAACATATATTCAAATAATTCTGCTCAGGCCACCACGTCTGGGGAACCTTGGGTCTTGGCAGAGCAAGTGATCATCATTTTGTACTTTGTGGCACTGGCCAAACCCAGCTGGATTTTTGCTACACTGATTTTAACAGCTCTGCACTCACGTAATTCAGTGCTTTAAAAGGCCATGTTTCGTTTGGCACTGATGCCTTCAACAAACTAACAAGGACTGTTGGCCCCAGGAGTCAAAAGCTGAACCTGTCCTCCCACAGCTCCTGGCCATTTCCTAATTTCCTCTTCCTTCTCCTTCTCATCTACCTGTTCTCGCACTTCCTACTTCTCTTCCTCCTCCTCCTTTTCCTCCACCTTGTCTTTTTCCTTCTTCTCTTCCTCCCTGACTGTTTTGATAGCTCTTTGAGTTCAGACAGTACATCACACATGAGGCCCAAATTATGAGCAAATTCCACTGACGTCAGGCCATTTGTCCATCCAGCGAACTTGGCTCGTTTTTTGGCATCTCTAAGCTGTGTCCATTGGAGACGCAGACAAGTGCCTTCAGGGCAACAGAGGCACTCCAGATGGTGGTGTTCAGATAGGTTCCCGGCACACTGCCTCCCATCTGGGCCAGAGCTCTGAATGCCATAGGCCACCCTCGGTACATCCCCACAGCTGCTGTTGACTCTTGGAAGGAGCGTAGCAAACATGCTGTGACTTATCAGGTGAAACCTGCAGATGATTAACTCTGGGCCCATTATATGCTGCATTTCCACCCAAGCGGACTCCAGGCTGGGGGTAAAAGCAGGGTAAGAGAGAGGGCAGACAGAGTGGAACACTGGGAGTTTGGCAGCAATTGTAAATGTTTTCCCCAGCAAAGGAGACACATCAATAGGAGGGGGAAAAAAACATGGTTTCAGGTCCCTGCTATTTCACTCATTACCTGTGGGAGCTTGATAGATTGTGGTAGATAACTGCCAAGCATTCTTTCCCACACTTCCACTTCTGGAAACAGCAGCTTCTTTCCTTTGGGGCTCTCCTTTCCTACTCCATATGGCCTCAGGGCTCTGTCCTCCTACCCCCCAATCCCTCCTCTCTCCTACCCCTCAGTGATAGAACGCAGCGGGGCCAATTACAGTGTCACAGGCCCTTGGACATAGCAAATAAGCACATGAGTTATGCCAGCCCATTGTAGTCCTTCCTTGAAAGTTTTCAAAATTTCTAAACTGGATCAAAGTTATATAAGGATATTAATATAGTTTACAACTCCAAAATGAGGGAGAAAGGAAAATAGCTGTCACTCTAGCTGGGAGAAGTGAAGTTAAAAAGCTATGCCTCCACTTTTCTGAATTACTGCCGTAGCTACCTAGATTTATGGGGGCAATGTGGGATTACATATATGTGAATTTTCCTGGCAGCTGAAAGTTACCCTTCAACGGTAAAAGGACCTCTTTTTTTTTTTTTAACCATATTATTTTCAGAGTTTTCTAAAATGTTTTATATACTTCCCTGACTTTTGAAATGGGAGATACCACATTTAACCTCTTCTGGATGGCTCAGGGTCATCAAAATGAACTTCAGCTAATGGGCTGTGTGATAATATGGTTTGGGTTTTTTTTTTTTTAAAGATTTGTCCCACTCTGCATTTCCTAACTCCTTCCTGCTCACCCAAGCACCATAGGGCGAGCTCCCAAAAAGAATGAGGCTCATTCATAGGCAAAGCTCTGATTCTCTTCCTGTCTTGCATACCCCTTCCTGATGTGTTCTTGCATACCTCTGGTTCCTGAACTTCTGTTTGCTTCCTGCTTTTAGTCCAGCAGTTTCCCCTTAGATCTCACCTGTGATACAGCTGCTCTGTGACTGACCTTTGGTCTTCTTCCTCATTTGCCATTCTGCCTCTGCCCTTGGGCCCTGTTCTGTCTCCAGCTGACACTTGTACTGAGCCAGGCTAGGGTCCCATGACAAGGGATCAGATGTTAGTGCTCCTGACTCCTTTCACATGGTTAAATGGACTGGGATCATTTACCATAGAGACAAACAACCTTACACACCACCGTAACCCCAGAGTAAGACTTAAAATAGCTGGAGTGGAAGAAGGGTTACAGAAAATATTTGTACTACTGCAGAGGGCATATTGTAATTGGGCAGTGCAGATATCAGTTTTCTGGGGAGGGTCAGTTACCATTTTTACTGGTTAATTGGGTTAGAGTAGCTTCTTTGGAGTTGTCAAATTTCCAAGCCTAACAGCTAGGCTTGATCACTGGCCCCTGTCTTACCCAGGACTAGCTTTCTCTTGTCCTCCCCCTGCTGACCCATGAGTCCAAGGACACCCAGGTTATAACATTTTCTTCTGCTTCAACAGACTCATCTCTTCATCTCCATAAAAATGGTTTAAAGATGAGTTAATAAAACAAGAAAATGTATATATATATATATATATATATATATATATATATATATACATGTTGAAAATGGATCTTATACTTCCCAAGGGTTAAAGGGAGCTTACACACTAAAAGTATCATTCTGAAGGAATGGACGCTCTTAGTTAAAGCTATAGGAAACGTTGCAAAGGATGAATCATGCAAAATTAAACACATCAGTATAAACTGCTCAGTCCCGTATTAAGAACTTAGTAGGACGCTGACCAATCCCATGTTCTCAATGGCCCACTGAGCAGCTGCTTCTCCTCCTTTACATGGAGCTGGCCCATCTGCCTGTCCAGCCACAGAAAGCACTTAAGACCCCAGCCTGGAGGCCCCACCTCTGATATGCACCTAGAAATTTCCCCTCTCTTTCCACCTCTCCTGCTTAACCCATGCTCATTTCTGCTTACCCTGGCTCTGGGATCTCATAGCATGCTTTTAATGCAGTGGTCCTCAACCCTGGTCACACATTGGAATCATCCACAGAGCATTGAAAACTTCTGATGTCCAGGCCCAAACACAAGCAATTATATGAGAATCTCTGAGACTGAGGCCCAGGTATGAAATTCCCCCCCACTCCCTAAATTTCAATAAGAAAAATTTCAAACATACAAGAAAGTTGAAAAAAATTTACAGGACACCTATATATCCACCACCTACATCTTAGCATTAGCATTTTATTATACTTGACTATCCATCTCTTAACATTTCATTACCACATGTTTATCCCTCTATTAACATTCATCTAACTAACCATTAATCCATCTTATTTTAAAATATATTTTATTTTATTATTATTTTTATTTTTTGGGCTGCACAGCTTGCAGAACCTCAGTTCCCCGACCAGGGATTGAACCCGGGCCACGGCACTGAAGGCCTGGAATCCTAACCACTAGACAACCAGGGAACTCTCTAAAAATATTTTAAAGTAAATTAATTAGCAGGGAGAGGTAAGATAGCAGAAGCAAAAAGAACTACAGTCCGGCAGCCTGTGGAACAAAAACCACATTCACAGAAAGATAAAGATGAAAAGGTGGAGGGCTATGTACCAGATGAAGGAACAAGATAAAACCCCAGAAAAACAACTAAATGAAGTGAAGATAGGCAACCTTCCAGAAAAAGAATTCAGAATAATGATAGTGAAGGTGATCCAGGACCTAGGAAAAACAATGGAGGCAAAGATCGAGAAGATGCAAGAAATGTTTAACAAAGACCTAGAAGAATTAAAGAACAAACAAACAGAGATGAACAATACAATAACTGAAATGAAAACTACACTAGAAGGAATCAATAGCAGAATAACTGAGGCAGAAGAACGGATAAGTGACCTGGAAGACAGAATGGTGGAATTTACTGCTACAGAACAGAATAAAGAAAAAAGAATGAAAAGAAATGAAGACAGCGTAAGAGACCTCTGGCACAACATTAAACACAACAACATTCACATTATAGGGGTCCCAGGAGAAGACAGAGAGAAAGGACCCGAGAAAATATTTGAAGAGATTATAGTTGAAAACTTCCCTAGCATGGGAAAGGAAATAGCCACCCAAGTCCAGGAAACACAGAAAGTCCCATACAGGATAAACCCAAGGAGAAACATGCCGAGACACATAGTAATCAAATTGGCAAAAATTAAAGAAAAAGAAAAATTATTGAAAGCAGCAAGGGAAAAACGACAAATAACATACAAGGGAACTCCCATAAGGTTAACAGCTGATTTCTCAGCAGAAACTCTACAAGCCAGAAGGGAGTGGCATGATATACTTAAAGTGATGAAAGGGAAGAACCTACAACCAAGATTACTCTACCCGGCTAGGATATCATTCAGATTCGATGGAGAAGGCAAAAGCTTTACAGACAAGCAAAAACTAAGAGAATTCAGCACCACCAAACCAGCTCTACAACAAATGCTAAAGGAACTTCTCTAAGTGGGAAACACAAGGGAAGAAAAGGATTTCTTTGTTTACAAAAACAAACCCCAAACGATTAAGAAAATGGTCATAGGAACATACAGATCGATAATTACCTTAAATGTAAATGGATTAAATGCTCCAACCAAAACACACAGGCTTGCTGAATGGATACAAAAACAAGACTCATATATATGCTGTCTACAAGAGACCCACTTCAGACCTAGGGACACATACAGACTGAAAGTGAGGGGATGGAAAAAGATATTCCATGCAAATAGAACTTGAAAGAAAGCTGGAGTAGCAATGCTCATATCAGATAAAATAGACTTTAAAATAAAGAATGTTACAAGAGACAAGGAAGGACACTACATAATGATCAGGGGATCAATCCAAGAAGATATAACAATTATAAATATATATGCACCCAAAATAGGAGCACCTCAATACATAAGGCAACTGCTAACAGCTATAAAAGAGGAAATCGACAGTAACACAATAATAGTGGGGGACTTTAACACCTCACTTACACCAATGGACAGATCATCCAAAATGAAAATAAATAAGGAAACAGAAGCTTTAAATGACACAATCGGCCAGATAGATTTAATTGATATTTATAAGACATTCCATCCAAAAACAGCATATTACACTTTCTTCTCAAGTACACACGGAACATTCTCCAGGATAGATCACATCTTGGGTCACAAATCAAGCCTCAGTAAATTTGAGAAAATTGAAATCATATCAAGCATCTTTTCTGATCACAACGCTATAAGATTAGAAATGAATAACGGGAAAAAAGTAAAAAAACACAAACACATGGAGGCTAAACAATATGTTACTAAATAACCAAGAGATCACTGAAAAAATCAAAGAGGAAATCAAAAAATACCTAGAGACAAATGACAATGAAAACACAATGATCCAAAACCTATGGGATGCAGCAAAAGCAGTTCTAAGAGCGAAGTTTATAGCTATACAAGCCTACCGCAAGAAACAAGAAAAATCTCAAATAAATAATCTAACCTTACACATAAAGGAACTAGAGAAAGAAGAACAAACAAAACCCAAAGTTAGCAGAAGGAAAGAAATGATAAAGATAAGAGCAGAAATAAATGAAATAGAAACAAAGAAAACAATATCAAAGATAAATAAAACTTAAAGCTGGTTCTTTGAGAAGATAAACAAAATTGATAAACCATTAGCCAGACTCATCAAGAAAAAGAGGGAGAGGACTCAAATCAATAAAATTAGAAATGAAAACGAAGTTACAATGGACACTGCAGAAATACAAAGCATCCTAAGAGACTACTACAAGCAACTGTATGCCAACAAAATGGACAACCTGGGCTTCCCTGGTGGCACAGTGGTTGAGAGTCCACCTGCCGATGCAGGGGACACGGGTTCATGACCCGGTCCAGGAAGATCCCACATGCCGTGGAGCGGTTAGGCCCGTGAGCTATGGCTGCTGAGCCTGCACGTCCGGAGCCTGTGCTCCGCAATGGGAGAGGCCACAACAGTGAGAGGCCCGCGTACTGCAAAAAAAGAAAAAAAAAAAAGGACAACCTGAAAGAAATGGACAAATTGGTATAAACTTCCAAGACTGAACCAGGAAGAAACAGAAAATATGAACAGACCAATCACAAGTAATGAAATTGAAACTGTGATTTAAAATCTTGCAACAAAAAAAAGTCCAGGACCAGATGGCTTCACAGGTGAATTCTATCTAACATTTAGAGAAGAGCTAACACCCATCCTTCTCAAACTCTTCCAAAAAACTGCAGAGGAAGGAACACTCCCAAACTCATTCTATGAGGCCACCATCACCCTGATACCAAAACCAGACAAAGATACTACAAAAAAAGAAAATTACAGACCAATATCACTGATGAATTTGGATGCAAAAATCCTCAACAAAATACTAGCAAACAGAATCCAACAACACATTAAAAGGATCATACACCATGATCAAGTGGGATTTATCCCAGGGTTGCAAGGATTCTTCAATATAGCAGATCAATCAATGTGATACACCATATTAAGCAATTGAAGAATAAAAACCATATGATCATCTCAATAGATGCAGAGAAAGCTTTCGACAAAATTCAACACCATTTATGATAAAAACTCTCCAGAAAGTGGGCATAGAGAGAACCTACCTCAACATAATAAAGGCCATATATGACAAACCCACAGCAAACATCATTCTCAATGGTGAAAAACTGAAAGCATTTCCTCTAAGATCAGGAACAAGACAAAGATGTCCACTCTCACCTCTGTTATTCAACATAGTTTTGGAAGTCCTAGCCTCGGCAATCAGAGAAGAAAAAGAAATAAAAGGAATACAAATTGGAAAAGAAGAAGTAAAACTGTCACTGTTTGCAGATGACATGATACTATACATAGAGAATCCTAAAGATGCCACCAGAAAACTACTAGAGCTAATCAATGAATTTGGTAAAGTTGCAGGATACAAAATTAATGCACAGAAATCTCTTGCATTCCTATACACTAATGATGAAATATCTGAAAGAGAAATTAAGGAAACACTCCCGTTTACAATTGCAACAAAAAGAAAAAATACCTAGGAATAAACCTACCTAGGGAGACAAAAGCCCTGTATGCAGAAAACTATAAGACACTGATGAAAGAAATTAAAGATGATACCAACAGATGGAGAGATATACCATGTTCTTGAATTGGAAGAATCAATGTTGTGAAAATGACTATACTACCCAAAGCAATCTACAGATTCAATGCAATCCCTATCAAATTACCAATGGCATTTTTTACTGAACTAGAACAAAAAATCTTAAAATTTGTATGGAGACACAAAAGACCCCGAATAGCCAAAGCAGCCTTGAGGGGAAAAATTGGAGCTGGAGGGATCAGACTCCCTGACTTTAGACTATACTACAAAGCTACAGTAATCAAGACAATATGGTACTGGCACAAAAAGAGAAACATAGATCAATGGAACAAGATAGAAAGCCCAGAGGTAAACCCATTCACCTATGGTCAACGAATCTATGACAAAGGAGGCAAGGGTATACAATGGAGAAAAGACAGTCTCTTCAATAAGTGGTGCTGGGAAAACTGGACAGCTACATGTAAAAGAATGAAATTAGAACACTCCCTAAAACCATACACAAAAATAAACTCAAAATGGATTAGAGACCTAAATGTAAGATTGTACACTATAAAACTCTTAGAGGAAAACATAGGAAGAACGCTCTTTGACATAAATCACAGCAAGATCTTTTTCAATCCACCTCCTAGAGTAATGGAAATAAAAACAAAAATAAACAAATGGGACCTAATGAAACTTAAAAGCTTTTGCACAACAAAGGAAACCATAAACAAGACAAAAAGACAACCCTCAGAATGGGAGAAAATATTTACAAACGAATCAATGGACAAAGGATTAATCTCCAAAATATATAAACAGCTCATGCAGCTCAATATTTAAAAAACAACCAACCCAATCCAAAAATGGGCAGAAGACCTAAACAGACATTTCTCCAAGGAAGACATAGCTGCTCAACATCTCTAATTATTAGAGAAATGCAAATCAAAACTACAGTGATGTATCACCGTACACCAGTTAGAATGGGCTTCATCAGAAAATCTACAAACAACAAATGCTGGAGAGGGTGTGGAGAAAACGGAACCCTCTTGCACTGTTGGTGGGAATGTAAATTGATACAGCCACTATGGAGAACAGTATGGAGGTTCCTTAAAAAACTAAAAATAGAATTACCATATGATCCAGCAATCCCACTACTGGGCATATACCCAGATAAAACCACTATCCAAAAAGACACATGCACCCCAATGTTCATTGTAGCACTATTTACAATAGCCAGGTCATGGAAGCAACCTAAATGCCCATCGACAGATGAATGGATAAAGAAGATGTGGTACATATATACAATGGAATATTACTCAGCCATAAAAAGGAACGAAATTGGGTCATTTGTTGAGACGTGGATGGATCTAGAGACTGTCGTACAGAGTGAAGTAAGTCAGAAAGAGAAAAACAAATATCGTTTATTAACGCATATATGTGGAACCTAGAAAAATGGTACAGATGAACCAGTTTTCAGGGCAGAAATTGAGACACAAATGTAGAGAACAAACATATGGACACCAAGTGGGAAAGCGGCCGTGGGTATGAGTGGGATGAATTGGGAGATTGGGATTGAGTTATATACACTGATATTTATAAAATTGATGACTAATAAGAAAAAATAATAATAAATGCAACTCCAGTGGAAAGGGGATTTAAAGCTTCAGTAGTCATGTTCCTGAGTTTCATTTGCATGGATTAGAAAGCTAGTAGGAAGCGGCCACATAGCACACGGATATCAGCTCGATGCTTTTTGACCACTTAGAGGGGTGGGATAGGGAGGGTGGGAGGGAGACACAAGAGGGAGGAGATATGGGGATATATGTATATGTATAGCTGATTCACTTTGTTATAAAGCAGAAACTAACACACCATTGTAAAGCAATTATACTCCAATAAAGATGTTAAAAAAATTAATTAGCAGGGCATAAGGGGGGGGGCCATTGCTTAATGGCTACAGAGTTTCTGTTTGGGGTGATGAAAAATGTTCAGAAATCGATAGTGGTGATGGTTGCACAACATTATGAGTGTAATTAATGCCACTGAATTGTATGACTGGTACACTTAAAAATGGCTATAATGGTAAATGTTACCATACACAGATGTATGTATGCATATATATGTATGTATTTTTTAAACCATAAAAAATATTTTAAAGTAAATTGCAGATAATGGTGTATTACTTCCTAAGCCAGGATAGTGTGTATGTGTTTGGTTTTTATTATTCTTTTTTTAAATTTTTGGCTGCATTGGGTCTTCGTTGCTGCACGTGGGCTTTCTCTAGTTGTGGCGAGCGGGGGCTGCTCTTCGGTGCGGTGCGTGAGCTTCTCATTGTGGTGGCTTCTCTTGTTGCAGAGCACGGGCTCTAGGTACGTGGGCTTCAGTAGTTGTGGCTCACGGGCTCTAGAGCACAGGCTCAGTAGTTGTGGCCATGGGCTTTGTTGCCACGCAGCACGTGGGATCTTTCTGGACCAGGGATCGAACCCGTGTCCCCTGCATTGGCAGGCAGATTCTTAACCACTGTGCCACCAGGGAAGTCCTTCATTATTCTTTACAATGTACACATATATTACAGTTATTGCTGAAAAGAAAGATTTTTTTAAAAACAATGAATAGTATTCTTTACCTGCAGGAAAATTCTTAAGTGGTTCCTTCTTCAGGAATGCCTTCTCTCTTTTTCTTTGCCTACGAGAAATCTTCCTTTTTTTAGGAATCAGTACAACTTCCTCCTTCTGAGGAGTCTCTCCCTTGCTACTGCAGCCACCATTAATCTCCCCTTCTTTTGAATTTGCTTAATATCGTTACCATTCTTCCTAGCCCCCAATTACATACTATTTCATTTCATCGTCCTTTTCATTTCAGGTGGAGAGATAGCATGCTTGCCCTGGTTTCAGACCCACTCCCATGCTTCTCATGCTCTGCTCTCACAGTCTCTCTTGTTCTTTGGTTCTTGATAGGTTAAAGCAATACGAAGCACTGTCAAAGATTGGAAGCAGAGGAAGGGAGAAGCCAGGGTAGTTCTCACTCTTTCTTTCCCTGCTTCCTGTGGAATCTGGCAGGGTCCCTGTGGACAGCCCCTCCCTTCCTGGCCCCAGCTCTCCCTTGGGCAGTTCCCCCCATGGTTCTAGCTTCCTCTGCCTGACAGCCTAGGCTTCTGGGCTCTGGTAACATCATCTTCTCCCAGTATCACTCATGCAACAAGGGGAGCAACCTCCCAGTTTTGCTAAATCTCTGAGCTGCTTCACCATTCTCTATTTGGTTTCTTCACTCTTCCATTCATCTGTGTAACTGATCCTCTGTAAAAAAAAAATGTCCCTTCCTCTGAAAGACCTGTTTATTTTCCTGGCTAGATCCCAGCTGATACAAGTATAGTGAAAAGAGCACAGGCTTGGAAGGTGGAGGGATCTAAGCTTGAATTCTGTTGTTTATTCTATGAACTTGAACAAGCCATTTAACCTCGTTCTGTAAACTGGGAGTCAGAACACCTACTTCACTGTGTTGCCATGAGTGTTAAACGGCACGCCTGTACCATAGTTAGGATTCAGTCAATGGTATCTGCTATTATTGATTTATGAACTCCTTGACAGTATGGCCATGTTATTATTCTCTTTGAGTCCTAGTGCTTACATAAAGCGCTTGGCACATTCCTGCCTTTTAAATTTCATTTCATCAGCAGCTTATTGAGCACCTGCTATATACTAGCAAGTGTGCTAGGCACCAGTTCTAGAAAACATGATGAAAATAAAGCCCTGGCTTTCAACGTGCCTACAGTCTAATGGGAGCAAGAGAGGGGACAACGACTAAGTCTACAGAAAAGCAATCTGACGAACACACCAAACAGAGGCGTGAGTGATACTGATGGTACGTGGCTGAAGGAGTGAGGTACTGACTCTGCTAAGGGATATCAGGCACAACTTCAGAGGAGTGGGAACTCTGCTGGCTCTGAAGGAAGAGAAGACGTCCAACAAGCAAAGAACGCAGGGAAGGGGAGCTCAGGTTGAGGGAATGGAATGAGCTTAATGGTAGAGCTCTGATCAAGTGTGTACACTCAGTACAATTTGTACATTTAGCACCTTTAACAGGAATTTGTGGAGGGACACCTCGAGGAAGACCTTGAAATCCTTGCCAGCTGCTGTACATGAATTTGATTCTAAGAGTAAAAATATCAACAGAAAATTTTGAGGAGAGGAGTGATTTGATCCAACCGTAACTTAAGAAATAGTACAAGAGAGTTTGGAGGACTTTTAGCAATTTCCTGCTATAGTCCTACTGTAGTATAATTCATGACACTTGGGGATTGCTTGATATGGGGGAGGAGCAAGACAGTGAGTTAAAATTGGCTCTAAGGCAGCATTTCTCAATCTATGCAACAGAATAGTATCTCATGAATAACAACAACAGTTTTAGCTAATTTTTTTCAGTGTACTTAGAAAAAATATATGTACATTCTTTACACTGGCCTATACTTGTAACATAAGGTTCTACATGATCTTGATCTCAGAGGGACAGCAGTGAGCAGTCCTGAAATGAGATCTTAGTTCCCTGCCCAAGAATTGGACCTGGGTAGCCTGGATGAAAACCTGGAATCCTAGCCACTATACAACCAGGAGCTAGAGGCTAGCAGCAAATTTCCCCTGGCTCTTACCCCCATTTAAAGCAAGAATGTTTCAAGGAGGCAAAAACTGTAAGAACAGGTACAAAGTTTATTATTAGAGACACAGCATAACATGTGGGAGAGCACACAGTGAAGCAGTTTGTTTATTTAAGACAGAAGCAAGGCAGAAATACACACCCAGAGAGAAAGGGTATGGGTGACCTCTCTAATGAGGAGGAGTGCAGTAAAGAGGTGATTTAAATCCCTTATATAGGATAGTTCTTCCAGGTCTTTGTTTACATTTAGCCAATTATCTTGTTTCTTTTTTCACACCTGACTGGTCCTAGGACTCTCCCCAACATGCATGTGCAACTTTTTGCTAAGATGGACCCATTGCAGATGCCTGTGGGGGGTATGTCCGCACTTATTATGAGGTGGCAACTCCTCCCTTTTTGACCCCCAAGGAGCCTTCCTGCGCATGTGCAGACAGGGAAGTTTTCCTTGACCTCAGGAGTGGTCATCTTATCTCTTTATTTCAGCAGAGCTCAGCTTCTGCCACTAGCTTTTTCCTTGGAGTGTCTGGGTGAGAACAAAGCTTCAATGTTACTCCACTTGACAAACACCAGCCGTCCAGCCTAGGGGCCCATATATCTCCTACCTCGATCTGACCTGGATGACTTCTTGGACCTTGCTTGACTCTTCCCCTTTCTCAGTATGCTTCAGCTCTATCAGTCACATTTTTGTTGCTTGAATAGGCCAAACTTGGTCCTGACTCAGGACTTTCACAGTTGCTGTTCCTTCTGCCTGGAAGGAACACTCCAGACTTTTGCTTATCCTTACATAATCTGGCACATGTTATTATTATTTTTTTTAACCACTGCCTCTTTTACTTACTCTCCTTTAGGCATTCTAACCCCTTTGCTCCTTCTGGAATATATCACACACGCTCTTGCCCCAGGACCTTTGCACTTGCTGTTTCTTTCTGGCTAGACTTATCTTCTCCCAGATTTCTGAATGGCTCACATCCTCATCTCTTTCAGGTCTTCCTTTGTTTATGTGTTACCTTTTCAGAGAGGGATCCCTGAAACTTTAAAGCTAAGATTAAATATTCTTGGGAATTCCCTGGCGGTCCAGTGCTTAGGACTCCACGCTTCTACTGCAGGGGACACGAGTTTGATCCCTGGTTGGGGAACTAAGATCCCGCAAGCCGAGCAGGCCCAAAAGAAAAAAAACGTGAAAAAAAAAGAAAATTAAATATTCTTTTCCCTTTTTTTCCTGCTTTTCCCCATAGCACTTAGCTACCATTTAGCACACTATATATATTTCTTTTCTTTTTCTTTTTCTTTTCCTGTACCAGAATGTGAGCTCTGAACGTGAATCTGTTAGGGCAGATATTCTTATCTAATTTTGTTTATTGCTCTATCTTCTGTGCCTAAAACATTCCTGACACATAGTTGGTGCTCAATAAATATTTGTTGAATGAATGGCTGAATGAATAGTAAAGGACTCCAGTCTCCTTCTCATATCTCAGGTCTGAAATAAAATGCCTTCCTCAGAAAGGCCTTATCTCACCCTCCCATCTAAAACTGCCTTTCAGGGACTTCCCTGGCAGTCCAGTGTTTGAGGCTTCGCCTTCCAATGCAAGGGGTTCAGGTTTGATCCCTGGTTGGGTAGCTAAATCCCACATGCTTCAGGGCCAAAAAACCAAAACATAAAACAGAAGCAATATTATAACAAATTCAATAAAGACTTTTAAAAAAATGGGAAAAAAACCCCTGCCTTTCTCATCCTAGTTACGCTTTATAACGTCATCATGTTTTATTTTACTGATAGTACTCACCATCATCTGAAATCTTTCTATTTATTTACTTGTTTATTGTCTGTCCCCTCCCTCCCCCATTAGAACGTAGGCTCCATAAGACCTGGGACCTTGACACACAGCAGGTATTCAATAAATATTTGTTAAATGAATGAAAAGATCTGTGCTAAAGGCTTCACATGGATTATTTCACCTCCTTCTCACAGCAACCCCCATTAAATATTACCCTATTCGACCCTCTTTTTCTCAAATGCCAAACAGGGGCTTAAAGAGCTTACACAGCTAGAAAATGATAGAAGCCAGAACTGAGCACAGGCGGTTTAATTCCAGAACTCATTCTGAGTCAGTTTATTTAACAGTAGCACTTTTCAGAGCCTCTCAATCTGCAATCTTCAAGAAAAGGAAACCATATGCGACATTGCCCAAACTATTTGATGGCAGAATCCTCTTTTTTTGTGGCATATTCCTAGAGTTTCATGGGTGTATTTTGGAAAAGTTGCCATAAAGTTTCTAGCCCATTTGACTGGGAAGTTGGTAGAGCTTTATTTACAGGTCAATAACATAACTCTGCTGTAATCCCTTATGGCCTAATAAGCCTAAGAGATGTGGTGGGATGAAGGAATAAAAGTCTTCTCAATGGCAAAACAAAGGCAGCCCAGGGTTACTGTCAAAAGAGCAATAGAAGAGGGAGAGATCTAAGTGAGAGAGATCAAAAAAAAGAAAAAAAGTCCTAGTAAGAGAAAGGCACAAGATCACTTTTCTTTCAGCAAAATCTGTGAATGTTCGGTATGTTGGCCTGAGTAAGTAAGGCTGCAGAAAGTTAAGTTTGTTCTGTAACACAGAGGAACCTGCAGATCCTCTATGGAGGATGAGTAGACATTGGTATTGTTTACTCAACATCTGTTCTCTTTCTTCCTCTTTCTAACAGAACCCCATGTTTCCCCTTGTAATCTACCCTCTTTCACTCAGCCTTGTGCTTCCTTAAGCCAATCGCTTTCCTCACCCATGAACGGTGTAGAAATGAATAGGTCACCTTGTGCAATTCTGGTCAGTGAGACATAAAGGCAAATCCACTTGGGGGCTTCTGGGAAAGGTTTGCCTGTTTATGGAAAAGAGACACATGGGGAGAGGTATTGTTGGTTCTGCATGTGATGCCTGGGACTAGACAAAGTTAACGTTAATAATGAGAATGGTAGAGCAGAAAAATGGAATATTCCCTCTTTAGTTCTCTTATGTGCTGCTTTTTTTTAAAAAAAAAAAAAAACCCAGCTAACCTGGGGGCATATTAAAGGGATTACATTTTAGATAAGGAAATAAGTCACTCATTTCCACGGAATAGCATTATGCCATGCATTATTCCGTTTTAGAGTTTCAGCTTTTTCAGGTGACTGTCAGTTGACTGTTTCAGGAACGAGAGGCTGGGCCTCAGTTACGCATGTGGTTTGCACAGGGTGTTGCAACAGAGGAGGGCCAGTGCCAGCTCAAGGATTGCTGCTAAACTGGTAAAAGTGGGACTTTGTTGGAAAAGATATGAGGAGAGTAGCTGTCAGATCCATGGTGTAAGACTGGAGTAAATATCCCCAAACCACTGTAGCCGAGGATTTTAGGGATCCTTCGTGTTCCTACACTTGGTTCTCATCTCTGGATGTCCCCAGCTACATGGCTGTCGGTGGGTCTTGCTGTCCCTCCACCTCAAAACATGAGACTTGCTGCCTGTGTTCTTGCCTAAGACCTCCAGAAACAGCCTGGAGAAGATGTACATCCTGTCAGACTCATCTCCTGAGTTGTTGGTTACTCTTGGGGAATGGAGACTCAATAAAAATAGAAAGGGGGGGGATGTCTCTTTGGCCAGATAATCCTGTCTTCATGCTCCCTGTAAAGCTATCAGACACCCATGGGCTTCAGAGTCTGATTTTAATGGATTTTTAGATTTCTTTAAGGAGCAGAAGTGAGTACTCCTACCCTTATTCCATGAACTTGCTCAGGTAACTTGTCCAAGGCCTCACATTTAGTAAGTAGAGGAGTGAGGATTAAAATCCAAGTTATCTACCTCCCAACATCTGTGCATATAACCATTATGCTAAACAAGACCTGTCAATGTTTGTACCAAGTAACTTCATGCATGAGAATATCCTATGTAGGGCTTGCGTCAGAAAAAGATAATGAAACTGATGCCCTCCCCACCCACCACCATTCCCCACCTTTCACTTCTACCCAAATTTTAGTAAAGCATCTCGCTCTCAGTATAGAGCACAGATTGCTCACTAGAGATGCATAGTTTCATGCTTCACACCCAGCATAGCACAATTAGGTAAGTGTGAGACTATCTCAGGCTCAAGGAGACCATCTATGTGGGCACATCTGTCATTTAGATACGTCCTAGCAGACGCAGAGGATCCAGCAGGACGGAGGAACCCATGAACTGCTAACAGTTTATTGGACAGGGAATCTCAGTTACTATGATGGGAATGATTTCCCAGAAATGGGCACTTGGGCAAAGCTGTCTTAGGCAATGAAAAGGCTCAGCTGTCATCAAGCTATTTGTGAGTAGCAAGGAAAGTTGTCTTATTTATCACCACCTCCGGGACATTTGTTTGAGAAAAAAGAGTGAACCTTGTTTCATACTTTCATCCTTGACCTGGTATATTCATTAAGTAGAGAGCTCCATGCCAGATTTTCCTGCTCCCTTCCAAGGCATGAAAGAATGATAGTTATAGAAACTTGTTTATGCATATCATTTTATATTTTATAATTTTATATATAAGTATATGCTATAAATATATTTATATACTGTAACTATAATATTAATATAAAGATTTTATATTTTGTTATTTTATATATATAACTGTTATTATCTTGTAAGTTTATAATCTACAAAATGCTTGCAATGTGACACTTTTTTTTTTTGGAGGGGGGAATGGGAAATCATGCTTACAAACTTGGAGTAGCCATATTTAGACAGGTACTAAAAATGACCGTTGGTGATGCAATGGATGAGGTGGTGATAAAGTTTAAACAAACAAACTTGGATCGGCAAGACAAGAAGCTGTAGCTGTTGGTCTAAAGTGCAGAGAAAGAGAAAGACAGAATGCAGCCTGCGTTGAGTGCTAGTTGCATATACAGTGAAAGCAGGGACAAAGATTGTGGGTGTTTTTCATGGATTCAGTATAGGCTCAGCCGAAGAGAGCTGACCTGGAACCATTTCAAATTTCACTCAAGAGTTCTGCTCAGAAAGGTGAAGTGATCCAAACAGAGGCTTGGTTTGCCTCTTTCCCACTGCTGTGGGAAGAAGCATAAGTGACCAGATGGAGGTAAATGCTTTGCCTGCAGCACAGGCAGTTCAATGTGGGAGCCTCCAAAGTACCCAGGAAACCACCCATGAGAAGGAGTCAGCTTTGAACGTTATCATCCAGAAAGAGAGAGCTTTTAAACTTTTGACAGCTAAAGAAAACCAGTGCCAGGGTCCCTTGGTGCCCATCAGGTAAGACAGTTCCTGCCCCTTAGTTCTTATTCACCTCCCTCTTTTTTTTTTTTTTTTTTTTTTTTGCGGTACGCGGGCCTCTCACTGTTGTGGTCTCTCCCGCTGCGGAGCACAGGCTCCGGACGCGCAGGCTCAGCGGCCATGGCTCACAGGCCCAGCCGCTCCGTGGCATGTGGGATCTTCCCAGACCGGGGCATGAACCCGTGTCCCCTGCATCGGCAGGCGGACTCTCAACCACTGCGCCACCAGGGAAGCCCCTGACCTCCCTCTTCTAACCTTGGAGGATGGGGAGGCAGCCTGATGGCAAGTGGGGAAGGAGGAGCATAGGCACCAAGTAGGGAAATCAAGAGGAAACTGAAGCTTTCTCATTGCAAGCACTTTGTCAAGGGTTCTAACACCACACCAGACGTTCTATATATAGTTTAAACGCCAAATGTACCTCAGAATGAGTTTCCTAAAGTAACGTCTTACTTCAAATTCTAGCTCTCTCAGCTTACTGGAAAGGAAAGTAGTCAGAAGAAATGTATTTTAATGTTGGGTAGGGCTTGCTAAGGGTGATTTTTCAGGGGACTTGTGGGGAATCAAACACAAGCTCATGCACTGACTTACTCAAGAGAAAGTTAAATATCCATCTTCTTTTTCCCCTCATAGAGGAATCAAGCCACTGGCTCTATCCCTGTTAACAGAGTTATAGAACTAAAACTTCTCTTTGCATTTGGATTTCTGGACTATCTCTTGATACTGATTTCCAATTTATGATTTTATGGATCTATATCTGTTACTACATCTCTGCATTTTGAACAAATACTTAAAATTCGTTTCTTGCACTTGTAATTAAACAGTTGACCAGCGTAAGTCCAATAAGAATTTAATTGAGGCCAAATATTTGCTGCTTTTAGCACGCCTAATAATTTCGATCTTTGTCTTACTTGAATAGTCATAAGTATTAGCATTTTATTTTTCTGCTTTCCGCTCATTTTTATAAAATAGGCTTAGATAAAGCATTCAAATCATTGCATAAATCAACAATGCTTTACAGATAGTAGAACAATCCAGACCAAAGAGAACCAATGACTGACAATGAATTCCTGAGAAGTGTGGAGTAGATTTGTAAGTTTGATGAATTTTGCTTGAATTTTAAGATGAGTACTTTATCATTACAATTCTACTTCCTTGACTATTATGTTCAGGCTATTTGAAATATTCAAGCCTTTCCAGGTTCCCAACACAAAGATGAAAATATTGGAGGCAAACATATGTTTGATCCACTCCTTGTCTTGTGCTAGAGGTCACATGTGAGAACAAGATAATTAGAAGTTATGTTCTCCTTCAAATAACCTCTCTGGAAATATTTGTCAAGACATTTAGTGAGAGATTTCAAATGTGACAATTTAAAGTTTCAAAACAATCCAAGATAAATAAATGCAAGACTACAGGAACAAATCTTATCAACACTATTAATTTATTCACTAGTTGAAGGTTTCTAATTTTGTGTGTATCAAAAGCTTTCATCACGAAAATAGAACTATAATAAGAAATGACAAAGTGAGAAAGCACAGAAGCTAAGAACTCAACTTTTGCTTGAACTGTTATTCTGCCACTTGTTAGCTGTATGATCTGGAGAATGTTGCTCGGCTCACTGTATCTCAATTTCCTCCTGGATAAAAAGGGGAAAATACTACCATCTCCCCGCCAGAGCTCAGAACAAATTATGAGACAGAAAAGAAGAAGGTAGATGGTGATGAAAATATCACCTGCTAAACTTCTAAAGGCTAGAATTGAAGATGTGGCTTAGATGTATTGCAATTATAGGCTTCCTAACATGGAACCCCCGTCATATGTTAGGAAGTGGAACCTGCTGGTCTCCCCATGCAGGAGCCTGCCACTGCAATTATATGGCATGAAGGAGTAGGAATGAGTGCATGATGTCTCTGAATCCCAAGTTAAAATGAAACAGGAAGGGGCTGAGATAAGCATTTAAAAATTCTTCTCTCTAACTCATCAAGAAGAAAAGTCTCTTCTCTTTCCCTGGGGAGGGGAAAGAGGAGTTGGCAGAGAGTGGACAGTGAAGCTCCTTCCACAATGAAAACATCAGAATGGGGTGAAGAAAGTAGTACCCCTAAACACTTCCCAGACTTTTGTTCTCTTAATCCATTGGCCTTGACCATTTATCCTATATTCAACCAGGCTCTGGCTGTTCCCTTGTGGGGAAAAGATCAGCAGATTATCAGGACAGTCTGGTTCTCACTTTCACAGGGATGTTCCCCCAGAGGAGCCAATCATGCTCCTCTGGGGGTCCTCCTGATATACCCGAGGTCCGTAGTGTTGCTTCTGCCGCAGAATGCTCTGAAATAGGCCAGATCTGTGTATTACATAAATTAACTTGAAGCCAACATTGAAAATCAATTCCCTACTTTATTTCCCAACCCAAATTTTGTCTAGCCAAGTTGTCCAATTACATATTATGTTAGTTCAGGTCCACTGAGAAGTAGATGCCAAGAAGGGATCAGACATGTAAGAGATGTATCAAGAGAAGAAACAGGAGAAGGCGAGGGGAGGCTTCAAACCATGGTGCAGGTCTGACACCTGTGCACTAAGGAAGAGAGGAGGAAACGGTAGGGAGACTTTTGAGAGTGCTGTGCTGCTCCTTGAAAGGTTAAACCTGGGTGATAGGCACTCAGTGAGCCAAAGACACTTGCTGGAGGAGTTCTTTGTCTCACTAGAACGGACCTGCTTTAATACTCTAACCGTCCTCAGTCATTGGCTAGGAGCAGCTGGTGGGAAGGGTGGCCTCAGTGAGAACACAGTGGTGGATCCAGAGGCTGTCAGTCCATTGAGCTTCCTGCAGATGGAGATTTGAGCAGTGCATTTTCATAGCTACAACATGCCTATAGCTCATCAGTGATTCCACAATGGTATCAAGTGACAACATAAAACACTCCAATAATAACATCCTAACAATAAGATACTTCATGTCCCATGATCAAATTCTATGGAGAAATTACAGTAAAAAAAAAATTTTGATTCCCCCCAACCCCTGCTCTGCTTGCAAGTCCAAATAAGTTAAATTCCAAAAGGATTAAAACCCTAGATCAAATTCTCTTGACTTTATGAGTTAAAGTTAAAAAAATTAAAATCCAAAATTTATTTCCTCCCATTTTCTTATCCTTTCAGTCTTAGTCAAGAGAAGGCAGATATGGAGGTGGGTTCCCTCAGCACCACAGCACCTGGAATGGATGTGTTTCCTTCAAGAACCCAGAGTTAGAATTTGTCTTCATGATCCCCACTTTATAAAAAGTCCGAAGAATTCCTAGAACATACAAGATTATAAAAGTTCTAGCTCAGTAACTATACAATTTAAAAAGCAAACTAATCCCTAGATCATAGTAGAGTTACCACAGGAAAATTATGCTCCCAAATCACATCTCTTAGTGAGGCCAAAAACTGTATCAAAGGTACCCAAATTAAGGTGAACAGATGGAAATAATCTGGGTTTTCATCTCACCAAGATTCATTCATTCACATCACAAATAATTATTGAATGCCTACTAAATTTCAGGAGCTATTCTAGCAATGAATGAAATAGACAAAACTCCTTGCTTTCATGGAGCAAAATTGCATTCTATTGGGGAAGACATTCTTTAAATGGGATAAATAAGTAAATATGTAACATGTTAGTGACATGATAAGGAGGAAAAAATAAAGAGGCTATTATGACATGTTGGGAGGGGATTAGAATTTTAGCTAGGATAGGGAAGGCAATTTTTTTTTAACATCTTTATTGGATTATAATTGCTTTACAACGGTGTGTTAGTTTCTGCTTTATAACAAAGTGAATCAGCTATACATATACATATATCCCCACATCTCCTCCCTCTTGCATCTCCCTCCCACCCTCCCTATCCCACCCCTCTAGGTGGACACAAAGCACCAAGCTGATCTCCCTGTGCTGTGCGGCTGCTTCCCACTAGCTAGATATTTACATTTGGTAGTGTATATATGTCCATGCCTCTCTCTCACTTTGTCCCAGCTTACCCTAGGGAAGGCAATTTTGAATAAAACCCTAGAGGATGTTAAAGAGCAATCCCTGAGGTTATCTAGGGAGAGATCATCTAAGGGCAGAGGAAATGCAAAGGTGGGAGACAGGAGTGTTCCTGGCATGTTTACCAGCAAGGAGGCCTGTGTGGCTGGAGTACAGGCAGCAAGGTGGAAAGTGATAAAGGGATGAGATTAGAGGGACACAGAAGGACAGATCATGTGGAGCCGTGTGAGCGTTCACTCTGATGAGCTGGAAGCCAGTGGAGGGTTCAGAGCAGAGTACTGACTTGAACTAACAAGATCACCTGGATGCTGGGTTGAGAAGATACTCTAAGGGGCCAAGTACCGAAGCAGGCGGATGATTTAGGAAGCAATCGGGATAACCTAGGGAAGAGAAGATTGTGGCTTGGAACAAGGTAGTAGCCGTGAGGAGTGACATGTAGTTGGGTTTCTGTATATAGTTTGAGGGCTGTCATTTCCAAGTTTTTGGAGTTGAGAAAATGTGAGCTTAAACTCAATTGGGAGAAATCACCCATCAAGAAGTTAATCTCTCACTTCTGATGTGGAAGGAAGAGCCAGCTCTGCATACTATTTTCTCTCTCAGGGAGTGGCATTTGTGACACTTCTGGCTTCTAAAAACATTTTTAAATTTTCACATGATGGCAGTCCCAGTCAGTAGGCTTTACTTGAAGTACCATTCCTTCCTGTCTAACATATTCAAAACCCTTTACTTTCCCTTTTCCTATTGAGTCCCATGGTTCTGGTATCCCATGCTGAAAACAGTGGGGCTTTGTCTAGTCACATAGCTTCCATGCTATCCTATGAATAGCACTTTACTCCTAATCCACAGGGCTTGTTGCCTTTCTTTACCCCTTGCCATGGCTAAGACACCTGCCTCCACTGGATGACTTCCTCCCGCTTCCTAAAATTGTTTCAACAGGATAATCACCCTCAGCAGAGACCTGAACTAAAGCTGCTTTTGGAACCTGTACCCCTATGGGCCTAGTGAGTTTCTATTACCTATCTTAAGTCTTACTCAAGACCTTATCTTTCACTTTGAATGTTACAGTCCTTGAGTAGAATCTTTCAGCTACATCTTTTTCTGCAGCAAGAGATTAGATGTCTGGTGTTATATTTCCTTCCTCTGCTCTACTGCTATTTTTTAGAAAGACTCATCTGAATTTATAACAGTTCAACCCGATTTTAGGTTGCTCCCTTTCTTTCTCTGCTTAGAGTAAAGCTAGGATTGTTTGCTGAATTTGTGATCTTCTTTCTTCTGTTTTCTTACACACTTTTAATTTTCTCTCTCTTTTTGTTTTCTGGCCCAGACGTGCATTTTTAAGTTTCGTTTGTGGGGTCTCCCATAGTGAGACATGAAGTCTACACATTCTGTGTTTGCCTAAAGCAAAGAAACTCTTACCTTCACCTTTCTGAGTTGTATAATATTCCCTGGAGATAGTCTCCTAATAGATTAATATGAAATCCAGGGCCTGGACTTGACTTGTCATTGTCTTCTCCCTGGCTTGCAGGGGTAGGACCTGTACTACTCTGCTACTGGCCTCACCGAGAGCAGACCAGAACACAATATTTTTGCAAGCTGGAATACGTGAAAGAGAATGGGGAGGGGGAAAGGAACATCAGTTATATTTGATCTTTGTCATGGCCCTGAGCCTCATCCCAAACTCATCAAAGTTCCTTCTCTCCTGGGAAGTAATAAGTGTATTCAGGCAAGGACGATTACTCTAATGGTTGTTCTCCCATATGCGAGGCAGTATCAGGAGTGAAGTCAGTGTTCCCCTATAAAAGTATGTAAAATACCTAGCATAGTGCCTGAAAAGAGATTAGAACTCAGTAAATGTTGACTATTATAAATAGAAAAAGGGACTTCCCTGGCGGTCCAGTGGTTAGGACTCCATGTTTCCGCTGCAGGGGGCATGGGTTCGATCCCTGGTTGGGGAACTAAGATCCCGCAAGCCGCATGGTGCCGCCGGAATAAGAAAAAACACTACCTATAAGCAATTTATAGGAAACGCATGAAGTGACAAAAATGTTTCAAATAAATGGACAAAAATTGTTTAAATAAAGAAATAAATAAATTGAAAAAGAAATATTGAGATGAAAATTATTTTCCAGTTTGTTATTTATAGGAAAAGCTAAAGGGAAAAAGTATACACGATAGCAGTAGGACAACCAAGCAAATCCTACAATATTGGATTTTCAGAGTTTTTTTTTTTTTTTAAGAGTAAACCCCTATGCCTTAAATTGTCCTTTTAATGCTCACCTATGAAAACAACCTGCTTCAAACATGGAAACAGCCTCCAGACAAATGAACACAATTAGGTCAAGTGTGAAGTTTTTTCTTGGATCTCAGGACCACAGAACTGGATTAATCCTAATCTTTGGTTATGACACTCTCCTTGTTGGTTTCTCCCTCCCTCCTTCCTTCCCTCCTTGCCCTGCCCCCTTCCTAATTACTCCCTCTCCTAAGGAATCTTACAATATCAACACCTTATTCAGAGTGGAACAGAACTTTAGAATTCTCCTGCCCTCCCCTCATTCCCCTTCCAGACAACTGTCTTTAGTTATTGGGCTGAGTTTGAAATTTTAATAAACACTGAAAGTGACAGACTTGCCACATCTGGAAGGAAAAACTGCCATTCCTTTTGGTTTCTCGCAGAATTCTAAGTGCATCCCAAAAGCTCAAAGGAAGGGTATGGTTTTGACTCAAACTTTGCCCTTTTTGCCAACCTCAGGGAGTCTGGGTTGAGTTAGGAGGAATGTAACAAAACCTGACAATGGACAAGTCTAATGTGGTTTGGAGTTTTATTATGAAACTTCTGTGTAGTTCTGCTTTTCACCCAGTTGTGTCATAAGAAAACAACCAAAACATTCATTTCAGTTTCTGCTAACCATCTTTTAGACTAACACAAATACATATTCAGTATTTAAATATTCTGTATTGTAACTAGCAAATTATCATAAGATGTTGAAAATGTATTATGTACTGATTCATAAGTCAGTTTTAAACTATTGCCTTACTTTCCTTTATTATAAGTATGATCATATGTATACATATATATACTAGGTACAATACCATAGATCCATATAAAAATATACACATTAAAAACACAAACAAAATATTGGGACTTCTCATTATTTGTATTATGTAAACAATTTTATTTATTAAAGAAAAATTGGATAATGCAAAAAATTAGAAAGAAAGAAAAATTATGTATGGGACAATTTATCTATTTATTCTACTGGCAACTGATATCGTGCTAGGTGCTGAGAAAAATACATAGATGACTAGGACGTAGACTGTAACCTATAGGAGAGAGACATAACTAAGTACACGTATTTTGAATATTCAGTGAAAGGTTACATTTGCCAAGCATCTTCAGTATTCCAGTATCTGCCTGTTACCTTTAAGTCAGTCATTTAGAGATACAGTCTGTTTACCTAGAAATCAGATGATCTGTGGGTGCCTGGGCTGTATCATGGTTTAACTTGAGGTCCAGCTCTCTTTAGCCTGCGTGTATCTGCACTTCATTCTTTAGAGAGGCAGCAGTTGGAAAGAAATCTTTCCGCTTGTAACATGGGCTGGGAGGGCTGGGTGGATGAGTGACAAAAGGTTCCGTGTTGATAGTGTCCGCTGAAGATAAAGAAACTACATTAAGATCAAGGTAGGAAAGGGACATGGTTATGTAGTGTATTAATGACTCATTCCAAATTTTACAAGAAAGACAACCACCAGGCAGAAAGTTTTTTCTAAAGTAATTTTAAATAAAATTTTGAAAAGGATTTTAACAAAATAGAGTTTAGTCAATAATTTAATAATTTTTTAACCAGTATATTAAGTCACATAGTGATCATGTAAAGTTAGAAGCCAGAAATCAACTGGTTTTACTTGTGCCTCATTGTGTACTATTAATGGTAGACTTCCATTGGCTTCAGATAATTAGAACTGTATTTCTAAGATTTCAAGATAGTTATGCTGGGAATTATACAGACAAAGTAAAATTGTGAGACCCTATAACTATGATCATTTAACATAACAAGGAACTGGGAGAGAATTATGTCAGTTCTTCTTAGGTAAGGGGGTTGAGGTAGCTGGACACAAAGGAGAAACTGAGTATCATCTAATTCTGGCTTTTTTCTACTGATGAAGCAAAACCAGACAGTTTCTAATTCTCCCTTGATTATGATTTTTACACACACACAAAAAACTTCTAACAAAATCAACATTAACATAACCTATTGCTTTCATTTATCCATCTGTGTGCCACCCATTTATCCAGAAAATATTTATCATGTATCTACTATGAAGGAAAGTACTTTTCTGAACACTGTATTACCAAATGCCTCAGTTGAAGAACAATTACATGTCGTGAGATATGATTTCATATAATAACATGAAGCTTCTATGAGAAACTTGGAGTTTGTTTATAAAATAGATGAGTTTAAATTTAAGGAGCAAATAGCACTCAGTTTTCAAAACTGAGGGTTGTTTGTTTGTTTGTTACAGAACACTCCTAAACTACCAGGCAAGTCTCAGTTATGAGTTTCTACTGCTAACGATCAAATGAAAAACGCTTCCCGTGGCAAGGAGAATCAGCAGTGGATTATTTGACTCTCATTGTGGTTTATTTCATTACACGAGGAGTCACATTTTTTCCTTTGTTGAGAAAAATCTGGTGGCTATACTTTACATCGGCTACAAAAAATAAATTGTTGTTCCCCAAACTGTGTATATGGCTCCCAAGTCTCCCTCCAGAGTCCTGGCTGTCTTTTATCCATTGCTAACTAGACATTTCCCCACTAGTGCTCCCCAGGCACACAAACTTCGTGTGTATGAAGCCGAACTCTGTGTAGTTGTCCACAAGCCTAGTCTTCTTGAATTCTCTCATAATTAACAGTACCACCATCTACCTAGTTTCTCAAACTAGAAATTCGATGCTCATTTAGAACCTGCCTTTGCTGGCATTCCCATAGTTACTAGGTCATCAAATTCTGTTAATTTTATCTTCAGAATAGATTCTTTACTTCATCATCACCACTGCTTTAGTGCCACTCACCCTTATATATTGCCTGGACTACTGCGAAGACCTCCAAAATGAACTTCCTGCTTCTGGTTTCTCAATACTCTAGGCCATCCACTATATTGACATTAAAGTTATCTTTTCCTAACTGAAATATTCTCATGTCACCCTCTCTGAAAGTCTTTGAACAGACCCTGACTAACTACAGGATTAAGTCCAGTCATGTAGCATGGCCTTTAAGAATATTTATAATCTGGCCCTAAATGTTCTTTTCAGGCCCATCTCTCCACAAGTATTATGTCTTTCTGCCAAATGGGACTGCTTGCCTACATATACCATGCATGCCCCTTTTATAACCATGAGCTACTGAATATGCTCTCTCTTTGTGTAGAATCTGCACTGGGTAAACCCCTACTTGTCTTTCAAGATGTATCTCAAATATTATCTCCTTTGAAGTCCTCTGGAAGTGTTAGTACCTGTACTCTCTGTGCTGGGCTATTCTTTGCTTGACCTTTTTGACCCCCTCTCTACCATTTTCCATCTATCTCGAGCCCTGGGAAGCTGACCTCTTTGGACAATATTAACCGGGTTTTCTCTGACTTTCTGGTGGATTTGAACAATGGGAGGCCCTGGAGGAAGCTCAGAGGACAGAAGAGAATAAGATTGTAGTAATATTTCCTTAACTCCCTCCCTCCCAGGCCTTGGATTGGCAAGGGCTGCATTAATCTACCAAAAAAGTTCCCGTTAGGAAACCTCCTTTTATAGCTAGAGCTGTCTCTCTGGATTTTGATAATAGCTCCTTTCCTTTGCCTCTTTAGGACTAAGGGTGGGAGCAGTTTCTCAGTGTTGGTGCTTCATTATTCCTAACTCTGCTTACACCTTTCTAAATAAATTATTTTAAACTCTCTTTAATCACTCTCTTTGAGTATGCCATCTGTTACCGGTCCTGACTGCTGTACTCCTTTAGTGCCATTTAGATATCTCCTTGGCTGTACTTAACACATTGTATTCCAATTATTTTTGCCTACCTGTTCATTTCCCCCATTAAACTCCTTAGGGCAGGTCTGAATCCAGGGAAAGAATCCTGTGACTAGGTAGAGAAAAGCCTTCTTCTCCTAGGAAGGTTTTGCAAAGACCAGGGTAGGAAGTGCAGATGCCAGAGCAAGGAGGGATCTCTGGAACCTGCAGAAAACCTGAAGGACCTGGGAGGAATCTTTGAGAATCAGGTAAGCAACTGCCTGCCTGCCTTGATTAGAGGGGTCAACCTGGCTGAAAAGAAAAATCAGAAAGTGGGGACTGAAAAATCTGACACAACTAATTGGCTTTGTCAATCTCAATCTCACTTGGGCTAAAGTCTGAAAATCTTGGCCTGACATTTGGAATCCAATGATAGAGGCTTTCAGATTTCACCTAATAAGGGGACCAAGAACTATAAACAAAAGGGCAATGATTCTAAAAACCGTATAAGACTTCTTAAACTTCCATAATTGTTGGAGGTGAGAGTTGGAGGATCCCAATCAATAGCACTTCTCCTTCCTGCCCAACTTTTCAACAAATTGAGAAATAAAAGATTAAGACAGATGGGGTCAAAAATAACAATGATAATAGCAATGATAGCTCAAACTTGTGGAACACTTACTTTGTAAAAGGCACTGTTCTAAGTGCTTTGTATATATGAACTCAATCTTCACAATAATTCTGTGAGTAGATACTCTTAGTCCCATTTTTGTAGGTGGAGAAATTGAAGCACAGGGAAGTTAAGTAACTTGCCCAAAGTCACATGGCTGTTATTAAGTGGCAGATACTGGGGTATTAACCAGTTTGGCTCCAGAGTCTATGCATCTAACCATTACACATTGCCTTTTGAAATAGAACACATTTATTATGGATAAACCTGATGTTGGAGAATGTGGTTTGTATCTATGAACAGGAAGGATTCCTAATGCTGAACCCCTGGTCATGGACAGTGCTGAACTTCTGCAGGCTTCCTTACATGGGGCTTGTTTCTGGAAAACTTGGGGAGTGGAAAAGCAGAGAAATTATCTTCCTTACAGGCAGGCTGGCTGCAAGGAGAGAGACTTCTCTGGTGGTCGAGTGGTTAAGACTCCATGCTTCCAATGCAGGGGGCATGGGTTTGATCCCTGGTGGGGAATTAAGATCCCTCATGCCTTGTGGCCAAGAAAAAAAAAAAAAAAAAAAAAAAAGAGAGGGGGCGGGAGAGAGAGTGAGAGCGAGACAAAACAGAGAGGCAGACAGACAGAGGGGATAAACAGGGAGCTTGCGTAAGCATGCCACTTTCTCTTTTCATTGTCATCAATCAGATTAAGTAAATTCTCCTCTCCTGGGGAAGAGTTGAGGAGTGGAGGAAATTAGGGATATTACATTAGTGGAGCCCCCTCCATCTGGAAGGAAACATCAGGAATTGGGAAGAGGTATGTTTCTCCCTCAATGTGATGTCCCTATATTTATTACTTTTAAAATTCTCAATATCAGTGCTATATTGTGCTGAAATTATTTGCTTGTCTGTCTCTCCCTCCTCCTTCCTGCCTCACTTACGTTGCTTTTTTTTTTTTTCTGTTTTTTTAGTTTTGGCTGTGTTGGGTCTTCCTTGCTGGGTGTGGGCTTTCTCTAGTTGAGGCGAGCGGGGGCTACTCTTCATTGCGGTGCACAGATTTCTCATTGTCTTGGCTTCTCTTGTTGCGGAGAATGGGCTCTAGGCGTGCAAGCTTCCGTAGTTGTGGCTCGTGGGCTCTAGAACGCAGGCTCCGTAGTTGTGGCGCACAGGCTTAGCTGCTTTGCAGTATGTGGGATCTTCCTGGACCAGGGCTCGAACCCATGTCCCTTGCATTGGCAGGCAGATTCTTAACCACTGTACCACCAGGGAAGCCCTACGTTGCTTCTTAACAGCAGAAATCTTTTTCTATTAACCTCTGGATCTCTGGTGACTGGCCCATGGTACACACTCAATAATTGCTTGTTAAATGAAAGAATGAACAAATAGGTATTTTTCTCTAATTCCTAGAAAATACAGAAGTAGGAATTTAACAGCATACTAGGATTTGTTGTTAGCTCAGGAATCGATTAGCCATTTCAGAACTTCAGCTTCCTGGCTTGAGGTCATCCTGAACCTCTTTAATTCCTGGGTTTTTTTTAATATAAGGGCATAAGAGGTGAGCTGGAGAAGCTGAAAGTTTCCTACTTACTGCGGCTACCCATGGCTTTTCTGCAACTGGAATCAGACAAAGTGGTGAGGGACAGCATACCCCAGCAGCTTGGCACATAGCTTGGTTATCCCTTGTCTAGAAAAAAGAGGACTTGGACTTTGGTGTCGTTCAACCTAGTGTTGAAAACCCACTTTGCAATTTACTAGCTGTGTGACCTTGGGCAGATTAGGCTTGTAGCCTAGAGCTATGTTCTAGTAGGTTTTAGGCAGCTCCCTTCTGTGAGGACGTCATCTGCTTTTTAGAAAGCCTCGCATTTGACTGCTTTGATGGAATTACTCATGCCCTAGCTCATAGCCTCCTTTTCCATTTTTGAAATCAGCCTGCTTTATCTTCCAGACATCAGATTCTGCTGTTTGATAGCATGTGACTATCGAGAAATGTGATTATTCCTCTGACTTTACCCTGTTTTTCTAGTTTGTGATTGTATCTCAATTAACTATTTCCTTAGTTACTGATTGACTTAATGGAATCCAGCTTCATTGACATAGTTGTGAACTTTGGTTACCACTAACATCTATTTGAATCACAGTAGCTTGTCACATTGCCCTGATATTTTTACCGCATCTTCCAGAACCGCTGAAGCTTATTACCAATGGTCACTTCAAAATGCATCAGTTATTTTTGCCTCTCAGTAGAGTTATCCAAATATAACACGTTTCCTTGACCAATGAATCCTGTGTATCTTGTACCTGGGAACACATATTTCTGGTAATGCTATATGAAATTATCCAAAACTTAAGCATCTAAAGAAATGGTCATTTATAAACCAGGGCACAGAAATGAGTAACTGGGAAGGACCTCAGCAAGACCCAGTTTTTCAAAACTAGACTCCTACTGTATTATGGGACAACTTCTTGTCAACTTGCTTCAATTTATTAATCCTTTCATGATCCTCCTATTGCAATAAGCCAAGTTCATTCTTGTCTTCACAGACTGCTGATTCACAGATTCAGAAACTATTCCCCGAAGGCTACTAAATAATAAGGACCAGTGACATTGGCCCACATTTACCTAGGTTTGTAAGATGTTTTGCACCCATTCTCTCACCAGATTTGAGTTCTAGAACAGAGGACCTTACATGGAACCATCTTTACACTAGTAGAATGATGATTCTCTGTTCTATATTTTCGACACCCTGGCTGTGTTTCTGCCTCCAAGGCCACTGCTTATTTATTAATGCATTTAACTAACATTTATTGAATCTCCTCCTGTTTTAAGCAGTGCACTAGAAATTCTGGGGGAAATAAAGATGAACATGACATGGTTCCTTCATTTAAACCAGGGAGAAAAATTTATAACCAACAAGGGACTTCCCTGGTGGTGCAGTGGTTAAGAATCCACCTGCCAATGCAGGGGACACAGGTTCAAGCCCTGGTCCGGGAAGATCCCACATGCCATGGAGCAACTAAGCCCGTGCGCCACAGCTACTGAGCCTGTGCTCTAGAGCCCGTGAGCCACAACCATTGAAGCCTGCATGCCCTAGAGACTGTGTACTGCAACTACTGAAGCCTATGCACTCTAGGGCCCATGTGCCACCACTACTGAGCCCGTGTGCCACAACTACTGGAGCCCGCGGCCTAGAGCCCATGCTCCACAAGAGAAGCCACCGCAATGAGAAGCTCAAGCCCCTCAATGAAGAGTAGCCCCCGCTCGCCACAACTAGAGAAAGCCCACGCACAGCAACGAAGACCCAATGCAACCAAAAAATAAATAATAAAATAATAAAATAAATAAAATTAATCAACAAAGATACAATGTTAAGATACTATAATATATTTATATAAAGAGCTAAAAGAATACAGCAGGAAGAGAGGCTAATTCAGCCCTAAGCTTTAGGGTGGCTTCAGCGTCAGAGAAGTGGAAATTATTTAAAAAGAAAAAAAAAAAACCTAACAGCAAAACAAAATCCTGAAGCAAAGTAAGATTAATTTAATTTCATTTAAAAATTTTGTTAAATTTCATATTATAGATTCATACTTTTTTCTTGGGGCTGTGGGGGAACTATATGACAGGAGAGATAGTTGTGAAATCTAACAATCAATATGGGGTGTCACAACTTCAAAGAGGTTAGAAATCATTGTCCTGGTATCCTAGAAGTTTAAATGCTTGCTTGGACCTTGTTACATACAATTTCTAGACAATGAGTACAGAGAGAAATTTGTGACCAATAAGCAGAACTAAAGGGTTTTTAATAGCAATCACTTACTTATCTTTTTTAAAAAATTTATTTATTTAATTTATTTATTTTTGGCTGTGTTGGGTCTTCGTTGTGGTGCGCAGTCTTCTCATTGCGGCGGCTTCTCTTGTTGCGGAGCACGGGCTCTAGGCGTGCGGGCTTCAGTAGTTGTGCCTCGCTGGCTCTAGAGTACAGGCTCAGTAGTTGTGGCGCATGGACTTAGTTGCTCCGTGGCATGTGGGATCTTCCTGGACCAGGGATTGAACCCATGTCCCTTGCATTGACAGGCAGATTCTTAACCACTGCACCACCAGGGAAATCCCACTTACTTATCTTTATCTTAATAATTATGATAAGGTGACTACATGGCATCAGAACCTAGATGAGTATTTCCCATTTCATAAATAGGGACATTTAAGTTTTATACTTGAAGGATATTGGAAAAACATCCTTAATTCTCACTGTAAAGACAGCAGTGATTTCCTTTCTGTTTGGTTACAAACATTCTTGGTTTTGTGTGTGTGTGTGTGCACGTGTGTGTGAGGGCGCGTGTATGAGAAATGGTGTTTTTAGCATTAGAACATACCAAAACTTCTACTTGAGTTCTTTTTTAAAAGCAACTATAAAAGAAGAAAGAACAAACGGGATTTCCTCTATAACCAATATTGACTTAACTTTATAGGGTTGCAAGCCTGAACTCCTCTGTTTACTTATGAAACAGATCCAGGCTATTGGTCCATTCGGATTTACTTCCAAACTTCACAGTTCAGACTGCACAGCCAGTTTAACTCTTGGCCTCTCAGGTGACATGATTTTCAAGGGTAATAGAAAAGACACAGCAGTGCTGGGAGTTTGTGAAAGAAACCCATGCCCCGGCCCACTGCCCAAGAGACTAGAGTCCCTCAGCAAAAGAGAGTTTCCACTGATTACACTTGAGACTTACCCCCTGTTTAGCCTTTGTCTCGAACCATCTGAATGTCAAAAGTGCTAATAAGCAACTGACTCACTGGTGGAATAAATTCAGTCTGGTGATTCTGTTCTGGAAGACTCTAATGACAGAGATACTGGCAATAAAACAACAAAGTAACTTCCTAAGTTTTGGAGTTGTCTGAGCTTCTCTCTTGTGAGATGGCATATTGACAACTGAGAGAGGGTATTGGAGATGTCATAGTAGCTCAGCTTCTTTTTGTATATGAAAGAAGCCCTGTTTAGATTTTGTCCAACATCCTTTTCCTAGCTCTCTCTCATTTTTTTTTACAAGTTCTCCAACATCTTTTTTAAAATTAATTAATTAATTTATTTTTGGCTGCGTTGGGTCTTTGTTGCTGCGCACGGACTTTCTCTAGTTATGGCGAGCGGGGGCTACTCTTCGTTGCAGTGCTTGGGCTTCTCATTGCGGTGGTTTCTCTTGTTGTGGAGCATGGGCTCTAGGCGTGTGGGCTTCAGTAGTTGTGGAACGTAGGCTCAGTAGTTGTGGCTCACGGGCTCTAGCGCACAGGCTCAGTAGTTGTGGTGCACAGGCTTCAGTAGTTGCAGTGCATGGACTAAGTAGCTGTGGCTCATGGGCTCTAGAGCACTGGCTCAGCAGCTGCGGCGCCCGGGCTTAGTTGCTCCATGGCATGTGGGATCTTCTCGGACCAGGGCTTGAACCCATGTCCCCTGCATTGGCAGGCAGATTCTTAACCAATGTGCAACCGGGGAAGCCCTCCTAGCTCTCGTAAAAGTAGCAAGTGTGGATCCCTTCTTAGAAGCCCTGGAATTATTTCACAGCTGTGACAATTGTTAGGAAAGTTTAATGAGACCTGGCAGTTTCCCTGAGAGTCATCAACATCATGTAAAATTTGACCACTAACTAAGCTAATGCCAGAGGATAATAGCTTTGCATCCTCTCAATCACAGTATTATGCAGAAAAATATATATATATATATTTTTATATTTTATATTGTGTGTGTGTGTGTGTGTGTGTGTGTATTCTGGTATAATCCTTTTTCATTTTCCTATACTGGCTCTTACATTGACCTATTTCAGGCAGAGATGAAAAATGTGAATATATGTGTTTTTTATATACATATAAACAGACATTTAGGTAATGGAAAAGGTCATTTTTGTGAGATGGCTAGTGGGCACAAGTGCATTTATTCATTTTAAGATTATGTTTCACTTTATAATTAGTGAGAAGCTTTTGTCAAGAATTTCAACTTCAATATTTCATGAAATTATCTCAAATAGAGCAATACTGGTAATGCATTGGCACACAGCAACCACCTTTTTTTTCCATTGGGTTAAATGTCTGTTTCTATAATAGCTTTACAATCATTTTTCTTTTGCATTTTCCTTGGAAACCTCATACCTCAGGAAAAATATTTCAGGCACTTTCACTCTAAAGGGCAACTCACATATTTCACAGTTCATTTAAAACTTTGGTCAAGGAGTTAACCTAATATCACATCTCTCTATCCTATATGATAGTTCTCTATGACCTGGAAAATAAAATTAATGAGATATACTAAGTGTTTTTTATGTACCAGGCACTGCTGTAAAGAATTTACATTTAGTAACTCATTTAGTCCTCATACTAACCCTATGAATTAGGGTCAGCTCATCTAAATCAACCCATGTAGGCATCTTCTTGAATTTAATTCCCAATTTATTAATTCATTTATAAAATACTTGTAGAATGTATGCAAAGTGCTAGGTACTGTCCTAGGTGTTCTAGATACAAAATATATATAAGGCTGGATACTCATTCTTTTAGGAGTTCAGGGTCAAGCAATTAGTGGCCCCAGTTGCTGCAGATTTGCTGGACATTGTATAATTGGTACAGCATATTAATAAGGCTTCAGGCCTGTGGTATATGGCTATCTATATGGTGAATGCATCCTTTTCTATTCTAGTTAGAAGAGAGGATCAGAAATAGTTCACATTCCTGTGGGACAGACAACAATATTCATTTAAGCTTTTGCCTCAGGGCTGTATTAACTCTCCTGATCTCTGTTATAATATACTCTGAAGACATCCAGACTGCCTGGAAATCCCACAGAACATCTCACTGGAGCATTACACTGATGGCATCATGCTGATTGTTCAGGATGAGTAAGAAGTGGCTAGTGTGCTAAAGGCCTTGGTAAGCCACAGTGTTCCAGAGGGTTGGAGATGAAAATTCTATGAAGATTCAGGAATCTGACCCTTCAGTGAAGTTTTTAGGGGTCCAAGGGTCAGAAGCATGACAAGGTATTCCCCTCCAAAGTAAAACAAAATTTCTGCATCTTGCATTTGTTACCACAAAGAAGGAAACACAGTGCCTGGTAGGTCTCTTTGGCTTCTGGAGGCAACACATTCCAAATCTATTATACAAATACTGCTCCATGTACTGAGTGACACAGACAGCAGCCAGCTTTGAGTAGGAAAGGTCCATGTTACAGGGCAAATAGCCCCATTTGGGCCATACAATCCAACATATCTTATGGTGTTGGAGGTGTTGGTGGTAAGAAAGATGCAGTGTCTTATGGCAAGCACCACTGGAAGAATAACAATGCAAGCCTCTGGGGTTCTGGAGCAAAACCATGCCATTTGTAGCATAGAATGATATGCCTTTTGAGGAACAGCTATTGGTGAGATATTAGGACTGGTAGAGGTAGAACGCTTCATGGGGAGCCAAGAGACTATGGGTCCAGAGCTGCCCATCATAAGCAGGGTTCTGTTGGATATGTCAAATCCTAAAGTCAGATGGGTCCAACAGCAGTCCATTGTAATATGGAAATGATACATCTGGGATTGAACCCCAGCAGGACTGAGGACACAGTAAACTGTATGTCAGTCACCACAGTTGCAAACAGCACCTTTCCTCAGCTTGCTCCTACGGCCCATATGAGGGGCCCTGTGCAAGCAACCAAAGGAGAAGGAAAAGCCCCAGCTTGATTTATGGATGGGGGTATAGGCTGAAAATGGACCATGGCTGCATTATAGCCATATTCAAGGATAACCTTGAAAGACAGAGGGGAGGGAAAATCTTCCCTATGGGTAGAGCTGTGAAGAGTACACCTAGTCATCTACTTTTTTGTGGAATGAGAAGTGGTCCAGTATATGCAGGTACGGGAAGTGGGCTGGAAAGAAAAGAATTGGAAAATTGGAGACAAGAAGATGGAAGCATGTAGATGAACATTAAAAGTTTTGTATTACACATTACAGCTCAACAGAAAGCATCCACCATAGAAGGGGAACTAAATAACCAAGTATGTATAATAACTAGACCATTAGACATAAGCCAGTCTTTGTCATTGGCTACCCTGGGACTGCCATAATTGGCACATGAAAAAAGTAACCATGGTAGCAGAGACAGACTATGCATTGGTCCAATAAAATGAACTTTTCATTACTGAAGCGATCTAGCTTCTGCTGCTTCTGAATGTCCAACTTGTCAACAACGAAGATCAATGCTGATATATCATTATGTCTTGATGAGACCAACTGAGAGCTTAGTAGTAAGTCAACTACAACAGTTTAGTGGCTTGTCCTCACAGAGATAGATACCTATTCTGGGTACAGTCTTGTCTTTCGCTTTTTAAAAAATATTTATTTATTTATTTGGCTGCACCAGGTCTTAGTTGTGGCATGCAGGCTCTTACAGGGATCAAACCCAGGCCCCCTACACTGGGAACGCAGAGTCTTAAACACTGGACCACCAGGGACGCCCCAGTCTTGTCTTTCCTGATTTCATTGCCTTCACCAGCACCACAGTCTGGGGGCTTCAAGAATGTCTGATCCACAGTATGAATCCCACACAATAAACATCTGAACAGGTGACACATTTCACTGTGAAGGAGGTACAGGCTTGGACCCATGACCGTGGGGATGCATTAGCCATATCATATACTGCACCATTTAGAAGATCCAAATTCACAGAACACTGGAATAGCCTTCTAAAGGCACAGCTCTGAAGCAACACTCTGAAAGGATGCAGTGCCATCCTTGTAGAGAAAAGCTCAGACCTTTTCCTCCTCCTTCAGCTGGTCCTGTGAGAACCCTCTCCCGCTCTAACCCCATATGGCCATAGGTATCAGCAGGGGGGAGGGGTGCTGTTGCAACTGTGGTGGATGACATGGGGATCTGGACTAAACCAGAGACCATAGGTGCCTTGTCCCAAGTAGGAGGAACACAATGAACACCAAACTGTGGAATCAGGAATGGCCTTACATTACTTCCAGTAATCCACTGGGAGATTTTGTGCCTCCTGTACTTGCAGTTCTGGGCTCTGCTGGGCTGACAGTTCTGGTCCCCAGAAGGGGTGCACTCTTACCAGGGGACAGAGCAAGTATCTCAATGAAATATATAAGTTGCGGATCCTGCCAGGGCACTTTGGACTCCTTGTGTCCAGAGACCAGCACGTGAAAAGAGGAGTCGCCATTTTGGGAGGGGTAATTAATCACCATCATCAGGAGAAGGTGGTGCTGCTTTTACACAACAAGGATAGGAAAGTGTGTAGAACTCAGGTGATCTACTTGGAAGCCTCCTGGTACTCCCTTGGTCCACTGTAACTATGGATGGACATGGGCAGCAGCCCTGACTTGAAAAAGGTATGATTGCCAATGACTAATACCCATCAGGAATGAAGGTCGAGGTCACACCCTGAGGTAAGCTAACAAGACTCGTCAAGGTGGTCGCTGGGAATAATAATAATAATAATGGGAATTTAAAATGGACAACAGAGGTGGGAGAGGATGAGTACCAGTTGCAGCCCCAAGACCAGTTGCAGCAATGGGGGCTCGGGTTCATCTCATTAACCTCCTTCTTCTAAGTTTTCTCTCAGGAGGAAAGGCCCACAGGAAGCATGGAGGATCTGTTTCCTAGATCTGCATAGAGAAGCAGACTTGTCCAGAGCATAGGGTGGACTGTGGAAACCATGAAAATGTGCCACTCAAATCTGCTGTGGCAGATTGAGTGTTGGACCCAACCCTTACCCGCTAGATCCACCCCTGTTTTTGCACCAGGCCAATACATCCCTTGGGCTTCTTCTAGCCAGTGATGGCACAGAAAGTGTACTAACCTAAGCCCATTTCTGTGATACAGGTACTCTTAGCAGGTGGCTTTGGCTTGAGGACTCCCCACTGACCTGGCTGAAATTTTCTTAGAACTGTGCTGTAGTGTAAGCCTCTTTCTACCTAAATCTTTCCTCCCTCTCTCTTTCACTGGTGTCAGACTTGCATCACAGTCTGAAGGCTCTCCCTACTTCTCTCGCTTTCTTTTTTATCCTTCACCAGCATTTCCCCCAGTAAATCTCTTGCATGTCTAATTCTATCTCGGCATCTGCTACTCAGAGGACACAAACTAACATAATGACACTGGGGAAATGAGACCTTATCTGACAAGAAAATGGTAGAGTATGAAGACTGAGAACCTACCATCCTGTACTAGATCTTTAGAAACTGTTGATATAATGTTTACATTGTTGTCTGAAAATACCAATCCACAATTTATTGTTTTTGCTACCCTAAAAAAGGAGGAAGTGATAGCAAAAGAAAATGAAAGTAGAGGAATCACTTCCTCTATCTTTAACAGCTCTTTCACTTTTTTTTTCTGTTTACGGTTTCTGTTATTACTTAAGCTGTAGTCCATTGTACAGTCTGGTATTGTGCACATTTATATCACTTGGTATCTGAGCAAACATATTCCTATTACTAGAAAACCACTAAAAAGTGTGTGCCCTGAAGGCCTAAAAGCATAATCTTAATTCATATAAATGGGTGAATATTGTTACTCTCTTTTGAGAAGAGAACCAGACTTAGGAATCTTGCACAGTATTCTGATCTCATCTTTGCTATTAATGTTTGAATACACCTCTTGAATTCCTGAAACCATATCTTACTTTACTAGAAAATAGAGGTAAATTATTTGCTCTCTAAGCTAAAGAAAGACATTTGCCCAGATGGGTCTTTTATACAATAACCATACTTGATGGTGTGTGTGTGTGTGTGTGTGTGTGTGTGTGTGTGTGTGTGTGTGTGTGTGTGTGTGTGTGTGTGTGTGTGTGTGTGTGTGTGTGTATGTGTGTGTGTGATATAGGAAAAATAAACTTAAGATTTAGGGTTGGAAGACCTGAACTCAGCACTACAACTTGTAAGAAACCTGTGTAAGTCCTATTGCCTTATTGAGTCTTGCTCACCTCAGAGGTTGTTGCAAAGTTCAAGTGAAATAGAGCATGTGAAAAGGCTTTGTAAACTATAAAATGCCATATAGATCTGAGCTTTTATGATGGTGATGATAATTAGGAATCTTCTGTGGCACAGCTTCTGATATATGACAGATGTATGTAGCTTAAGAGAAGCAGGAAGTTGATTTAGCTCCTAGTCTACTAGGGCTACCATAACAAAATATCAATACCACAGACTGGGTGGCTTAAACAACAGAAATTTATTCTCTCACAGTTCTTGAGACTAGAAGTCCAAAACAAGGTGTGGGCCAAGTTCGTTTCTCCTGAGGCTTCCCCCTTTGGCTTGCAGACAGCCATCTTCTTGCCATGTTTTCACTTAGCCTTTTCTCTGTGCAGACACACTCCAGGTGTCTCTTCCTCTTCTTATGAGGATACCAGTCATATTGGATGAGGGTCCCACCCTTATGATCTTATTTAACCTAACTACCTCTTTAAAGGTCCTGTCTCCAAATACAGTCACATTGGGAGTTAGGCCTTCATAATGTAATTGGGGGGGGGATATAATTAAGTTCATAACACTGATCATTAAGTATATTCAAGGCCTTTCTAGATCCTACTTAATACTGTCCTGGTCTATCTCAGGATAATGTGGTTCCTGGACCTCCTGCATCAGGATCACTCGAGGTGCTTGGGGGAAATGCATATTCCACAGTCTCATCTTGGGTCTACTAACTCAGAATCTTTGGGGTTGGGGTTCAGCAATCTGTGTTTTACCGTCTGGATAAAATTTATCCAGATGATTTTCGTGTACCAAAGTTTAATAATTACCAATACAATGGAAAGCACTTAGAGAGTTTGGAGTCACACTGCCTGTGTTCAAATCCTGGCTTCAACAATTACTAGCTGAGTAATCTTTGCCAAATGACTTAATTTCTCTGTGTCTTGATTTTCCCATATGTAAAATGGGTATTATTACTACCTTCAGATTGCTGTGAGAATTAGAGAATTAGAGGACTTAATGTGCTATATGTGCTTCATAATTTTTTAATTTTTATAATTCTTCATTTTATGTTCTGATAAAATAATAGTTCCATGAACACTTTCTTCACGTTTATGCTCTTTTTTTCTTTCTTACAATGGCCTCCTCTCTCATCTCTAAATCCTACCCATCTTTTAAGATGGACTTTAAATCCCACCTACCTCATGTCACCTTCCTAATCCCCATTGCAATCTGGTTAACTCTTAGTGTATTCCCTTTTGCATTATAGATATTTATATATGCCTTGTTCCCCACTGGCCTTTGACAAATGATCCCATCCTCAAACACACACACACATACGCAACACACATTCCTTGAGGGTACCTAGAACAGGGCTTAAATGAATAACTATTTGCTGAATGAAATTGAAGGGGATCTATTTTTTCAAGCTGAAGATTTGGCTTAATTATTTGCAAAATTCACTCTCTTTATGCCCATGATATACTGCAAGAAGTAGCTCATAATTTAGGGGCTGGTAGTGTACAGGAAAATTGGAAACAGAATTTTGACAAATGTAAATATTTGTAGGGAATGAAGCTAACGTTTTCTGGATTCTCATATGCCTGTGATCAAATAGAAATGGACCCTTTAGTTCTTATTATGAATACGTGGCCAGAGAAACTGCTTGCAATGTAGCTCTGGAAGAGTAAAGAGCTTGAGAATGAGGTTGATGAAGGATGGAGGAATTTTGATTGTTAGAGAAACTTGGAGCCTACAGTTTATTTTGAAACTGTTTTTAGTAAAGGTTTAGTCAGGTTCATTCCTATGAAGGTTTGGATATGTCTGGTCTATTTTATAGCACAATAATACCTCATGGTTTCCTGGTTGGCTGGTATTTGTTTAAAGAGAGTGGGCTGCTGGTCCTGACAGCATTTGAGAGGTTATAACAAGAGGAAATCTCATATAAAGCTTTTCACCTGTGAAGAGGAGGGGTCGCTGAGGAATAAAATCTGCCATACCCATGAGGTTTCCTGGTTAAAAAAACCATAGTTTTGATTTCTTTAAAGTCTTGTCCATATTTGAGTAGATGTTAATCATCCTTCCAAACATGATTACACATCCCCAAAAGACAGTATTAAAATCTTGAAGTTATATAAGGTTCTGGTTATTTCTCACAGTTTGCACTTACATTTAATATAGTTACCAAAGCACCAAACCATGCTAGCGAGTTGTCACTGGGAACAGGCCAAGCATAATTCTACTGAAGACTGAAGTTAGGTTAACTGGAGCATTGCAGTGAATCTTGGTTATTTAGCAGGAAAAGAACATTAAATACACTTGCTTTTGTCTGAATTATCTGACCAGATATATTTTTTAAATGCTCTAAATATACAAATTTACATCTTCCTTTTCACTGGATCTAGTGACATGTTTACCATTTCCAGAACTGGTGAAAGTATTGTGATTTTCAATAAAGAATGTTAAATGAGATGATTTAAATGATCTTACCATCTAATTCTTTTCAAAAAAGGATTTCTTACTGAATTCAAAGGGATACAAGAAAAAAAATCTCCACTTGGATTCAACCTGTTCAAAATGAAATCCATAACCTCTATTCTCAATGATTTCTCTAGTACTTCTTATCCTAGTTAATGGTTTCAAGATAGTCCAGTCACCTAGACTAGACCTAGGAAACCCTCTTTGCATCCTCCCTTTCCCTCTATGGAACTGGTCTGAAACTTCTATAGCTGCTCTCTACTAATTCAATCCTTCCTTTACAAATTTACTGCCATTGCCTTACATAACTTTATCTTTCATTTGGCCTATTATAAAGGTTTCTTAAATGATTTTCTTGGCTTTGGTCTCACAGTCTACCAAACTATTCTTCATGCAGTACCAGCATTGAGATTTGAAACATATAACTAAAATTCATCATGCCAAAAAAAAAAAAATCAAAAAATCAATCATGCCCTGCTTAAAAACCTTTAACAGTTCCTTATAACTCACTCACTTATAAATTCCAGGCTCCACAGGATGGCCTCTAGACCTTCCCATGATTTGACTTCTACCTACCTATCCAGCTTCATTTCTCCATGCCCATCTTCCCTCTAACCCAAATCATACCTACCTGGTTACAGATCCAGAAGTGTCCATGCTGTTTCATGCTTCCATGTCTTTGCACATATTGCTCTGTGTGGATGCTCTACCTTCTCCTTGTCTACCTGGGGAACCTCTATTTGTTCTTTGGTACCCAGGCTAGCATCTCTTCATCTGTGAACTCCTCTTCATCCCACCACTATACTTGATAAGAGGTATGTTAGAGCATTTCATACTGTGCTGCACCTGTTTACATATTTTCTCCTCTACCAAACTGAGGGCTATATCTTATTCATATTTGTACTTTTGGTATCTAGGGCAATGCTTGGCACATGCTGAATGATGAATAAATTTTTGCAAACATAAATGTTTTCTTGTCTTCACTGTGTTTTATGTTATTATGGATGAAATTGGTTGTTAAGGTTTGACTTTTTTTTTTCTTCTGTTTCTCCATGTTATCACTGACAGGCCCTAAATCAACATCTTTTCAGCAGAATGAGATCTAAGATATGTAGGCCCATAAAATTATGATAATAATGTGTAGTCATTCCTTTTAAAATTAATGTATTAATTTTTTTTTTGCATTTATAGTACATGATTAGAAAAGAGCATAAAATCCCTGTAGCGTTTGCCTTGTGATGAAAGAGAACTGCTAATTTATCTATTTGTGTAGTTAGGAAGACAGAGTCCTAGTTGAATGAAATAGCATTGAAAGCAAGCCTTGAAAAGAAGCTGAACTGATGATATAATCTGGGGATCTTCTTTGAAAAACCCAGAATTGATAGATCCTGGGAAGTCCTGAAAGGATGGAGAATGTTAAGAGGATAGGATATAAGAAAAATAAATTAAATTTACATTTACCAAGCATCTAGTCACTGGTAGTCATTTTACATATTAAATTAATTTAATCCATAACAATGACCCTATGAGGTGGACATTGTTATCCCGATTTTGTAGATGAGGTAGGTAACCTGAGGCATTAGGTACCCTCCAAGGTCCTGCAGCTGCAAAGTCGTAACTAGATCTGACTGACGCTAAAGTTTCCTTCCCTCGCTGCGTGCTGCCCTGACTTTCAAAGTTCCCAGAGCTGCCCGTGCTGCTGTGTGCAGCTTAGTAACACATACAAAGACACATTATTTGCTCCTATTTGCAGTGATCATATGTAGGTGGCTCACTTACTAGTTAACGGTAATAATTTTATTTCCAATCCCAATGCTCAGTTTTAAAAATTTAGTAATGAATAGTCATGCATTTATTGATGATGTTAGATAATGAATTGGAAGAATCTTTTTGAGCTTCTCTTACAAAACAACATGAATGCATTTTAAGTAGGCTTAGTGGAGAAAGCATACTTCTAAATTTTTCTTTGGTGTGCCCCACTGCTGCTCCCTTTGGAATCCAGAAACGACTGCTGTCTGGAATAAAAGGCAGTTTGCTCTTGCTGCCTCCTGTACATTGCTTAGCCTGGCAGTTTGTCACTCTCCTGGGCAAGAATCCAGCTTGTGGTAGTGAGGTGGTTTTGTGGCAGAACTCCACAATTAACCACAAGTTCAGTGTCAACGGTAGGCTGCCACCGTCGTGGCTGTGATCCTTCAGATCTGCTGGGATAGCCAGAGCTGAAGAAACTACCGCTTGTCTAAGGAGGGAACAGGAAACTTGGAAAGAGTTTGCATTGCTGTTTATTGTTCAAGATTCAGGTTTTAGGTTTAATACAAAAAAATCCAGGAAATTTCAGATTAACAGTTATAGATTTAATACTTTTACCAGTTACTTTTGGTAAAAATATAGTGAATTTGTGTCATAGATACAATTGTTGCTCTGAAAACTAGAAATAGAAAAAGAAAAATTCCTACAGTGGTAGAATATATTCTTTCAAAGCAAAAGAAATCTGGGTACCATCACTTGAATAAAAAAAAAAAATTGACCCACATGTCTCTTAAACATTACATTGGAAATTAAATCAAACATAAATATAAATAACGTTTTCTATAAGTCTAAGAGAAATGTTCTTTTACTGATTTTGTGCAAATGGATGTTAAGAAAAGTATTTTTCAGTAACAAAATGGAATCTTTTTTGTATTAAATCATGTTTTAAAAGTTTCAGTTAAAATTCATTGACTAATAAAACACAACAGCAAAAACCTAAGGACATACAACCAAAAAATCTGATTTAAATTGTTCTGAGAAATAAAAACATACTTCAAAGATTTTTGAGCATTAACTGAGTACTTATGCATGGCATGGAGACTAAAACAGGATTCTTGGGTTTGAGGAGTATATTGAAGACTTTACCATGTAAACAAACATGAACCTTTGTATAACAAATAGTAACAATAAACTCCAGTTGCACATTACGGCCATACCATTCCTCTAGCCTCTTTATTTCTTACATTTTTGTACTTTGCCCCTTCATACCTTACACTCTAGTCATAAAATACTTGTAATTATCCAAATGCACTGTTCCTCCAGATTTTTAAACTTGTTTGCTTCTTTTGCCC
Organism: Grampus griseus; assembly: GCF_964374135.1. Lineage (NCBI taxonomy): Eukaryota > Metazoa > Chordata > Mammalia > Artiodactyla > Delphinidae > Grampus > Grampus griseus. Next base: position 69,547,544 of record NC_139002.1, read on the forward strand.
AGATTATCTTTTCTCCTACTTTATTTAGGTAACGTCTCATCTTTCAACACTGAGCTTAGAAATCTCTTTCTCTGATTCCTCAAGAGCATTACTCCTTGCCTGGTACTCCACCCTTGGTCTGGGTTAGGTGTCCCTCCTCTGAGCTCACAGAGTACACTGAGCTTGCTTACATTTAAATCACAGCTCCTGTTACACTGGGCTCTAGTAGTCTTTTTACTTTTCTAGCTTTCACCATGAACCCTTAAGGGCAGGAACAACACCTTTCATCAATGTATCCTTGTCAGCGAGCACAGTCCCCAGCACAATGCCAGGCACTTGATAAACACTGAATGAATGAATGCATTCATTAAGGGAGAGAAGGCAGAAGGGAGTGGTTGCATAGGAGAGTTGAGGAAGTAAAAGAAGTGAGGGATTAAATATAGAGATGAGAGAGAGAAAGTGGACAGAGGGGAAGAGAGAGAGAGGAAGACAGCCATCCAGACACTGGGGAGAGAACTGGAACTGGTGGAGGAGAAACAAATCTTGAAAACAAGCTGAGACAACAACACAGTAAGGAGACTCCAGAGAAGAATGACTCTCTCCTTCTTTAACAGTTCTCAAGCACTGTTCCCGACAGTTTTTATCACGTATTCTCTTGTGCTCTTTAATGGTCTACGTACATAGGTCCTACCTCTCGTATAAAGCTGCAGCTTTAGGAAGCTTCTAAAGAAGTTTATAGTTTTTTAATGTTCTACATAGCATCTAGCACAGTGCTGTGCATATAGAGGACACTCAATAAATACTTGTTGAGATGATCTAAAGAGTGCGTCAAAGTGAGGTTCAGATTCAGAGATGAGTATTAGTTGGAAGGAAAATAGGTAGTATTGACACACTTAGGCAACAGAGTTGCCACTGCACATTGAAAACAGAATGATCCTTTCTATACCAGAGAAAAACCAGTCTTTCTTTTTATTTTCAAATGTAAGTTTGAAAATGTTAATTCTTTCATTCTTTCAAGACCTTTTAAAGTTTTCACGTATCTTAAAGAATGGCTCTAGTTTTGGAATTTGGAATCTCAGTGATACTGCTTAATTTACTGGGTATTCATGAAAATTTCTTTGATATTAAAAAATTTTCAGACTGCTTTGTATCTTTATCCCTGAGAAATTAGGGTTGCTTTATTACGGAATTCTGAAAAGTTACATTTTAGAAAGAGAACTCAGTTCTAAGCACTTTACAAAATCCAATTCAAATCCATTTGTTATAGTCTATTTCAGAGGCTTTAAATCCTCCCTCCCTCCCTTCCTTCCCCTTCTTCCCTTTTTCTTCCTTCCTTTTTCTTTCTTTCTTTCTCTCTCTCTCTCCCTCCCTCCCTCCCTCCCTTCCTTTTTTTTTTTTTTTTTGTGGTACGCGGGCCTCTCACTGTTATGGCCTCTCCCATTGCGGAGCACAGGCTCCGGACGCGCAGGCTCAGCGGCCATGGCTCACGGGCCCAGCTGCTTCGCGGCATGTGGGATCTTCCCAGACCGGGGCACGAACCCGTGTCCCCTGCCTCGGCAGGCGGACTCTCAACCACTGCGCCACCAGGGAAGCCCTTTCCTTCCTTTCTAACATTTTTTCTTTTCTTTCCCTTCCTCCCTCCCTGCCTTCTTCCTTTCCCTCCTTCTCTCCTTCCTTCCTTTCTTTTGGCCCAAGGGTTCCAAAGAGGGGGCTTCAGGTCAGAGTAGGAGGTGTCAGAGACCTGCCAGTAGTCAGGCTCTGGGCTGGGACATCTCCACCTCAATAACAGCAGTCTGCTTTTATTTGCATGACATTTCTTTTGAAAAAATTCGAAAACCATGGTTGAGAGGTGACAATATAGAATGAGAACAGTAATAAAAAGCTCTTAAAGAACTGGTAACATTTATTCCCTGCTTTTCATCTGCTCTTTAGAGGCTGCTCCATGAATTGAGCTGGGGAGTCACGTGAACATGGGACAGTGATAAGGACTGGATAGAGTCTTATCCCTCATCCATCCACCTTTACCACCCTTTCCTATTTATATTCCATGCTAATAGGGTCACCAATGGGCATAGGGACTCAGATCCATTTAAAATATTTAATTTTGTAAGGGAATTTCTGGGAATACTGCTCTAGAAATGGATTTTCTTTACATCTGGACTTTAGAGTTTAGGAAAGAATCCCATCTTCTTTTTCAAAAAGAGACTGAAAGCACAAGGTATAAGGATGGGAAGTTAGACTTATCAGAGGACAGGACAGGTGGGGAGGAGTTGCTGAGACCTAATATGAGGCCCATTTGTTATTTCAGCTTCTTTGAGGATGAAGGTTTAAAGAGAGAACAAGAGAATTCACAGAGAGGGTAACTTCCAATCAAGCAATGGTGAGAACCAGAGGTCCCAGGTGAAAAAGTGGGTGTTCTAACAGTTGGGCTGAGCCCAGTAATGGGACATCTCAATTGATGCTTGTAAGGTTAGACAGGTGGGCAGGCAGTGGCATCTAGAAGGTCCACCAATGGGGTCCTTAGCTGGTAGACTAATGTTTAGGGGCAGAGCGTTTGGCCCTGAGACTGGAAAGACCTAGGCAGGATTTTAGTTCTTCTGTAATTAATTGGAGCTTTGGCAGCTTATTGGTGTGGGTTCCTAAAATGGAGAACAAAACAAAATTCTCATCCTATAAACTGGGGCACATGGGAAAACTGGGTCTTTGGAGCTTGAGGGCAAGGACCTCATTATCAGAATAGAGAAGTAGACAGGGGGTTGCACTGCACCAGAAGGACTTGGGAGCTGGGAAGTAAGTACTACGATCCCACGTCAGGGATCATCAAACTGGGAGAATGATTCTAGTGGAGAGATCATGGGTCAAGACATGAGGGAAGGCAAAGTCACGTAAAATGAGGCTGGGGTAGAGAATGTTGAGAAAAGTCAAAGGTATGCTGTCACTTTAGGGTTTTTTTTCACAACAGATAACGGTCATACATTCTTGAACCTAAAGACCAGAGCTGAGTAATTCTATTGGTTGTTTAAATCTGGCAAAAGAATAACTAAATAATTTGAACTCTAAGACATGTGGCCTACTACTAATCTCTGACAAAAACTGTAAACAGAGAAGGGAGTTGCTATAAACACAGCTAGCTGATTCTTTTGGTGCATATTTTTAGTTAAGTAAACTGATGGTCTTTGGTCACGTCCTTACATTTTATTTTGCAGTCCTCGCAGGTGCTGGAGTTGGTGTCTAGAGGGATGCACTCCAACTAAAGGTTATTGAAGAAGTTGGGCTTTTAGCCTCATAAAGACCTGGGAAGACAGTTCAGAGAAGGAGAACTGGGAAGTATGAAGAGGGCTTTGCATTTTATTTTCCAGATAATAGTCCTTGGATACAAATCCTTTTATTTTTATTTGTCAGCACTGAGAGTTTGCTTTAGTTTGGTGGTACAAATAATTCAAAGGTTGCTGTTAGCAATCCTTGGATCCTAAAAATACCTATATGTTTTTGGCATATAGAAATCAGAGCTTTTTAAGACTGGAAGGGATTTTAAGATCATCAAAATTAAATTGCTTCATTTTACAATTGAAAACACTGAGGCCTGTAAAAGTTATATGACTTGCTTAATGCTGGACATGAATGGTTGGGCCAGGACTAGAAATGATGAAATGGATTTCTAGTCCACTACTATTTACATTACCATGCCTATGCTATCTCAGCTGACAACCTAAGCTTTTAAAACAACAACAACTTTATTTATTTATTAACAACAACTTTAATCTGAATTTGTTCTGATTTTCAAAGCAATTTATTATTTCCTATGACAATTTATAATGGGCATTTCAGTGATGCTGATACTAGTTTGTCATGCCCTTCTGTACGAGCTCAAAATGTATCCATCAAGTTTCCTATTTTAATCTTTGATTGGTAATGATGAGCTCTGTTTATTTTTAAATACATTTTAAAATGTATTTGCTGAGTTCTGTTGAAATGAGATTTTTTTTTTTGTTTTTAATATTCAATTGTCATGGTGGAAAAAAGATCCCTTGGATTTTTATCTTTTAGGGCAAGCATTTGACTAATCAACTTGAAAACTTTATTAAATATTTTTTCCTTTACCCAAGAGGCAGACAAGGAAAGGGAATTCTGGTCTTTTTTCATCTTGGTCAAATTCTTGTGCTGATTTCTCTGTGATTTCTGCTATGCATTGTGAACTATGACCATATATGAAAATAATCTGTTTTAGGTCATGGCTGTGGGCAAAGATTAATTGGTGAAAAATGGGCCTGTTTTTGGGATTTACCACACAGTAAGGTTTCAGATCTCCCTGGAAAAATGTGGAATTAGCTCTTTGAGAAATGAAGTTCTGTCATGAGGTTGAAGGGAGAGTTTTGGTGGAGGGAAACACAGTTCACTCTTTAAGGCGTTATGATTGGTTAGATTCCAGAGCAGTCCTTTCGGTACAGCAAAGTTCTTCCCGCTTTCAAGTCAGCGTTTCCCACACGTAGCTAGTTTCACCAGTAATTCACAGATAGCATCTTACTTGGCTTCTTTCATGGCCAACGGATCCAAACTGGGCAATGGTCTTGGAGAGAACTCCTAATCCGCCCATTCCCCATCTCTAGAACATGTAGTTACAGTGAAAAAGCCTTCCATGGGGAAAGAACTTTTCGACAGCAGATTTTCTATGCTCCTTGAGATGGATGCAGATGTCAACCAGTGCGTATGTTTGACAAGGACGCAGGGAGGATGGAACGGTAGTTCCTTCCCTATGAAGATGGTTCTTGAGGAAGACAATCTCGGTAGTATCTACTAGGATGCTCCCAGAGAGCGCTCCACGTGCATGCTCCTCCCTAAAAGCCACTGCAAGGGCCTGCTGCGTGGCCCAAGAATCCACGTTGCTGTTGAGGTCAGACCTAGCCACAGTAATCAAGGTTTCTTCCCCATGACCTTGGTGGTGGCTGGCCCTTTACCAGGTCACAGCTCGGCTCGGACAGTCCAAGGGTCCACCCTAAACTGGGATGAGGGTAGAGGCACGACCCGCCGCCTCCCCCACCTCAACTCGGTTTCTCTACTAGGCACTCCCCTTGGGAACCGTAAACATCCTCTTTCCCTACGCCCCGGTGGTGAGCCTGCCTGGGGTCCGTGACTTACCCCCAAAGGGAACCTGCGCGCCTGGGGTCCCAGGATGGCGGGCTTGCCCTCTTCCACCCGAAAAGGACTCCTCCCGTCTCTCCCAGCCCGGGCGGGTCTTCGGGCGGCCGCGGCCGCGCTCTCCCCAGTCTGGGGACACTTAGTCGGCTGGGGTCCCCAGCTCACTTCCCGGAGGGCGGGCGGCCGGCAGTGCGAACTGCGGAGCGGGTGGCGGCGGGACTGGCCGGGGCGCGGGCGCGCGCGGGCGGCTGGCGGCGGGCGGGGCGCGCGCCCGGCCCGGACAGCAGCGGGGGAGGAGCGCCCGCCAGCCGATCGCGCGCCCAACGGACTAGGCTAAAGCCGTGAGGTAACTGTTGCAGCCCGCGGGAGCTGAGAGGCAACACCGAGGCTCCAGTCCCGAGAAGTGCCCGAGGGAAAAGGAGGGGGTCCTGCCGCAGCGGTCCCAGGCAGAAGCCCCTTCCGCCCCTCTCCTCAGCCAGCATGTCGCGGACCCCGCCGCTCCTCCGCCCGCGCGGCGGGGACCCTGGGCCACGGCGGTGGGCGCAGCCCTGACGCGCTGCCGAGCCGGGGGGCTCCTCGAGCGCGGGGGCCAGGCGGGAAGGAGCGCGAGCTGCAGCTGCGGTCCGAGCGGGGCGTGCCGAGCCCCTGCGGCCACCCCGCGTCCCGGCCATGAGGAGGGACGAGCGAGACGCCAAAGCCATGCGGTACCCGCAGCCGCCGGACGGGGCCGGCTCGCCCCTCGAGAGTCTGAGGAACGGCTACGTGAAGGGCTGCGTGAGCCCCCTGCGGCAGGACCCCCCGCGCGGCTTCTTCTTCCACCTCTGCCGCTTCTGCAACGTGGAGCTGTTGCTGCCGCCGCCGCCGGCCTCCCCCCAGCAGCCGCGGCGCGGCTCTCCCTTCTCCCGGGCGCGCCTCTCGCTGGGCGCCCTGGCCGCCTTTGTCCTCGCCCTGCTGCTCGGCTCGGGGCCCGAGAGCTGGGCTGTCGGGGCCGCCCGGCTGCGGACCCTGCTGAGCGTCTGCTCGCACAGCCTCAGCCCCCTCTTCAGCATCGCCTGTGCCTTCTTCTTCCTCACCTGCTTCCTGACCCGGACCAAGCGGGACCCCGGGCCGGGCCGGAGCGGTGGCGGCTCCTGGTGGCTGCTGGCGCTGCCCGCCTGCTGTTACCTGGGGGACTTCTTGGTGGGGCAGTGGGGGTCTTGGTCTCGGGGGGACGGAGACGCCGGGGCCCGGGCCCCGCACACGACCCCGGCGGTGGCCGGCAGGCTGTTCTTGGTGCTGAGCTGCGTGGGATTGCTGACGCTCGCGCAGCCGGGGAGGCTCCGGCACAGCATCCTGGTGCTGCTCTTCTCCGGCTTCGTCTGGTGGGTGTCCTTCACCAGCCTCGGGGCACTGCCTCCAGCCCTCCGGCCGCTGCTTTCCTGCCTGGTGGGGGGCGTCGGCTGCCTGCTGGCCCTGGGGCTGGATCACTTCTTCCAAATCAGGGAAGCTCCCCATCATCCTCGGTTGTCCAGTACCGCGGAGGAAAAAGTGCCTGTGATCAGACCCCGGAGGAGGTCCAGCTGCGTGTCGTTCGGAGAAACTTCAGCCAGTTCCTATGGCAGTTGCAGAATGTTCAGGAGACCTTCATTGCCTTGCATTTCGAGAGAACAGGTATGTTACCAGAAAGCAAAGTTTGGTAAGGAAGGGAGGGAGGTTTTATCGCTTCAGTTCCCGAGTTGAATTAGCGTGTTTGAAAGCATGTTTACTTTCATGGTGAAAAAAAGACAATTTTTATTCTGAAAAGAATTCCTAAAATACAGGAAGCTTTAAAAAAAAATGCATAAGTACCATTTATCTTTGAATAGAAATGAAATAGCAGACTAAGCATGTCTCACTTTTTAAAGAGTTTGTTAATGTAGTAGATGCGTTCTCAGAAGAATGAAGTGAATTATTTGAAGTATAATAGATTGACTACTCCCACTTTGGCATAGTCTGATGTGTAGCTTTTTGGTGACATTTATCTGTTGCTGTTATAATGGTGATGTCTCCCCAAAGATAGCGTACAGCCATTAGAATGAGTGGAGAAAAAAAAAAATATATGCATTCTAATCAGTGTGGTTTCATTATTCTTGATAATTGAGAGGACAAATCTGAGATCTCATAATAAAAAGAGAAAACAGTGGTGAGTTTTGGAAGAGACTTGTTAATTTAGATAAAAAGACTGTTGGAGATAATTATAAGAGATTTCTCCCCCACCCTCCACCCCAAATTTCAGCAGTGTAGGCTAATATAATCTTTTACAGACTAACTCATGGTCCTGTGTGTTTGTTGCATAATTAGGAGAATGTTGTAACAGTTTAACCTTTAAACTTAGTAATGTTTGGAACTATGCCAAAAGCATTTGTACAATTTCTTTTCCTGTAGGTTTATGTGCTTTTGCATTTTAAAAAAATGGAAATCATCATTAGGGAAAGAGTGTCTATTTTTGTATAGCCTAGGGAAATCTTACATGTTCTACATCACTAAGAAACTCACCAAGTATAGCTGCTGTTCACAGAGCATTTACTAAGTGCAAAATCCTTATATTGTCTTAAACCCTCACAAGGACTCTGTATGGTAGGTGACATTAACCTCAAGTTAGAGATGAGCAAATTGAGGCTTATAGAGATTATCCAACTTCACACATTTAGTAAGTGGCAGTGCTGGGATCTGAACCTAGATTTTTCAGTTTTCAATGATGTCTTCTAAGCAACTAAAAGGATGAGTGTAGAGGTTTTCCTTAAGTAGGAGAGTAAGAGTCTATACTATTGGTTTTCAATCTTTTCGATTAGTGATATGCTTTACACCAGCGACCCAATATATTTGAAACAGAAGTTTCTTATTACTACATCTGATGCTCTTTGCTCTTCAATATAATCTACAAGCTATTACACTATCCGTAGTGCTCAAAGAGACAACACCTTGCTCTCTGAAAAGTGTTTTCAGAGGCTGCTATGTGGTCTGTAGTTATTTGGCCAAATGCTTGAAAAAAATTGTTCAAAAAATATCATGGCTTTTGTTTTCTCAGTTTACTGCCAGTGATAATAGACAATGCTCAGAATAATGTGTATCAAGAGAAAAATTGTCAGGAGAAGATTCACTGTAGAGCAGAGTCATATCAGCTATTTTCATAGACTGGAACAGCGTTTGACATTTGACTATTTGCAAATATATTGTATTTTTTAACACCAGGAAAGTGTTTTAGCACAGTTTCATCACATTTGTAAACAATTTTCCTGAGCTTAGCAGCGTTACAGTTTAACGTAACTTAATTGCAATATGTTGGCCTAGTGAATTATGGGTGTTATCTTATAAACTGAAAACTCCTGATCTACTTGATCCTGATCTGGTTCTCTTTCCATCACAGCAACCTTTTTTCAGCCGTTAACTAGGTGCGGCATTGTTATGCTAGACTTTATTAGTTGTATTAGAGGAAAATATTGTGCTTTTAAAATTTGTGCTTTTAAAAAGGGCATATTTTATTAGTGCAGAAAACCCTTATTCACATTCCACTATGAATAGGAACATTTTCTTGGTGGAGGGGGTCTTAAATATATGCTGATAGTTCAAGGGTTTATACATGGTTAATGTTCAGTGTCATAACATAATACTCTTTCGGCAATACTAGAAACTACTAGATATTTTTAGCTTGGCAGAGGCTGTAATAAAAATTTTTACTTATGCTTTTTCCTGAAGTTTAACAGTGGATCTGTGGTTTAGTTTGGAGGTATGTTATGTGAAAGAAATTAAGTGGAAACCAATACTTTTATGGAAGTAAAAGATCAAGAGATTTTCTAATTTGCAAAGTGCTAAACTTTGTATGTGATAATTGTAAAGTCACTCTCTTGTTTCAGAAAGTGAAGGGAGACAAACGGTTTTGGGCAGAAGCTGATATAGGGGAAAGTCTCCTGGATTCATAGAGGTTCAAGGGTAAAGTCTTAGCCCTGCCGTCATATTGGAAAAGTTGGTGAGCCTTTCCGAGTCTGAGTATCCTGTCAAATCAGGGGATCCAGTAGGTGAATTCTATACCACCTTCCAATTCTAGAATTCATTTCTTTTAGTTAGTTTACACTTTTTGTAAGGTATAAATAAATGTATGACTAAAACTTCAAAAGTTAATAGATCTTGAAGTTTTACTTAAATGTTTAATGTTGATATTGCTAGCCTATATTTTCCAAGGTGTGATAATTGGAAAGTATGAACAAATATTCTGTATTATTTGAAGAGAAAGAACTTTTAACACGTATATTTGGACTTTCATTTGTGGATTGATAAAATTATTACGCTTTCATTTCCTTAAGAATTTAAACGTTTTTATTAACATCTTTGAAAACCAATTGAAAACTCACATTAATATAAATGTTTTTAATTGTGTGTGAGTAGATTCAAAGTAATTTTTAACATTTGGGATGTTATGTTAGATACTGTATTGAAAAATAGTGGCATATGTTTGTAAAACGTATGGTTTTTCATAGTTAGGTTTAAAGTTTAGTTACTGCTGACTGTGTTCTACCTTGGTGGGTTAATGGAAAGAAGCACTAAGTTTGTAGTATATTTGTGAAGAATCAGCTGAGACTAATAGGAAGTAAAAAAAAATTTTTTACATCTACATGAGATGCCTTGGCCTGAATTTAACAAGCTACATTTCTATGTCATTTTAATTATACATTCTACAATGCAAATTTCGGCTGTCAACCAGATCATTTCATGTGTGATAGGCTAGGTAAATATAAGGTTTTGAAAGGCATAAGTCTGTGTGTGAGATATTTTTCTATACCTAAAATGCTGAGTGCTTTCTAAATGGTTAGGTAAATATTTAAAAATTCTGTGGCCTTAAAGCCCATAAATATTATTTAAAGTGTTAATTTTGTTTAATAAAGGATACGCATGTAGTATGAAGCCTTTTTAAAAAGATTTTAAAGTTTAAGTGATTATTTATTCCCCTAAGGAATCTGCAAGTCATAACCCACCATGAATTTTTTAAAGAATACTGTGGAATTTGTGAAATTTAATGAGTGAGTGTTTTATTCTAATTTCATGTTAATATTTTGTAGTGAAACATCAGCCTACGTAATATTTTTATGCTTTATTTTGTAAATATTGTATGTACCCTTGCCATCAGAGTTATCTTCCAAAAACACAGATTTGATCAAATCACTCGCTCTGTTTTAAAAATCTCTTACGGCTTTTCATTGTCCACAAAATAAAGTTCATGCCCTTGACCCTTGCTTGCAAAGTCTTAACCTGCTCTTGGCCTTGTTTTGTTGTTTTTGAAAGCCCGTTAGCAGTTATGGAACACCTCCCCACATCCATCCACCGCTCTAGCTATTTGAGGACTGCTTATTGTTACTGACGTGTAGACTTTTTTCTTTTGATTTTACCATTCACACTGTTTGAAATCTTCTTTAAGAAACATATAAGATTAAGAAGTGTTTAGACACTACAGTGATGCTCAGACTAATGTATAAGCTGAGAACAAAACTCCATCCTAGTAGAGTTGGCCGGGTTTAAAAATAAAAGTTGACAAATCGTGTCAAGCAGTGATGTGGTGATGTGTGGTAGAATATTTTCATTATACCACATGAAATAGTAACATCTCCATAGTTTGTTTTCCCACAGTGAGTGGAAGGTAAATAGGGCCAACCATAAGTAAAACTTTGACTTTAGTATAGTTTAGTGATGTTTGTTTTCATTGTCCTCTGATTTTTTAATCCTCCTCAGTGGCAGGCGCTTCTCTGATTCTTTCCTTCTTCCCTTTCAGTTACCAAGTCAGCCTGTTTCCCTAGTGCATTCTCCTGCCTTCTTATACCCCACCCAAAGCAGGAAGAATCTATACTTGCTGAAAAAGTTTATTTCAACATAAATATGTTTGTATAGATATAGAAGAAATAGAAGAGATTTGGAGTTTATCCAATTGAAATCTGCTCGTTTTATAGAAAGGAAAAAAATTCAACTCCAGAGAGAGAAGAATATTGTCTCTAGGTTATGCCACGAGGTTTTGGGATACAGGGACTAGAACCTAGGTCTTGACTCCTAGTTCAGCTGTACTTTCCATTAAGAGCATATGCACCTGCAGTCATAGTTTTCCAAGGCTGTTCTTAATTTGCCAGATATCTCTAATTATGTGATAAACAATGCCCCTGAGTAAAAGCGGTTGAGGGTGGTGGTGGAAGAGAGGGGAGTGAGAGGTAGGAGGTACTCTTGAAATCACATAGTTCATGATGACCTTGAAGATAAACTTGGTACCTGATATCATTATTTCAGGGTGACTTGTCAGGATGCAGCTGGTCTGAAACTCAGGTGCCTTAAGAGGCCAGCCACATAGCCTATTTATGTTATACATTGGGGAAGGAGGGGGGGTAAGGAAGAATGGAAGTGAACTGTTGCCTACTTTGCCTAAGGGCTTTCAGTTTAAATAAAACAAACTGAACAACCGTGTTAGCCAAGCAAAACTTTAGAAGAGCTGGGTTCTGTCCGTGGGTAGTTCCTGACAGTTTATAACTGTATATAATTGTGTATAAACAATTATAGTTTATAATAATTATATTGTTTAATTATATATTTAAATACATAATATTTTTATTATATTTTATTATTAAGTTTATTATAATTATAATAGTTTATAATTGTTCACCTTATTATTTACAAACTGATTCAGGTTTATTTAAGAGATTGTTAGAAACCTGTTCTTAGAACTTGGGGAAGAGGAGGGTGTTTCCCACTTTTTCTTTTACAACCTAGAACTTTTTCTCCAGTATTGATTGACCTGGAAGGTTATCTTATCTTTATAGATTATTCCCTCCTCCATCAGATAGAGTACATTGTTTGACTGCTTCCTTACATTTCGTACAACTTGCTTTCAGTATATTTTAAATTTATTTAGTTGGCATTTAAATTTGTTAATGAGAAATGCCATACATAAGACTGTACATATGTATATTTTTATATGGTTTAAGGAAGAAAATAAAACAAAAAAAGAAAAATGTCAAGTACTTACCACTCATTTCCTTTGTATAACCTCTTTTGCATCCCCTTCTCTCTGCCCCAGAGACAACACATGTATCTTGATTTTTTTTTTTTGCTGTTCATTCCCTTGCTTATCGTTATAACTCCCCTGAACATATTACTAAGTAATCTAAATAATATGTTGTCAGTATTGTCTGCTTTTGAACTTTAAGTAAATAGAACCATGCTGTATGAATTCTTCTGTAACTTTTCTTTTTTCTTGACATTTGAGATTCATTCATGTTGATGTGGATAGATGTGGTTCACTTTTTTCAATGCTGTATAGTGTTTCATTGTATGAACATAATAAAATTTATCCATTCCACTGTTCATGGACCTGTGGGTGGTTTTCAGTTGTTTGCTATTAAGCACAATGCTGCTATGAAATTTTTTGTAAATGTCTCCTAGGGGCATGCACACATCTAGAAGTAGAATTGCTGAGCTGCAAGGTATGCTCATATTCAACTTTACTATGTATGATAGGCAGAATAATGGTACCGTAAAGATGTCCATGTTCTAATTCCTGGAATTTGTGGGTATGTTACTCTGCCTGGCAAAAGAGACTTTGCAGGTGGGATTAAGTTAAGGACCTTGAGATGGGGAGATTATCCAGGTATCTAGGATTATCTAAGTAGACCCAGTGTCACAGGGTCTTTAAAAAGTGGAAGAGGGAGACAGAAGAGATCAGAGAAGGAGAAGTGACAATAGAAGTAGGATTAGAGTAATATAATGTGAGAAAGACTCACTCAGTCCACCTTTGGCTTTCACAGTGGGAGAAGGCCAGGAGCCAATGAAAGCAGGCAGCCTCTAGAAGCTGGAAAAGACAAGGAAATGCATTTTTCCTTATAGTCCTCGAAAGTAACAAAGCCCTTCCAATACCTTGATTTTAGCTCAGTGAGACCTTTGTCAGACTTTGGACCCACAGAACTGTAAGTTGTTAAATGTGTGTTGTTTTATGTGACTGAGTTTGTAGTAATTTGTTACAGGAATGTATTAGTTTGCATTAACTGCTATAACAGTTGACATGGGTTGCTGTGACAAAGTACTACAAATTGGGTGGCTTAAACAGCAGAAATTTATTGTCTCACAGTTCTGGAGTCTGCAAGTCCGGATCAGACTGTCCCCAGGGTTGGTTCCTTCTGAGGACTCTGAGGGGGAATCTGTTCATGCCTGTCTCCTAGCTTCTGGTGGTTCACTGGCAACCTTTGGCATTTTTTGGCTTTTAGATGTGTCACCCCATCTCTGCCTTCATCTTCACATGGCACTCTCTCCATGTCTCTTCATATAGTCTTCTCTCTGTGCCTGTCTCTATGTCTCAATTTACCCTTTTTATAAATACCCCAGTCATATTGGACTAGTGCCCACCCTAATCACCTCATTTTAATCTAATTACCTCTGTAAAGACCTAATTTCCAAATGAAGTCACATTCTAAGGTGTTGAGGGTTAGGACTTCAATATATCTTTTTTTGAGGGACACACTTTAACCCATACAAGTAGCAGTAGAAGACTGAGACACTCTGGGAAGTTGAGTTGTTTTCCAGAATGGTTGCACAATGTATATTCTGCTAGCAGTGAATAAGAATGCCCTTGAACCAATGATTCCTATTTAATAACTTTAATTTTTGTTAGTCCAGTGAGTGTGAAATGTATTTCTTTGTGATTTTAATTTGCATTTTTCTAATTACTAATAAGGCTGAATATTGTTTATGGATTGCATTTCTTATTCAGGGATTACCTGTTCATGTCTTTTGCCCTTTTAAAAATTCAGTAGTTTGGGGACTTCCCTGGCGGTCCAGTGGTTAATACTTCCAATGCAGGGGGTGCAGGCTCCATCCCTGGTCGGGGAACTAAGATCCCACGTAACTCATGGCCAAAAAACCAAAGACATAAAACAGAAGCAATATTGTAACAAATTCAGTAAAGACTTTAAAAATGGTCCACATCAAAAAAAAAATTAAAAATTCAGTGGTTTGTTTTTTCTTGATTCATGAGTTCTTTATATATTTTGGACATTAATCCTTTATTGGTTATTTGGGTTGCAAATATCTTCTTCCAGTTTTAGTGGTGTCTTTTGATAACTGAGATTCTTAATTTTAATATTATCAAATTTACCAATCTTTTCCTTTAATGGTGTGAGACTTCCCGTGTCTTGTTTATAAAACTCTTCTCTATTGGAAGTCATAAAATAAACTCTTATATTATCTTTTCAGAGTTTTAAAGTTTTGCCTTTCAAATGGTTTTTATCCACCTAGAATTGATTTCCATGTATAATGTGATACAGAGATCGAATCTCATTTTTTACCCGTATGTATATCCGGTTATGTCAGCACAATTCACTGAAAAGTTTATTCTCCGTTTATCAGCAATGCTGCCTCTGTCAAATGTGAAATTTCAGGGTGTGTGTGAGTCTGTATCTGGCTTCTCTGTCATGGTTCACTGATAAGTTTATGTGCCCTGTATTAATGCTACACCATTGTAATTATAATAGCTTTATAATGAGACAATATATAGTAAGTCTCGTCATCTTACAGTTTTTCTTCAAGAGTTTGTCAGTTATTTTTGGACTTTTGCTCTTCAATATAAATTTTAGAATAAGTTTGTCAAGTTCTACAGAAATTCATATTGGGATTTTGATTGCCATTGCATTAAATCTTTTGAACATTTAGAGGAGAATTTGATTTTGATTGAAAATTTTAAGTTGCATTTTTCTACAAATTTATTTAGTATAACTTTTCAAATTTATTTTCTTTGTAATATCTTTTTATTATCTGTAATATCTTTTTTATTATCTATTTATTTAATTTGTTCAGCATCTGCATTTTTGTCTTCTTTTTCATTCCTACCATCATTTGTATCATTTTTCTTTGTTTCTTAATCAACCTGGCTAGAAGTTTGTTTTTTTGTTTTTTGGGTTTTTCTGGTCACGCCATGTGGCATTCGGGATCTTAGTTCCCTGATCAGGGATGGAACCAGCGCCCCCTGCATTGGAAACGTGGAGTCTTAACCACTGGACCACCAGGGAAGTCCCAGTTTATTTGTTTTTTAATCTCTTCAAAAAACCAGCTTTTTGGATTGGTACTTGTTTTCTTTTTTTTATATGTTAATTTTTATTGGAGTATAGTTGAATTACAATGTTGTGTTAGTTTCTGCTGTACAGCAAAGTGAATCAGTTATACATATACATATGTCCACTCTTTTTTAGATTCTCTTCCTATATAGGTCATTGCAGAGTGTTGAGTAGAGTTCCCTGTGCTATACAGTAGGTTCTTATCAGTTATCTATTTTATATATAGTAGTGTGTATATACCAATCCCAATTTTCCAATTTATCTGCGCTTCCCCCTTGGTAACCATAACTTGGTACTTGTTTCCTATTTTATTTATATCAGCTCTTTTATTATTTCTTTTTTTCTTTTATTTTCTTGTTCCCTTTTTTTCTCTCTTTTTGGCCATGTTGCACGGCTTGTGGGAATCTTAGTTCTTAGTTCCCTGACCAAGGATTGAACCCTGGCCCTCGGCAATGAGAGCCCAGAGTCCTAACTACTGGACAGTCAGGGAGTTCCCTCTTGTTCCTTTTCTTAACTTTGTAATTGAGATGCTAAGCCCATTAACTTTGAGCTTTTCCAGCATATGCGTTTAAGATTATACATTTCTCTCTGAATGTTGCTTTAGTTGAATGTCACAAGTTTGGATGTATAGTATGGTTATTGTGCAGTCTGAAGAATTTTCTAATTTTCATTTTGATTTCCCTTTTGATTGACAGTTGTTTAGAAAAAAAAATTCTAATCATATGCAGGTTTTCCAGTTATTGTTGTTGATTTCTGACTTAAGTGCCTTTGGGCAAAGAATGTGGCCTAACATATGATCAGTTTTCATAAGTGTTCTGTTTGCTTGAAGAAACACATCAGTTTGTTAGCTGTCTGGTAGATAAAAGGTGTAAAATGTCCTTTTCATACCTTCTGCGTCCTTGTTGACTTTTTATCTTATTGACCCGTCAGTAACTGGACAGAGTATTAAAAAATCTCACTTTCCTGGTGTTTTCTTCACCCCCCCCCCACCCACAGTTTGTGGATAAGTGTATGGAGAATAGAACTTTACAAATTGGATGGAATTACTTATCAGAGGGACAGAAAAAGAATGCATGAGAGAGAGCACATGTCATATGTTTAAAGAGTCAGTGTAAGAAAGTAATGAAAATTTGATCAACATTAATATATATTTACAAATTGCCTTTTATATGTGCCTGCCCCTAGAGAGATACTAAGACGACAGTCACAGGATCTGTATTGCAAGGAGATCACACTCTAATTGAGATTAAAAAAATGTAAATAAATAATTACAATTCAGTGTGGTAAGTGATATAGCAGAGGTATATATAAGGTACATGGGAGCTTTAGAGAAGGAACAGCTAACTCTCTCCAGGAGTAGAGTCAGAAAGCCTTCAGAAAGTATATAACAATTGAGCTTTAATCTTCAAAAAAAGTTTCTTATTGATATAAAATGTATAAAAAATGAATTTAAAAATTTTACTTCTGTGACCTTAGAAAGAATTTTTCAAAGTTATTCCAACATAATCTCCACCTTACTGTAAATATGTTTGGAATAAGAATACTTCTTATCAACTGAGAGACTATAAAGTCACAGAAAATATACTGAGTCCAATCAGGCAAACTGTTTACCTTCAGTCCCCAGTCAATACTAACAACCAAAAATGATGCTTAAATTTTCTATCAGAAATGTCAGTATCAGTGGTAAAAATAATATAAGCAATAAAGAAATGTAACCCAGGATTAGAAAAAAGGGATTATTATAAGATATATGTACCAAGTGCTCACTATGTGCTAGTCTCAACAACTCTGTGAAATAAGTATTGAAATCCTGTTGTGCAGCTGGAAACTAAGGTAGAAAGGTGAATTGACTAGCCCCACATCACTCAGCTAGCACACAGAAAATACCATAATATGCTAAATGCCATTTTCAGTGTATAACAAGCCCCTAAGAACTCTCCCAATTGAAACAACTAAACTACAGGTTTAAGCATTTTAGAATGTATCTTTTGAAAGGAATCACTGAGTAAGAAAAATTTCAGATCCCCAAAAAAAGAAGTGAAAGCAGTGTGGGGGAGAAAAAAAATGTTCCCTTCTTCCCTTCTAGGGTCTTTGTTTGGGCTATTAATTAAATTGATTTAAGACAAATTAACAGGGGAAAAACAAATTTAATTTTGTATATGGGAGCCCCATAAAAAAGTGAGACTCCAAGAAGTAACCAAAGCAGGAATCTTTTATAACTTTAAGACAAAGAAATAATAAATTTGTGAAGAGTTGACGAGACAAAGGAGTCTGGGCTTGGGGTAGTGAATTGGCGAAGAAGTAACAAGGTTTGTTAGAGCCAAGTATTCTTGGCCCTAAATTCCCTATCTCTGGTGATAAGGATGGCTTCCACCCTCCTGGTACTGGGATGGGTACCTTTCACATGGGAGATTTATCTCCTGCTTTTGGGGAGGGGGGGAACAAAGGAGGGTCAGAGTGTTCTTCACCACTGTTTCTCAAGTAAACTTTAATTCAAAATAAGCTATATGTCAAGTGACATATTTTGGGGTAGCACATTCTGCTCCCTTTCAGTAGGAATCCCAAGAGGTAAGCAGACATTAAAACCAGCTTTCATTTGAAGGTTTCTGACCATCCTTAGAGACCATGAACATTTGCTTCTGTTAGATATGGCTAGACTCAAGAGATAAAACCTAGGGTCTGTCCAGAGTCAGAAATCTAACAGAAAAACTACATAAAGCAGAGACCCCAAAGTGCTACTCTTCCAGTGTAAGGGTAAGTGAGAAATAAATATGACCAAGGAGATGGGATGCGGGTCTTGTATAACCACAAGAGGGCCCTCATAGGGTTTTTGTTTGTTTGTTTGTTTGTTTGTTTTAAATTGTAGTAAAATATAAATAATATAAAATTGACCATTTTGGCCATTTTTAACTGTACAGTTTAGTGGCATTAAGTACATTCATATTGTTGTGCAACCATCACCACCATCTAACTCTAGAACTTTTTTTTTATCTTCCCAAACTAAAACTCCATACCCATTAAACAGTAACTCTCTCCATTCCCCCTCCTCCCAGCACCTGGTAACTGCCATTCTACATTCTGTTTCTATGAATTTGACTACTTTAGATACTTCATACAAGTGGAATCATTTGTATTTATCTTTTGTGACTGACTTGTTTCACTTAGCAGAATCATCTTTGGAATTCTAATAGGAATTACATTGAATCCATAGATTGCCTTGAGTGGTATTTACATCTTAGCAATAGTAAGTCTTACAATTCATTAACATGGCAGGTCTTTCTATTTATTTGTGTTTTAATTTCTTTCAACAGTGTTTTGTAGTTTTCAGTGTACACGTCTTTCACCTCTTTGGTTAAGTTTATTCCTAAGTATTCTTTTTGATGCTACTGTAAATGGGATTGTTTCTTAGTTTTGTTTTTTAATATTTCATTGTTAGTGTTTGAAAATGCAACTGATTTATATGTGTTGTTTTTGTATCCTGCAGCTTACCTGAATTTGTCTATTCTAATATTTTTTTCGTGTGGAATCTTTAGGTCCTCATTTTTTTAAAAATAAAACTTAATTTTTTAGAGCAGTTTAAAGTTCATAGCAAAATCGAAAGGAAGGTACAGATTCTCCATATACACTTTGCCCCCAACATGGCCATAGCCTCTTCCATTATCAGCATCACCCGCCCCCCGCCCCCGACTGTTACATTTGTTAAGACTGATGAACCTACGTCATAATCACCCAAAGTCCATAGTTTACGTTATGTTTCACTCTTGATCTTGCGCATTTTATGGGTTTAGATAAATGTATAATGACGTGTATCCATCATTATGGAAAATAAATACAAAGTATTCACTGCCCTAAAAATCCTTTGTGCTCTGCATATTCATCCCTTACCTCATCCCCACCCTTGGCAACCACTGATCTTTTTACTTTCTCCATACTTTTGCCTTTTCCAGAATGTCATATAATTGGAATCATAGAGTACTCATTTAGTTTTTTATCTAGATTAATGCTACATATGTGGACTTAGAAACCTCAAGTGAAAATGTAAAGTGGTCCCAGGTGACTGATAGAGGTAAATTCAGATTCTCTAAGGCATCAAATGATTCCCACAGATAAAATTCCAAGGATATTGAGCAGTGCATAGTCAAAAATCCACAGAACTTGCGCAGAAACAAGGCACTATGAATGAGAAGCTGCAGAAAAACGTACACAGCAAAAAAACCCCACAAAGACTTCAGAGCTTAGAGCTATTATTTATCAGATATAAAAAAATGTTTAATATGCTTAAAAAAACAAAATAGAAGCTTGGGAAAATGGTTGGGGAATAGAGAATTAAAAGAATAATCATGCAGATTTGAAAAATAGAACTTCTAAAGATGAAAAAATAGCCACAGATTTAAAACCTGATGCACATATTAAATAGCAGTTGAGAGACAGAATCTGTGAACCAGAATGTAGATCCAAAGAAACTGTCCGTAATGTTTTGCAGAGAGAAAAAGATGGAAGTTAAGAAAGAGGGATCGAAAAAGTTGGAGAATAAAGAAAAAAGTTTAACATGAATTTAACTGAAGTTCCAAAAGGAAATAATAAAAGGGAAAACAGGCAATATTTGAGGAGATAATGGTTGTAAAATAGAACTTTACAGAACTGATGAAAAATACCAACTGATATCCAGAAAGCCCACTGAATCCCAAGCAGATTAAAGAAAAAGAAATCCACCCTTAGATTCCATCATTGCAAAATTCAGAACACACACACACACACACACACACACACACACACACAGACACACACACACGAGAAGTTCTAAAAGAAGCCAGAGAGAAAAAAGAAGTTACCTACCAAAAAAATGAACGGCAGTTACACTGAAAGGTGACTTAGGAAGAATGGAAGCCAGAAAACAGTTGACTGTCATTTGTCATGTGCTGAGGGAAAATAACTGTCAAAGTAGAAACCAATGTCCAGCAAAACTTTCTAGAAAGAGAACATATTAAGACCATTTCAGACCAGCAAAAACGGAGAGTTTTTTTACCAGCAAAAGTATGCATACTTTAGGCAGAAGGAAGAACTTAAATCAAGAAGGAATGATAGTAAATATATAGGTAAAATTAAGTAGCCTACATGTTCTGAAACATTACTAGCAGTGCCTAATTTGTGAGGGGAGAACAAGCTAGAACTAAAACTAGAAAAAAATAGCGTTTACCTTGGAAGGAAAAATTAGAATAGTGAGATGATGTGAGAATCTTCTGTCTATAGTGAGAATACTAGGAGTGGAGAGACAGAGAGGTATAAATATTTTCATATGAAGAGAGGTTTGAAGATATTTCAGGTCTGGGTGTCTGAAAGGTTAGTGGTATTGTTAGCCAACATAGGCAGTATGGGGAAAGGACCTGGTTTGGGAGAAATGACAAAGAGCTTGGTTTTATTGATTAATGCATGTTTTCTCATGTGTATACTTGCTATCTCTAAATGGGATGTAACCTCCCTGGCAACAATGATCAAACATTTCTATTTTGTATTTCTCATAGTATATTTTGGAGTTGACAATGGTTATCTAATATTGTATTTACTCTTGATAGTTCCATGCTGACCTTGAGAAAAGGAAAGAACTCTAGGTGGAGATGGGTCTCAATTCCCTACTGTCTTTGGTATTCTCGTTAACAGTAAGCTGTGTTGCACAATGATGAAGCCAGACTGCTTCAGAGTTTCAATGGCATCTCCGCCACTTACAGGATATTAGGCAAGTTGTTTAACTTCTCTGTACCTCAGCTTCCCCAGGTGTAAACTGGGGGTAAAATAGCATCTGTCTCACTGATGTGAGGATTAAATGAGTGAATAACCTGTAAAGTTCTTGAAACAGTGTCTGGCACCTGGTAAGGTTGCCATGCAATATTGATGCTGTTATTATAGTTAAAATTTTCATTCTTGAATTGCTTGGTACTTCATGCCAAATTACTCTAAAATTAATGGTGGGCTTCCCTGGTGGCACAGTGGTTAAGAATCCTGCTGCCAATGCAGGGGACATGGGTTTGAGCCCTGGTCCAGGAAGATCCTACATGCTGCGGAGCAACTAAGCCCATGTGCCACAACTACTGAGCCTGTGCTCTAGAGCCCATGAGCCACAACTACTGAAGCCCGCGCGCCTAGAGCCCGTGCACCAAAACAAAGAGAAGCCCGCGCACTGCAACTAAGAGTAAGTAGCCCCCACTCGCTGCAACTAGAGAAAGACCGCAAGCAGCAGTGAAGACCCAACGCAGCCAAAATTAAATAAACAAATTTATCAAAAAACCCCACAACAACCCTTTAAAAAAAAAATCAATGGTAAGGTTAATTGAAATTTAGATCTTTCAAGCAATCCCTTTTTATTGTCCTGAAACTCCTTTTGCAACCTGTATTGAGTAAAAAGCCTGTGCATAAGGGATAATATGGGGAAAATTCTTCCAGCGGATTGTTCAGTATTAGGACAACAAAGAAAAGATGCAAGTGATAAGTTTAAAAGAGATTAAGGGGACTTCCCTGGTGGTCCAGTGGTTAAGACTTTGCCTTCCAATGCAGGGGTGCTGGTTCGATTCCTGGTCGGGGAGCTAAGATCCCACATGCCTCGTGGCCAAAAAAAAAAAAAAAACCCCAAACATAAAAAACAGAAACAATATTGTAACAAATTCAATAAAGACTTTAAAAATGGTCCACATCAAAAAAAAAACCTGTTGTATAAAAAAGTAAATAAAATTAAAGTTAAAAAAAAGAATAAAGGAAAAGCAACAGAAATGATTAAAAAAAGCAACTTCAAACGTGATTAAAAGGGGTAATTGGGGCTTCTTATCTTTTGAAGTTTCAGAGTTAAAGGTTAAGAACCTTTGGTCCAGCAGACGAAGAATTTGTCAACTACTGCAACCATAACTTTCTGTCCCTTAAACTTTTGTTCCAGTTTGTCACTTTGGGGTTGGAGGTACACTGGAACTTCAAACAAATGCTCTCACTCATAATTCTTGCTTCATAGTTCACTGTCTGCTAAGCATGTTGACAGTTATGCAGCCCCACCCCAGGGCTGATAAGAGGGAAACAAGGGATGAGGGAACAGAAGGAAGAGAAACGGTGTCTAAAAAAGTGACTCCTCCAACCCTCCAGCCATTATGAGGCACCGAGCTTTACTGCTTCTTCAATTTAACGCTTCGTTCCACCTTTTAGATAAAGTGCCCTGAAGATCTTTCACTACGTAAAAGGTAATGGTTTAAAGCAGACAAAAATAATTATGGGTGTGAATTTTTACAAATATATGGGGACATATTTTTCCTTAGGGGGAAAATACCTACGTATACATTAGTAAACACCAATATTTATTATTTTATAGTTTGCTTTTGTTGTAAATTAAGTACTGTGTAGAATTAACTTTACTATCTGAAAATTCATTCCTTCAGCAAACTTTGCTAAGGCTAACGTTCTGCTAGGAATTGTGAGGGCTATGAAGAAGAATCATGTATGGATATTATACCTAGGTGTTTAGTATAAGATAAAAGTGAAGATTTTATTTTAAATGAGAAAGCATTATTGTAATTTTGTAGTGTCTGAGGGGCTCAATAAAACCCACATTCCTTCCCCAAATTCTGAACAAACTGAGAAAAGAGTGACAGATGAGAGATCAGAATACCACCTTTATTCCTGATAAAACTCATGTTGCAGGACATGGCTTATATATGCAGACAGTTTTGCTTTCTAATCATGAAGCCCAGAGTTAAATAGACATACGTGGTCATAGAAAGGACAGGGCCAGGAACATCCTCCTTACTTGCTAGGAGGGCCCATCCATGGAGGAGCACTGGAGAACTTCTAGCTAGTAGGTAGGCTCCCTAGAGCAAAAAGCAACAGGTAGAGTTATGCTTATGTAATTCTTTAGGCTAAACTTACCAATCATGTTAAGTTACTATTCCCCTTCTAAGAGAATAGTGAGGGGATAGAGAGAGTCCAGAAATTTAGGGAGAATTCCAACTCGTGGAAACTGTAGGATTGAGGAAAAGGCATTGCCTTTTAACATGAAAATAGGAAAAGCTATTTGTAATCCTAACAACTTTAATGCAACAGGTATTTTAAATTTTGTGTGGCCTGGTTTTTGCTACTGTAGATTTTTGCATAGTTGCATAGAACGTACTTAATTTTAAAACTGAGTCTAGGTTCTACCTTTTTTCATTTTTTCCCTCTCGACAAAATTGAGTCACTGCCTTCTGTGTGCATCTACTCTTAACATTCAATATATTTGTGTTTATTTTGTGTTCTTTAAATGCAGGGATAGTTTCCCATTCGTTTATGTATCCCCCGTGCTTGACATATAGCAAATAGTTTATTGAATTGAATTATTGCATTAAGTACTGTGCTTTTTACCACTTAACATGGCATTTTTTTCTAGTTGCTACATACTACTCATAATTCCATCATTAAAAATAACGTGAGTGGGATACCTAAAGAATACGTTCTTGGAATCACAGAACCCAGAAGCAATCTCCTCTAACAGGAGAAGATTGCTTTAAGTGAATGACAGTTTGTAGGTGAAGTTTTAGAAGACTATTCAAAGCTGGGAGAATGGAGACTAATGTAGGACCCTATGGGTTGGAATTCCCTCTTTTGCAAAAAGAGGTGGCATACAGTGATTATTTGAGGTGACATTGTAGTGGTTCAGTAGTGCTGAAAACAACTTTGATGTTACTTTTTCAGATATGCCTTACAAAAAAATGCTTAAGATTTGGTTAAAAATTCCTAGGTGTTTGAATGGTTCTCAGTTAACCAGTGTTGATAGAGTGAACACTTTCAGTGTTTAGAAGCACTTTAAAAAATTTTCTAGGGAGAACTTCACCTTCTTAATACAAATCTGCTAATTTTTATAGTTTACCAAGGAGGAAGATGGTAGTAAATTATTAGTCATAATTGTTTAGCAAACTCCAGAAATGTGATTATTTTAAACTAAGTACATTTATGTCCGGTAACCAAGGTTTATCTTGTTACAAGTAGTTTAGTTTAAATGCATTTTTGCCATGACTGTTTCTCATATGTTTAACTCTGTTTCTGCTTCCTGACAGATCTTGATGAAAATAGTTCATTATTTCCCTGATAAGTAAGGGTTGTCATTTTAAACACTGTTTCTCTTACTGTGCCGTGATACAATGATGCCCTAAGTGCCTTATAAAGCCTTGCCGTATACTAAGTGATCTCAGACATTTTGTATCTTGAATTTTTACCTGCTCATTAATAGTTATTTTGCTTGCTTCTCATTGTTAGCTGTTATTTCTTAGTTATCAGTCTTTAACAGACATCTTCCCCACCTTCCCAGTTTGTTACTGATTATCAACAGTAGGTCAGGAAACTAGTTAACCAAGCTAATTGGAATTGGCCTTAAAAGTAAGGATGGAGGGGCTTCCCTGGGGGCGCAGTGGTTGAGAGTCCGCCCGCCGATGCAGGGGACACGGGTTCGTGCCCCGGTCCGGGAAGATCCCACATGCCGCGGAGCGGCTGGGTCCGTGAGCCATGGCCGCTGAGCCTGCGCGTCCGGAGCCTGTGCTCCGCAACGGGAGAGACCACAATGGTGAGAGGCCCGCATACTGCAAAAAAAAAAAAAAGTAATGATGGAAAGAAAGTCTTTCTCATGGATAAAGTGTATGGACTTTGTAACATCTATTTTGACTATGCAGAGACCTCTTTTGCTTGTTTTGATAAAGAATCTCTGGATAAATGAGGTGTTAGCCATATTGATTCAACACGAGCAGCCAAATATAGATTTGTTTTTCCTTTTCATTTCTAGTGAGATATACTGTACATGCCATAAAGTGAACAAACGTTAGGTATACAGCTGAACAAAATTTTACATGTGTATATACCCATATAATTACCACTCATCAAAATAAGGAACATTTTCAGCACCCTAGTTACCTTCCTCATGTTCTCTCCCAGTTAATAGCTACATCCAGAAATGTCCACAATTCTGACCTTTATCCTAATAGATTAGTTTTGTATGTTTTTGAATCTTTATAGAAACTGAAATTTGAGTTTTAGATCATTTTCTTATGTCATGAAGTATCGTTCTTTTGATTTTTTAATGTTATTTTTTCCCATTCTTGAAACATTCTTTCAGTGCCTACTATGGGCAAGAAATTAATGAGTTGGGAGATTCAAAGATGAATAAAACATACCTTGTCATCAAGAAACTTGGAGTCTAGTACAAGAAAAAAAATAAAGTGTCATAAAGGAGGTATAAACAAAATACAGAGAAGGCATAGGGAAAGGGAAGTGGTGTGTCAGTGAGGTCCTTGGCAGAAAATAGATGATACAGTCAAATGGGTAAACTTGCAAGAACTTAATGTAGGGGGTGAATTATAAAAGTGTGGGTAGAGTTAAGGGAAACTGACACGGAATAGTGAAGTATCTGGTGAGCAACAATAGGTAGCCATCACAGCCCTCAGACAAGTAAGGGAAGAGTTAGGAGGTTATTGTCAAAACTCAGAGGGCAGCTGTATAGAGGTCCATTTGAACAGAAGCTTTGGCTTCTGGTAGAGTGAGATTACTAACTAGAGGTGACATTACTCTAGGCTCACTCTCTTCCTGTCTCCATTGGCTGAATTCACCCAAAAGACGGCAAAGGAGACTGTTATTACAGTCTATTCAGGATAGCCTTCTGGGAACACAGAGCAGAGTGGAGAAAAGTGGAGAATGGCTCTGGAGGGGCAAATGAAATATACCCAGCACAACTGGCTTTCTAAAAACACAGTAGAGGACTTCCCTGGTGGTCCAGTGGTTAACTCTGAGCTTCTACTGCTGGGGGTGCGGGTTCGATCCCTGGTCAGGGAACTAAGATCCCACATGCGCGACATGGCCATAAGTAAATAAATAAAAATTAAAAACACAGTAGGTCCGTTCTCTGCAGAAGTGGAAGGATAGCTCCTTAGAAAGAGAAAATCATGTAAACAGAGGTGGAGGAGTAGTGAAATAAAAAGTGTGCTCAGAAAATGGAAAGTATTTCAGTTTGGAGTGTGTGCTGGACAAAGAGGAATAGTAAATGGATAGTATTTGCAGAGATATGTTAATTTTACACTGCTTTTCCTCTTGTTTATTATTAAATCTTGCATTATATCATGGCTCTTATAAGTGCATGAGAATCAGTGTTGCCTTCATCATTAGTTTGAAGATATTGGGTCACGTTTTGAGTTTTAGCGTTGCTGTCTGAGTGTTTTGCACATGGTAACAGAGTACAAATAGTAGAAAGAACAGGAGTCATTTAGAGAGCGAGGCTTACAGTTAAGACTGTAGGCTCTGGAGTTGGACTGTCTGTGTTTGTATTCTGGCCTCAGAATTCACTTTCCAGCTTGATGACCTAGGCAAATTACCTAATCCAGGCCTCAGTTTTCTCATTAGTAAAATAGGCATAGTCATAATAACTTTACCATAGAGTTGTTGTGAGGATTAAACGAGTGGTTCCTATGAAGTACTTAGCCCAGAGCCCAGCAGGCACTGTCAAGAAATGTTACCTAATTTTTAAATTATATTTAGGAGGATGTAGTTGTCTTCAAATATTTGAAAGCCTGCCTTATGAAATAGGGATTAAACTTCCTGTTTTCATGAGAACTTCTGGGGACAGAACTGAGATTAATATGTATAAATAACAAATAGGCAGCTTTTTGACTAATATGAGAAAATCTTTTGGTCATTTAAAGTTGTTTGGGTCAGAATTGATTAGCTCGTGACATAATGATTTGCGTGCCAGGGGAAGTGTTCAAGAAAAGACTGGGGATGTTTGAAAGTGTATTCATGCATCATGAAAACACAACAAAACTAAATAATATCTTCAGGATACCTCCCAACTGTAACTTTATTCTCCAGAGTCTGTGAAAATTGAAGCGCTGGATAAACCACGTTGATTTCCTTTTCTCCTTCTCTATTTATTCCTCTTGAGAAGGTCAATCCCTCCTGCCCCCCCTCCCCCGGCCCTCACCACCTTAATCCAGCTTAAATGTCATCTTTATTTAACTATATTTATTGAGCATATACACGTGTGCCAGGTTTTGTTCTAGATACCGTGATTAGTACTGTGAACAAGACACATAAGGGTTTTGCTCTAATGGAGCCTTAACAAAATTCTAGCACAGGTAAATAGAAAATAAAAACACGGTAAAATAACTTCATGTAGTTCTAAGTACTGTGATGCATGAAGAAAGTAAAACAGAATAATGGGTCAGGGTGGTGGAGGTGGAGCTTTAGGTAAGATGGTCAGGAAAAGCCTCTCTGAAGAGACGTTTTAACTGACACATGAATGTTGAGAAGGAGCTGGTCATGCAGGCTCTGGGAGAAGAACATTCCAGACAGAAGGACTAGCAAAGGCAAGGTCCCTGTGGTGGGAAAGACCCTGGCATTCTTGGGGGTTAGAAAGAAATACGGGTGGGCGGAGAGTGGTAGGTGAGGTAAGAAGCGTGTGGATCACATAGGGCCTTGTAGACCATGTTGACACTTGCACTTCTTTCTAACCGCATTCTAATGGGAAGCAGTGAGACAATTTCATGACATCATTTAATGCTTCAAAAATATTATTCTGGCTTTTTTATGGGCCATTGGTGGGGAGTATCTAGAGTGGAAGCAGAAAGATAGGTGGCTGTTGCAGTTGTCTGAATGAGAGGGGACTGGCTTGGACTATCTCAGCGAACTTTCTTCGCCACCACCCCCTCCCCGCCCCACTTTGATCACCTGGATAGAATGTCCTTTTTAATATTTATAATGTTTTACATACACTACTGTTAAAGTACCTTTAGTTACCTATGTGATTGCCTTCCTATTGAGAAGCTGAGTTCCTTAAGCATAGGGGCAATGTCTTATCCCTCTTCTGCATTCCTTATCCTTAGTGCTGCAGATAGCACTGTTATTAACATAGCACTTAATAAACGTCTATTAAGTGAATTCATATATACTGTTTATTAGGTTAAAGAAGTTCCTTTCTATTCTTAGTTTGCTGAAAGTTGAATGTCATCAAATTTTTGCATCAAATGATATGGTCGTATAGTATGTCTTTTTTTCTTTATACTATTAATATGATGGATTACATTGCTTGTTTTTTGAATATTGAACCAGCTTTTGCATCGCAGGGGTAAGTACCACTTGGCTGTG
Organism: Grampus griseus; assembly: GCF_964374135.1. Classification (NCBI taxonomy): domain Eukaryota; kingdom Metazoa; phylum Chordata; class Mammalia; order Artiodactyla; family Delphinidae; genus Grampus; species Grampus griseus. The sequence goes on from NC_139002.1 coordinate 69,575,878, forward strand.
GTGTATTATTATTCTTGTGTATTGCTGGATTTGATTTGTTAATATGTTGTTGAGGATTTTTGTATCTATGTTCATGAGGGATGTAAGTCTGTAGTTTTTTTGGTACTGTTTTTGTCTAGTTTTGGTATCAGGGTAATGATGCTCCCACTATGAGTTGGGAAGTATTCCCTTTTCTGTTTTCAGAAGAGAGTATATAGAATTAGTTTTATTTATTCTTTAAATGTTTGGTAGAATTTCCGAATGATATCATTGGGGACTAGAAATTCTCTTTGGAAAGTTTTGAACTATGTATTCAATTCATTAATTTTCTCTATTGCTTTTCTGGTTTTTTCATTGATGTCTGATCTTATCATTGTTACCTTTTTTCTGCTTGCTTATAGGGTTATTTTGTTCTCATTATAGTTTAAGGTGGAAGCTTAGATTATTGATTTTAGATTTCTTTTCTAATATAAGCATTTAGTGTTTTAGCTTTCCCTCTAAGCACTATTCTATCTGTATGTCATAAATTTTGATATGTTGTATTTTAATTTTTATTTGGTTCATACTATTTTCCAATTTCCCTTTAAACTTCCTCTTTGAATTACAGCTTATTTAGAAGTTGTTTAATTTCTAAGTGTTTGGAGTATTTCTTTTATCCTTTTGTTATTGATTTCTAGTCTAATTTCTAATTTTATTATGGTCAGAAAGCTTACTTTATATGATTTCAGTTCTGTAAATATATTTGGTGCATGTGCATGATCTTTTCTCTGCTGTATTTACCCTGGATGGACTTGCTAGGTGGTAGGGTACGTCTGTGCTTCAATTTTGCCGAATAATGCCAAATTGTTTTTCAAGTGAAGTGACGACATAAAACTTTGTGTAGGTTGAAAAATTACTAATTTGTGACTTCTCAAATCTTTATTTAAATAAAAAATTTATAGTAAATTTATAAGTTATATTGAATTGATTTGAAATATTTGAATCTTGAAATAGAAATGGAAGTTGTATCCCAAAGAATATGAAAGTTGAAAAATATTTAAATAGTTCGAAAGCCAGTGGGGAATGTGAAGCAATATTGTTAAATGCTGTTAGAGAAACAATGGAACTGTGTTCATTTAATATTAATCAATTCTGAAGGTTTTCCTGGAAATTTGGTTTTGCTGCCCACTAAAGGTATTTCAAGCCCATTTTATGCACCATACCTGTGCTGCACCAAGAGCAGATGGAAGTTCCTGGGGGAACTTTCTCGGTGACCCGTAATTTGAGATCGGATGATAGTTTTGGAGCTACAGAAAATAGTACTAAAGTTGCCACTGTTTCTGTTTTATTTGCCTAACAAACAGATTTCTCGTTGCCTCTTCTTTCACAGATCTTATGGATGACATACAATTCACTTTATTTATTAGTGTCTGATTGATTAGCATATAATCTTAAGATTATAATTCTAAAAGTGAAATGGATCTTAATTGAGTAATTTAGGAGTTTACTCAAATCACCACATAATTTCCTTTTTTTGAACAACGCAAAATATGCACTTCTCTTATCACACAGGTTCAAAAACTTCCTGACCAGATAGGAGATAGTTTTCCTTTAAAGCTACATTCAGAATTTTATTTCTACGATAGTAACTTGAAAGTATGCAGTTTCTCTTTTCATTTCATTTATTGAAATTGATTTTTATTGTTGTTTTTGGTAAAGAAATTTAAAATTTCACTAACATTTGTTTTTTAACCATAGGGAAAATGTGTTTTCAAGAAATTAGAGATTTGAATTTGAAATATTTTTTATGTTAAACATTCTGCCAATTTTTTGTTTAACTGTGGACTCTTCGTAACATCAAAGAGTTGCATGTTTTAGAGCTTAGAGAAAAATGGACACACTGAATCCTAGCAACTAAAGGCAAATAGACAGCTACGTCAGTACCACACTTATGTCAGCGGTTTGTCCTATTTGCTTGGGAACTCTTTTGTTTTAGTAGTGTGTTTACAGTGAGGTCTTTCACTGGAGCAGGACTACATGACTGAATATGTACTCCGTGTTGTTTGAGTACATTCTGTATACAAACTTTAAGACCTATGTATACAGGCATATTTACTGTTATTCAGTTATTTGTTATTGGTATTTAGTCTTACTTATTGTATTTATTTTCTTTCTCAAAAGTATTTTATCTGTTCATGTTTAATAACTAGCAGTAGGCTTTGCATTTCTAATTATGGTGTCCTTGTATAGGGCACTGAGTGTGATTCCAGATAAGTTATTATAATTAGATCTGTATGGTTTATGAGCCACATGACTTGTTTTTAAGAGGGAAGTTTAAGCTATTCGAGGTGGAATAATCTGTATTCTTCTTGAACAAGGCCTATAATTTTATCATGCCTTAATTTTCCTAAAGGTCACTCTGAAAATTATTTACTAAGAGTTTAAAAGTTATCATTAAAATGAAGTTCAGAGTGCTCCAGGGGCCGTGGGATTTTGTGTGTGTTTTCTGAGGCGGGGCAGATGTTATCTTCATGAAAAAGGCCAATAGGCAGTTGAATCAAAGATCATAGGTTTGAAAAGAGAATGAGGCTAGAGATAAAGTTTTGAAGCTATTCAGTATGTTTCATTCATTCCTCTGTATGCCTCAGGGAATTCAGGCCTTGGAGTTCATGCAGACCACAAGGCTGGCATCTCCCTTTCCCAGAGAGTTGGTAGTCTAGTCACTATATTCTAGAGGGAGGATTATTTGCTAAAGAAGATCATAGATGAAGCTTGAGAATAGATGAGACTGGGGGGGAGAAAGGAGTGCAGATAGAATTTTTAAAAAAATTAAGGACAGCCTGACTTTGGGAAGTACCTGTGTTGTGTAGGTTTTCAGGAGAAAGGCAAGAATTGTGGGAAGTACCTATATTTAGTGGTTGGCATGTCAGAAAGGAGTCAGCAAAGAAAACAGAGTCAGGGTTGTAGGTTGTGGGGGATTTACCACTTGTGCAAATTTCTTCTAAGCCTTGGGGAGAAAGGTGTTCACATGGCCACATGTTTCTGTAGGATTTCCAAAAGTAAGGTATTTTAAGTTAAGAGTGCTGTCTCTTTCCATTCTTGATTTACCCTCACGTCATGTAGCATTGGAGTGCCTGTAGGCATTTTTGGCATCCAGCTAAGGGAAAGTTGAATTGGGGTTACATTTAGTTTGGGTGGCATATGTTTATACGGTTCATTGTCACTTCAGAGTGTAGTTAGGTTTTTGCTAGCTGTTCTGGTATAGGGATGACATTTGGAATACGGTTGACCCTTGAACAACACAGGTTTGAACTGTGTGGGTTTACTTACATACAGAATTTTTCCAATAATAAATAACTATAGTACTACGCTGTCTGAGGTTGGTTGAATCCATGGATGTGGAACCTCGGATATGGAGGAGCTGCCTATACGGAGGGCTGACTATAAATTATATACAGATTTTCGACTGCTCGGAGGGTTGGCACTCTTAGCCCCCCCGGTTGTTCAAGGGTCAACTGTACTCTTATTACTTACTGTGCTGACTCAGTGTTATGAAAAAAGATGCAAGGCCAGAGATTACAGATGATATGGACATGTCCTACAGAATCTGACACTAGAAGTACGTGAGTAGGGTAAGAGAAACACAGTTTGAAATACACGGAGCCAGAAGCTAGTCTGGGGAAAACTCTTTTGAATCTGATAGCTTATAAAGGAAAGAAACAGATGTAAGTTTCCCCAAATTTGACAACAGTACTAAAATTTTATATTACGTAGCCAGTAACAGTTTGTGAACCTAAAAGAATATTTTCTAAAATGTGAGTAATGATTTAGTCTTCAGAAAGTTTTAAAAAAATCTATTTCTTTATAGAAAATCTTACATATTTCTATCTACTTATAGAAAATGTTACATGTCATTGTCACATGAAGAAGTGATCATGAAAGATATGCAATTAAAATGTAGAAAAAGTATCCTAGAAGTGTGTCAGGGAGTTTATTATTGATAGAATTATGATGTTATTTTTCTAGATTTTAGTGATACTTGTGTTGTGATTCTTTCCCCCCTCATTCTAGATAAGTATTCACCATTACACCTAAGTTTGTATTTCTAATTTTGCTTTTTTTTCTTAAAGAGGTTCCCCTAAATTGTTTAAAGTTCAGGCCCAGCAAAACCTGGGAGGCACAGAATCATGCACGTCAAGAGGATACAGTTTAAAGATGGAGGATGTGTTCTGTTTTAAATGATGCATTGAGGTCATATGGAAGGCAGTTTGACTTGGTGATAAAGGTCATTATTGATGATCATATGAATTTGGGAGTAGGGCGTGGAGGCTGTATATTTTTTTAAGAAAGTGGCTGTGACATCAAACAACAGTATTTTGGAAGGGAAAACAAGGTCCAGGCAAGTTTTATGTGTATGTGTGTGTATGCTTCAAAGATAGATGCACATCTAAATATGTTAGAAAGATATATATATATATATATATATATATATACACACACACACACACATATATATATATAAAATATATATATGTGTGTATATATATACATATATATGTGTGTGTGTATATATATATGTATATACACACATATATAGCACAGAAGGAAAAATTAAAGATAATAGCAAGTGAGGTTAAAGCTCACAGTAGCTAGAACAGAGAGGTAAGGAAATGAGATCAAGACGCAGGAGTAAACTGAACAGTAGAATTCAGTGAAGGGGCAAACATCTATCCCTGTACACTTAAGTAATGTTTTTTAAAAAAATTGACATTTAATTGATATATAACATCATGTTTGTTTCAGGTACAAATAATGATTCAATATTTTGTATTTATTGCAAAATAATCATCATAATAAGTCTAGTTAACATCCATCACCTTACATAGTTATCAAAAAATTGTTTTTTCTTGTGATGAGGACTTTTAAGATCTACTGCCTTAGCAGCTTTCAAATGTGCACTATAGTATTACTGACTACAGTCATTTTGCACACCCCTACCCCCCACCTCTGGCAAACCACCAATCTGTTCTCTGTATCTATAGCTTGTTTTTTTTGTTTTTGTTTTTTAGATTCTACAAATGAGTGAAATCATACAGCATTTTTCTTTCTCTGACTTATTTCACTTAGTATATAATACCCTCAAGATCCATGCATTTTGTCACAAATGGGAAGATTTCATTCTTTTTTATGGCTGAATGATATTCGTGTGTGTGTGCACGCACACAACACACATATACCGCATTTTCTTTCAATTCATTCATCCATCAATGGACACTTAGGTTATTTCCCTATCTTGGCTATTTGTAAATAATGCTGCATTTCAGCAATTGTTTAGTCATCACTGTTTTAGCTCTGTGTTGATGTTGAGTATTGTAATTGGTTTTTATAATGCTGGCCCCAAGCATTTCTTCCTAAAACCATGACATACTCTGTGCTTAGTTGGCTCCAAAACAATACAGTTTTAAAAGATTAACATTTGGATGGTTATGTCTTTTGTGACATAAATGGAAGATAATTATCTGTATTAGTTTAACATGTTAAAATCAGTCTTCCCAAATTCTTCTTTGACTATATGTAGTGGTTGCCCCAAATTAGAGATAAATATCAAGTCTTTTGCTGGTAAAGTTATACAAACTGATTATTACCAGAGACTTGGAATACATTTATTTTCTTTTAGCTTTATAGATCTTATGGAAAAGGGTACAAATTGAGTATCAGATAGGACATTTATTATTACTTTTTTCATTCCATCCACCATTATTTATTAGGTGTCTACTACATGGCAGACATGGGTCTGGGTGCTGGGGGAGAGCAATGAACTACATGGACAAGGTCTCTGCCTTCATGGAACTTGCATTCTAGTGGGAGAGAGAGAAAATAAGAAATAAGCACATATACATGTAATATAGTATCAGATAGCAATGTGTGTTGTGAAGAAAAATAAAGGAGAGTAAGATGACAGTGTGGTGGAGGATGATATTTAGGTAATGTGATAGGAAAGCCAGGTAGGATATTTACAAATCACTTTTTCTCAGTATATTTAGAAAATTATTTTATGCAAGCCAAACGGTGTTTACAAAGATCAAACCATTTAAAACTTAATAGGAGCAACATCTATTCACCATAGTTTTCTCATCTCTAAAATTAGTACCTACCCCATAGGTTTGTTGAAGAGTTTAAATAAGATTGTGTGTGTGTGTGTGTATGTATGTGCAAATATAGCCTTGGCACAATGCTTGAGTTATTATCAACTCTCAATAAATGTTGAATCTCCTTTTTAGCATGACTTTATTTCCTGTTATTTATTTTATATGCATTTATATGAACCAAATAGGTTATGAGTTGACCAAGTCCTCTGTTAAGTACTTTCTTTTCCTGCACATATCTCCAAATTCCAGATTGAAGCTTTTTTCTTCAAATTTAGAGAATACAACTTTTTAAAATTGAGGCATAACATACATACTACCAAGTACAGTAATCTTAAAATATAGTGCTTAATGAATGTTTTCATAGGTATATACATATGTGGTTACCACCCAGACCCAAATATAAAACATTCCCAGCACACCAGAAGAAATCTTTGTTCATGCTTAGAGGCATTACTCCCTCCGTATGTTAACGACTATCCTAACTCCTATCTCCATCAATTTTTTTGGCCTGTTTTTGAATTTCATATAAATTGAGTTACATGGTATGTTATCTTTTGTATCTGGTTTCCTTTGCTGAAAATAATGCCTACAAGATTCATACATGCTGTTAAATTATCACTAGTTTATTCTTTTACAGTTCTGTGTAGTATTCCATAGTACAAATGTATCATTATTTATTCATTCTCCAGTTTATGGTCATTTGAGTTATTTCCATTTTGGGGGAACATTTATGATTAAAGCTGTTGTGAACATTCTTATACATCTTTTGGTAGACATATATTAATTTTTGTTGACTATTTACCTAGGAGTGGGTTTATTGAATCATAGTGTAGGTATATGTTTGACCCTCAATAGAAACTGCCAAGCAATTTTCCAAAGTTGTACCAATTTATACACCCGGTAGTAGTCGATGAGAGTTCCAGTTGCTCCACATTCTAATCAACACTTCAGATGAGTGTTTAGCCATTCTGTGAGTTGTGTAGTGTTGTGTCATTGTCACTTTAATTTACATTTCTTTGATGCTAATGATGCTTGAGTACTTTTCTATATGTTGATGGGCCGTTTGGGTATTTTCTTTTTTGAAATTCCTGTTTAGATCTTTTGCCCATTTAAAAAATTGGATTTTTTTTATTATTGATTTATAGTAGATTTTACGTTCTTTATGAATTCTAGATACAAAATTCTTTTGAATTTTACATTCTTTATGAATTCTAGATACGTTCTTTATGAATTCCAGATACAAAACCTTTGCTGGATTTACGTACTGGGAATATCTTCTGCTGGTCTGTGGCTTAACCATTTGCTCTCTTAATGATATCTTTTGGTGAACAGAAGTTCTTAATTTTAATGAAGTATACGATTTTTTTTTCTATTAATAGGCTAGTAACTTTAGTTTTTAGTTAGCAGTTTAGTGGCCTTTTGAATATTTTTTAAAATCTTTGCTTATATGAAGATCATGCAGATATTTTCTTATATTTTCTTCTAGAAGCTTTATAGTTTTACCTTTTACTTTTAGGTTTGTGATCTATCTTGAATTAATTTTTGTTAATGGTGTGAAATTGAGGTCAAGGTTCATTGTTTTTTCATACTAGTTTCCAAAACTCTAGCACCATTGATTGAAAAGGCTCTCTTTTCCCCACACAGATTTTCAGTGGCATCTTTTTCATAAAGCAAGTGACCATATATGTGTGGATTTGTTTTTGGACTCTGTTTCTTTAGTATATTTGTCCATCCTTTGACCATTGTCACAATAAAACTTTATAGTAAATGTTGAAATCTTGTTGTGTAAGTCCTTCAGCTTTGTTCTTCTTAAAGATTGAAGTTGGCTATTCTAGGGTCTTTGCAGTTCCATATAAATTTTTGGATTGGATTTTCAGTTTCCACAAAACGTCTTGCTGGAATTTTGATTAGGATTGCATTGGAGCTATAGATTAATTGGGGGGAATTGGTTGTCATAATGATATCGAGTCTTACAAACCATGAACTGTGTGTATTTCACTGTTTATTTACTTCTTTAAAATTTTTTCTCATTACCATTTTTTAGTTTTCAGTGTAGCTGTCTTACCTGTCTTATGAAAGATTTATTCATTATTTGATTTTTTGTTATTATATAATAAATGCTGTTTCATAAATTTGATTTTCCATTTGATTGTTATTACTATATAGAAATACAATAGAAAAGTCTTGAACTTGTATCAAAAAACCTTACTAGATTCACTTATTCATTGTAGTCCCTTGTTTGTAGATTCCTTTGCATTTTCTACATATACAATCATGTTATCTGTGAGCAAAGACAATTTTACTTTTTCTGATCTTTATACTTTTCTGCCTTTTTATTGCCTTATTTCAATGGCTATAACCTCCAATATAAAATTGAATAGAAGTGAGGACAGTGGACAATCTTGTTTTCTCCCCAACTTCTGGGGAATATATTCAGTATATTGACATTAATATTGATGTTAGCTGTAGTTGAGGGATGTGTGTGTATTATTTTTGGTAGAAGATACCTTTTGTCAGTTTAAAGAATTTTCCTTCTTCTATTTCCAGATTGCTAAGAGGTTTGTAAAATTATGAATGAGTTAAATTTGATCAGATACTTTTTCTGTATCTATTGAGATGATCCTAGGATTTCTCTTTTTTATTTTGTTAATGTGGTGAGGTACTTTGGTTTATTTCCAAATGTTGAACCAACAACCTTGTTTTCTTGGAATAAATCCCACTTAGTCATATGTATTATCCTTTTTGTATGTTGCTAGATTTGCCTTGCTAAATTATTATTATTATTTTTAGAATTTTCATTAATGTTCATGAGAGATGTTGGTCTGTAATTTTCTTTTCTCATAATGTCCACGTCAGGTGTTGGTTTTAGGGTTGTGCTGGCTTCATACAATGACTTAGTATTTCCTTTTTCACTATTTGCTGAAAAAAGTTGTGTAAGATTGGTTTCTGCTACTTTTAATCTGTGGGATCATCTCTTTTTTTCTCTTATAAAATTTATGAAGTAGTCTTCAAAATATAGGGTATGGTTATCTTCTTCTACAGTTGAGGAACCTGAAGCTCAGAGAAGTTAAGCAGGACTAGTCAGCTGGTAGTTACTGATCTGGTATTAAAAACCAGTTCTGTCTTACTTCAAAACCTGTGATGCATAATGTACATGGAGGAAAGTGACTGACCAAGTGGTCATATGGAGGTCTTAAGAAATACTAGAAGTTATTCTTTTGAAAGCTGAGAGAACTTCTTTTGGAAACTTACTTTCTGCTAGTCTAAGAATCACACTCCTGATGACTGCTTCTTAGCTGTTTGTGAGGGTTGTGGCTTAAAGCAGCTAAGCTTTATAATTCTCAGCTGGCTCTGTCCAACGAAAAGCCTGTCCCTTCCAAAACTGAACAAATCAGTTTTATTTCTCTGTGGTAACAACTGGTTACTTGGAATTTACTGGAATTCCTCTTTTTCCAAATCCACATAATCCTGGCAAAAATTCTTTGGCTTTGTAGAAGTTAAGATATTTCCTAGCATATGATAGGTTCAGAGAGTCAGCTCATCCTATACTGACAGGACCAAGGATAGGGGAAAAAACTTCATACAAGGGAAATATAAGGTGATTTTTAAGACTTATCTAGTACTTTATTTCCCCCTTAGTTCAAGCATTCTCGTCAGAGAGGCTTTCTTATAAAAATAAAGTTAACTTTTATTTCACGTAGAAGCGTCTTTTCTTTCTACGGGGTACAAAGTACATGAAAAGGGGTACTTGTTTGTTGATCATTAAAAACTTCAGGTTTTCAAACAATTATTTACTAATGACATCTCATGCTGTAGCTATTTATTTTTTATTTTTAGAATTGTACTGGAAATGTTTGATTCCTTTATAATTTTTCAGCAAGTTATATAAAGTTGTTTAGTCACTAAAATTTATACTGTGCCCATGACATTATTTTATTCCCTTCGTATGAAAGCCTCAATAAGTTTTTCTTGTTTCCAGTTAACTTAATTAGAAAGTCTGGCTTCGTTTGAAACAGCTTCTCATTTTTAAAGCATAAAGCGTTATTTAGTGAAGCTTATAAAAGAATAATATGAGAGAAGGTAATTCTTTTTAGGAGAAAAATGTTCTGTGTTAGTAAAACCTCGGGATTTTAGAGCTGAAAACTTTTCTAAGAGATCATTTAATCCTTTTAGTACTTGTGATATTGATATCTTAATGGGATTATTTTGCTGACATATATAGTATTTATTGCTTTCTAAAATCCTTTGTTAATTATGGGTGCCTCCAACAATGGAGACACAAATTTAATTTAAAGGAGTAGATACTATTGAGAAAAACAATTTATTCAGTCTTTCATGCAATAAAATTTGATGGAGGGCATTGCGTATTATGCCAGGTGCTCCTACGTACACAAATGAAAGCAACACAACCATTGCTCTCAGTGGTCACAATCATTGGAAAAAAAAAAAGGAATATATATTATTTTTAGCCTTGGTCACCTTAAAAATTGGAGTTAAAGTATTGGCCCTTTTTAGTTCTGCTGGTGATAGTAGATCTTATTCTCTTGCCATGCTATAGGTCTAATTGGTTAATATGTGGACTCTAATATTTAGTAAGGTTAATTATTAGTGAGAAATTAAGGATTTCATTTTGGTTTTTATATAAAGCTAGGCATAAATAGACTTCATAGTTAATTATTTATGCTGAATAATAAAAGTTTAAGTTTGGAGGTTCTATATATTATTGGGAACACTTGCTCTTAGAAGTTGTATTAAAAATTTGATAGAAAAATAGGAAGTTGATTGATTTTATTGTAATAATTTTGTGAAACAGGAAATATATTTTAAATTATCAAGGTAAACTGTCAAAAATAAGTATTTAGAAAGGAATGTTTTAATGTTGAATTACTTATGAACTGACAACTGTAATCTTTTGCCTAAGATTAATATCATAGTACAGTGCTTTAAAAACTTTCATAGCAAAGGCTTGTCAGTTTTTCCCATTTTTAGGAAAAATTTTTAGGGTATTATTTCTTAAAATATTTGTTTAATAAAAAGAAAAATTACTAATATTCCAGATGAAGTTTTCTTTCCAAATGAAGTTTTCTCTTTTAACCTTACTGTGTTCTCACTTGTAATGTTCAAGTGATATTGTTGCTGGCAAGTTCTCCTGACTAGTGAATTTATTCTCCTATCATAAATGTTCTGATGTCATTATTTCCTTCTCTGTCTTTTATCATGGCTCAGTCATTTTATGGGAACCTGACACAGTGACAGGCAAAAGGTTAGCTGGAAGAGAAAAGAGATGAAACTGAAACTAAAAGTGATTCAATATATACTAAGTTATCAGTTACTACTTGCATATTATCTATGGTAAATTTTATATTTGTACTGGCTTTTCCTTGTGTTTTTAGGAGCCCTGTTTGGAGTATCTCCTTTGGTCATTTAGTTAACAAATCTAAGTGCCTATTATGTGCATAACATTTCTGTGACTATCTAGCTCATTGATTTGTGCTCAAGTGGTAGTATCCAATTTTAATATTAACTTTCTAAAACATATAGAGCTTAGTCTTCCCCACATACAGGGCTTAATCTTCCCGACAAATTATATGTGTGTATTTTAATGGCAAAAATAAATGGATTTATTCATATTCTAGCTCTCTGCCATCGGCACAAATAAATAGGTTTAACTATATTTCCTGTTAGCACTTTCTGAAGTTTCATTGAATGAGATGTCTAAAATGAATAGTAGATATTATCTGTGTTGCAATTATCTTTGGATTCCAATTACTTACACCATCTCTTTACAACTGATATTCAAAAATAGTTTCAAGAGTTTGAACAATTTTAACATAAAATTTCTGTTCCGCTTTTGTAATACATTTTTATTTCCTTCAAAGTAATACATACACATAAAAAATCAAACAGCACTAAAAGATTAAAATGAAAAATTGCAGTCTCCTTTCTAGTTCTTCCCCACTCTCCAGTCCTGGTCCTCAGATATAATCACTCCGAATTCTTTTCATTGTTTCTTGTGGTATTTACGTAATTTAAAATAATATGCCTCTTCTGCCAGTTTCTTGGCTTAAGTGATTCTTGTATGTTATTGAGAATTTAGGTCTCTTAGAGTCCTTCCCTTTCACTCTTCTTCCATTCTCTTACTGTAGCTATGTCACAATTTTAAAATCTATTTTTGGTATTTACATTTTTTGATTATAAAAATATTGTTTACTGTTGAACTAAGTCTACTTTAAAAAAAAAGCATCCAGTGTCACTATTAAAATGTCTGAAGCTAATCTGATTTCTCTCTGGAAGTTTTTAGGATTTTCTTTATCCTGGTGTTCACAAATTTTGTGATGTTGTGCCTTGGTATATGTCTTTTTTTCAATCATGTGCTGATATTTGATTTTTTTTTTTAATTTAGGAGATTCATGTCTTTTAGTTTGGGGAAAATTTCCTGTGGTTTTTAATAATTTCTCTTTTTTTCCTCTTTTCAATTCTTTCTTTCTGGACTTACTATTAACTGGCCATTGTATCTCCTATTTTGACAGTGTATCTCTTGGATTAATTGCTTAATTAAAAAAAATTTTTTTTTCTCCCCAAGTCCATCTCTTAGGATTTTTGTTTTATTTTCCTTGTTGTCCTTCACTTCATCTTCTCATCCTTCTACTGACTTACAAAATTTTTGTTATCGTAGTTTTAATTTCTCCAAGAGCTTTCTTGTTCTCTGGTTCCCATTTCAATATTATGTTTTTGTTTCATGGATGCAATATCTACTCTTATCTCTTTGAGATTATTAATAACATTTTATCCGTGTTTTCTTCTGTTTCTTTTTCCTGCCATTTCCTAATTTCTTGTGGCTCATTTTAGTCTTTGCCTTTCAATTGCAAGCTTTCATCAGATCCTTAAGAGTCTTCGTTCTCTCAAAAGCAGACTCTAAGATAGGGAGATGATTCTAGGAATTATAATCAGAGAATGGGGAAGTGAGACAGTACAAGAGGAAAACTAGTAAAGAGTATATTGACTGAGTGGATTACTACTGTGGGCAGCTGGGATTCAATATTACTGGAGACTCTCAGAGAGACTCTATGCTGTCCAGTACTAACCACTAGCCATGTACTGTTATTTAAATTTAAATTACTTAAATTAAATAAAATTTAAAATTCAGTTTTTGCTCACACTAACCACAACTCAAGTGCTCAATAGCTACTTGCAGCTAGTGGCTGCCATATAGGACAGTGCAAATATCGAACATTTCCATGCTGGTTTAGACCATGATACCACAGAATTGTCTCACTGAGGTGCAGGGAAGCTGGGCACTTTATCTACCAACATCTGTCCCTTGTTGGTTAAAGGTTGCTCCTGGCACTTTTTTTTTTTTTCACACCAAAACAGTACTTTATTTTGTAAATTTTGACCCATTATTACTCCCATGTTATGGTTTTTTCCAGCTGTCAAGTGTACAAGGTAAAGAAAAAATTTAGTTAGGTGGGGGTTGTACCTGGAAAATAAATTTCTTCAACTCCATATACACGTTTCAGAACTGCTGGGTCCCAAGTCCCTCTATGAACTCCTGGGCTGCCAGTATCATGTGCAGCCTACAAAGCTACACTATCTGAATAGCTTATTAATTCTGCATATCAGGTCAATCAACGTGTCAACCTGTAACAGACTGCAAACTTTTAACCGAACATGGCAAAATATTCACTCTCTAGAACTTTACATCATCATTTGATGTCAAACAATGAAGCAAATCCCAACAGTATATACAAAAAACAGCTTTGCATTTACAAAAGATTGTTTCCCATACTGATTAATCCAGGCAGCTAACTCATTGGTTTATGCAACTTTTTTGAAGAAAAATAAATCAATTACTAGCAGAACTATTAGTTGATCAGTTATCCATTGACAACTTGCATCGTTTATTCAGTGCTATATTAAATAATGTATTGGAAGATAGATTAACTAATAGCTCCAAGCCTCCTAACGATTTAAATGAAAATTACAAAATGTTTGAGACCCTATTTGGGAATACAAAGGGTGTTTGACTTCCAATTTCCATTCTGTGTAGAACAAGAACAGGTCATTCCTTTATGGACATGCATAAAATACATCACATTTTCTGTTCTGCTGATGCTATAAATTCAATACCAGTTCTCCAGCCACATCAGTTATGAGCATAAAGTATATCATGTAACCTCAAATCTCTAACAGTGGAAGGCTTACCCAAGAATGGATGCTGCTAGAATAATGCTGCTTCCTTTGATGTGATAACTCAGCATCCATCCCCCTCCCCCTCAGATGATTCTTCAGCGTGTTAGAGCAGTGAGGAATGGTTTTAATCCCATACCCAAGTTAGAGTGAAGACATTGGTCACATAATACACATGCTCCATTTTTTTTAAAAATTCTGAATCTTGGGCAACTGTTCTCCTGTAACTACTTTACAGTTTCTAAAAGCAGTTATTGTCCAAAGCTGGAAGAACTTAAGTCTTCTCAGATGAGCATGTGAATGAATGGAGGGAGGTAAACAAAAGATAAAAAAGACGAGGTCTGATAGGGGAGCAGCTGGATAAGAAAATCAAAAAAGGAATAGTAATTTAAAGTTTATTCCAGCTATAATGCAGGTTATTCTGACTTTCAGCTAGCATCACATGGCATACTTCTGAGTCCATTCCTGAGTTATTCTGTTGTACTTATCTCTGTTTTATAGATCCGTGCAATCTCTGGCACTAGGGGGTCATCTGGGTTTGGATCACATAGCAGTGAACAAATGGATAAAAGAAATTTAGAAGTAGTTAAAGTAGGAGACCACTGTGATCTTAGAATGTCGAGACAAATGCTGCCATTACTGTTGATATTTGGATGATAAATTTTGTTGTAAATGCAACCTTAGGTGGTTTGAAGGGGTAGTCTGTAGGAAATGAACTGTCAAAAAGAATACACCGCCTTGATATGGGCTGTCATTAGGTCCCATAATTGCAGCTTGCCAATGAAACATATCATCCCCACCTGGACCTGCAAAACATTGTGCTGCAGGGTCACGGGCCAAATCACCAAGTTCTTTATTAATCCGTTTCAGTGCCATAGTCTGTGCTTTTCGTTTGGCTCCGTACTATTTCGGTGTGTGCTCAAAGGTCAGACCAAAACTCTTGATTATCCCGGTGGCTGGGAAGGATTGTCTTTTGTCTCACACCAGCTCTGCCAGACACAGGCGCAGCGGGCCGGGGCCTCCTTCAAGCTGCAGCCTGACCTCCTTCCTGCGTGGCAGCTGGTGCCTCCCTGGCCCTATGGAGCTCACGTGCACGACCTCTCCTGGTGTTCTTAACTCCCTGTTACTTCTGGCCTCTGTCAGTCTGCTATCTCACCTCTGTTTTCTACTAGGTGCCTGCTATACCAAATGCAGAATTTCTCTAGATCTCTGGTCTCTAGAATTTCTCCAGAGACCAAAATTCTGGTCTGCCAGTCTGAAGGGAAGTAGTTGCTTGACTGAACACAGTGGAGGCAGCGTCTTATCAGTATAAATATGTAGGTTTTCAATCAAACTCCCCAGATTTTAGTGGGAAATCTTACCCCAACATTCTATGGCAATTGCTATCTTCAAGTGCTAGATCTTTGGAGGGGTCTGTGAGTAAATTGACTTCCTATTCTTTTTCCTTACTGTAGGCATTTAGGTTTCAATCTTTTTTGATCTGCAAATTACCACCCCTTTGGAGCTTAAGAAAAATTATGATATATAGTGTTTCAAACATACGGAAAAGTATAAAGAAAAATATACGTGCAATTCTTGTAGTGCTGTGGTAAACCCAGCTAGGCCGTGATGTATTGTTTTGTCTTGTCTTTTCTTTTCCCTCCCTCCCTTCCTTCCTTTTCTTCTTTCTTTTCCTTCAATGCCAAGATCTTTTATTTGCTTAAATTTTAGGAGACTTGCCAACACTCATTGATATCAAGGCAGCTAAGATTTGTATTGGTTTTTCTCCTCTACTTTGCTATGTTTAGTTTGGTAATATTTTATTGAGAATTTTGTGTCTATTTGCATAAGACATTTTGGCATTTAATGTTCTTTTCTTGTAACATCTGTTCTCATCTGGTTTTGATATCAGGGTAGCACTAGACTTATGAAAAAGTTGGTGAGTGTTACATCTTTTTCTGTTATCTGAAACAGTTTTTACAAGATTAGGATTAGTTGTTCCTTAAATGCTTGTTTGAACTACTCCATTTGGGGCTAGCTGTATTTTTTGTGTGTGTCACACTCCTTCCTTCTGTTTTAATATTTTTCTTTATAACACAGAAATATCTTTCAGTTAGGTTCAGTTAGTGTAAGCTCTTTTTGTGTGTCTGAAAGTTTCTTTGTTTAACTCTCACTTTTGAATGATAGTTTACCAAGATGTAGAATTCTAGATTGTCAGGTTTTTTTCTCCTGGGTTTTTCTTCCTCAAATATCTTTAGAAAATTTTCCAAATTTCTTCTTTTTTAAGTTTGGCATGACCAGGAGGCTTGGGTCTTATCTAAATATTAGGTCTGAAGGTCTAACAAATGGAAATTAATTTTTTAAATGGATATCCCAGTTTTTAATTAGACACCAGCAATATTTATGACAAAAAGTTCCTTATAGTCTCAGATACCTTTAATTTTAATGGAAACATTTCCTCCAAAAGATTAAACAAGAATTTCTGAATCATGGCTCTATATTAGAACCTACTGATTTGATTGGTTTGGGATGGGGGTCTAGGTAGGCTTGGGTTATCTTTTGATGTGTCCAGGTAATTCTAATGTATAGATAGAGATTAAGAAACACTGAGTTACAAATTGATCTGTACTTCAGTGAAATTCTAATACAAATTTCAGCAGTCTTTTTCTTTTTTTTAAAGTTACTGACAATCTAATTCAAAATTAGATTGAATCTAATTTACAGGACTTCCTTGGTGGTCCAATGGTTAAGACTCCATGCTTCCACTGCAGGGGGCACGGTTCGATCCCTGGTGGGGGAACTAAGATCCATCATGCTGTGTGGCGGCCAAAAAAAATTTTTTTTTTACATGGAAAGACAAATAGTCAGAGCAATTAAAAAAAAGAACATAGTTCAGACTACCTGATTCAAGATTTATTTAATTACAGTATGTAGTAGTAATAAGATAGACATTATGGATCAATAGAATAGAATCGAGTGTCCAGAAATAGACCCACACACATAAGATCCATTGATTTTTAGCAAAGGTGCCAAGGCACATCAAAGGAGAAAGTTACAGTCTTTTCAACAAATGTCCTAGAACAACTGGCTACTCTGTGGGGGAAAAAATGAACACTGACTCTTACTCACACCATACACAACACAATGGTTATAGACCAAAATTTAAAAATAAAAAAAACTTTAAAACATCTAGAAGAAAATTCTGAAAAAAAAACATAAAAGAAAAAAAATTAACTGGACTTCATTACAATTAAAAACTTTTCTTTGAAAGCTATCAGTAAGAAAATGCAAAGGTAAGTACTAGCATGGGAAAACTATTTATAATAAATATATCTGACAAATGACTTCTATCTAGAATATTTAAAGATCTCTTACAACTCAATAAAAAGAAAACAAATGATCAAATTAAAATTAGGCAAAAAATGTGAACACTCCTGCTAGGAATGTAAAATTGTACATTCCTTTGGAAAATGTTTTGGCAATTTAGCCTATGATCTTGGAGTTCTCTCCTAAGTATTTAATGAAGAGAAATAAAAACATATATCCACAGAAAAATTTGTTCACGTATGTTTGTAGCACTTTTGTTCATAAAAGTTGTAAATTAGAAACAACCCAAATGTTCATCACAGGTGAGTGGGTAAACAAATTGTGGTATATCCCTACAATGGAATACTACTCATTAATAAAAGGGAATGAACTATGAATACACACAACATGTGTGAATCTCAGAACATTAGCAAAACCTTATACTAAATCGAAGAAGCCATATACAAAGGAGTAAATACTGTATAATTCAGTTTATATACAATTCTAGAAAATGAAAAATAATTTATACAAAGCAGATCAGTGACCTGCCACCTAGGGCCAGTGGTAGGGGGAATTGAATACAGAGGAGTTTGAGGGAACTTTTGTTGGTGATGGAAATATTTATATCTTAATTGTGGGGATATATACACAGTTGTACAATATTTGTCAAAAATCATTAAACTGAACATTTTAAATGGCTGTAAGTAAATTTGACTTCAATAAATTTGATTTTAAGAAAAGTAACACTGGATTGGACAATCTCATATTCTTGTCCAATTACCATAGTATATAATTATGTGTCCTTTTCATAAGTTTTTATTTATTACTTTACTATTATATGTATACACTGACAGTTTAGTTTGTATTATAATAAAATAAAATTCTAAAATCAAAATTACATTTCAAGAAGGTTTGTAACTGCTCTTTTTAACCGTGTGTGTGTGTGTGTGTGCGCGCGCGTGCGTATGTGTGGAGTCTTTACTATAGGCATCCTCTTCCAAAACAAAATAAAACAAAAATAAACAAACTGGGAATTGTAGCTTTATTTTACATAGTGCAGAATAAAATAGGCAAAGACAATTTTGGGAATGAAATTGTAGCTTCTAGTTTTTATTTTGTGACTTCAAATCCATGTTAGTGGTTAAATTACAGTGTTTATGGTTGAATGTGGAGTATTTATTGTGGAGAAAGTATATGTATGGTCTTGGCTCATTTACTAATAAAATATTTTAACCTTTAATTGAATGTTGCTATAGCATGGATGTTATGGATGTATGTTACAATTACATTCTGTTGTATAATACGGGGAATGTTTTTATTATTTATATAGTAATAAGGTGAAAAACTGTATACTGTTTAAAAAATATATGGATAATAGCTATTTCAGATCTTTCATGTGAGCCTATTAAAGCAAAAAAAAAGGTTAAATACTGTTTTGTATATGCTGAATTCGCTGCTGCACAAAATAGAATGCAATGACCGTGTTTTCAGAGTGTTGGAGTGATTGTAAACAGATGAAGAAGTGCTGAATCAGGCACTCTAGGACTTTGACAGTTGCCCTGGAAACAGGGTGCATTATACTTGCTAGCAATAATCTCCCTCCCTCCTTCCCTCCCTCTTTCTCTCTCCTCCCCCACTCCCTCCCTCCTCTTCCTTTCCTGTTTTTTGATGATGGCAGTGCAAGTTGAATTTGTATATTGATCTAGGCTCACACTTAATGTAAATGATTTTTTTAAATTGAGTTCAATGAAGGAAAACTAAACTGTAGTTTTAATTAGACTATATTGTACAGTGCCTGAAACTGAAAGGCTAAATAAACTGACATCTTTTAAAGTATTACATTTTCTTAGCATCTGTTATTGAGTTAAGAACGTAGATTGAAATTTGTAATTTACTAAGTGACCTTGGATAAATTAAGCCCTCTGTTTCTCAATTTTCTCATTTGTAAAATGGCAATGGTAATAGTACCACAACTCCTAGTGGTGATGTAAAGATTAGATGAGCTAATGTATTTGAGGTGCTGGCACATAGTAACTTCTCAACAAATGTTTGCATATCATCATCATGATCGTATCCAAAGTAAAACAACTTCTATACCTCACTATGGCTATTTTAATATACATGTTACTAAGCAATATAATGTATTTAAAAGAAAAATGCTGGTAATGACACAAATAAACAAAAAGAAGTGTATTGTAAATTTTAGATCATATATGTGGTTGAATTTTTAAATTGTGTTTATTGCCAATGTATTAGGTTTTGTAATGATCATTTAGATAGGAGCAATATTCATTCATTTTTAGAGTTTTTGGCCAGTTTCATAGATTTTTAAATAGCTGTAAAGACATAATTACAGTTTTCCTACACACATATTTTAGCATTTTGGTGCAGGCTGTAGTAGATTATATCTTCAGCATCTGACAGCATGTAGTGACAATATTGATTTCTTCCTTATTCAATCGTCTAGCAAATACATATCGTGTACCTACTGTGTACCAGATGCTGGGGATATCACAATGAACAAGACAGTCAAGATTCTTGCTGTCATGAAACTACTGTCATGAAACTTAGAAATCATTGTTGGGGAAGGTACTAGGGAAGAGTGATTGGATAAAACAACACATAAAAGAACAAGATAGCTTCAGAAAGTGTGATAAGTCCTGAGAAAAAAATAAAACAGGCTGGTGGGATACAGTGTGCCTGGAAGGACTAATTTAGATTGCATTGTTATAGAAGTCCTTTGTAAGAAGATGACATTTGAGCTGAGACTTGAATGATGAGGAGACAGTCTCATGAAGACCTGGGGATGGAATTTCTGGTTAGTGGGAATAGGAGTGCAACTGCTTCTTAGACCTGATAAGCTTGGCATATTTGAATACTTTAAAAGGTGAGTATTGCTAAAGGGTAACGATTGAGTGGAAGAGTGATAAAGGAGATGGTGTGTAAAGATAGGCAGGGATCTATATTTCACATTTAGCCCTGGGAATCATTTCTTACTGACTCTGTGAACCTTGATGCCACTAGCAAAGAGAAGTATGGAAAACATGCAGTTGGTGTTAACAATGTGGCTTTTAGGAAACCAAAAAAATATCCACAGAGGTTTTCATTGCAGATTTGGAAGTATAATAAAAGAAATAATCATTAATTTCATAGGCTCTGGAGATAAATCAGGCCTGACTGATTCCTGGCTTCTTTTTAGTGAAATATCAAGGTATAAAAATTTGTTTTGAAAGCAGTGGAGGAGAAAACTTGTACATAGCACCCTTTCCTCCTATTATATATGTATTTATTGTATAACTACATAAATATATTCATATATATGGATATGCATATACATAGGGATTGATATAGACACATATATGAATACTAATAATTTTGGTTCATGTTTTGTGAATGCTATTACAAGATATGAACCTCTCATATTTATATAGAATTACCAACTATGCAGTTTGCTAGTAGTTTTCTATTTTGGATTAATGCACTTTGAGAATTAATCTTTCAGTCACTGGAATAGTGAATTAGTCACTCTTTGCTTTACTTACTTTGATAATTTACTTGAATATCATGGATTTTATGAAGGGATAGACTGATTTAAGTTTTTCCTTGTAAGTTTAACTTCTGTCATTGTTGATAGGTGATTTTTCTCTTTCTGTTTCAGGGCCACAGGCCACAAGTATCCTTTGCTCTAGTCAACCATCTGGAAATTTTATGACACTGATAATTACTAGAAAGATAATAATGGAAAAACATTAGCTAAGTGCCTACTATGTATATGTGCACAATTGATGATTTCTCCTTCTGGGTTGGAGATTAGAATTAGAATATGAAAAAATATAGTTTTATGCTCTTTCTAGCAGGTGATAATTCTTTTTATTTCACTTTCAGTTGTGATCGCTAGTTCACCTCTGGTATTGAGAAAATTGTAACAAATTTTAAAAAATTACAAACAATTCATGCTTATGGTTAGCAATTTAAATATTAGAATAAGAAAAATGGAAAGTAAAAGTTCCTGACCCCTGCAGTCTTATTCCCCAGAGATAAACTTTACTAACAGGTTCTTGTGTTTCCTTCTAGAATTTTAGATGTTTATGCAAGCATATGTAAGGGTATGTTTGCGTGTATAAATTTACATATATAGTGTATCTTCCTTTCCTTTCTCTTTTTACATGTATAGGATCTACAATACTGTTCTGCAACTAAGTGTACCATCACTTAGTACATATTATTGATATCTATAGACCCATCTTTTTTTTTTTTTTTTTTGGTTGCTTCGGGTCTTAGTTGCGGCATGCAGGATCTTCATTGAGGCATGTGCAATATTTCGTTGTGGCATGCGGGCTCCAGAGCATGTGGGCTCAGTAGTTGTGGCTCATGGGCTCTCTAGTTGTGGCACAGGCTCAGTAGTTGCGGTGCAAGGGCTTAGATGCCCCGCAGCATGTGGGATCTTAGTTCCCTGACGAGGGATCTAACCTGCATCCCCTGCATTGGAAGGCGGATTCTTAACCACTGGACCACCTGGTAAATCCCCCATCTTGTTCTTTGTAACAGCTGCATGGTAGTCCATTGTTTGAATACAGTGTAATTTATTGACCTGGCTTCTATTGATAAACAGTTTCCTTGTAATTTGTATACTTGCATCGTGTATAAGTTTATCCATAGGCATTGCCTTTAAAAGTTTTAGAGCAGTTGCCAAGTTGTCTTTCAAAATAGTAGCAACAATTTATATGCCCCTCACTGTGTTCCAGTATTTCCCTTTTATATTCTAGCTAATGCACAAAAACAGTTGACTGTAGATAGGTAAATTTTATTGATAAACAGAAATATTTTTGGTTATGGTAAAAGTACCATTTATTTTCTTTTTTTCTTTTTTTTTTTTGGTATCTTGTGACATCTTTATAAATACATGGCAGAAGTTGAATTTTACATTTAATCTCAAAGATGGTAGTACAGAGCTCAGCATGCTTGTTAGAAAACTTATATAGGACATGAATGATCTAAAGTGGTTAAAATAAATGATATTTATTTTAATATTTAGTTATTATATGCAAGCTAAAGTTCATGTAATTCAAATAACGATAAGTACATTTTTAGACTTCTCAGCATGGACTTTTTCTGTCATTAAATATAGTTAATATAGTTTTCAAATGAATGACTAAAATGGATTTAAATTTTGCAGATTGGATCAGGCAAGAATCATCAATGGATGCTAAATCCATGGGAAACTTTTAATGAGGAACAGGATATTTCAGTGATTTTAAAGAGTATCCTTGCAGATTGCTTATTAGTTGCAAGGGAAAAAAACAATAACTATACAGAGGATAAATCAGACAACACCTTGATCGATGATCAAAATTAATAGTAAGGGGTAGATGGATATCGTGTGTTTCCAGATGTGATTCTCCAAGCAGTGTTAGTATTTCAACCAAGAATGAATAACCTAAATCTAGTTATGAGAAAAGATCAGACAAACCCCCAAAATGAGGAGCATACTATTAAAAACAAAGGTTTAGGGCTTCCCTGGTGGCGCAGTGGTTGAGAGTCCGCCTGCCGATGCAGGGGACACGGGTTTGTGCCCCGGTCCGGGAAGATCCCACATGCCGCGGAGCGGCTGGGCCCGTGAGCCATGGCCGCTGAGCCTGCGCGTCTGGAGCCTGTGCTCCGCAACAGGAGAGGCCACAACAGTGAGAGGCCCGCGTACCGCAAAAAAACCCCAAAAAACAAAAAAACCCCACAAAGGTTTATATTCTATAAAAAGTCAGTGTCATAAAAGGCAAAGAGAGGCTTTAGATAGGTTCCAGATTAAAGGAGAGTAAAGAGATGTAACTAAATGTAATACCGATTATAGATTGGATCCTATAAAAACTTACAGGACATTACTGGGTCGATTGACAAAATTGGAACAGGACAGTACATTTGATACGAGTATTTAGCAACATTAATTTTTCTGAAGTTTACTGTAGTATGGTTATGTATGAGAATATCCCTATTCTTATAAATTTACACTGAAGAATTTAGGGATAAGAGGGTATGATATAAGCAATTTTCTCTCAAAAAGTTCAAGAGGAAAAAATAGAGTATGCTTGTAAGGGTGCATATATATGATAAGGTAAGTAGGACAAAATATATTTTAAATATTTATTTTTATTTTTAAATTTTCTTTTATTATTTTTTGGCTGCGTTGGGTCTTAGTTGCAGCACGTGGGATCTTCGTTGAGGCACGCGAGATCTTTCATTGCTGGACATGGGCTCTTCCTTGCAGCGCGCAGGCTTCTCTCTAGTTGTGGTGTGCAGGCTCCAGAGTGTGTGGGCTTCTGCAGTTTGCAGCACACGTGTTCTCTTGTTGAGGCGTGAGCTTAGTAGTTGTGGCGCACGGGCTTAGTTGCCCCGCGGTGTGTGGGATCTTAGTTCCCTGACCAGGGATTGAACCCACATGCCCTGCATTGGAAGGTGGATTCTTTACCACTGGACCACCAGGGAAGTCCCCAGGACAAAATATTAACAGTAGATTAGTCCAGGTAAAGGACAGACAGGACTTCTATGCACTAATCTTGTTTTGCAACTCTTCTGTAAGTTTGCAATTATGCTCAAATAAAATGTTTAAAAAATGGATTAAAGATTTTTTTAAATAACAGTGACTTTTTTTTTTTTTTGCGGTACGCGGGCCTCTCACTGTTGTGGCCTCTCCCGTTGTGGAGCACAGGCTCCGGATTCGCAGGCTCAGCGGCCATGGCTCACGGGCCCAGCCGCTCCGCGGCATGTGGGATCTTCCCGGACCGGGACACAAACCCGTGTCCCCTGCATCGGCAGGCAGACTATCAACCACTGCGCCACCAGGGAAGCCCAATAATAGTGACTTTTAAGAGCTGTTTATAAAACTAAAGATTTTCGATCAGTGGTATTTTATTATGTATTAAGTAGGGAGAAATAATTCCAAAATCTAGCTATACCTCATTGCCAGAAATGCTAATTCTTTGTTGGAGAGTTTCTCATACAGAACAGTGTGGCTACTATGATTAGCAGGTGTTAAATATTGGGTTACAAACTAAATGTTTTTAGAATCTTGAATTGGGAAAGATTAGTGTGGGCTACATGTTAGGACTCTGAAGAAAGTGCAAAAGTTTGTGTGTTAGTAGTGGTGGTGAGGTGAGATAGAAGAATTGGAAGGAAATGGCTAGAGGAGAATTCAAACTTGGAGAAAGTGAATTTGGGAGTAAATTTCCATGTAAATGCTACCACTGTAGAGCAGTGGTTTCCAATCTTTTCCTTCCTGAGGATACTTGTCTCATTAATTTTAATATTCACTACTCCCCCCCACCCCGCCGCCGACATTTTAAAACCTCTGAAGTCTGGGTGTGCCTTACGATCAGTGGCACCTGACAATCAGTGTCAGAGTGGATTGAAGTCAGTTCTTCCATAAAAGATTTGTGTTTGCTTCTGCCATAGCATGGGGGCCCTAGCAACCTGAGACCATTTTAAATTAAATTTAGTGCTTGAGAATTTGGACCACACTAGTAGCATGAATTCAGATTACAACTCTGTGTTAGTTCTGGATGGCGGTTCAGATTTGAAGGGGAGTTCCCCGCCTCCCCCCACCCCCCCCGCCACTAGTGCCAAAGTTAGGAAGACAAGTTTCTGTGCTGTTGCTTTTCGTATAATAGGTTTCTCTTTTTCTCCTATATACTTTCTTTTTTTTTCTATATTCTTTTGTCATAGCTTTATTATAGGGTTTCCTATTAGACTCCCCATATTGGGCATTTTTTGTTCTTAGATGTACATAAAAATAATGGTGGTAAAATACCTTTTTTTCCCTTCCTGGCTAACTTTCATATCCTTACTATTTGGATATATGTCCTTAATTATATTATTCCTATTCATGGTTTCACAATATCTTTAATCTTGCCTGACCCAGAGGAATCCCTCTAAAAGTAAAATAACACTCTACATTTATAGTTCAAGCTCCCTTAAGCCATTTATCTTGGTGAGAGGTTGCAAAGTAGTCACCATCAGTTTTTGGTTTGGAAGACATTTGGGGCAACATTGTAGAATAGGTGAATGAGTATACATATGCCTTGGAGTTAGTCCTGCTTTTGAATCCTCTGCAACTTACTTTTAGCATGTTACTTAACCTTTCTGAACCTTAGCTTCCTCATCTAGAGAATGGATATGATAATACCACTCTGATGATGTTATTGTGAGCCTTCCACGAGGTAGTATATGTAAAGGTCTAGTGTGGCATCTGGCACAGATGTGGTGCTGAATAGTTGATTGATTTTTTTGGGTTGACTGTAATAGCTGTTGTTTTTGGTTTCTCAGAATATTCCCTTCTACTCAATCCCTCTTCTTTTAGAAATCTGTCTTGTCCACCCATTCTCCCCCTACTCTTCCACCCAACCACCAAAGGGATGGGCACATTACTCATCCTGGTGATCTAGGTTAATCCCGTTGATACAATAGTAGGTCTAAGTCTGAGTGGGCATGTGACCAAAATCCATCAGAGTCTTGTCCAGCCAGAGATCGATATGCATGTGTTGGAGGAACAGAACCTCTCTTTACACACTATTACGAGTGTGAGATTTAGACTATGAAGCTTTAGGCAGCCATCTTCCAATTCCATGTGGAGAAGTTCTGCTTAAATAATAAAGCCAAGGGGAAACTACCAGGGATAAGAGTTGGGTGTGGGGGGAGGGTGGTTAGGGAGTGACATACACATACACACACACCCTAACCAGCTGAAGGAGACCTACTTCCATTTTTTTGAGGCCCTTCTTTCTACAGTTTTTCTTTCAGAACTATGCCAATTTCCTGCCCAGCTTTATAAACCAATGAATGCCCCTTTTGGCTTAATGTGGGTTGAGTTGGCTGTCACTTGCAATGCAGATTTCCGATGGGTATGATAATGATATTATTTTCCCCAAGAATATTTCTTGTTCAAAGAACTGCCTTTATTGCTTCCATGCTGAATATTCAAAAACTAGTGTTCAACAGGCCATTAAATGGAGGATAAATGTCTGGGTAAAGAAAGAAAAATGATGATTTTTTTTTTTTTTTTGTGGTACGTGGGCCTCTCACTGTTGTGGCCTCTCCCGTTGCGGAGCACAGGCTCCGGACGCACAAGCTCAGCGGCCATGGCTCACAGGCCCAGCCGCTCCACGGCATGTGGGATCTTCCCGGACCGGAGCACGAACCCGTGTCCCCTGCATCGGCAGGCGGACTCTCAACCACTGCGCCACCAGGGAAGCCCCAAATGATGAATTTTTAAAGGAATATCCCTGAGTTTAAGCTATTTTCCATGTCATATGATTCTTTCCAGTGATGGTACAGAGAATACTGTATTGAAAGTAAACTTCTATTCAGATGTGCAAAGAAAAATTGCAGTGTAATTTTAATTAGAAACTGTCAGTCACATTTAGAAGCTCTGATTAAAGATATAATGGGCAAAATGGATGAAGTTACATTTGCAGTTTTTCGTGGGTTGGATCTTCACTGCTTTTGCTTCTTAAGGATCTCAGATAGAATGAGCAGGACCTAACTGGTCTGAAGCTTAAAGGGTGATCCAGAATGCAAGTGAGAGGACCAGAAGGGTAATGAATCAGTGACAGCATTCACAGCTGGTAAAAATGCTCTTTGTGTTCTCATTAGGGATAGTTACTCTGAATAGGGGCCAAGGATCATAATATGGCTACATGCAAGTTTGCAATTTGATTAGACTTGAGAACATGTTAGGGAAGGAAAGAATTTCCTTTAAAATCATGCTGCACACTGAATACTCAGAGTGGTAGAAATGATTTAAGCTGAGAAGCCAAGAAAAAATTTAGTCATTCTTCCAAGTCTAAGGATAGCTGTATCCAGAGAATAGTGTGTAAACTCCTACCATTTGTACTTCTGTTTTCTTTTCTTTGTGTGTGTTAGTATTTAAATTTTACCCAAGATAGGAAAAGTGGTTTATGTGGGTGTGCAAGAGATGTGTTTAAAAGTAGATCATAATCCTGTGGATTGACTTAAGTAATTTTCTTTGCAAGTGGTTGCATAGGAGTATTAAATACAAGTCCTCCTACTAATGTCATATTTAAATAATGCCTTAATATAATATAATGTCTTAGTGAACTGCTTGATTATACTAGAGATTATCCCATGATTCCTTTAATATGTGTCATAAAGTTGCACGAAAGAATGATATTGAGATCCTTTACTGTCAGGCACATAGACTTATTTCATTTAGTATTTATTTTAAAAAATTTGATTACCAGTTATATGTAGGACACCATGATAAATACAAAAAATACAAGAAATAGTCTTTGCTTTAGGCCAATTACATTCTCAGAGAGAGTTAAAATATTTATACAAATATCTGTTACTCAAAGCATTGTATATCAGATATCTTGTGCGGACTGTAAGTGTTTTAAGTTCTGAACTCTTGTATAGCAGGATTTTATTAGGTAAAGATGGTAAAGAAAAACACTACAGGCAGAGGAAATAGCATATGTGATGGGAACAATCTCAAGTACTATAATTTAGTTGGATTTCAGGGTGTTTCCACTGCTGTTTTGCATTTCAAGAGTTGTGGGAGAACACCAGTTTTACCACAACCTGGCTAGTACTGGATGGTGGTAGTGGTTGTATGTATGCAACTTGTTTTAAATGACTGTAGCAGGTTGTTTTGTTTTGATTAAAGGGGAAGCCTACTTTCTCAGCATCCTAGTTAATCTAACCTGTGATCATTTTTCATTACTTTGACATGTTCTAGTCCAGGGGAGGGGATGGTTAGATTCAGAGAGACTATAAATGTCTAAGAGAGAGTGTGTGTGTGTGTGTGAGTGTGTGTGTGTGTGTGTGTGTGTGTGTGTGTGTGTGTGTGTGTGTTGCTATTTGTATTGGTCTTGGCAGGTTGCAAAGTGAACATGATAACATTCTTCCTTTGGCCCTATTTTAAGCTTGCTTCTCTATTTGTGGATCTAAGTTATATTTGTGGATATAAAGGCAAAGATTTATATAGCTTTGAAATTCATGTTTATTATTGAGCCCTTGAAATATGCCTAGTGTGGTTGAGAAATGGAACTTTAAGTTTTATTTAATTTTGATTAAATTGTTACATATGGCTAGTGGCTATTGTATGGGACAGCACACTTACAGAGTTTCAGCAGTTTTGACTTCTTTTTAGCTCTATGGTGTTGAGAAGGGATGACCAGATAGTATTTTCACTCACATATGGTAAAGTAAACACAAATTTAAAATAGAATATTATTTTACATTTATTTAAATATGTTTTTGGTGGTTACACAAATTTTGATATTGTCAACTTACTAATTAGTTAATAGTTGATCGATTATTTATACTCTTCCTAATACCAAATACTGTATGTGAATGTTCAGAAGTGATATATCAATATTAATAATAGGATTATTAAAATAATGATGAAGGGAAAGAGCCATGTAATAAAAGAAGGCAGGGGACTTCCCTGGTGGCGTGGTGGTTAAGACTCCACGCTCCCAATGCAATGGGCCTGGGTTTGATCCCTGGTCAGGGAACTAAATCCTACATGCATGCCACAACTAACAGTTTGCATGCCACAACTAAGGAACCAGAGAGCTGCAACTAAGACCTGGTGCAACCAAATTAAATAAAGAAATAAAATTCCTTAAAAAAAAAAGGCGGCAGAATAAGGGCAGGAGGGGGAGAAAAATCTAGAAAAGTCTAGGTGGAGATTAGTCTGGCAAAAAATCTATCTGTACCAACTGTCAGAGTAAAAAGAGAAATCCAATAAAAAAATAACACCTTCGTATAGTAAAAAGACATATGCCTTTTGGTCAAGAGAGAAACTTTTCTGTAAGATGAAACACAGAGAGAAATTTATTGAATTTTATAGAGGGTGTTGAATAGCGTAATGGATGGCATCATTTCATAGCAATTTTATAAATGATGGGAGACATTTTCATCTACTGTTTATAACGTCAGACCTCAGTAAAAATTTTTGAAGACCTAAAGTCTGCCAACGACTGTGTGAGTGAGCTTAGGAGCAGATCCTTCAGCCCTGTTGAGGCTTGAGATGGCTGCGGCCCCGGCTGACAGCTTGACTCGAGCCTCATGAGAACTGGAGCCAGACGCACTCAGCTGGGCCACTTTCAGATTATTTACCCACAGCTCTGAGATAAAAAGTGTTTGTTTTAAGATGCTCATTTTGGGTGTAACTTTTTTACACAGAGGAGATAACTAATATTATGTATTTACTATATGTTTATTATGCTATGCTTTTTTTTAGGATGCAGGTATTGGATATTAAATGTTAAAAATTATTTATGAAAATATATTTATATTTACTTGAGTTGAAGGTATAGTTAGAAAAAGGGTAAAAATAAGGTACTTAAACTAGCCAACCTAAATGGCTATTTGAATGAATGAAAAATAGCTAATAATAGCTAACATATATTGAACTTCTTCTCTGTGTCAGAAACTGTGCTAAGCATACTATGTGCATTATCTCATTTGATTCTCACAAAATCCAACGAGGTATTTCAGGCTTTAAGAGGTTAAGTAACTTTCCTAAAGTTATATAGCAGATGCATTCGGGACTTAACACCAAATCTCTTTGACTCCAGTTTAGCCAGTGTACTATACTGCCATCAGAGAACTTCTCAGATGCAGAAATGCATTTACCAAGCATCTGAGGAATTCTTTTTTTCCTTTGTTTCCATTTCATTTATTTATTTATTTATTTGGCTGCATTGGGTTTTCGTTGCTGCGTGGGCTTTCTCTGGTTGCGGTGAGCCGGGGCTACTCTTCGTTGCTGTGCGTGGGCTTCTCGTTGCAGCGGCTTCTCTCTTTTTTTTTTTTTTTTTTTTGCGGTATGCGGGCCTCTCACTGTTGTGGCCTCTCCCACTGCGGAGCACAGGCTCCAGACGCGCAGGCTCAGCGGCCATGGCTCATGGGCCCAGCCGCTCCGCGGCATGTGGGATCTTCCCAGACCAGGGCACGAACCCGTGTCCCCTGCATCAGCAGGTGGACTCTCAACCACTGTGCTACCAGGGAAGCCCCATGCAGCGGCTTCTCTTGTTGCGGAGCACGGGCTCTAGAGGCATGGGCTTCAGTAGTTGCAGCATGTGACTCAGTAGTCATGGCACATGGGCCCTAGAGCACGTAGCCTTGAAGTAGTTCCAGCGTGTGGGCTCAGTAGTTGAGGCACACAGGCTGTAGGGCGCACGGGCTTCAGTGGTTGTGGCTCGCAGGCTCTAGAGCGCAGGCTCAGTAGTTGTGGCGCATGGGCTTAGTTGCTCCGTGGCATGTGGGATCTTCCCGGACGAGGGCTCGAACCCATGTTCCCTGCATTGACAGGCGGATTCTTAACCACTGCACCACCAGGGAAACCCCTGAGGAATTCTTAAATTTTGATGGATGCTGGAGATGTAGTGATGAAGAAAGTGAGACACAATCTCTGCTGTCACAGCATTTATAATCTTGTGAAGGGAATAGACATCGATATAATAAGCACATATTTACAAGTTGACGGAAGTGCTGTGACGGTGGGTTCTGTGAGGTCCTTTAAGAAGAGCCTGTCCTGTTGAAGGTGAGTAATGGCACGCTTAAGGAGCCAAAAGAAGGCTGATATCGTTGTAGCACAGAAACCAAAAAGAAGAGTGATGTGAGATTAGGCCAGAAATATATGCACGGGCTGGACTGGCCAGGCCTGGGAGGGTGGCCTTTCATTCTCCCTAAGAGGTATGAGAAGCTATTGAAAAGTTTCATGTAATAGATGTCAGGGCTTTCTTTTTGAAAAGATCAAATATGGACAAATAGAATATAGAGGTACCAGAGTAGCTATGGAGAGATTATTAGGAAGCTGTTGCAATAACCAAGCTAAATAAGATGGACTAGCCTGATGGCAAAAGTCTTTTCAGAAAGGGAAGTAGATTTGAAAAATGGTTACAAGATAAAATCAACAGGACTTGGCAATAGATTGATTACCAGGGGTTGGGGGAGAAGAAGGTATCATGGACGACTGAAATATTTCTGGCTTGCCTATCTGGATGCATGTTGATGCTGTTTATCAGGATACGGAACATCAGAAGTGGGACCGGTTTGGTGGTAAAGCTCACTAGTTAGCTCTTGATGAATTTGAAATACCTTGAGTCATTCATGTTGAAATCTTGAGAAGCATATATTAGGTTAGGTCTCAAAGAACTCTGGACTGGAGATAAAAATGTTCAAAACATGGGCAAGTAGATGGAAATTGAAGTGGTGGGTAAGAATGCCTTGTGAGAGCTAGTGAGAAGAGAGTCTAGAAATTGGGGAGCACCAATATTAACTGGCCAAGCCGAAGAGAATAAGTGACAAAGGAGACAATAGGAGGGTTTTTTCACTCATTTACTCATCTATTCAACAGATATTTGAGTGCCTACTGTATATCAGGCAATGTTACAGGATCCAGGGATATAGCAGTGGACAAGACAGTCAAAGTCTTTACTCTTATAGAGCCTGCACTATAGTGGACAATATGTAAATAAACTAAGTTATTCAGATAGGGACAAGTGCTAGAAGGAAATAGAAAAGGATTATGTGGTAGCATCTGAGATGGGGAAGACTAAAAGAGGAACAAGGTTTTTGATGAAAATAAGTAACTTTGTTTTAACCATGCTACTTTTGAGGTGTCTGATAGCCAAGTGGGTAACAGTGCCTGCTGCATGCTAGTAAACAGCACTGCCATTCACCCAGTTTGGCAGTCGTTCTTTATTCCTTCTTTTTGTCTTATATCCCATATTCAGTCCCTTAGAGTAACTGCTGACAGCTGTCTTTAAAACATATGCCCAATCTGATTACTTTGATTACTGGTACGATCTCTTTGGTGCAAGTCACCATTTCTACTTACGTAGACTCTTACAGTAACCTCTTCTCTGGCCTCCCACCTTCTAATCGTGTCCCATGTAATCCGTCTTTCACACTGCATCCAGAGTGATCTTTTAAAAATGAATATCTTACAATGTTGCTTCCTTGATTAAATGCTCCAGCTTTTTTCCTATAAAGTCTAAAAACTTTACCATGGCTATAATGCTCAATTAGATCTGATCTCTTTCTACTTTTCTGACTTCATATTCAAATGCGTTTCACTCTGTTTCAGCTACACTGTCCAGGACTCTTTGCTGTTCCTTCAGGGTGTCAACATCATTCCTGAGTTGAGGGTATTTACATTTGCTGTTTCTTCTGTTGAACTTGCTCTTCCTACATATTTCCACAGAGCTTATTCTCTCACTTCATATCAACTTCTGTTCAGGTGTGACTGTGTAAGAGAGGTTTTTTTCTTACCATCTCTCCATGCCTGCCTATCATTCTGTATTTCCGTAACACATTTTCTTTTTCTTCATTCCACTTACCCCCCTCAACATTTGTTTATTATCTTTCTCCCTATCTAAAATTCAAAGACTTTGTCTTATTTATCTCTGTATCCCAGTAACCTAGAATAATGCCTGGTGCATAATGTGTGTATTCATTAATGATTTGTTGAATGAATGAATATATAAGTCTAGAGCTCAGGGGAAAGTTCAGTCTGAAATGTAAATTTAGGAGTCAGTAGCATATAGATGGTTTTTAAAACCATAGGAGATTATCAAGAGACAATGTGTAGCCATAGCAGAAAAGGGGACCCAGATTTAAGCCTTTTCCATTTATAAAGCAGGATAGAAGGACCCAGGAAATTAGGAGGAATACCAGAAGAGATACATCACTGAAACAAAGACAGGAAATGTTCTACGGATACAGCTGTGTTGAATGTCCCTGAGAGGTTGACCAAGATGAGGTTTGTGAATTAACCATTGGATTTGGCAAGTTGAAGGTTGTTTTATGGCCTTCAGGAGTTATTTCAGTGGGACGGTTGGGACAGAAATCAGATTTTAATAGAAGAAGGAATGAAGGTTGAGAAGTAGAAAGAGCCAAGTAGAACTCTTTTGAGAAGTTTTGCTGGTAAGGGGAACAGAGGATTGGGAGATTACTGAAGGAAGGAAATGAAACCAAGGGAGGGCTTAAGCAGTCCCCAGAATTTCCTGAATTTGGGGTCCATCCATCTTGGTTATCTCCTCTTATCTTATATTGAGGTTGAGCTGTCATCAGTTAACTGGAGGATTTGTTTATAATGCCTTTTTTCAAGGTGGTAAATCCTAGCTTCCTCCCCAAACCTTCTGTTTACCAAGGTGCTTTTTCTTCCTCCATTCCATTAGAGTCCTTGGTAAATGCTTTCTGTTTAAGTGATAACTCGCTAGTAAATTAAGCTTTTTCAGTTGTTTGCTTTGCTTGATGATTTTATTGCATTGTATAACCATCATAGATACTTTCAAGTGTCAACAATAGTAGTAGTAATTGTAATATGATGCTAATGTATATTGACATTTACTATGTACATGGGACCTTTTGAAGAGATTTACGTGTATTTATTGAGTTAATATTTCAAAACAACCCTGGGAAACAGGTGCTATTTTTATTCTTGACAGAGGATCCAGGGATATGAGGTACAGAGAGTTTGAACTAACTTCCTCAAGATTATGCAGTTAGTAAGTGGCCATCAGTATTGTTGGAGAGCTTCTGCTCTTAGGCACTACACTAATCTGTCTCTACATTAACAAAGCAAGTGTCTCATCTTCAAGTTGTGTTAAACAAATATGCCTTTGGTTAAACGTTTTGGTAAAGTCAAGAATTCTCCTCTCCTTTTATATCTATCATATGAATATATATTTTGGACTGGGTTGTTGGTAATTCCATTATTCTTACAATAATCAGTTTTCAGAGTTAAATGAGACATTTAATTAACTAATGTCTGGGATAAAATTTACTAATCAGATAGACCTGTTTCCTAAATCGCATTTTTTTCCCAGTATCTTTTTTGATGTACCTCTCTTAGGTCAAAAGAAAATAAATATTAAAAAAAAACTTGATGAAAATATTTTTCATTAGCTATTAGCTATGAACTTTAAATTTATTTGTGCTTATATCAATATGTACTATTTATTCCATGAGTAATTTAATTAACCGTACAAGGCTTACAATTTCCAGAATGTCAGAGTAGCCATTATCAAGTGCACACTTCTTAAATATACCCTTTTGGATTCATGACATTCCATTTTGACAGTGATAAAGAGCATACCCATAGGCATCATTGAAAAGGAATGTTCGAACTGTTTATGTGATAGTTCTTCAAGTTCCTTTCATCTATCTAACACAGAAAGGTCTTATCAACATGCTGACTATAGTTTATAATATATGAGTAGGTTTTATAAGGTAATTAGTCATATGCTTAAGTGACAAAAGAGTTTTTAGGAATTTAAGTTTTGAAGTTATTTTAGGATTTGAATTTAAATTTTTTTAATTATGAATTTAAGTAAGTTTGTTCATTTCACATTATTGGCCAAACCAAATGTGGCTGATAAAAGTTATGAAGTTGTTTCTTATAATTTAAATATGTTTTTATGCTTTTATGAAAGTCACATTTAAAACTTAATAAGGAGGACTTTCCTCGTGGTCCAGTGGTAAAGAATCTGCCTTCCGGTGCAGAGGATGCGGGTTCGATCCATGGTCGGGGAACTAAGATCCCATGCTGCGAGGCAACTAAGCCCGCACGTGACAATTTCTGAGCTCGCAAGCCTCAGTGAGAGTGTCCGCGTGCCACAAACTACAGAGAGAAAACCCGCTTGCCACAACTAGAGAGAATCCTGCGCACCGAGCAACTGGAGAGAAGCTCACGCGCTGCAACAAAGACCCGACGCAGCCAAAAAAATAAAGAAAATAAATATTAAAAAAAAAACTTAATGAAAATATTTTTACTGCTACAATTGTGAATAACAACTGTAAGAACCTAGATTTAGTCAATTCTTTTCATGTTAACATTATAAAGAATGCCAGAGGCAATGGAGACGAGCTGGGAGGATCAGAGGAAAGAAAGAGGAAGTAACATTTTTTTGAATACCTATTATATTCTTGGTAACTCAGTGATAGGGCTTTTACTTATATTATCTCATTTAATTCTCACGGAACTCTTGCAACATAAGTATTAATCATTTCCCTTTTACAGATGAGGAAACTGATGTTGCACAGGTTATCTTGATCTTCATCAAACAGATAGAACCAGAATTAAAATCTAGAGCTATTTGACACTCAAACCCAGTCTGTACTCTTGCTTCATGGAGTTGTTATTTGACCTTGTTAAGCAGAAAATTACTTTATGTAATAGCAGAATTTCTATGATACTTAAATTTTTATTCATGTAGCTATCATAAACATCAAAATAATACACTACTTCTATATATGCCTGCAGATCTTTTCATTTATAAATACTGAGTTGCATAACTGCCTCATCTATCAGAGTGCTATAGAATAATTAAAAGTAATTAAAGTAGGTCTCTCAAATATACATTGTCACTGATATTTTTCCAAAGCCCAGACACTTTTATAGCAGTGTAGTTCCAGACCATGCTCACTGCCACATTGAAGATACTCCTGAACAATCTCATCTTTATCTCCACCCAGTTCATTTATCTTCTGTAGGAGCCCCTGAGTTAGACAACCTTCCCTATTACTTCCAACATAGTTTCAGATAAGGGCATGATCAGATGTTTCTTGGAGACATTTTCTTTAGCATTTACCTTAGAATGCCAACAGCAAATGCATTATTGACTGTTGTGGATAAATAAGAAAGCATCTCAGTCCTTTTATTGATCAGAGTTATAGCTCAGTTGTTTTAGGAATTTTAAATAAAATGATAGTCATGTGTTAATTTGATGACTCTCTTTGAAATTAATTTGAATATACTGACTTTTATGTTTATTACTTTTTTGTAGTTTATAACATTTCAAAGATCACATTGTGCTTATTTCCCCAGTGACCTCTGACCAAAAGCAATAAAGTTCTAGTCTGGGTGGAACTTGGCTAGTCGTAGTTTCTCAAATTTATATAATGATGGATTTGCTTTAGTAAAAATAAATCATATTTCTCACTGCCACCTCTGCCTACTTATCTATTTTATTCCATCTTGGTTGCAGAAATTAACTACTACATAATAAAATACCAAGATTTTATAATTTTTTATATTTTAATTTGCAAGCAAAAAATTTTACTGAAACATACGTAAGACCTAACTACTGTGCGATAAGTATGATGGATATTCAGAGATTGATTATCTAACTTTCAGGACTATACTCATTATACAAAATATAATTAATCTCTATTATACAAGTACTATGAAACAAATTTGAGTATAAAAATCATAATCCTAAATTTTGTTTTGCATTTAATGGAGTATTCAAACACTGTAACAAAAACATAATGCATGACTAGAATGAATAAATTGTGAATTAAGGGTATATAAATTAGAGTTCTTAGTTACAAATAATAGAAATCAACTTTGGCTGTTTTAAGAACTGAAAAAATTTTTTTAAAGAATATTGAGAATCTCAAAGAATCACTGGGAAAGCTGGAAAACTAGTCTCAAAAAAAGGACAAAAATAAGAGAAGTTAAGGCAGCAGATAAAACCACATCCAAAAATCACAGCACAACATTCATCTGGTGAATATATGCATGGCTGCCACCAACAATGAATACTTACTTGCACCTTGATTATGCTAGCCCACAAATGCCACCTGTTACCTCTGACACTGCTACCTCAGAACCTTGATGTTGCTGTCATCAGTTTCCACCTGTCTCCAGAATGGATTCTCCCTCTATTGCATCATTATCCTTCAATTTAAAGCCCTGATGGGTGTTTCTGAGTAGTTGATCTAAGGATATATGCTAGTGCCATAACTCCAGGAATGATTGGGAAATGAATGTCTGGCGTTTTCAGGAGGTGTAGTGGGAAGTGAGCTCTGCAGACCATCAACATTCATCAGGTAGAGAATTTCTCAAATGTAGAAAAGGAGTTCAGACGTTGGGTGGCCAAGAATGGGCAGTTATCCACTACATTCTCTTTGTTACTGCATCTACTTTTTCATTCTTTTATGAATTTTTTAAACCTACAATTGTATAAGAGATAAAGGGCATAAATGGTTTTAATATTTTAGATTGAGAGACGTGGTTGGAGACAGTATTACTCTAGATGTTCTTTGATGTTTCAGGTTATTTTTCAATCTTATTTTTAGTTATTGTTTTAGCAGGTTCTGTGAAGTCATGGTAATATTGATAACATACATACTGATACTGTTCTTTGAGCATTATCACTTGAACATAGCCTTCTGCTTCTTCTGAAAGATATGATTTCCCTAGGCACACCTTCAACTTTTTACCTGGTTTGGGTAATATGCCCTAAAAGTGTAATGGAAGGAGCAAAAACTTTAGAGCCAGATTTGGGATCAGATGTGACCTCTGTCACTCTATCATTATCATTTAACATCTAACATTTTCTGTTATTTCCATTTTAGTCATGAGAAAACTGAACCATAGAGAGGTTAAGTAGCTCAAGAATTTTTTATTAAACATGAATGATTAAACATGAAAAAGCCAGAAAAATTAAGTAACTTTGTCTTTTTTTCCTCAATGTAGAATAGATATTTTTGTATCTCAAGTATGCAGTGGTGTCCATATTCTAATTGTGGATGTCTAATTTTTAATTTATATGTAGTAACAGGTAATCATGTTATATCAGCTTGTCTCAGTTCCCTGTGTTTTATGTTTAGAATTTTGTTCACATTCTAAATAACAACTCTTGATTATACCCCACCACTATCACTTCACATGTTTAATTTTTTTAAGTTTTAAAGCCTTTTACTTTGATTTTATCCTTACGACACCCTTGTAAAATGTCTATTTTATAGATGTGGAAACTGAAATATAGAGGAAAAGTGACTTCTTTCACATCAGTCTTCTAAATAGTGATTATATACTTTATTTAAGGACTTTTGGTATATAACTAAGTCAGAGCATGTTGTTGTAATTATTTTCTGGATAATGTACTATTTTAAAAATATTATGACTTTTTTTTCTCTGTAGAAATGCATTACTGTTTGGTGCTATTTAGCTATCCAGCTGTAGTTTAGTTCCCATAGAGAAACTGCCCTCATTGGCCTCATATACTAGTAGAAGGAGACAGAAAATAAATGGAAAAACTAATGGTCAGCTGTGATAAG
The DNA here is from genome assembly GCF_964374135.1 of Grampus griseus. Lineage (NCBI taxonomy): Eukaryota > Metazoa > Chordata > Mammalia > Artiodactyla > Delphinidae > Grampus > Grampus griseus. Next base: position 69,614,550 of record NC_139002.1, read on the forward strand.
TAAGTGCTGTGGCCAAAATTAAGCAAGGAAGGGTAAAAGGCAGTTCTGGGGATGGGAGAGGAAGTTGTAATTTTAAACTGGGTTTTTGAGGAAGACCTTCCTAGGAAGTTGACATCTGAGCAAAGAAAGACCTAAAGGAGGTATGGGAGGGAGACATGCAAATACCTTGGAGAAGAACCTTTCCAGGCAGAGAGAAGAGCAAGGGCATTAGTCCTGAGACAGTAGTGTGTCTGACATGTTCAAGTTGAGGCAAAGGAGACAGTGATGTCGGAAGCTGGGCAAGCAGAGGGGCAAGTAGAAGATGATGAGATAAAAATAATAAAAAAACTTACAAAATTAAGAGTGATTTTTTTTTCTTATGTCTAGATTACATACTGGTATGAAACTGTCCTGAACGTTTCAGCTGTTAGAAAGAATTGTTAATGCTCGATCAGCATGTCAGAGGATGGGGTTTTAGCAACTGTTTTATTGGGGAAACTAGGTTGAGAACCATGGCTCCAGATAAGAAGATAAGGTCATAAGAAGATTATGTCATCTGATAAGAAGAATAGGTCATATTAAATATCCTCTGAGGAACTATATATAATTTGAGGCCTTTTTTAGTATCATTTTTTCATGGTTAGATAACTTTGAGAGGAAAATAATGATCTTAAAAAATACAGCTGTTCAAGAAAACTTACTAGGAGGGATCATCTGTGTTTGCCAAATCTAAGAGAACAATTTAAAATATATCATGTTAGCATTCTAGGTGTTTTGTTTTGCCTTGCATAAAATACTGATTGATAACATGATTTCTGTTTTGTGCAGTTTCATAAAGACCTAATGAAGTTGTTTTTTGTTTTGTTTTGTTTTGTTTTGCGGTACATGGGCCTCTCACTGTTGTGGCCTCTCCCGTTGCGGAGCACAGGCTCTGGATGCGCAGGCTCAGCAGCCATGGCTCACGGGCCTAGCCGCTCCGTGGCACGTGGGATCTTCCCAGACCGGGGCACGAACCCATGTCCCCTGCATCGGCAGGTGGGCTCTCAACCACTGAGCCACCAAGGAAGCCCTGAAATTGTTATTTTAATTCCCATTGTTTAGACACACATATTCTTGATATTTTAAAAATGCACATTATGGAAAACTCATTTTGGCATATTGATATACTTATTTGGAGAGAGTAGTATGTATCAAAATATTGCTTTACAAAATGACAATATGAGAAAGTGGCATTCAAATTCTTCCAACATGCTTGAACACCTTAATTTTTACTCATTAGGTTTCACTAATATTTGTCAACAAAAAGTTATAACAAGGACTTTGTGAGGATTCTATAGAATGTTGAAAGATTAGGAGTGAATGTTTTATCTTATAAAATTATCTTTTAGGATAGTCTAAAAAAAGAGACAATAAAACTGCAGTTGTGTATTTTTTCAGTTTCTTATTTTACCTGTGTCTGTCTCTTGTCCTCTGTTTTCTCTGTGTTATTTCCCATTACTCCTGTTTATTTCTCTTAATCCGTCAAAGTTGGAAATTGACCAATACATCTGGTATATTATGAGGCATGAGTTCTGAGATCTTTGTGAATTTTCAGATAGAACCTTAGTAGTATATATTTTCAAATAGAAGTATAATAATTTTTGTTAAGGCATTACTTTTAATTACATACTCTTCAGGCTAGGGTGTGGGGTCAGCTAGTAGGTGAGCCTAGATGATTGTCCTACTTTAGCATTTGCCGCTATTTTTCCTGTTTACAATAACTTCCATGAAGTGACACAGACTTTTGTGCAGGATCATTTTGAAGGAAATGGTCCTAAAAAGGAAACAATTGGTATTGATAAAAGTAGAAAGAAAAATGAAAAATAAAAAGGCTAAGAAAGATCTGACAAAAGCTAAAACTAAAGCTAGAAAACATAAGTTTAAAAGACCTCGAAGAGTAGGATGTCATTTTTTTGCAGGAGCTTGGAGCCATTAACAGGGCCAGCATTACACTACATGAGGGGGGAAAAAAAAGGGATTCTGACTGTTTCAGAAAGTGATTTTGCTGTATTAAATACTTGAGAAAGAGAACACTTCACTGAAAATTGAAAATTACTGAAAACTGAACATTCAGTGTTAGGCTATGCATAGGAGTCACCTGACTCAAAATTTCAATTATAGTTTTGACTCAAATATATCATTTCTTCTGACATTGAAATTAAATTTGTATATTAATAACAATCTTGCTGAACTTACTGTTTCTTATAAATTTTAGGTTGTTTTTCTTGAAGCTTCCGAGTAAACAATTATGTCATCTGTAAGTGATAATTTTTCTTTCTTTCCAATCTCAGATTTTGCTTTTCTCTCTAATTGCAAAGAGTGAGCACTTCCAAGACAGTATTTTTTCAGCATCTGTTGAACAGTTACATACTTTTTTCTTTCACTTATTAATAAGGGGAAGTATATTAACAGGTTGCTCAATACTGAATTATACTTGCATTTCTGGAACATATGATTCTGTTCATTTTTCATTAGTTTTTGTTGTGAAAAAAATTTTTTTAACATCTTTATTGGGGTATAATTGCTTTGCAATGGTGTGTTAGTTTCTGCTTTATAACAAAGTGAATCAGTTATACATATACATATGTTCCCATATCTCTTCCCTCTTGCGTATCCCTCCCTCCCACCCTCCCTATCCCACCCCTCCAGGTGGTCACAAAGCACCGAGCCGATATCCCTGTGCCATGCGGCTGCTTCCCACTAGCTATCTACCTTACGTTTGTTAGTGTATATATGTCCATGCCTCTCTCTCGCCCTGTCACAGCTCACCCTTCCCCCTCCCCATATCCTCAAGTCCGTTCTCCAGTAGGTCTGTGTCTTTATTCCTGTCTTACCCCAGGTTCTTCATGACATTATTTTTTCTTAAATTCCATATATATGTGTTAGCATATGGTATTTGTCTCTCTCTTTCTGACTTACTTCACTCTGTATGACAGACTCTAGGTCTATCCACCTCATTACAAATAGCTCAATTTCGTTTCTTTTTATGGCTGAGTAATATTCCATTGTATATATGTGCCACATCTTCTTTATCCATTCATCCGATGATGGGCACTTAGGTTGTTTCCATCTCCTGGCTATTGTAAATAGAGCTGCAATGAACATTTTGGTACATGACTCTTTTTGAATTTTGGTTTTCTCAGGGTATATGCTCAGTAGTGGGATTGCTGGGTCATATGGTAGTTCTATTTGTAGTTTTTTAAGGAACCTTCATACTGTTTTCCATAGTGCCTGAACCAATTCACATTCCCACCAGCAGTGCAAGAGTGTTCCCTTTTCTCCACACCCTCTCCAGCATTGTTGTGAAAATTTTTAACCACACAGAAAAGTTGAAACAGTTCATCAAAAATCTGTGCATCCTCTGCCTGAATTTAATAGTTGTTAATGTTTTGCTGTATTTACTGGTTTTTTTCCTAAACCATTAGAAATCATGATATTTCACGCTATATACCTCAGCATGCATTCTAAGAATAAGGACTCCAACATAACTACAAAACCCTTATATACCTAAGAAAATTAATAATAATTCTATATTATCTAATATCCACTCTTTAAGTTTTCCCAGATGTCCCAAGAATATCTTTTATAGCTCTCATTTTTTCCAAATGAGGCAAGGTTTTATACATTGCGTGTGGTTATGTCTCTTTCATCTTATTTAATATAGAATCACACCCTCCCCAATGAAGTGACTTTTGGAAGAATCCAGGCCAGTTGCCTTGATAGACACTGTCCTTATTTTCATAGAGGTTTTTACTAATATGAGAGATAAATATTATACATGCAACTTTATACATTATTTTATAAATATGTAGGATTATATAGATGAGAAAAGTGAAAAGTGGAGAGAGATTATGTTGATTATTCAAAATAACACAAGAGATAGTGGCCAAGATGTGTTTTAACTGAGTCTGGTTTCGAAACTCACTCTATTTCAACCATTATCAAGATGACTCTAATTTTAAAATGTTAAAGAGAATTTTCAACTTGTGCAATTCAGGTGATAGGTGTTTTTCTTTAAAACTGCAGACAAACAATGTTTCTAGATGAGAAGTAAAACATTAAAAAACACTTTTTCTTAACTGTCAGGCTGTGGGGTTCTAAACATACAGGTTAACTTGCAGACCTACTTTAGATTAAGGATATTCTTGTGATATACTGTCTGATGAAGTAGATTTCACTGTAGAGCTTTGTTTTAGAATCTCCTTTAGTTCAGTTTTCACAGAATTTTATCTACTGTTTTAATTTTTATTTTTTAAAATTTGCTTACACACCATCTGTTACGTTGTAAGACCCATTGGCAGTTAAATTCTCCTTCAGCCATACTCAAACACTTGCGGATCAGATATGTCCATGATACCAAGAAGACACCCCTATATTTGTGATTCTTTTAGTTAGGAATCACTCTAAACTTAGAGGTAACGTCTGTGCAGTGTGGATACTAGAATAAATTCCTTAATTCTTTCCAACTAATGTTTGCTTTGGATTTCAAGGCACAATAGTCTTGTTGTTTGTTTGTTATTTGTGGTTGACTGCCACAGACAAAAAGCCAGAAAATTTAAATGCCTGAGTATTAGAGTAGAGGTATTGAATTTAATCCATTTAATTTTTCTATAATCTCTGCTGGCTATTTAGGCAGTACTAAATCAAATTAATTTCTTCAGTATGTTCAGTTTTTCTAACTTTTTTGTCGTTGTTGTTATTAGATACAGATTGTTAAGCTTTGGTGTAGGGGCACTGGGATGGGGGGCAGTGTATTTAAACTACGTTGGCAGGATAGATCAATAATATCTACTAAGCGCTTACACTTACTTTGTGCTGAAGCACAAGCACTGTGTTAAGTGATTTATACTTGTTATCGTCTTAATTCTAACAACAATCCTTTGAAGTTGGTACCATAATTAGCTCCATTTTTACAGATACTAGGCAAAGTTAAAACTTTTCCAGGGTCACACAGCTATTAAGTAGCAGAGCCTGGATTTGAACTCAACTCTGGGAAAGTCATACTCTTTATTGCATTGCCACTGCCGCTACTACCTGTTCAACTCTATTCTACAGATGAGGAAACTAAGGTACAAAAAGGCTAAGTAATAAAGGACTTCTTTGACTACTTGGCCCACCTGATGATTCTTTGACTGTTATCTAGAATAAATGCAAAGAATGTGTTACCTTTCATGATTCTACTAAAGTGACAGCTGTTAACAAAATTCGATTAGCTTGATATACAAAATAATATATACATATAAGAAAGCATGAAAACTTAAGAAACCACCTAGAAGATCTTAACAAAATCTGTATTGTCTTGGAACTGCAATTTGAGAAGGGCTTTACTCAGATGCTAATTTTGGTCCTTTTTAACCAAAGCGCAATACACAGGGATAACTAAGAGATGGCCTCTGTTATTCTATTCTTTTTCTGAAATGAGCTGTCCTTCCATTCTGCTCCCCCTACACCCCATTCCTGTTGTTTCTTCCCTTTCCCCCACCTCTTTTCTATTTTTGAGTAATCAAATCCCACCTACCTTTTTCCTCTGGCTCCCTTAAAAACAATTTCTTCTTCCTTTGAACTTCCATAATAATTTAACTGTTTTTCTCTTGCTCAGTGTACTCCTTCATTGTGCTAAAGTACATTCTCAAAGCACCTTTGAAGAAAGACTATGTGGAAGGTATGCTTTCTGAATTCTTGCATGCTTGAACATGACTTTATTCATCCCCAGACTTGATTACATAATATATGTATAGTTTCTAAGTTAACATTGCTTTTCTTCAGAAATAGGAAGGTTCTGTTGTTTTCTCTCACTCAATATTGCTGGCAGTTGAATTCCAGTCTGATTCTTGGTAGGTGACATTTTTTTTCTCTGCAAGTAGAGGGCATGGTCAGTACGACAATTCCTTTCTTTGTTGACCAGAAGTTTTCTGAATTGGCATCAATTCCTTTACATTTTATATACTCTTAAGTCCTTTGTAATAGAGAAAGAGCATAGAGCAGTGGTTGAGAACACAGTTTTTGGAGCCAAACTGCCCAGATTTGAATCTCAGCTCCATCATTTACTTGGTTCTGTGACCTTGGGCAAGTTCTGTACCTCAGTTTCCCCAGCTTTAAAATGGAAATGATGGTAATAATAGCACCAACTTCATAGGATCGCTAGAATGATTTAATATTTATAGATGCTTAGAATTGTAACAGGTATACAGTAACATAGGGATTAGCAAGCTACAACTCTTGGACCTGATCCAGCATTTGGCCTTTTTTTGTACTGCCTGTGAACTGAGAATGGTTATTACATTTTTAAAGGATTGTTTAAAAAAAAACAAAGAAACAAAATAAATAACAGCAAAGAAGAATATGCATGGCACAAAGCCTAAAATATTACTCTCTTGCCCTTTACAGGAAAAATTTTCTGACCCCTTAACACATTAAATATGATTGTTTAAAAAAATTATACTAATGTAGTTTCAGGAGAATGAGGAAGATAGAAGGAAAGTACATATTAAGTTCAGAATATCTTTTGACCTTTGCCCCCAAATTTTATCCCACCTAATTTTTATTAACCTGTTGGTTTTGTAATTGTGATATAATGACACATCAGTTAGAGTGAACACTACAGTTTTTCTTTGCCATTTCCTTTGTCTTCATTGTAGGGCCTGGATAAGTTGTCTGAGTAATAATCCAATTTCTCCTTCTCCTTTGTCTTTTCCTTTCATTATAATTAAAGTTAAACTCATGGTACTTATGGCAGGAATAATTTACAGGGTAATTAGGAAGAATTTTTACTGCAGAGGAGAAATTTAAAATGTGTTTAGTTTTAAGTGTACTGGTTAAATAAACAAATGCCCAAGGGTGTCACTGGCAGGTCTGTGGAATAGGCTATGGTACCACAAACCAAGGGAATATAATAAGAAAAGCCAAGAAAGAAGCACAGAATGGAAGAAATAGGAGTAAGAAAAGGTTTGGCAGTGGTAGTGAATCACAGGAAACTATCTCTTTTGCTGTTTCTTCTTGGTTAAAAAATTTTGAGAGACATGGAAACCAAGTCAGTTTTTGTTCTAGCCTCCTCCTTTAAACGAAAACAAGTGACAAAGATGCCTGAAATCTACTGTTTTCTGAAATGTGGTGTTCACGCTTGAAATGTGCCATTGTGGAAGAAAGTTCATTTCTGACATAATATATCTGACGTTCCTCAGTTCGTGGCGTTTCTGTTTTCTCGAAGCACGTTTTTGTCATTACCCTGTCTTTTAGAAAGTCTGTAGGCATTCATCCAGGAAAGAAACTAACAGCAATCAAATGAAACTATATTGTGCCTAGGATAAAAAATAGTGGCTTTTGAAACTGTACCGTTTTTACCAGGATAAAAAATATTGGCTTTTGAAACTATCTTTTTTTTTTTCGTTGATCATATTTTCCATTAGAAAATTTTAGGGTAGAACACATACACTGGATTTTGTCATTATAAGACCATTGTTATTTTTCCTAAAATTATAGTTTTGTCCATCTATAAGCAATTTGGATGTTAGCATTTATACTTCAGACTCAGTAGTATTCCTAGTTAGTGTTTCTTGCTGGAATCAGGATTTCTATTCTTCATTTGTTATAGTGCAGATTGCCTTTGATTGGATTTCAGAATCCATTATTACCTAACCAGATTCTTACATTTATAATTTATAGACTCTTAAACTTGCAACAATGAATTGATTTTAATCTTAAAATTAAATAATTACTTCAGTCTGTGTCATATGGCTCATAAATTGTAGTTTATTGAATTTTTAGAAACATATAGAATAATTAAGCATTGCAGATTTGTTTTAACATTTCCATTGAAAAACCTTTAAAGTCTATTACATATATACTTTAGTTTAATAACCACCGTGATATTTAATTTTTCATGGTAACAAAGGGCTTTGAATATTAATATACTAAATACTAAACTATTATAATATGTACAAGAGACTTCCTAGTACAGGATTCTCATTTTAGCCCAATAACACCCTACAGATGAGGAAGATAATGTATAGAGGTTATTTGACTTGCCCAAGGTTCCATGGTTAGTAAATAGAGCCAAGTCTCCTGTGAAGTGCCTTTATCCATCATACTATGACTTCTATGCATACAGAAGGCATGAGATAGGAGATTAGCTTCTTCTAATCCTAGTAATGTTGCTAGACTAGCTGTTTTGAGTAAATTCCTGATAGGTGTCACTATCATAAAATCAGAATGAAGAAAGCACAAGTATACAAACCATAGAAGTAAGAAGTAGAAGGGAACCTTAGCTTTTTAGTGCACTGGTCCCCATACCTGGCTACACCTCAGAATTAACTGAGTAGCATTTAAAAATGCTATTTCCCTGTACCTGCTCCCAGAGATTTCTGATTCAGTAGGCTCAGTGTAGAGTCTAGGGATCTGTACATTTTAAAAGGTTTCTTACATGATTCTCATGATGTTTGGGAACCTCTGATAGTCCATTTCTTTGTTTTATGGACAAAAAACCTAAAAGCCAGAACGGTGAAGATAGTGTAAGTGGTAAACCTTGGACTCAAAGGTGTTCTCTTGAGTCTTAGCCCAGTGCTTGTCCTCTCTGTCTACTGCTTACCTATAACTTCTTATACATCTTTTGCCTGAGACACTTATAGGTACTTGCTAAGTATTACAATACTGAACAAAAGGTAATAATAACAATAATAATTGTCCGTATTTTTTCTCTGTTATGAAAATCATTTTGTATTTCAGTGGTATTTACATACTGTGCTCCTTTAGGCTGTTTTTTAGTATCAGTCAACTTTTCTACCTCACGTTTTTGTTGTTTGGCAGTAATTTGTCAGAGTGTGTTTGCTAAATCTCCTCAACATTGACTGCAGAGCTTTAAAATACTCCTTCAGCAGATGGTCCATAAATTGAATGTACTTTATAAGAGACTCTAGAAGGTGGAAAAAACCATCAAATAATAGTTAAATGATAGGTTTTCTTGTAGTTGGGCACTTTACAGTCCGGTAACTGTCTGGGAGACTATATTGATTGTACTAATTGGTATTAGTTTGTTGATAAGAACCAAACCATATGTCTGGCCAGAAAGAGAAAACACAATAGTTAGAAGGAGGCTAACAATGAAAATATCTAGCATTTATCAAACTCTTAATATGTGCCAAGCACTGTGTTAAGTGCTTTGCAGACATTACTTCATTTAATCCTTTACAGTAATTCTTGGAGATAACTGCCCTGTGAGAGATTTTTTTTCAAGGTACAGTACACAGAAGAAGTACACTAGCTCTTTTCGATAAAGAGGATATACTATTATTATCTCTGTCTTATAGATTAAGGAAAAAAACTGAGACTGTTTTAAATAACTTGCCTGTAATCATATATTTAGTAAGTGGCAGATCTAGGACTTGAACTCAGCCCTGACTCCAAAGTCCATTTTCCTGATTCACTATCATTGATGCAGTTTTTATTTAGCAAAACTTACGGAGTTACTACACTGAGCTTGACATACTACTAAACCCTGAAAGGTCAGAAGTGATTGCATACTTTGCCCCTGAGATTAGTACAGATAGTAATCCAGAAGACACTAGTTAGAGAGTGCTTATTGAAATTCCAACCGTATTCAAGATGTATGGAAGGCTGTTGGACTATTGTACTAATTTTCAGAGATGTCATATTTTTTTTTTTTTTTGCCAAAGGAAAAACATTCAAATATGTGTATGATAAACGTGAATTGATTGCAATGCTTGAAAAGAAGGTGATGGGCATTGAGACTCATACTTCTGCACTGCAACTTAAAGGAAGGTGAAAAGTTCCTAGATAGAAAAAGGAAATAATGTATAAAGACGTCCAGGGGGTACAGAGCCTATGTTAGAGAAATAGAGAGTAGAGGAATGTGATACAAAGAAGGAAGGAAAAGCTTTGAACCTTGGACCTATATGATAAATGTTAAGATTCTCTGTTTTGAGATTGTGAAGCAGGACTATGAAAAAAGAAGAGGAATAGATGAAGAAATTGTATTATGAGAGTTTAAAAAATATTACAAGATTTACCCTAAATAGAGAGAATGTTAGATCTTCTGGTGAAAAGTGTGGAAAAATAAGGGGATATTGTCTAGAACTAAAAGGTGAGAGAAAGCACTTTGCTTGCACTGTGTAGAAGAGATGGATTGTAGTTGTCAGGCTAGCCACAAATAGTTGTTGAAATTTCGATTAAAGTAATTAAAATTAAAAATTCAGTCCCTCAGTCACACTAGCCACATTTCAAGTGTTCAATAGCCATACGTGGCTAACGCCAGTCATTTTAGACAGAACTGTTCCCTGATGGAAAAAAGTTTTATTGGACAGCACTGCAGTAGACCATAGAGGTATGCTGGCTTTTAGGGCATATGTTCAGGATTTGGCAGAGAGCCTTCTAAAATTTATCAAAATCCTTGATAGTTACCCGGTTCAGATGAATCACGTAGGGATGACAGTGAAGAAGAGAATGTGGAAACATCTTTATAGTCCTCAGAAAAAAAACATGTTGGGAATAATAGGTAGGGGTGTGTGTCTGTCACTTTTTTTTGTGGATTGAGATAGTGGAACACTGAAGGGAGACAGCAGAAGACAAATAATCTAGTTTTATCTCTGTTCTTCTCCCTTTCAAGGTAAGGGCTAAGCCTTTGATCTAGGCTGGATGCCCTGAGACTGGGTGTTGTTAGGACATGCCCATGATTATGGCTGTGGAGTATAAGAGCCCACAGTGAGGACAGCCTTGGAAGCAAGGCACAGAACACAGTTTGATAAACTAAATGAGCAAAAGATGCCCAGACAAGAGCACATAAGAGGATAGCCTGAAGTACAGAAGGAAGCAAAAGCTCCAGGGATGGTAAAAGCTTGTTGAAGTATAGAAGTCTTTGGGAGTTTCTGTGTGAAGCAAGAATTTTAAAGAGGAAACAGGCTTGCCGCTTGGGGCAGATTTTGTAATGCTTTTGGATCATAAAGAAAATGAGATCTCTTCAGTATTTTGGGGCAAGGAGAGTGATTTATTTTCTAACTGAAAAGGGTGGAACTAAAGTTGCCCTAAGGGAACTAAAGTCCCAGATCAATGAAGATTATAGGAGAGTATGTAGTTGTTTATAAACATTGAAACATCCTAATATAGATGAATTTTGTCCCAGGGTATGGAGAGAATTTACAAAAGAGCAAAGAGCCTTTATTTTTCTAGCAGGCATTGTAGAGAATGGGAAAGCTTCTGGAATATTTGAGATAGGTACATGATACTCTGATTTTCAGAGGGAGGACAAGTGGGCTCCACAAACAATAAATGCATTTGTTTGACATTAGTCTCAGAAAAGATTAAAAGAATGGATTTTGAGTACCCAAGAGAGGTAGTAGTGGAGTCAGTATGGGCTCACATGCATAGTTGTGACAGACTGGCTCCTCAGATCCAGGTCCTAGCTGTGCAGCCTTGGGCAGTTTGCTTCATCTCTCTATCTCAGTGGTCCCCAAGCTGTTTGGCACCAGGGACTGGTTTCATGGAAGACAGTTTTTCCATGGACTGAGGGGTATGGGGGTTGGGGGGTGGTGGTGTGTGGATGGTTTCAGGATGATTCAAGTGCATTACATTTATTGTGCACTTTATTTCTATTATTATTACATTGTAATATATAATGAAATAATTACACAACTCACCATAATGCTGACAGGAGGCGGAGCTCAGGCAGTAATGCGAGCAATGGGGAGGGGCTGTAAATACTGATGAAGCCTTACTCACTCTCCTGCCACTCACCTCCTGCTGTGCAGCCCGGGTTCCTAACAGGCCACAGACCAGTACTGGTCTGTGGCCCAGGGGTTGGGGACCCCTGCTCTGTCTCATTTCTCATTTTTAAAATTAAAAATAATACTATTTATTGCATAGGGTTGTAATGAAAATTAAATGAATTAATACTTGTAAAGCATTTAGAACAAGACTTGGTATATACATGTTAAGTACATTGTTAGTGTTTGCTAGATAAGGGTACATTGTCTTTTATCAAACTGTCAGCTCTGAGAAATTAAATAGATAATACGTCTGGATTTCAGCAAGTCTTCTGAAATTCAGATAAAATTCACATCACCATTTTAAAGTATACAGTTCTGTGGCACAGTGTTGTGCAGCCATCACCTCTATCAAGCTCTCCAACATTTTCATCATCCCAAAAGAGAAACCCCATGCCCATTACGCTGTCACTCTCTATTTCCTCCTCACCCGACCCCCTGGCAAACACTCATCTACTTTTTGTCTCTATGGGTTTACTTATTCTAGATATTTCATGTAAGTGAAATCATACATGTGCTATATGATTTCACTTACATGACCTTCTGAGTCTGGCTTCTTTCACTTAGCATAATGGTTTTGATGTTCATCCACATTGTAGCATGTATAAGAACTTTATTCTTTCTTATGATTGAATAGTATTCCATTATATGGATTACCACATTTTATTTTTCCATTCATCTGCCAATGGATACTTGGGTTGCTTCAACTTTTTGACTGTTGTAAATAATGCAGCTGTGGACATGGGTATACAACTATCTCTTCAAGTCCTTGCTTTCAGTTCTTTTGGGTATATTCCCAGAAGTGAAATTGCTAGATCATATGGTAATTATATTTAAAATTTTTTGAAGAACCACCATATTGTTTTCCATAGCAGCTGCACCATTTTACATTCCCGGCAAAAAATGCATCAGGTATTCTAAGGGTTCTAGTTTCTCCACACGCCCCCCCCCCTTTTTTTTTGGCTGTGCCATGTGGCCAAATATAAAAAAATATATATAAATAAGTAAAAATTGGGTTGTTTTTCTGTTGTTGAATTATGAGGCTTCATTATGTATTCTCGGGCCTAGAGCCTTATCAGACAAATAATTCACAAATATTTTCTCCTATTCCATAGATTATCTTTTTACTTTCTTAATACTGTCCTTTCTTGAACAAAAAGGTTTTAATTTTTTTTAATATCTTTATTGGAGTATAATTGATTTACAATGGTGTGTTAGTTTCTGCTTTATAACAAAGTGAATCAGTTATATATATACATATGTTCCCATATCTCTTCCCTCTTGCGTCTCCCTCCCTCCCACCCTCCCTATCCCACCCCTCCAGGCGGTCACAAAGCACCGAGCTCATCTCCCTATGCTATGCGGCTGCTTCCCACTAGCTATCTACCTTATGTTTGGTACTGTATATATGTCCATGACTCTCTCTCGCTTTGTCACAGCTTCCCCTTCCCCTTCCCCATATTCTCAAGTCCATTCTCCAGTAGGTCTGTGTCTTTATTCCTGTCTTACCCCTAGGTTCTTCATGACATTATTTTTTCTTAAATTCCATATATATGTGTTAGCATATGGTATTTGTCTCTCTCTTTCTGACTTACTTCACTCTGTATGACAGACTCTAGGTCTATCCACCTCATTACAAATAGCTCAGTTTCGTTTCTTTTTATGGTTGAGTAATATTCCATTGTATATATGTGCCACATCTTCTTTATCCATTCATCCGATGATGGACACTTAGGTTGCTTCCATCTCTGGGCTATTGTAAATAGAGCTGCAATGAACATTTTGGTACGTGACTCTTTCTGAATTATGGTTTTCTCAGGGTATATGCCCAGTAGTGGGATTGCTGGGTCATATGGTAGTTCTATTTTTAGTTTTTTAAGCAACCTCCATACTGTTCTCCACAGTGGCTGTATCAATTTACATTCCCACCAACAGTGCAAGAGGGTTCCCTTTTCTCCACACCCTCTCCAGCATTTATTGTTTCTAGATTTTTTGATGAGGCCATTCTGACTGGTGTGAGATGATATCTCATTGTAGTTTTGATTTGCATTTCTCTAATGATTAATGATGTTGAGCATTCTTTCATGTGTTTGTTGGCAGTCTGTATATCTTCTTTGGAGAAATGTCTATTTAGGTCTTCTGCCCATTTTTGGATTGGGTTGTTTTACTGTTATTGAGCTGCATGAGCTGCTTGTAAATTTTGGAGATTAATCCTTTGTCAGTTGCTTCATTTGCAAATATTTTCTCCCATTGTGAGGGTTGTCTTTTCGTCTTGTTTATGGTTTCCTTTGCTGTGCAAAAGCTCTGAAGTTTCATTAGGTCCCATTTGTTTATTTTTGTTTTTATTTCCATTTGTCTAGGAGGTGGGTCAAAAAGGATCTTGCTGTGATTTATGTCATAGAGTGTTCTCCCTATGTTTTCCTCTAAGAGTTTGATAGTTTCTGGCCTTACATTTAGGTCTTTAATCCATTTTGAGCTTATATTTGTGTACGGTGTTAGGGAGTGATCTAATCTCATACTTTTACATGTACCTGTCCAGTTTTTCCAGCACCACTTATTGAAGAGGCTGTCCAAAAAGGTTTTAATTTTTATGAAGTCCAGTTTATCTATTTTTTTTCTTTTGTTGCTTGTGGTTTCATAGTGAAGAATCCACTGACAAGTCAAAGTTTAAGAAGATTAATCCCTATGTTTTCTTCTAAGAATTTTATTGTTTTAGCTCTTAATGGCCTTTGATCCATTTTTAGGTAATTTTTTTTTTGCGGTATGCTGGCCTCTCACTGTTGTGGCCTCTCCTGTTGCGGAGCACAGGCTCCGGACGCGCAGGCCCAGTGGCCATGGCTCACGGGCCTAGCCGCTCCGTGGCATGTGGGATCTTCCCCGACCGGGGCACGAACCTGTGTCCCCTGCATCGGCAGGCAGACCCTCAACCACTGCACCACCAGGGAAGCCCCATTTTTAGGTAATTTTTATATATGGTATGAGGTAGGGGTCCAGCTTCATCCTTTTGCCTGTGGATATCCAGTTGTCCCAGCACCATTTGTTGAAGAGACTATTTTCCCCCCATTTAATGGTTGTGGTGTCCTTATTGAAAATCAAGTGACAATAAATTATGAGTTTGTTTCTCAATTTTCAGTTCTGTTTCATTGATCTACATGTCTACCATTATGCAAGTCCCACTGTGTGTTGATACTATTGTAAATGAGATTGTCTTCTTCATTTCCTTTTTGGATTGTTCATTACTGGTATATAGAAATATAACTGACTTTTGTGTGTTGATTTTGTATGCTACAACTTTTCAGAATTCATCAGCTCTAATAGTATTTTTTTGGATTGTTTAGGATTTTCTGTATGTAAGATCATATAATTTACAAATAAACATAATTTTACTTCTTCTTTTCCAGTTTGGATGACTTTTAGTTCTTTTCCTTGCTTAATTGCTCTGGTTAGGATGCCCAGTACAATGTTGAAATAGAAATAGTAAAAGCTGGCATACTTGTCTTTTTTCTGATACTGATGGAAAGACTTCAGTCTTTCACGATTGAATTAGCTGTGGGTGTTTCATAAATGCTCCTACATTATGTTGAGGAAGATCCCTTTGATTCCTAGTCTGTTGAGTGTTTTTTTTTGTCAAATGCCTTTCTCCATCAATTGAGATGATCATGTAGTTATTTTCACTTATTCTATCACTGTGGTATAGTACATTGATCGGTTTTCATATATTAAAACCACTCTTGCATTCTCGCAGTCCCACTTTGTCATGACATATAATTCATAAGGGATATTGGTTTATAGTTTTATGATCTTTTTGTCTGGCTTTGGTATCAGGATAATGCTAGCCTCATAAAATGAGTTAAAACTGTTGCGTCTTCTTCCACTTTCTCAGAAAAGTTTGAGAAGGATTGGTGTTAAATTTTTTAAAGTTAGGTAGAATTCATCAGTGAGGCCATCTTGTCCTGGGTTTTACTTTGTTAGGAGGTTTTTGGTTACTGATTCAACCTCTTTACTTGTTGTAGATGTGTTCAAATTTTCTAAAGAATGTTTTCTAGAGTCAGTTTTGGTAGTTTTTATAGGAATTTGGCCATATATCATCTCGGTTATTTTAATTTATGGGTATACAGTTCATACTTTGTTTACCACGTATAACATAACAGTTCCTTTAACAATGTCATATTATAAATTATTATTATCAGTTTGCATAGACCTGAAATATTAATAAGAAGAGATCACATAGTTAAGAACTAAGTTTTAAAATACAAAGGATTACTTCAGACAATATTATTCTGGAGCCATATTATTCATGCTGGACCTCAAACCTCGGAATTGGTTTTATAATGGGTAGCTGTTCTGTGACTTATTGTTCTCCTGGGTATGTAGCTGTTTATATTTCATACTGGTCACAGATTGGTCACAGTCTCAGTTTACCATTGGCAGCTGTTTTGATTTGAAGCAGGTGGCCTGAAGAAGCAGCATCCATAAATTAAAACACTAACACTTTTTCTTTGTATTTTAAAATCTTTCTCAGAAATCTGAAGGCTTTTTAGTACAGAGGTGATTTCAAAGCTCGAATATTCTTTCATTTTTCACATAATCAATTTATATTAACCTGAGTTTTATATAACAGTATTAAGTTACATAAAATAACTGCTAACTTATTTTAATATAGAAATGAGCTAAAAAGACCCAAATTATATTTTCCAATAGAACTTCTTACAAATAATTATTTAAAATTCTGACCCAGATAGACGAATGGTTATTACATTTATTCTTTAATCATTTTAAAATGGGAAAAATAATTAACAATGGAATTCTCACCATCTAAGTTTTTCACTTCTCTCTCTCTCTCTCTTTTTTTTATCATTCATTGTGGCTTCGGACAGTCTCCAGGCAGCTGCATTTATTAAACTACATTATAGTTAAGGTGAAAAGGAAATGGTCTTTGTTTTCATTGTTTGAAATACCCATACTAAAATGATACTACTCAAAGAAAAGCTAACTTCATAAATGTTTAAAGACTTACTTATGTCATAAGGAGCTTTCTATTTTTATATAAGACTTGTTTTCTACCTAGGTTAGTATATATATAAATGAAAAGTAATAGAATGTTCAAGTTAGGGGGAAGTAAAAGATCATCTAGTCTGACTTTTCAGTGTTTGAATTACCTTGAACACATAACTAAATAGTACCTAGCTTCTGCAAGGACCAATCCAATGATGACTAACTCAATCCGTCTGAAGATGATACATCTCATTTTTGAACAGCATTAACTAATTAAAAGCAAATACTTGTAGTGAAGCAAAGTCTGTCTTCTTGTGTTTCTTTTTGTTTCTTACCCACTGGCCCTAGATTTCTTAGGGGCTATAAAGAATAACGTAAACTGTCTTCTGTGTGACAGTTTTGAAATACTTGAGGACAGCTTTTGGTACCCCTCTATTTCTCTCTTCATTCCCACAGTTTCTCTCCTAGATTAAAAATGTCTGATTCCTTCAGGCATTCTTCATGTGTCATGAAGTCCTTCTCTATCATTGAGAATGTCTTTCAGATGGCCTCTACCAGGGATACTGACCATGAATAGAATTCAGGGAATCCATGGATTTGGATATTGTATTAGTCAAGTTTCTCCAGAGAAACAGAACCAATAGGATATATAGACAGATAGATAGATAAGTATATAGATATATCTATCTATCTATGTATATGAGAGAGAGAGAGAAGAAAGAAAATAAGGAATTGGCTTAGCCAGTAATGGAAACTGAGAAGTTGGCAAACTGGAGACTGAGGAGTTCTGCTCCAGTCTGAAGGTCTGAGAACCAGGAGAGGTGATGGTATAAATTCTAGTCTGAAAGCTTGGCAAGATTGAGACCTAAGAAGAGCCAGTATTTCAGTCTGGGTCTGAATACCGAAAGAGACCAGCTCAGCAGTTAGGCAGAAAATTTCCTTTTACTTGGCCTTTTTGTTCTATTCAGGTCTGCAACTGATTAAGGTCCACTCACATTAGGGAGGGTAATTTGCATTACTCAGTATTTTATTTTACGCTTATAAGAATATTCTGAAGATGGTGGAAGAGTAAGACGCGGAGATCACCTTCCTCCCCACAGATACATCAGAAATACGTTTACACGTGGAACAACTCCTACAGAACACCTACTGAACGCTGGCAGAAGACCTCAGACCTCCCAAAAGGCAAGAAACTCCCCCACGTACCTGGGTAGGGCAAAAGAAAAAAGAATAAACAGAGACAAAAGAATAGGGACAGGACCTGCACCAGTGGGAGGGAGCTGTGAAGGAGGAAAGGTTTCCACACACTAGAAGCCCCTTCGCGGGCGGAGACTGCAGGTGGCAGAGTGGGGGAGCTTCGGAGCCATGGAGGAGAGCGCAGCCACACGGGTGCGGAGGGCAAAGCGGAGAGATTCCCGCACATAGGATCGGTGCCAGCACTAACCAGCCCGAGAGGCTTGTCTGCTCACCCACCCGGACGGGTGGGGGCTGGAAGCTGAGGCTCGGGCTTCGGTTGGAGTGCAGGGAGAGGACTGGCGGCGTGAACACAGCCTGAAGGGGTTAGTGCACCATGACTAGCCAGGAAGGGGTCAGGGGAAAAGTCTGGACCTGCCGAAGAGGCAAGAGACTTTTTCTTCCCTCTTTGTTTCCTGGTGTGCGAGGAGAGAGGATTAACAGCGCTGCTTAAAGGAGCTCCAGAGACGGACGCAAGCCACAGCTAACAGCGCGGACCCCAGAGATGGGCATGAGACGCTAGAGCTGCTGCTGCTGCCACCAAGAAGCCTGTGTGCAAGCACAGGTCACTATCCACACCTACCTTCCAGGGAGCCTGTGCAGCCCGCCACTGCCAGGGTCCCGGGATCCAGGGACAACTTCCCTGGGCGAACGCACGGCGCGCCTCAGGCTGGTGCAACGTCATGCCGGCCTCTGCCGCCACAGGCTCGCCCGCATCGTGCCCCTCCCTCCCCTCGGCCTGAGTGAGCTGGAGCCCCCGAATCAGCGGCTCCTTTAACCCCGTCCTGTCTGAGCGAAGAACAGACGCCCTCCAGTGACCTACACGCAGAGGCGGGGCCAAATCCAAAGCTGGGCCCCAGGAGCTGTGAGAACAAAGAGGAGAAAGGGAAGTCTCTCCCAGCAGCCTCAGGAGCAGCAGATTAAATCTCCACAATTAACTTGATGTACCCTGAATCAGTGGAATACCTGAATAGACGACGAATCATCCCAAATTGAGGAGGTGGACGTTGAGAGCAAGATTTATTATTTTTGCCCCTTTTCCTCTTTTTGTGTGTATGTGTATGCTTCTGTGAGAGATTTTGTCTGTATAGCTTTGCTTTCACCATTTGTCCTAGGGTTCTATCCGTCCGTTTTTTCTTTATTTACTTTTTAAAAACATTTTTTTCTTAATAATTATTTTTTATTTTAATAACTTTATTTTATTTTATCTTACTTTATTTTATTTTCTTTTATCCTCTTTCTTTCCTTCTTTCTACTTTTTCTCCCTTTTATTCTGAGCCATGTGGATGAAAGGCTGGGAGAGCCAACTTCAGGACACTGGTCCACAAGAGACCTCCCAGCTCCACGTAATATCAAATGGCAAAAATCTCCCAGAGATCTCCATCTCAACACCAACAGCCAGCTTCACTCAACGACCAGCAAGCTACAGTGCTGGACACCCTATGCCAAACAACTAGCAAGACAGGAACACAACCCCACCCATTAGCAGAGAGGCTGCCTAAAATCATAATAAGTTCACAGACACCCCCAAACACACCACCAGACGTGGACCTGCCCACCAAACAGACAAGATCCAGCCTCATCCACCAGAACACAGGCTCTAGTCCCCTCCACCAGGAAGCCTACACAACCCACTGAACCAACTTTAGCCACTGGAGACAGACACCAAAAACAACGGGAACAACAAACCTGCAGCCTGCAAAAAGGAAACCCCAAACACAGTAAGATAAACAAAATGAGAAGACAGAAAAACACACAGCAGATGAAGGAGCAAGATAAAAACCCACTAGACCTAACAAATGAAGAGGAAATAGGCAGTCTACCTGAAAAAGAATTCAGAATAATGAGAGTAAAGATGATCCAAAATCATGGAAATAGAATAGAGAAAATGCAAGAAACATTTAACAAGGACCTAGAAGAACTAAAGATGAAACAAGCAATGATGAGCAACACAATAAATGAAATTAAAAATACTCTAGAAGGGATCAATAGCAGAATAACTGAGGCAGAAGAACGGATAAGTGACCTGGAAGATAAAATAGCGGAAATAACTACTGCAGAGCAGAATAAAGAAAAAAGAATGAAAAGAACTGAGGACAGTCTCAGAGACCTCTGGGACAACATTAAACGCACCAACATTCGAATTATAGGGGTTCCAGAAGAAGAGAAAAAGAAAGGGACTGAGAAAATACTTGAAGAGATTATAGTTGAAAACTTCCCTAATATGGGAAAGGAAATAGTTAATCAAGTCCAGGAAGCACAGGGAGTCCCATACAGGATAAATCCAAGGAGAAATACGCCAAGACACATATTAATCAAACTGTCAAAAATTAAATACAAAGAAAACATATTAAAAGCAGCAAGGGAAAAACAACAAATAACACACAAGGGAATCCCCATAAGGTTAACAGCTGATCTTTCAGCAGAAACTCTGCAAGCCAGAAGGGACTGGCAGGACACATTGAAAGTGATGAAGGAGAAAAACCTACAACCAAGATTACTCTACCCAGCAAGGATCTCATTCAGATTTGATGGAGAAATTAAAACCTTTACAGACAAGCAAAAGCTGAGAGAGTTCAGCACCACCAAACCAGCTTTACAACAAATGCTAAAAGAACTTCTCTAGGTAAGAAACACAAGAGAAGGAAATGACCTATAATAACAAACCCAAAACAATTAAGAAAATGGGAATAGGAACATACATATCGATAATTACCTTAAAGGTAAATGGATTAAAGGCTCCCACCAAAAGACACAGGCTGACTGAATGGATACAAAAACAAGACCCATATATATGCTGTCTGCAAGAGACCCACTTCACACCTAGAGACACATACAGACTGTAAGTGAGGGGATGGAAAAAGATATTCCATGCAAATGGAAACCAAAAGAAAGCTGGAGTAGCAATTCTCATATCAGACAAAATGGACCTTAAAATAAAGACTATTAGAAGAGACAAAGAAGGACACAACATAATGATCAAGGGATCGATCAAAGAAGAAGATATAACAATGGTAAATATTTATGCACCCAACATAGGAGCACCTCAATACATAAGGCAAATACTAACAGCCGTAAAAGGAGAAGTCGACAGTAACACATTCATAGTAGGGGACTTTAACACCCCACTTTCACCAATTGACAGATCATCCAAAATGAAAATAAATAAGGAAACACAAGCTTTACATGATACATTAAACAAGATGGACTTAATTGATATTTATAGGACATTCCATCCAAAAACAACAGAATACACATTTTTCTCAAGTGTTCATGGAACATTCTCCAGGACTGATCATATCTCGGGTCACAAATCAATCCTTGGTAAATTTAAGAAAATTGAAATTGTATCAAGTATCTTTTCCGACCACAGAGCTGTGAGACTAGATATCAGTTACAGGAAAAGATCTGTAAAAAATACAAACACATGGAGGCTAAACAATACACTACTTAATAACGAAGTGATCACTGAAGAAATCAAAGAGGAAATCAAAAAATACCTAGAAACAAATGACAATGGAGACACAACGACCCAAAACCTATGGGATGCAGCAAAAGCAGTCCTAAGAGGGAAGTTTATAGCAATACATTCCTACCTTACGAAACAGGAAACATCTCGAATAAACAACCTAACCTTGCACCTGAAGCAATTAGTGAAAGAAGAACAAAAAAACCCCAAAGTTAGCAGAAGGAAAGAAATCATAAAAATCAGATCAGAAATAAATGAAAAAGAAATGAAGGAAACGATAGCAAAGATCAATAAAACTAAAAGCTGATTCTTTGAGAAGATAAACAAAATTGATAAACCATTAGCCAGACTCATCAAGAAAAAAAGGGAGAAGACTCAAATCAATAGAGTTAGAAATGAAAAAGGAGAAATGACAACTGACACTGCAGAAATACAAAAGATCATGAGAGATTACTACAAGCAACTATATGCCAATAAAATGGACAACCTGGAAGAAATGGACAAATTCTTAGAAATGCACAGCCTGCCAAGAGTGAATCAGGAAGCAATAGAAAATATGAACAGACCAATCACAAGCACTGAAATTGAAACTGTGATTAAAAATCTTCCAACAAACAAAAGCCCAGGACCAGATGGCTTCACAGGCGAATTCTATCAAACATTTAGAG
This sequence comes from Grampus griseus, assembly GCF_964374135.1. Lineage (NCBI taxonomy): Eukaryota > Metazoa > Chordata > Mammalia > Artiodactyla > Delphinidae > Grampus > Grampus griseus. The sequence goes on from NC_139002.1 coordinate 69,636,704, forward strand.
AAGAGCTAACACCTATCCTTCTCAAACTCTTCCAAAATATAGCAGAGGGAGGAACACTCCCAAACTCATTCTACGAGGCCACCATCACTCTGATACCGAAACCAGGCAAGGATGTCACAAAGAAAGAAAACTATAGGCCAATATCACTGATGAACATAGATGCAAAAATCCTCAACAAAATACTAGCAAACAGAATCCAATAGCACATTAAAAGGATCATACACCATGATCAAGTGGGGTTTATTCCAGGAATGCAAGGATTCTTCAATATGTGCAAATCAATCAATGTGATACACCATGTTAACAAATTGAAAGAGAAAAACCATATGGTCATCTCAATAGATGCAGAGAAAACTTTTGACAAAATTCAACACCCATTTATGATAAAAACCCTGCAGAAAGTAGGCATAGAGGGAACTTTCCTCAACATAATAAAGGCCATATATGACAGACCCACAGCCAACATCGTCCTCAATGGTGAAAAATGGAAAGCATTTCCACTAAGATCAGGAACAAGACAAGGTTGCTCACTCTCACCACTCTTATTCAACATAATTTTGGAAGTTTTAGCCACAGCAATCAGAGAAGAAAAGGAAATAAAAGGAATCCAAATTGGAAAAGAAGAAGTAAAGCTGTCACTGTTTGCAGATGACATGATACTATACATAGAGAATCCTAAAGATGCCACCAGAAAACTACTAGAGCTAATCAATGAATTTGGTAAAGTAGCAGGATACAAAATTAATGCACAGAAATCTCTGGCATTCCTATACACTGAGGATGAAAAATCTGAAAGTGAAATCAAGAAAACACTCCCATTTACCATTGCAACAAAAAGAATAAAATATCTAGGAATAAACCTACCTAAGGAGACAAAAGACCTGTATACAGAAAATTATAAGACACTGATGAAAGAAATTAAAGATGATATAAATAGATGGAGAGATATACCATGTTCTTGGATTGGAAGAATCAACATTGTGAAAATGACTCTACTACCCAAAGCAATCTACAGATTCAATGCAATCCCTATCAAACTACCACTGCCATTTTTCACAGAACTAGAACAAAAAATGTCACAATTTGTATGGAAACACAAAAGACCCTGAATAGCCAAAGCAATCTTGAGAACGAAAAACGGAGCTGGAGGGATCAGGCTCCCTGACTTCAGACTATACTACAAAGCTACAGTAATCAAGACAATATGGTACTGGCAAAAAAACAAAAATCTAGATAAATGGAACAGGATAGAAAGCCCAGAGATAAACCCACGCACAAAGGAGGCAGGAATGTACAGTGGAGAAAGGACAGCCTCTTCAATAAGTGGTGCTGGGAAAACTGGACAGGTACATGTAAAAGTATGATATTATATCACTCCCTAACACCGTACACAAATATAAGCTCAAAGTGGATTAAAGACCTAAATGTAAGGCCAGAAACTATCAAACTCTTAGAGGAAAACATAGGCAGAACACTCTATGACATAAATCACAGAAAATCCTTTTTGACCCACCTCCTAGAGAAATGGAAATAAAAACAAAAATAAACAAATGGGACCTAATGAAACTTCAAAGCTTTTGCACAGCAAAGGAAACCATAAACAAGACGAAAAGACAACCCTCAGAATGGGAGAAAATATTTGCAAATGAAGCAACTGACAAAGGATTAATCTCCAAAATTTACAAGCAGCTCATGCAGCTCAATAACAAAAAAGCAAGCAATCCAATCCAAAAATGGGCAGAAGACCTGAATAGACATTTCTCCAAAGAAGATATACAGATTGCCAACAGACACATGAAAGAATGCTCAACATCCTTATTAGAGAAATGCAAATCAAAACTACAATGAGATATCATCTCACACCAGTAAGAATGGCCATCATCAAAAAAATCTAGAAACAATAAATGCTGGAGTGGGTGTGGAGAAAAGGGAACACTCTTGCACTCCTGGTGGGAATATGAATTGGTACAGCCACTATGGAGAACAGTATGGAGGTTCCTTAAAAAACTACAAATAGAACTACCATATGACCCAGCAATCCCACTACTGGGCATATACCCTGAAAAAACCATAATTCAAAAAGAGTCATGTACCAAAATGTTCATTGCAGCTCTATTTACAATAGGCAGGAGATGGAAACAACCTAAGTGTCCATCATCGGACGAATGGATAAAGAAGATGTGGCACATATATACAATGGAATATTACTCAGCCATAAAAAGAAACGAAATTGAGTTATTTGTAGTGAGGTGGATGGACCTAGAGTCTGTCATACAGAGTAAAGTAAATCAGAAAGAGAAAGACAAATACCATATGCTAACACATATATATGGAATCTAAGAAAAAAAAATGTCATGAAGAACCTAGGGGTAAGACAGGAATAAAGACACAGACCTGGGCTACCCTGGTGGCGCAGTGGTTGAGGGTCCGCCTGCCGATGCGGGTGACGCGAGTTCATGCCCTGGTCCGGGATAATCCCGCATGCTGCGGAGTGGCTGGACCCGTAGGCCATGGCCGATGGGCCTGCGCGTCTGGAGCCTGTGTTCCACGGCGGGAGGGACCGCGGCGGTGAGAGGGCTGCGTACCTCAAAAAAAAAAAAAAAAAAGACACAGACCTACTAGAGAATGGATTTGAGGATATGGGGAGGGGGAAGGGTAAGCTGTGACAAAGTGAGAGAGTGGCATGGACATATATACACTACCAAACGTAAAATATATAGCTAGTGGGAAGCAGCCGCGTAGCACAGGGAGATAAGCTCGGTGCTTTGTGACCACCGAGAGGGGTGGGATAGGGAGGGTGTGAGGGAGGGAGACACAAGAGGGAAGAGATATGGGAACATATGTATATGTAAAACTGATTCACTTTGTTGTAAAGCAGAAGCTAACATACCACTGTAAAGCAATTATACTCCAATAAAGAAGTAAAAAAAAAAAAAAAAAGAATATTATTCTAAGAAGGGTCCATAGGCTTTATCAGATTAAAAAAAGGTCCATTTTTCAATTAATGGTTAAAAACCTTTAGTCTATACTTCTTTAAAAGTGTAATTTTAAAAATGAATACGTTTCATGTATGTGGCCCACTAATGGCAAGTAGAGGATTGTCACCTCCCTGCTTCTACATAACATTAAACAAGATCCCATTTATTTTGAGGAGCATTCAGATCACGCTAGTTAGAATTAATCCCTCTTTTGATTCAGCCTATCCTGGTCTTTATAATTTCTGAATTGCTATTATTGCATTCTCTGCTCTGTGTTTCTGTCATCCACAAATATGTTAAGCAAACTCTCTGTATCACAGATTGCCACACCCTGCCTGCCCATCAGAATCAACTGAGGAACTGTAGAAAATAGACTCTGAGGTCCTACCTCACACTTATAAATACTGACTGTGCACCTAGTGATTATTCAGCACTCCTGGCACTTGTGTGTGGGTTCACATGTGGGAATACCATTATTTTATATCATATATACTATTTATAACATTTATTAAAATATTATAGAAGTTAGAATTCTGTAGCGTCGCAGTAGCTATGTCTCTCCAAGTTGACCTGCAGTACTGTTAGTTTCAAACAATTATTGATTTATATTATAGTGCTATGTTATAATTCATACTTCTCCATTTTGATCAAGCTTGTTTTGAGAAATGAACAGTTTACCTACCTCACATCTCTGATCTGCCATCTCACAATAATCTTCTCAAAAAAGGAAACTATCTTTCATTTTTCTAGTGACTTGATATAAACTTCTGATCCCTGCTTTTTCACCTGACTTCTTGTAACTCATTCCTTAAATCTTGTTTTTGAGCCATTGATATCAGCCTCACTATTTGGTTTGGGTTCCTTTAGAAATCAAGACTGAGACAAGGATATGGAGTGGGTAGTTTATTTGGGAGTGGGAACGGAAGCGGGAGTAAGGAAGTAGGGAAGAGTAAGACCAGGAAGGAGGAAAAGCCCGTGTAAGAATGCATTACTGGGGCTAGATTATGTTGGGATTTCCTGAAAAGTCTTCAGAATGCCAATCAGGTTTTTGTTGTTGTTGTTGTTGGTTTCTTTTGTTTTTGTTTTTTTGGCTGCGACGCACAGCTTGTGGGATCATAGTTCCCCGACCAGGGATCAAACCCAGGCCCCCTTCAATGGAAGTGTGGAGTCCTAACTAACCCCTGGACGGCCAGGGAATTCCCAGTCTTGTTTTTCATTAGTTGAGGGTTGCCCTCCCTCCTCAACCTGGGGGAGTTAACCTGCCCATTTTTCCAGGCTGTGCTTGCTCACAGGCTGAGTGGCCCATTGTAGTGCCATTGAAGGCCCTGAATGGGAAAATGGAAAGATGAGCTAATGTATGTTTAAAGTGACATTCTAGGGACTTCCCTGGTGGCTCAGTGGTTAAGAATTCACCTCCCAATGCAGGGGATGCGGCTTCGATCCCTGGTCAGGGAACTAGATCCCACATGCATGCTGCAACTAAGACCCGGCACAACCAAAAATAAATAAAATAAAATAAAGTGGCATTCTAGGGACTTCCCTGGCAGTCCAGTGGTTAAGACTCTGCGCTTCCACTGCAGGGGGCGTGGGTTCAATCCCTGCTGGGGGAACTAAGATCTCACATGCCAGACTTCCCTGGTAGCACAGTGGTTAAGAGTCCACCTGCCAATGCAGGGGATACAGGTTCGAGCCCTGGTCCGGGAATATCCCACATGCCATGGAGCAACTAAGCCTGTGCACCACAACTAATGAGCCTGCTCTCTAGAGCCCGTGAGCCACAACTACTGAGCCCACATGCCTAGAGCCTGTGCTCTGCAACAAGAGAAGCCACCGCAATAAGAAACCCGTGCGCCACAACGAAGAGTAGCCCCCGCTGTCTGCAACTAGAGAAAGCCCGTGCACAGCAACAAAGACCCAACGCAGGCAAAAATAAATAAATAAATAATGAATAAATTTATTAAAAAAAAAAGATCTCACATGCTGTGGGGCACAGCCAAAAATATAAAAAAATAAAGTGGCATTCTGTTAATATGAGGTGTCTTCCCAGGACAGTCCACATCACAGCTATGACCAAAAGTGGCCTGAGGAGCTGTGACATGGGGTACCAGTGGTACTAGCTACACTCATCTTTTATATTTTATGGAATCTATTTTTTTCCTTTCAAAAATCAATTACATTTGTTTGTTTCTAGAATTCTTCAGTTGTTAGAAATAACCTCATGTGCTAGTTCTCTCTGTATCCTTTGACTGTAATTCATCTTGACAGAGAAATTGGACTTACCTATACTGGGCTTTAGTTCCAGCATTATGTTTGTTCAAATCTTTTCGTTCCCTGACACAGAAAAGTGGGACAAACTAGGAGTTAGAGTTTTGCTTTCTCTATTGGGATTAAAATACTTTGTAAGTTCTAACAACAGAAAAGTCCCTTTTGCTCTCTCTTGTATTTTGCAAGTCATAGATAATTTTGAGGTTTGGCCTTTTTGAATCTACTGGTCAATTCAGATTTCTTTTCCTAGCTCTGTTAAAGTTCATCCCTCCCTTGAGTTTTCTGCTGTGGAATCATGGCTTTAGTTTCTGTGAAAACTTTGAAATGTTTTCTTAAATTTAAGGAGACACATATGACTATGTCTAGACTTTCTCTTTATGGCATCACAAACACTGTTTACATTTGCCCCATGGTTGGTTAGCACTGGACCCTTATTGACTGTCTTTGTGCAATACAAAGGCTTCTGTCATTTTTTTGCTCTCCCACCCCATTCTTTCTCTTATTCCTCTTCTTCCTCTAAAAGCTGTCTAATATTCTAATACGGTCTATTAGCATTCACATCCTGAACTATCCCTTTTGCTCTCATTTATTCCATTGTTTTGGGACTCTTATTCAGTGATTACAGCTAATCTGATAAACTATTTGGAGCTCAGATATTAGGAATGGTAGTTTGGGAGTGGTTATATAACACATTTGTCTTTTGTCAGGAACCTAGGATCCCCGTCTTCCCCACCTTTTCTTCCTTATCTTTGAGACATTGGATCACAGGAAAGATCAACTGACTATTAATACAAGGCAAAAGTAATTTAGTTCTTTGGAGAGAGAAATATAAAAGTTTAGACTTGGGTGGTTTTAACATGAAGAACACGTACATGGCGTTTTCTTCAGTACATATTTTAAAATTTAATTTCATGGCTAGTTAAAGAAAGGTAAGTTAAAAGGAAGGAAAGAGAAAGGAAAGCACTGAGAGTGGCACAGAGGAAAATATTTAAGGAAAAGAGAAGATTAGGGAAAATCAGGGAGTGGCATTGTGGGATTACATTAAGTATGATAAAGTGAGTTCTGCATTTGTTAACCTGTGTGTGTGTGTGTTTCCTGATATAGGAGATCTCACATAATGGTGTTCAGAAAATGGTTGTTAATTATGGTAAGGTAGTAACCATGTAACGATTATTGTGTAGATGTAGTGATCATGGTATATGCCTAAAATGTGAATGGTTCCTAACACCAGCACACCAGTGAAACTTGCATTCTTAGAAAAGCTATCACAGTAACTTATTTGTTGTTCACTTGCCTTTTGTTCATATGCATGCAGTTACAATATGTGTTGGATGACCTTCTGAGTATTCTAACAGCTTTATTTTAAAAATCAAGTAGTGAAATAAATGCCAAACCAGCACTTTCTCTGAATGTTTAGTAATTTGTGTGAGGGTATTTGAAGGAGACTTTTCCAAAGTCTGCACAAATTTCATGTCAAGAAGATGATGTTTTTGTAAACATTTCAGCAGGTCACAGTTTTCTTAGGCTCACCTTGATAGTTGGCTTTTATTTACTCACTTATCCATTCAATATTTATTTATTTGAGTGCCTTCCATGAACCATGTACTTTGTTAGTCACTGGGGATAAATAAGGAAGGAACCTTGCCATCAAAAAGTCTAGGAGAAGACATGGAAATGTAAACAAATACCTGAATTTTAAAGTCAAAATAAAATTGAATGCTCTCAATGGGTTTTTTTTTAATGAAATCTCTTCAGTAATAATAGTATTTGATATTATTGAATCCTTGGATTCATAAACTGAGTCATTGTTTGGTTAAAGTCAACATATTATTCTCAGATGCCAATTCTGATTTCTTTAATAAAGCTGAAAATTGTTTAAGAATCCAATAGCTTTGATTTCCTTAGGTAAATGTTAAGCTAACCATCCATCCCCATTTTCTTCCAGAGAGAAGTATTGTTATTTTTATGCCTCTGTGTTTAAGTGATAGAGGTAATTTAATTGAAAACAGAATGGTGTAAGTTTAAGTATCCCTTTTAGGGGATCAGAGGGGAGCAAGAGCCACCCATCTGATCACAGCGACCATATTGCTTTTAAACTTTTTTTTTAGCATAATAAAATAAATAAGTTGATAAATATGAAAATGGTCTGTAAAATTGACTTAAATTTTTCTGCATATTCATTACTGTTTTCCATAGGAAGATAATAAATAACATTTTCTGCAATGTTCAATCAACTCGTGTTCAAATATTTTAGTAAGTAAAATGCACATAAAGCCTTAAAATCATTACTTTTCTTGGAAAACTCAAGCAGGCCCTGGAGATTTTAAAAGCTCCACTTAATTTTAGATGACTAAATGGTGTTTTGCTTTAGAGGTCAAAAAAGAAGAATTGTTATGAAAATAGTTTATTCCACACCAATAAAGTCTGATTGGCTTATTTATTTTTATTTTTGAACAAGATAGAGTAATTGTGGAAACTTGTGTTTTAGGAACTTCCTGTTTAGATTGTGTTAAATAACATACAAACAAAGACATGGACAAAGTAATACGAGTTGTGAGATAGGACTTGACTCAGTTAGACAGGCAAAAACTTCAAAATGCATTTTTAGCATTAGAGGGATAGTTCACTTTCCTTGGATTATTTGTTCCTTTTTGAGTTGCATGGATATTTATGGAAATTCAGTTTTATTTTTTCCTTGGTAATTTGATCATTTAATTTGATAATCTAATTTTACTGGATAGTTTCCTTAACACTTTAGTTTCAATGTTCACTATTCCTTAACTTTTTGTAAACAAGCACTTAAGTCACGAGAACTCATTATTATTAACATCAATAATACTAATAAATAATGTTAACATTTATTGAGACAGTTTGTATAGTAGTACATAAGCTCTTCATGAGTATTATCTCACTTTATATAACCTCTGAGTTATTGTTACTGTTTTATAGATGGCATTATTTAAAAGAACTCTGCAGTTAGTCCTTTGGAAAACTGAACAATGTTCAGAATGTGAGCAGCCATACCCTTGATGTATCTTCTTTATACATATGGATTTTTGTTTCTGATAGTATTCCTGTTAAACTTGCTATTTCTAGACCTCCTCATCCTTAATTATGTCTGCTTAGACTTGAACTCTCTATATACCTTTTTTTTCATGTCTTTATTGGAGTATAATTGCTTTACAATGGTGTGTTAGTTTCTGCTGTATAACAAAGTTCTATATAGCTTTCACTATGCACCCTCTCCCCTCCTTTACTGGCTCCCAAACCAGGACACTGCAGTCTTGGAAAGACAATCCCTGTAATATTCTACTATTATCTATTGTGTATTTTGAGCTCAAGGCTGAGATTGAAATTTTTCTGAATGAGAGAACCACCTTCAACCATTATTATTAAAAACCGAATGACTTTGGAAATTTGCTTATGCTACGGAGTTGGTAATATTTCTTAACGAATTCAACCTAAAATTACGAGGAATAACAATGCTTAAATGCAAAATTTATACTGTGGTAAAAGTGATTTTGATGACAGTGAGTGTTGTTTGGATCACAAGTAATGTCAATCTGCTTTACATGTTGTCAAAAGTTAAAAAAGGAAGTGGGATCTCCATTTCCATACAAATTTGCAGCAGCTATATTTCCTAGATCAAAGTACGGTTTTAGCAGTGGTATTCAGAACTCAATGTAAGTAAAGGATTTTCCATATTTCAAAATCCATTTAACTGCACAGTCAGGGAACTTCCAAGTAACCTTCCACTGGAATGCATTATCTGCAATGTAATGACATGCTAAAATGTAAATATCAGGAGAAGAATCTAATATAATTCTATAAATACCTTTCAAGTGGTGAATATGCACAATTAAAATCATATACTTGTGGGCTGGTACCAATATTTGCCAGTCCCTATCTGTATGAAAAGACATTTTCAGAGGTGAAATATATAAAATCTCATTACAGATGAGCATTACAGGTAAACACTGATGTTGAGGATAGGGAATACCAATTTTTGAGTCCCAATTAAATGAAATGCTCTCCTTCCAAACTAATTTTATTCTTCTCATGTGCAGATCTGCATTACAAAAACTTATACTCACTATTATTATATTTTGAATTTTTTCAATAAAAAACTATAGAAAAATATGTTTGTCTCATTATAGAAGTACCTACATAGTAGATTTGATTTTGCTTTTTGGCTTACAAAGTCTAAAATATTTACTGTCTGGCCCTTTAAATAAAAAGTACCGACACTGAGTTAAACAATTATTCGTTTGTTTTTAAGTGATCCCATGATTATCCAAACACAAAGAAATAAATCTCTATTGGTGAGCTTTCAACTATCAGTAGAGAAAATAATACTTGTATATGATTTCTGGAACAGATTTTAGATTACCCTTTAATCCAACTTCTTTATTTTGCAGTTAAGATTCCAAGGTTTAGTGGAAGCTAGTCATTGGTAGAATTGAAAATAACTAAGATATTCTGATTTTCTGTCTAGTGTACTTTATTTACATGCAAGTGTTTTTGCTGGGTGCTAAGGATATTAAAGAATAAATATGAAAAACAGTGCCTAAATCATCAAGGGACGTTATAATCTAGTTAGGTAGTGTATCAGCCAGGGCCCCAGCAAGAAACAAATGGCACACTAAAATGGAGTAACTGAGGATCATTTAGTAAAGGACTATTTATAAAAGTGTGAAGGGAGTTAGAGGAAATAACCCTTATTACCACCCAAGGCCTGAAGAGACAAGGGATATAACTGTAGGATCTGTAGACGAGGGTCCCCAACAGGAGCTGTAGCTTTTAGTGGAAGAATTCAGCCACTGCCAGCCTGTGCTGTTGAGGAAGGAGCTGATGATATCCCCACCTATAAATACCTCAGCCTCATTTTCCTCTTGCCCTCTCCTTTCCTGCTGGTGCCTCCTGTAGTCCCCCATCAAAAGCCAGATGACAAACAACCTTTTGATGCAGTCCAAAATGGTCTGCTTCCTAAGCAAACACTGCCATTTAAGAGAGTGGATCTGAAGGGACAAATGGAGAATATCCAGAATAGGGGGCAAGATTGTTCACACAGTAATGCATGGTAACATATTCTAAGTGTGAGCAATCTAGACAACATGTATTTTAGACAATAGCATATAAACACATGAAATATTTTATGAGCATTTTTGTAGTACTTTGTTTTTTATAAAGTACATTCTTAATTTTATCTTCACAACAAGTTTAAGATAGTGCCTTTTATATCCTGACATCTGGAACAAAAGTAGTTCAGCCCTTGGTTTTCTAATTTGGTAGCCCACTTCTTCCATTGCATAAAGTTGTTCTGTTCTCTAATAGAAGCAGATGTTTTTTTAAGTGGTTAAGAGCTCAACTTCAGCAGGAGACCAAATACTAAAAGCCAGGAAGGCAAATAATGTATTGTAATTATTTATCATTTGAAAATTCATTACTTTCACATTTTTGTAAACTGACCTTTGCTGGGAGATGAGAGTTACATAGTAGAGATTCTTAGCATAATAATGAATTCTGAATATTCCAGTATAATACTGTCATTAAAATTCTGGATTTTGTAGGTAGAAAAACCAGTTTGAGTTCTTGCTCTACCACTCACCTGCCATGTAAACTTGGTCGAGTTAGATAGTCTCTCTCAGCCATGATTAAATGTAAAAATAAGGACAACAGGTCATATAGTAAGCTCTCGATAAATATTAGCTCTTATTAGTAGTATTAATAGGCTACATAACCAAAACTTCAAACTTATATAATGTGACAAGTGATATTTTTAGGTGAATTCATTCTACAAGTATTTATTAAGCAACTAAGTGCTAGGTACGCACTTTGCTAGATGCTGGGATGCTCTTGTTCTCCTGGAGGCTAAAGGTGCATAATTTACATCTGATTTATATTAATAATTGGTGAATTAGTAAACTGCCTATACTGACATACATACTGCCAGCCTGAGAGTTTATTGAGCTGTCTTCATTAACCATCAGCATACCAAAAAAGAGTAGGTTAGTTTATTTTGTAATAGTTTCGTGGTCAAAAATTAGCACAGTTTTCCACTGTGCTAGACTCACTAATCTCAGCGAAATGCTAGGTTGGTGTGCATTTGTCCCCTAATGAGGGAGCAGCCATTAATTTGGGGTGGGGGGGGGGAAGACTACTGAGTTAAGAATAGAACTATTTTTAAAATTTTACTAATACATTGATCATTGACAGACCTTAATATCTGGTTTCCTTTTCTTTGCCAGTTGGAGTAACTACTGGTGACTATTACTTGTACAGCACTGTCAGAAGGTTTAATGTTTGGGAAAATAAATTGATAGCACACTGAAGAGTTAGTAGTTGCTCTCAGTTTTTAGAAAGGGTCTCTAGAAATTATTTGAAACTTGCTTTTGAACTGTCAGTTTCTTTATGATCCATGTTACATTATAATAATAATTCAAATTAAATAATTCCCAGATTTTTATTATTTTATTCTATTTTATACATGGAAAATTAGTGTTTAGTGGTCTCTTACATGGTAAAATTTTTATTAAAATGTAGTGTTAAATTTATCTCTATATTTTAAATTTATTAAAAAGTCATTTTGCTTATGCAAAGCATAAAACTTTTAGTACTTTTTTTTTTTTTTGGCGGTATGCGAGCCTCTCACTGCTGTGGCCCCTCCCACCGCGGAGCACAGGGTCCAGACGGGCGCTCCGCTGCATGCGGTATCCTCCCAGACTGGGGCACGAACCCGTGTCACCTGCATCAGCAGGCGGACTCCCAACCACTGCGCCACCAGGGAAGCCCAGGTTTTAGTACATTTTGTTTCATTAGTTTAGGATACTGTGATGATCCTTGGGGAAATCTGATTTTTTTTTAATAGATCAGAGGTTCCATTTTTCATTTCCAGATCAAGTCAGTATGGGGCTAGTATCTTTGCTTAATTTTAATCTGTTACTATGACAAAACTTGTTTACTCAAATAAGTGTCAAACAGATACTGCCGGCAACTTGAATAATTTCTACCTAATAAAATTCCCAAATGAAAAATGGTGAATTTAATTTTAAGTGTAAAAAAATAGTTTTGTTAGTATACATTGATCTTAAGTTTCTTTCTTGGTTAATTAAAATCTACTTTGATGCTTTTATGATAATTTCCTTTAATACCTCTATCTGCTAAATTTAATATTCAGTTCTAAAATAAAATCAGGTAAGGTCCTAGTTAATGTATCTCTGTTAGGTATTTAAAATTTTACCCATGAAAAGTTATATAAATAAGTGGTAAGAAAATATTCTTAAATATACCTGTGCTACTTTCCTATATAGTCCTTTTTGTATGAAATGCCCTTTATGTTTCAGAGATGTAGCCATCTGACAGAATAAGAGTTCTTTGTGGTCCTGAATCTTTACCATATTGGCAGTGAGCTAGTTCATATAGAATAATCTAAGCTCTGGTTGTTACTTTCTAAATGAACGTGCAGTTGCTACCTTCAACAAGCTTTATTGTTTAAAGAATACCTCCATTGTAGCCTTCAAGTATTTCTTCTGTTTTAAGAGGTCAGCTACTTTTAACTGAGATTAAGAGATAGGAAGTAGAGAATAGGAACCAAGGAAAATAGGAAGGTTTAAGTCAGATGTAGAAAGTGGTAAGCAGATTTTTGTTGTTAAATTCCCCCCCATGGGTTTGGGTAGATAATCAGATGTGAGCTTGGTTGGTAGAATTATAAAATAAAAGGTAATCAGAAAAAGATGTTTTTATTTTCTTTGGGGGAGGCTTGCTCACTTAAAACCAAGTAGTTCCTTTGTTTTACTTGACTGTTTGCCTACAGGTAGATTTTTTTTTTTAGTTGAGTGAGGTTAGAGGTAAAAAAGACAAAGGTAAAAAAGACAGAGGTAAAAAAGACAAAGAAAAAATCAATTACTCTGGACCTTGTTTTCTTTAGTATCTGTAAAATGAGAAGATTGGAATTAACTTCTAAATTCCCCTAAGCTCAAATATACTCTGAATATTTCTAACAGGAGAGTATCATGATAACATGGCTTTGAAGATGTATAAAGTAGATAAAATTGATTGGAGGCTGTTGAAAGTGATCAAGGCTTGATATGATAAAAATGTGAAAATATGGTGATAGAAAATCAGAAATATCTAGATCAAAATAGATTGATACGGGGAAGAAGAGGGATTTAAAAATGAGTCATTTATTCATTCAACAAATTATTTATAAAAACTGATCTCACAGGTTGAATGTAATGATATATATAAGCTCCCAAAAGAGTACCTAATGTAGTAAACACACTTTTGTTGCCTGTGGTTTGCTAGACTTGAAGTTGCCTCCCCCTTTTAACTAGGTTTTATTTTGTTTTAGTTGCAGTGAGGTAGGAATTTGAGGACACTAAAAGACTGAGACTGATTAAAGGTCACCATGTGTTCTCTTTCAAATGACCCAAGCAATATTTAGTTATTACCCACAGTGATTTCCACCCTCTGTCCAAATGGGTTGGACATGTTTGAAGATGGGAAACTTCCAGTCGGAATGGTCCTGGGCCCATAGCTGGCTCTGATAGTTCTAGTGATCAAAGGAAGGGTAGAGTAGGCAGACCGCCGAGGGGTATCAAAGCCTGGAGCTGAGCCCTTGGAAGGAATTTCTAGATTTTCTCCTACAGCAGTATTCTAACCCACTTCAAGTACTCCTCTTGGGGCAGAGATCACAAATTGTTGATGAAATATACTCTCTGCCCATGGTGAAATACCATTAGGACTCTCCATTGTGTTATTTGGGAATACAAGGCTCGTGTCTATGTAAATGCATTAGAGAGTCATAAATATCAGAAGAGCCAAGGAGGAGGATTCCTAAACAAAGGGACTTCCAGCAGAGAATTTGCATGTTATTTTATTTCCCCTCCATACATATATGTAATTATTTTACCAGTAAGACTGGTGTCTTTGGTTGGTTCACCATTCTTAAGTCTAAACTATAATCTGTCTGTTCTCAGATAAATTATAAAGGGCAATCAGAGAAAACATATATGCTGTATTTGCTTTGTTAGGCAGAGGGTATGCCTGCCTAGGACCAGCTAGTCCCTTTGTTTTACTTGAATGTCTGTGCAATTTATGGAGCTTTTAGTTGTGTGAACCGTATAGAATTGATTGGGGCGGGGGCGTGGGGAAGCAACCCAGCTTCCTCTGTTTGAGCCTTAAGTAGGTGAGAAACAGTATAGTATAGTGTTTGAGAACCTGGACTCTGGCATCAGTCTGCCTGAGTTACTGTATGTATAGAAGGAGATGGCTTTAGATATGGTCATAAAACCACCATTTGAGGTTGATCTCAGGTCTCCCCTGAGAGAAGGCCATTGTGATCCAGTTTTCTTCCCAGATTGGAGTCAAGTTTGTAGCATATTCCTGTGCTTGAGGTGAGGAACCTTTTTTTTCTCTTTTGGTCTTGTTCATAAATTGTGCCTAGAATTCTAGAACATTTATTAGGAAGGTCCTCATGCAATCCTGAATTGTTCACATATTTTAGCTTTTAAATATTTTTATCTTTTTTTAATCTTTTTTATTTTTATCTTTTTTTAATCTTTTTTATCATTTTTATCTTTTAAATATTAGCTATTATTAATTTAATCTTTTGCTTAAATTATACTGAAAATTATATTTTAACTTAAAAGGAAAACATTATTCACAGTAGGAGGAAAACAAGTTATAGGCTTACAATCCCATTTTTTTTCAGTTATTTTTGGCACATTCTCCCCAGAATATGTATCTCTTGGTGGGATTGTAGAGTCCATGTCTGGGATGGAGATAAAATTCTGCTTAACCATAGGCCAGTTGAGGCATGTGCCAACTCATATATGTGGAAGGACACAGGAGGTCTAGAAGAGAAGCAGGTAGGTAAAAACTTGAAAACATCTGGAGTGAATAAGAGATTAAGAATACTGGTGAAATAGAGGTGATTTCATAGTATATTTAGAAAATGGCTCTCTGTGCTTGAATTCCCTTAGCACAACTAATTAGACCACGGTGTATGGAACTGTTTTAAAAGGATTCTGAAAGGTTAAAAAAAAAAAAGGTGTTTTACTCAATTTCAGAACATCAAATGATAAAAACAAAAGTCTCATAAGATCAATAGGATATAGAGGTTTAAGTAGTTGGTACTTTTAGAGGTTAAATCTCTATCTTTTTCAAACAATCTATGACTTTTCATATTTTTTCTCACTCAACCTATGTCTGTCCTCTGTCCCTTTAAATATTGTTGTTTCTGGTTTTGTACTCTTGAGAGAAAAAAACCCAAACTTATATGTACATTTCAAGTGCTACTTTATAAAATCTGAATTATCAGTACGGCTTTAGAAAAATCTTTGTTGGAATTGCCTGGCATGTTCAAGGACCAGCAGATAAACTAGTAAAGCTAAGAGAGAATTGTAGGAGAAGAATTGGAAACAAAAAGTAAACATCATTCATGAGGAATTTTGCTGTAAATGGGGAGCAAAGAACTGGGATAGAGACTGAGTATAAGGAAGATCATGAGAAAGTATGTGTGTGTGAGAAGTGAGGAATTGTGGCATGTTTATAGTCTAAGGGGAATGACTTAGTAGAGAGAGAAAATGATGATGTAGCAGACAGGGAGAGAACTGTTTGTGAAATATCCTCAGGTAGGTACCAGCAGATTGGACCTAGTGCATTTATGGAAAAGTAAGCCATTGACTAGAGTTCAGGAAGTTCATCTGTAGTAACAGAATGAAATGCAGGAAATACGGGATTGGAGGGTAATTTGATGATTTGATGATCCTTTTTTATTTATCATTTTTGGAAAGAAAGGTCTCATTAAAAGCTTAAATAATTATCCTTCAAGCATAGTAGTAGAAAGGGAATAAAATTGTAGGGAGATAAATCTGAGTTCAAATTCTAGCTCTGCAGTTTCCTAGCTGACACCTGACAGAACTTGGTTAACAATGTCCCTGTATTATTTAGGAGTGCAAAAAAGAAATAGAATTCACTCCAAGGTGGTTCAAATAAAAAGATTTTAATGAAGAATCTACTTTGAGAGAATGAGCGGGGTTAAGATGATGGACAAGGGGTGGTTAGGCAACAAGAGACTAGTAACTATGGAAAGCTGTTACCTCACCTGAGGCTGATGGAACAAGGGTGGAAATGGTGTGTTCAGAGTCACAGCTGAAGTTGTGAAGGGAAGACCATCTGGTTAAGACCTGTAGTCATGGAGGCAGCAGAGAAGAAATAATCACCTCTCTCTCCTCCCAAACTCCGGTTTCCTGCTGTCATCTCCCAGCCTAAGTGGAAGCCAGCTGCATGGGAGCTCAGGAGATGCAGTGTAGGGCCCAGCCTCCCCAGGGTGGCAAGGAGGGCAAAGAAGGGATCTGGGAGGCAAATACAGAATAATTAGTATAATCGCTAAGCCTCAACTTGCCCATATATAAATGAGGTTACTTGCAAAATTGTTGTGATTTTACATGGCTGCCAAGCACCTGCCATATTGCTAGCACATAGTAGTGTTGATAGTAACAGTAGTAAATGGTAATAATTATAAGGTGGTGTAGAATAATGATTAAGAATCCTTAAAGTTTTGGAATGAGGCAGATCTGAATTTAATTTCTGTCTCTGCCACTTACTAATCATGTGACTCTGGGCAGGTTACTTCACCTTTTTAGTCTCTGTTGTGTCAATTGTAAAATGAGGAAATAAGGCTTACCACGAAGAATTCTAGTAAAGATTAAAGAAGACATTAGGTATTAGGCATCTAACATAGTGCTGGGGCATAGCTTACAGTCTACGTCACCACGGCTGTAATCATATATTTTGATTGATTAGTAAGAATAGTAAATGAGATTAGTTTCCAAGTAATACTAGTTTCCACCCCACCCCGCCCCTCACACACACCTTTTTTCCCCTGCTTGTCAGTTTTTCTGACTGGGGCCCTTATTTGTCAAGGTTACTATCTTAGAAAGTACAGTTTTAGTTTAGCTTTTTGGCAGTCCATTTATTTTATGTTTTTGGTTTATGTTCAATAAACACAGAGTTAAATGGGCCTAAGTTGGAAGGCATAGAAATAGAAAAAGTTGGAAATACTGAAATTCAGTCAATTTCATTAGCCTAGATTTATACATGAAGCTCAAGCAAAATGTCAACAAGAAACATGAGAATAAAGGATGCTGTAACGTTAATTCACAGCTGTACCATAATAGACAATCTTTCAAATTTCACATAAATATCACAGTTCTGTGAGCTTGACTTGAGGACACATATATATTTTTCTTTTTGTCTACATAGGGAACAATGAAATAAAACCTCATTGACGTAATTGAACCTGATAACATCTCCTGGTTGTGCTGCTGATGTTTCTCTGTGGTATTGGTGGTTTTGTAGAGCTCTGTAAAGCATGTTGGACTTATAAACATATTCAAAGAGAAACTTTTATCAGGATTCAACTTTATAACCACAAAGAAAAGCTGAATTTGTATAAAGGCACAGTCTTGGGTTTACTTTATCAAATCAACTAAAAGAATTTTTTAAATAGTATGCACCTCATATGTTACTTATGAGAAAATGCTGTTTTAAAAATTATTTTTGAACAGATAACTACAGTGTGTGAAATATGTACTAATTTATGATATTGTATTTGAGTTTAGATGGAAACAGACAAATGTAATATTGGAAGCTCCTAAAAACAACAATTAGGGCTTCCCTGGTGGCGCAGTGGTTGAGAGTCCGCCTGCCAATGCAGGGGACATGGGTTCGAGCCCTGGTCTGGGAAGAACCCACATGCCGCGGAGCGGCTGGGCCCGTGAGCCATGGCCTCTGAGCCTGCGCGTCCGGAGCCTGTGCTCCGCAACGGGAGAGGCCACAACAGTGAGAGGCCTGCGTACTGCAAACAAACAAACAAAAAACCCAGCAATTAAAATTTCATACTTTCATTAAATGATATCTTATAGTATAATAGAAGCATGTTTTGAGAACATACCATAGCCACTGAAACTTCCTTTTTTTACTGAAAATTTAGCAGTATTTGAATTATTTATTTTTATATTTAAATTATTTATAGGATCTACCTTGCTATTGAGATTGAAGTTTAGATGCCTAAGGTTTTGCTGACTTGGGAAGAGTTTATGTACAGAGCATATACTGTCTACTTGGAAGTAAAATTTTAAGAGAGCTACATATTATATAGGAGGAAGGAATGCTTCTACCAATGTTTCTTAAACTTTTAATATCCATGCACCATCCACTATGTATTCAGTATGTGTGGCAGGCGCCTACCAATATTAGATAAATGTATAAAAATGATTCATAATTTTTAAAAACTAAAATAAGTACATTATCAGTGAACATTGTTTGCAATATTAAAGGTATTTCTGTTTCAGCTCACTGATGAGTAAATAGGTTGTGTGTTGTAGATTCAGCACATATATCCAACCAGATTCTTTTCTTTTCTCTATTTCTCTTAAATTAGAAAAATTCAAGCAAAATTATAATTTACAGTGGAAAGTAGCAAGTAGTTGTTTTGGTTGTTGTTTCTGAATACTCAAATTCAACATGGACCCTCAAATCATAAAGAGATTTCTCACTGAAGATTACTTTTGAGGCTGTGTCAGTTGCTAAGTTAATGGTCATTGTCACGCTTTAAAACTTGAGAAATAGAAGTTCTTTGCATTTTATTGACTACTTCTATTTGCTATTTATAGTTTTTCTTTGCACTCCATTTTCCCACAGCACACTGAAAAGATGTACTTTCTGTGGCCAAAAATGGAGTGCATTTACACTTAATGCTATTCCTTTAACACTGAACTGTGCCCAGCATGTGTGTTTCAACTACCAGCTGTTTTCTGTGAATAAAGCAGTGGTAGATCTGCAGTTAAGGGATATTCTAATTGTTTAGCGAGGCTCTTCCTTGCTGTACAGATTCTCTCAGAACTGATTCCAGCACATGTTTTCAAGTCTCTATCATAGTTTACAAAATAATCATTAAATAGGAAAAAAAATCATATTTCGTAGTATGGGTTTTTCAATGATAAACACATAAAAAAGTTGGCTGCCATCTTTTGCTGTGTGTATCGCACATAAACCAAGAGCTGATTTGGATTCATCACATGAGTGCATTTACCTACCAGTAAAGTAAAGTATTTGCTGTGTACAAATATGACAGTAATTACTCTTTTACCTTATATGCCTTTTCAGTTCTGTGATGTCCCAAGGTGTCACATAGTAAATACATTTTGGAAATTTTTTGGTCCGTTCTCTCTTCCAGCGTAATGTTTATCATCTGTGTGGCTAGTTTTACAAGTCTCTCAGCAACAGTTTATCTTTTTTAATACGCTTTTCCTATGAGGAGCACAGAATCTGAATGGTGCCTCTAGTTTATGTCACTTCTGTTTTAGGAACAAAAATCTTCAGTTTCATATAAGAAAGCATAATGTGATTGTTCTAGAAAAGTTCTACTGGTTTACTAAAAAGTCTTCACATTTTGTTTGAGTGTCATAAAAGTTTCAAAGTGGACAACATTCAGAAGAATATAAGGTGAATGAATTGCGAGTCTAAAAAAAAGTCCAGTTTTTAGATGGTCACTGTTGTATGACTTAGTAATTTTTTTTTATGGGTTTGTGTGGTATCATCACACCCACAGATTTGTAGTCAGATTGCATTAGAGTCTTGCTCTTGATTCAGGCTTAGCATTCATTCTGAGTTTTGTTACTATTTTTATTAGTACCTTAAGCCTTAGGAAACCAATTTTGAGCTATTTATTTTTTGGACTGGAGACATAATGTAACAATGCAAAAAATGCAAATTCAATAGATATAAACAATAATATTCAAATGACACGAAAATACTTTACCTAGGATGATTTGTAGTCATGCAGAATAATGCAGGCCTTAGGGCACCTGCCTCGGTTTTCAATATGTATGGTTGGGAATTCCCTGGTGGTCCGGTGGTTAGGACTCTGCGCTTCCAGTGCAGGGAGCATGGGTTCGATCTCTGGTCAGGGAACTAAGATGCAACAAGCCGCTTGGCCAAAAGTTTTTTAAAAAATAAAAGATAAAAACAAAATATAATTGTTAAGATGATATTTCTGTGGAAATCAGAATTAATCTTGCAGTTCACAATGTTGAAATATATGTAAACTAAATTGGTTCTCCCCCCCGCCCCAAATATTCCAGACTGCTGAGGAACTAGTGATTCACAGATTTGATTAATAATGGCTAATACTCTATTACTGTTTCTTAGTTTAAAATTTTATCTATGTGCTAATATTATAGAGGTATTGAGCAATATTTTCATTAAGGATTTTGCTCCTTCGGAAATCGTGCACTCTATCTACCCTTTATCATCAGTTCTACTGTCCGGGATCATTCCTATCAAGTAGAAACAAGCTCTAGAACCTACCATTTTAACAACAAAAGTATTATTCCCACATTCTTTTCTGGCTATTGCTCCATTTCATTCTTGCCATGTATAGCACAATTCCTCAAGAGTTTACTCTAGTCACTGCCTCTACTTCTTTACCAGTTTAGACACTAAGGACAAAAAACACTATCGACCCACCATTATCTTTGAACATTACCAGTAACTTTGAAGTTCCCTGTATGGCACTCCCAGATCCAGTTTTCTTCTCCCCTAGAGATAACCATCCAGAATTTCTTCATAGTTTCCTGTATGTTTATATTTCTAAAAAGTATATTTCAATGAATATTTTATTTTATATTGCATGTAATTATACTGTATGTATCCTCTTGTGACTTTTCTCATTCAACATTATGTTTTTAAGATTCATTCATATAGGTTGTAGCTATCCTTCATTCATTTTCACTATTGTATTCCACTGCATGAATGTACCAAAATTTCCCCATTCTATTATTGATGGACATTTGGGTCGTTTTTAGTTTTCTTGCTGCCCCAAACAGTGCAGCTCTATGCATCCATGTTCTTGTCTCCTGGCATCAAACTATATAGAAAAGGATCAAGCTTTGGGGTTTTTGCCCCAATCTGCTTTTGTAAAATATACTAAAATCAACTCAACAATATCAAATTGATATAAAAATTTCTAAACATTTACTCTTCATTTCTGTACTTTCTTATTGTGGACCACACCTTGAATAACACTGCTGTAAGATGTACCTAGCTGCAGCTGTATGATTCCTGGATTATACATCTTCTATTACTTATGCAGAAAATTTTGTTTTCTCAAAATCGCTAATATTCTAGTTGTCCAATTTATACAGAAGGCAGTCTACCAGCGATTTGTGGCTTTCACTGTATCTCTTTTCAGTTCCTAATATGCAGGGGATTTCAGACTAAGACCTGCTGCCTTTTGGCAAATGTATTTTTGATCGCAGAGAAAGTGACTATAAATAAGGTTGATCTACTGCTTAAGAGTTTATTCAAAGCCAGAATAGCAAGTGGGAGGCAAGGAAGACTCAGTGTTAAGAAACCCTCCTAATGAAAGTACGCTGGAGTTAGCAAGAAATCAAATTCTACTCAGACTAATGATTAGGAGAAATGAGGTGTAGGTGTGTCACCGTTTGATGGTATCATTTGTAGAAGAAATGTGGAGGTATGGATTGGATGATAGTATGTTAGGCAAGTATGCAGACTCAGAGGCAAATCTCATAGGTAATCTTTAGTGATCCATCCTGAGGTTCTGTTTTCACTCCTGTTTATTCTGTACTTTTTAAAGTGAACTTAAGAAAACATCAGATTTACAGATGTCATGATGATGGGAAGAATGGTGAATAGGCTAGTCGACATTCCACTCTCCAAAGAAACTTGGACAGGCTGAAATCAGGACTGAAGTAAAGTACTGCAGTTGGGACTAAAAAGCCAGTTGTGTAAGAATAGCATGCAGAAAATGGAGCGTGTATATCAAGTATAAAAGAAATTTAGGGATTTTAGGTTATTTTAATCTTAATGTGAATGTTCTTAGGAAGTTATTAATGTCTTAAACTGCATTGATTAATGTCTCTAGAATCTAGAGTTTATGCTGGTTAAATCAAAACCTGAAAAAATTATATGAGGACCACACTTAGGGCCATATAAAATACTGCGTAAATTTGATGAGTCTACTAATATATATTATGTACTTTGCATGTAGCTGTACCATAGCCATTTTGCAGGTACTGGTCCATGAATTTTGTAAGTGGTCTGGATTTTCTTTGGGAAGAGATAGGTTTCTCTTTACCGGCAAGAGATGACCTTCTGCAAGGATGGTGATAATGACAATTGACAATTTTTAAAAGGGGTCAGCAAGCTATAGCCCACTGACCAAATCCTGCCAGGAACATGTTTTTGTATGGCCACTGAGCTAAGAATGTTTTTTTGTTTTGTTTTGTTTTGCATGTTAAAGGGTTGTAAAACAAAAACAAAAACCAAAGAATATGCCATGGAAGACCTTATGTGGCTTGCAGAGCCTAAAATATTTACTATTTGTACCTTTACAGAAAAAAAATCTGCCAACTCCTTATTTAAATATCCGACCAATGAAAGAGTAGATAACATTTTATGATCTTTTGCAATCAGAATCCTTACGACCAAGGACAAGAAACAACACAAATATTTCAGTACATAGAAATTGTGATTGTGTTACAAATTAACTAGGCTTATGTTCGATACTAGGGTTCAAAGCCATGTAGAAAATCACAATTATAATCAATTATTTAGGCAAAAGGAGGAGACCTATTTATTACTTAAGTAAAACTTAAAAGAAATTTAGGATTAATGGTAGGTAGCAGTTACAGCTTGCCAAATTTAAGCTAATTTTATCTTCTAGAGCAGTGACTATGAGATGGAGAAGTAACCACACGGCCTGCTAGGAAGAGAAGGGCAGGAAAAAACTAGTCTGGTACTAAGAAGTTACCATTGAGAATCTATAAAGGAGAAAAACAGGAAAACTAATTATCTGTGAATCAAAAGGGTTGTGTGTAGCTTTTTATAAATCCATTCCTTTATGCTTAATCTAAACCAAGGGCAAGCTTTTTAGTGCTTTTGACAGAAGTGCCTTATTGGTAAGGAAATAGCACCACCTACTGTCACTGGTTTAAAATGACAAATTATGAGCCTTTGGAGAGAGTAGGGAGGGGGAAGAACGGTGATTTGTCATTTTTCTTGTATTTTTAGTGAATGGATGTGCTTCTGGATTGATATTTTCAGTTATGTGGTAATAGATATTTTGAATCTATATTTTGAATATAGATTAGTTTAGTGACTTTATCCTGACTCTTTTGATTTCTCAATCACAGATTGTGTAATTAATAAAATATTCCATCTAGAGATATTTTTTATTCTAATCTTCCCAATTCCTCTCCCAAACTTTAAGGTATTTTAGGTATCTGTAATTGAAGATGCTCCATTTTGTCTTTACATATATTTATTTATTTATGATTTGTAACTAAGTGAACTCTTTTTTTTTTTTCCCCCCAGATGATTCTTTGGGATTGGGACTTAAAGCAGTGGTATAAACCTCACTATCAGGTAAATATAAGTGATATCACTAATAATTAATATCTGTAATCAAATTTTTGACATAGAAATCTTCTGAATGTAACTTTAATTTATATGCCGTAAGATTTTTCTTTAGCTGAACTAAAATAACCAGAACTTCATTTAGGTAGTTTTTTTAAAATGTATTTTAATTGTAAGGGAAAAGAAAGTAAGAAACCAAACATATAAATAGTTATTTTTAAAATGTTACTAATATAATCTGGGCTCATCTATATTAAATATGAGGCTCTTTTCCCCCAGTTCACTCCACCTAGAGTTACTGATAAATGTACAGAAAATTGCACAGCTCAAGGAATTTTCAAAAATTAAACATTCCATATAACTAGTACCCATAACAAGAAATAGAACATTACCAGCATCCCACAAGCCTCACTTGTGTGCCATTCTAGTCATTACCTATGTTTCCAAAGAAAATCCCTATCCAGACTTCTAGCAATTAGTTTTCTTTATTTATGAACTTTATATATATGGAATAATACAAAATGTACTTTTTAAAGATTTTTTGATAACTTTATGTTGTTATCAGTAGAATTAAAAATAGAAGTATAGGAGAAAAAAGGAAAATCATTCAAACATCAAGGAATAACTGTTAACTTTGTTAACTTTTGATATATATCTTTATAGATCTTTTCCTAGTTTTCCATTGTATTGAAACGTATGGTTTATATAATTCTAGTCTACAAAGATTGTAATATTATGTTTCATATGCTTTTGAAACCTGATGTTTTTCACACTAATAGATAAACATTAATAAAAATCAAATCTTTGTCATTTGTATTTACAGACATATTACTTCTATTGTCCCAACATAAAATTTTGCAAAATGAACACCCCTTTGAATGGTTGATTCTTATTTTTAAACTTTAAATGGAATAGCCACAACAGCCCATTAAGAAAAAACTATTCTCTGGTGTAACTGTTACAGTCAGATGATGTGAGGAAGGCCACATCTGACCTAAAAGGGGCTGGGGTTTCTTGACCTAAATAGTGGCCTTTTTCATCAGTCATATTCACCAAGATCCTCAGTTTCCAATTAAAAGAGTATCTACCTAAATTACTGGTAAAATCTAAAGATAAGTAAGCAGTAATGGTTGAGAGCATGGGCTTGTGGACACACAGACTTTTATTTCTCTCTTCTCCTACCCCTCTTTCTCTCCCTAATAATCCTTTTTTAAAAATCAAAGTATAGGGAATTCCCTGGTGGTCCAGTGGTTAGGACTCGGCACTTTCACTGCGATGGGCCTGGGTTTGATCCCTGGCCAGGGAACTAAGATCCCGCAAGCTGCACTGAATGGCCAAAAAAAAAAAAAAAAAAAAAAAAAAAATTGAAGTGTAATGCTCATATATAAAGGTGCACAGGTCCTAACTGTATAACTTGATGAATTTTCTCAGAGTGAATATATACATGTGACCATTTTTCAGATGAAGAATTCAGTACACCAAAAGCCCCCTGTGCTCCCCACCTAGTCATCAACTTCTCCCAAGCATCCTTTCAAACCTGATTTCTGTCATCACAACTTAGTTTTTCTTGTCTTTTTCTGAATTGTATATAAATGGAATCACTCATATGTATTTTCTGTCTTGCTTCTTTCAAAATTTATGAGATTAATTCATGTTATTATACATAGTAGTAATTCATCCATTCTCATTCTATTTAGTGTTTCATTGAATGAATATACAGTTAATTCATCCATTCTATAGCAGATTGACATTTGTTTTATTTTTCAGTTTTTTGTCTATTGCAAGTTATGATGCTGAAACATTCTTGATGTCTTTTGTTGGATATATACATTAGAGTGCATTGCTGGGTCATAGGGTATACATGTGTATGTTCAGTTTTAGTAGGAGGCACCAGATAATTTTCCAAAGAGGCTGTATCACTTTTACCCAACCATCAGCAGTATATGGATGTTTCAGTTGCTCTACATCCTTGCCAACACTTGGTAGTGTCTGTTTTAAATCATTCTGGTAGCTGTTGAAGGATATCCATTGTGGTTTTAGTATTTGTATTTCATTGATGGCTCATCAAGCTGAGAATCTTTTTATGTTCATTTGCTACTCAGATATCCTCTGGTAAAGATCTTTTCCCCATGTTTTCCACTGATTATCTACTTTTTACTTAGTGATCAATAGGAGTTCTTTATGTATTTTGGACATGAATATATATATTCATAAAAAAAAACCTTCTCCCTGTCTGTGGTTTATCATGGTGTCTTATTAAAAGTACTCCATCAATCACTTCCTTTTATGCCAACTTATCAATCATTTCCTTTTTGTCTAGTGATTTTTTTGTGTGTGTCCTATTTAAGAACACTTTGTCTACCTCCTGGGTTGTGTCTATCCTCTGGGTTGTGTCTACCCTCTTCTGTTACCTCCTAGCAGTTTTATTGTTTTACTTCTCATCTTTAGATCTGTAATGCATCTAGAATTGATTTTTCTGTATGGTGTGATTTATAGATCAAGACATTTTTTTCCCATATGGTTATCCAATTGACCCAGTTCCAGTTGTTGAACAAAATACACATTCTTTCTTCTTTGCACTGTATTATAACCTTTGTCATATAGCAAGTGACCATATGTAGATTTGTTTCAGGACTTTCTCTTCTGGTCTGTTTGTCAATTTGTCTCTCCTGAAACACTGATACCACACTCATTACTTTAATTACTGTAACTTTATAATAAGTCTTGACATCTGATAGTAAGTTCTCCAGCATTGTTCTTCTTCAAAGTTATCTTGACTATTCTTTAATAAACTTGAAAATTTCCACACACACAAAAAATACTGCTAGGATTTTGATTGAGACTATATTGACTCTATAAATCAGTATGAGGATAATTTACATCTCATAATACTGAGGCTTTCAATCCATGAAAATGGTATATTCCTTCACTGATCTGTATCATCTTTATCTTAATAATGTTTTTAGTGTAGGGGTCATGCATATTTTGTTAGATTTATTCTTAGATATTTGATTTTTTAAATTGCAAAACATATTGTAAAAGGTATCAATTTTTAGAAGTTCCATGTTTTTAATAGTTTGTGCTGCCTCATAGAAGTTCAGTTGATTTTTATATATTGACTCTTGTATCCAGTGTCCTTGCTAAATTTACTTATTAATTCTAATATCTTGTCTGAGGATTCTTTTTTTTTTTTTTTTTTTTTGCGGTACGCGGGCCTCTCACTGTTGTGGCCTCTCCTGTTGCAGACCACAGGCTCCGGACGCGCAGGCGCAGCGGCCATGGCTCACGGGCCCAGCCGCTCTGCGGCATGTGAGATTTTCCCGGACCGGGGTATGAACCCGTGTCCCCTGCATCGGCAGGCGGACTCTCAACCACTGCACCACCAGGGAAGCCCTGAGGATTCTTTTAGAGTCTTTAGGGATATAATAACGTCATCAGTGAATAAGGACAGGTTTATTAATTTATTTCCAATCCTTTGCCATTTTTCTTGCATAACTGTATGGTTTAGGATCTTTAATGCAGTGTTGAATAGAATTGTTACTAGTAGGCAGCCTTGTCCTGTTCATGAACTCAGGGAGAAAATATTCAGTGTGTTCACCACTAATGTTTTCTGTAGATACCCTTTATCGGATTAAGAAAGTTCTATTCTAATCCCATTTTACTAAAAACTTTTTTCTTTTAAGTCATAAATGGGTGTAGAGTTTTATCAGATGCTTTTTCTGCACCTATTGAGATGATCCCTGGATTTTCCCCCATTTATTCTATTGATGTGGTAAATTATATTGTTTTATTTTTGTGCCTGTGTTGAACCATCCCTGGAATCCCAGAATAAAGCAAATTTGATCAAGAAGTATTTTCTTTTTAAAAATATGTATCAGGGACTTCCCTGATGGTGCAGTAGTTAAGAATCCGCCTGCCAATGCAGGGGACACGGGTTCGATCCCTGGTCCGGGAAGATCCCACATGCCGTGGAGCAACTAAGCCCGAGCACCACACCTACTGAGCCTGCACTCTAGAGCCCACATGCCGCAACTACTGGAGCCTGCGTGCTCTAGGGCCCGTGCTCCGCAACAAGAGAAGCCACCACAATGAGAAGCCCGTGCTCGCCACAACTAAAGAAAGCCTGTGCACAGCAACGAAGACCCAACTCAGCCAAAAAAAAAGTATATACACACACACACACACACACACACACACACACACATCACTGGATTTTATTTATTAATATTTTGAATCTATGTCTACGTGAGAGAATTGGCCTATTATTCTTGTTTTTCATCATGTTTTTGGCATGTTTTTGGTATAAAGGTTATACTGGCCTCATAAAATAAGGTGGGAAATTACCTTTTTTTCTATTATCTAGAGGAGTCTGGTAAGATGGGTTTCATTTCTTCCTTTGGAAGAATACTCTGGTGATGCTATCTCAGTTTGGAGCTTTTCTTATGGGCAAGTTTTACATTATTAAGTTTCTTTAATAGTTTTAGGACTACTCAGGTTTTCTGTCTCTTCTTATAACAGTTTGGTTAGTGGTGTTTTTCTTGGAACTCCTTTTGTTTGGTTTTCTCCAGCATTGAGACTGCTGAAAACGATATTTTACTTTCAAAATAGAAATCTTTTTGAGGATTTCTGCTTTGTTTCTCCATCTCTTGGCCACTGTTTACAGATTGGCAAATATCTTCAGGGGAAAAGCAGCTCTGAATTCAAGCTTGCATCTTTGTTCTTCCCTTCTCTCTGGGATCTTGCTTGGCATTTAAAGCTCTCCCTGTCTTTATAACCCTAAATTCCAGTTTTGGTCTCCCAGCATAGAGCTGTTTCCTAGCCTCTTAACTGCTCTGCTTCTCATCTTCTCTGCCCCATGTCAGCTATGAATCAGTAGCAAATTCTGTGAAAGGAAAAAGTAGCACAGAATATTGGGTTCATTTTAATCTTTTCTCTTAACTCTAGGTTCTTGTGTTTTCAAGCCCTGGCTGCTCGACTGTGTTCTGATGCCCTGAAATGGATGCTATTTCTATTTTATTTTGGCTTTTCTAGACCTATTGTTCTAGGCAGAAGAGTTGGTCTGATACAAACTAGTCCCTCCCAGCTAAAAAATTAGGCAAGCCTTTTAAGACACTTTGAACCTATTTCTTCATCTATAAATTGGGAGTAATACCAGTTTCCTCAGAGGGCTGATTAAAATAATAATATGTGCCTGGTACATAGTAGCACAGAAAAATATAAGCTGATATTATATTAATTTCAATAATAATAAATACTAAGCATCTCTGAAATTATAGTATAAGATACGAGTTAGCACATTTTTTCCTATAAAGGGCCGTATAACAAATGTTTTAGCATCTGAGGGACACACAGCCACCTTCTCCTCCCCCTCCTCCACTCCCACAGTAACTGTTAAAATGTAGTATTCTTGGCTCTGTGTACAAAAACAAGAGTTTGCCAAATATAAGCCAAATGGGAAATAAGAATTTAAGTTAAACTTTTAAAGTTATAGCAAATAATTTGAATATTCCATTCGATCTGACGTAAGTCAGATGATGTCAGTCTCTTGCTCACTATGCTCCTATCTCACCAAAAATAAAAGCTGAAGTCCTAATCATGGACTTCAAAGACCCTGCACAATATGGTCCCTTCCTTTACTCCCTTTTACTTCTCTGACCTCATCTTCTGCTTTCTCTTTCATTTACTCAGCTGCTGCTACACTGGCCTTGTTATTCCTCAAACAAGCCAGGCAGGCTTCTGCCTCTGCATCTTTGCAGGCGCTAGTCTGTGTGCCTGGAATGCTCTTTTCTCACACTTTTGTCAGGTCTTAACATCATAAGTACTGCCTTCTTTTTAATACCTTCCATCACTTCTTTTTTCCTTTTCTTGCTTTATTTCTCTTTGACCACCTCAAAATCCATGACTCTCCATTGTCCATATTCCTTAGCCTGGAATCTGATGTTATCAAATATTGGTTCCAACATGCCTCTCCAACCTTATCTTCCACTGCTCTTTAAAAAAAAAAAAAAAAGTATATACATATAGCCTATACTTAAAAAACTTTACGTTCCCTGTACATCACTATTTCACCACTTTTGTACCTTTATTTATGCTCTCTCCTTCTTGAAGAATGAGTTCCCCCAAATAAATTTTGTTTGTTTTTATTGTCAAAAATTCTTTTCTCCTAATCTTTCTGAGTAAAATCCTACCAAATGAACAGCTCAGCTCAAATGCCACCCTTACCATGATGTGTCTGTTAATCACTCAGATTAAAGTTATCTATATATTCTTTGAACTCTGGTACCATTTTATCTCACCACTTTCCATAATAATAATATTTATTGCCCTTTACCTATATATTCTATACATTGCTTTATGTGTTCTGCATGTATCATCAGATTTAATTCTCCCTGATACTCTCTGCTAAGTACCAGTATAAACTCTGGAAATAACGCAAGAGGCGAACAAAGGAGAACTCTGAAAAATGCAAAGAGGAGAAATTAGGGACCCCAGTAACAGAGGAACAACATAGTGTGACAGGGTGTCTTTATAACTGTCACCCAACAGCAGATGTTGGGGTAATGCAGACTCCCAGCCTAACAACAGAACATGATGCAGGTAGGCTCTTCCTTTCCTTAAAATTGAATGAGAGTCTTGCCAACAACACCAAGGGGGAATTGATCAGGAACTCCATTGACGTTAAGTGGCCAGGGAAGTATGGTTATTCCCTACTAGGCATGAGACTCCCCTTCCCCAATGAGACAGAGGGTGGCCAGGTCTCCACAACACAGGTGCCTAGCCCAGAAAGTGCTCTCGGTCCTTGTGGCTTGGAGACTCCCTTCCCCGACCTAGAGGCATCAGATAGCCCAACCTGAGGAAGCTCCTCACCAACTCTCACCCGCAGCACCAGCAGGGACCAGTGGAAACCCTAGTGGCACCAGGAGAAAATCAAGCAGACGGAAAATACCACTGTGAATGCCCTGAGAATTAAATTTTCATTAGAACTACAGCCTGAAAAAGTAGACTAGGACTTGGTGCTAAATCTAAAGAGGAAGACCACCTCCTACTATAAAAGGTTTAAATAGGACCCAGAGTCTTCTAGCACAGTTACCAAAATGTTGATAAAATTTTGAAAATCACCTGTCATACCAAGAACCAGGAGAATCACAACTTAAATGAGAAAACACAGTCGATGATTAACACCAAGATGATCGGATTTGGAATTGTCTGACAAAGAATTTTAAAGCGACCATCATAAAAACATCCTAACAAGCAATTACAAATTTTCTTGAAACAAATAAACAAAATAGAAAATCTTAGCAAAAAAACAGAAGTTACCAAAAAAAAAAAAAAAGGGAAGTTATAGAACTGAAAAATGCAATAAAGGAAATAAAAAACTTGTAAAATGGTCTCAGTACAGTGGTGATGATTGACAGAGCATAGAATCTGTTGAGCTTGAGGATAGATCAGTAGAATTTACTCAATTTGAACAACATTGAGAAAATAAATGGAAACAAAAGGAACCTTCAGGACCTGGTGGACAATAACAAAAGATCCAACGTTCATATCATCAGTGTCTGAGAAGGAGAGAGAGTAGGTTTGAAAAAGTATTTGAAGAAATAATGGCTGAAAACTTCCCAAATTTTGCAAAAGATGTCATTCTGCAAATTCAAGAAGCTGAGTGAATCCCAAATAGGATCAGTGCCCCCTGCCCCAAATCTACTCTGAGGTATGTCAATTAAACATTTGAAAACTAAAAGCAAAGAAAATATTTTGAAAGCAGCCAGAGAGAAATGACACACTGCATATAAGGGAACACCAACTCAAATGACAACAGATTTCTTATTTGGGTGAGGGAAAACAGATACTGTTATACACAATTTGTGGAGGTATAGGTTTGACCAACATATGCAAGGGTAGTTTTATAGTGATTTTGGTTTGGTTCAGTAGTTCAAGTTAGGGGAAGCTATCTGTCAGAAGTATGCTTAATATCTACAGTGACATATAGAGAGAGGTGTTTGCTTATAAAGACTAGAAATAGCTGGGCTATGGCCCAATAACGGAGAACGTTTTAAGATAAAAGCTAATACAAAATAATACTTCACAAGGGAAAAGAAAAGAATTCCACAAAGAGCAAAGACATTACTAAGCTAATTGTTGGTCTAACTTTCATAACATTTCTCAATTTCAAAATGTGTTGAGGGTAATTAATAAACAGTGAACTCAATAAATACTTTGAATACTTACGAACACACCCAAATGTAAATTCAAGGCACAAGAAAACAAACAAAAGTAACATTTAATTCACTGTTCTGATTATCAGTGTACTTATTTCTGTGGGTAATTGAGTTGAACATAATATATATTTTCAAAAAGTAAAAATCATATCATATATATTCATCAACGAAATATTAATTTTAAATTTTAAAAAATGTATTTCCTATCCATTTTTAAGGGTCCAGCGTCCTGTTATTCCTTCCATATTAACTATTCAGTTCAGTGTTATCACTATCTCCTTTGAACTCTGACACCATTTTTTCTCCTTTTTATCTCATCATTTTCTATAATATGGATAATAATAGTTTTATTTATTGCATTTTAAATATATGTACCATGCATTGCTTTATGTGCTTTACATAGCTTATCAGATTTAATTCTCATATCAGCCCTTAATGAGGTAGTTGTTATCCCCATTTTACAGTGAAGAAACTGAAAAGTTCAGATGTTGAATAACTTGCTCCAAGTCATGCAGTTAGGGCTAAAGTCTAGATTTCCAACTCAGATGTCTTTGCAACAAAGCCTTGTCACTATGCTAGACTGCCTCTTAAGTGAGGAGTAAATAAAAGAAATGCTGTATATGTTTGAAAGAAATTTTGACATAGAGGAAAGAGAATCATTAATAAATTAATAAAATGCCCAAACTATAGATTCTGAAAGAAACACAAATCTGGTTCCATACTAGTTATAAGGAAGTCATTAACGAATACCGTTAAATATGAGATACACTAATGAAAAATGTAGAAAAAAAATTAAAGTTCACAATATCTGTTATATCAACATCAAAAATTTTAAAGTTAGAATCGTACCACTTGATATATCATTTATGCCAAGTCCAAATAAATGAAAATTAATATTTAATAGGATTCAAGTACTTAGTCATTGTTAGAGTTAAGTTTTTCTTAAATGTTAAATTTTCTGTGTAACACATATAATTTTATGGGTTTTTTTTTTTTTTTTCTTTTCTAGAATTCTGGAGGTGGAAGTGGAGTTGATCTTTCGGTGCTAAATGAGGCTCGTAATATGGTGTCAGATCTTCTGGTTGACCCAACCCTTCCCCCGCAAGTCATTTCTTCCCTCCGGAGTATCAGTAGCTTGATGGGTGCTTTCTCTGGCTCCTGTAGGCCAAAGATTAATCCTCTCACACCATTTCCTGGATTTTATCACTGCTCTGAAATAGAGGACCCAGCCGACAAAGGAGATAGAAAACTTCACAAGGTCAAAATACAGTAATCAGCCAGCCCTGTTTATCACGTTTAATAATGTTTTTGAATTAAAACTGCTCCTTTAAATTTTGCATAAAATAGAATTTCTTTTTAAAGGGCCAGCTTCTTTTCCAGTACATTGAGTTGCTTGGGACTTCAGAGGTAGTCATAATCTCAAATAATTCTAAGCAAGTATTCAGTTTTTATTCTAAATAATATTGCTGTAATTAGCAGTTATAACTTCATTGGTAGCAACTATTTTTTATTATTGTTATTGTTTTTAAGAAGTAGAGAACAACAGGCAAATTTAATTTCAGGCTGTACAGCAAACTAGTATTCAAATTGTGTCATTATTCTATTTTATTCTTTAGAAACCAGAAATTGTTTTTAAACGAAGAAAAATGATCATTATAATATTCATTTTATGAAATTACACAGCATTATTTTAAACTGATTTTCACATTTTTTGGAACTGTGTCTCCTTACCTCCCGCCTACCCACTGGAGATTACTATAGCCCAATAGGCATTGACTTTTCCATCAGTAGATATGGGATTAATTTTTCTTTAAATATCACTGATTCAAAATAGGATTTCCTTTAGAAAATAATAAATACTGTTCTAAATAGGTATACATTATGTCTGTTCAGGTTGCTTTTAATTCTTTTATTTGACTATCAATACCTTTACCAGTAGCAGAGATCATAAAACTTTAAAAATA
The DNA here is from genome assembly GCF_964374135.1 of Grampus griseus. NCBI lineage: Eukaryota > Metazoa > Chordata > Mammalia > Artiodactyla > Delphinidae > Grampus > Grampus griseus. Next base: position 69,670,574 of record NC_139002.1, read on the forward strand.
GAAATATTTTAGAGATTATTTTAACTACTTTATTCTACTAGCTAAAGAAACTGAGAGAAGATGAAATTCAAGCCAGTTAATTTTGTTCATTGTAATAGTGATCTAGAGCTTAGAAAAAGTTAAATATAGTTTTTGGAGAGACTTTGATCATCAGTTAATTCTGTTAATTCTCAGCATTATTGTATAGAAGTGTTGAAAAATTAAGCAAGCCCGATTAGGGCAAATTTTTGATAATTATTGTTCACAAATCTGGATCATAGGTAGTTATGTGATGCTTTTATTTTTAAAGTGTATCGAGTAGCACCTGCATTACACAAAACCCAATGGGAATTAAGTTATATGGCATTTTTTTTTTTAGCACTCTACCTATGAGAAAGGTTAATCACAAGCAACAAAAAGGGATAGCAATAAATTCATCAATAAAATAACTAATATATTCTTGAGTTAGTTTTCATTTGCTATGTTGTTCTTCCTTTGTATTTTCCATTGATATCTGATGTTTAGAATAGTAATTTTAAAAAATAATAATTCTTAAAAATCTTAGTGATAAAAATCACGCTGAGGGAATTCCCTGGTGGCCTTGTGGTTAGGATTTTGGGCTTTTACTGCTGTGGGTTCAATCCCTGGTCGGGGAACTGAGATCCCACAAGCCGCATGACGAGGCCAAAAAAAAAAAAAAAATCACATTGATATCAGTATTATGTTTGTTATTACGTTTACTATGTAGAAAAGTGTACTGTACATTTTAGAAACATTTAAACAATAATATTAATTAAATAGGATGCCTAATTCCTCATTTCCTGAACATTCTAGGTAATAAGGCTTATTTTGAGTACTAGAATTTACTGATAGGAATAAGTCATATAAGAACCAGGAAGTAACCCTTATTTCTTTTCTTTGTGTTCTTTAAAATTTCTTATTTGAATTTCTTATCTAATTTATCTCTGCTTTGGAAAAGAATATAAAAAGCCTGATGTTACTTCAGAAAAGAGCAAGAGCATTTATGAAAAAATAATTAGTAAGGAAAAGGGAGTTAGAACAGATAATTTAATGTAAATGTCTTATACGTGTATTAAGAACTAAGAAAGATTGTATGGACCTAAATTATAGTCAGAAAGGATGTTACATAAACAACTTTTTCAATGTAAATATAACTAACATTGAACCTTTAAAAAATCAACATCCTTGGGAAAACTTAAATATAAATGGTATTTATCTCTTTGAGATGGTTTTGTGTCTGCTGATAGGGGAAATTTATAAGAAGCAGAAACTGTTTAATGTCAATTTCACTAAAACACCTATTCACAATGGTCAAAAATGGAATATTCTGGTTAACATTTGGATTAACGGAGAATATTTTCAAAAATTAGGGTAAAATATTCTTAATGTGAAAGGTGTTCTGAATTTAATTGTCATTAATTCAAAAGGTAGCTCAGAATTCTGCAGTTTAACCTCTATCTATGTACATTAGCATTGTACTGAAAATATATTAGGAAATAGGGATCACTCCTGATCCTAAGCTTGCCCTCTGAAGTCTTTTTTCAGGGTAAATCTTTCATATCTACTTTTAAAATTGTCAGTTGCATATTTCTCATAAAACTAGGAATAAAATGTACAAAAGAAAAAAAATTTGGTTAAACTATAGGGAGTTCAGAAATCATTTTTTAGTTGGAGGAAGATAAATAGAAGAACAATATAGAATGTTATGTTTGGAGTAAAATTGACAGATTTTCAGAATAAAATATTTTGTTTCTCCTATACATGCTAAAAATGTATGGTTGATCCTTAAATGACATGGGTTTGAACTGTGTGGGTCCACTCAGACCCGTATCTTTTTCAATAGTAAATACTACAGTTCTACACCATCTGCAGTTGGTTGGATCCGCGGATGCGGAATCCGGATATGGAGGAAGCCTGCATAGGGAAGGCCCACTTGTATGTTATTTATGACACCCAGATTATTCGACTACACAGAGGATCAGTGCCCCTAACCCCCGAGTTGTTCAAGGGTCAGCTGTACTTTGTATTGATATTTCCATGGACCATCTTTTACGGCATATTGAAGGATAACGATTTTAATCATTGTTAAATTATCCAACAGGGGCTAAACAGTAGGAATAGTTTATCAACCCCACAGCTGAGAAGGAGCTCGGGAACCTCAGGTCTGCCACCTATCGACCAGACTTCTCCAAGGTGGGAACGCAATAATGGCAAAAGGGCTCACCAAGAATTTGGCATCTTAAGGTAAAATCCCCAGAGCCTTTTCAAGAAACCTGAATCTAATACATCAACTTCTTTTCTGTGAATGAAGTTTGAAATAGTTCTAAAAGCATAAAGGAACACTGGAAGTATTTTAGTATAGGATGGCTTTGTTTGTAACGTGGCCTGATAGAGAAACTGATTCTTAAAAAGAAGGTAATCTCCTTTCCCCCCAAATAGGTAAGTTGGGTACAAAGCATGCCGGAGCCTTAAGAACATGAATCAGGGAGGCAGTTTAAGGAAACAAGGATCAATTTAGGATGCAGTACTGGGAAAGCCACGGTAGAGGTGGCCATATTAGGGGCAGTCACCAGGCCCCTGCGTAGTATTCAGAGATTGGTCAACAGTTTCTGACTTGTGAAAGGAGGAGCATCCCCAAGGTTCACCGCAGATGTTACCTCAGACGTGAGATGTAAGGTAACAGGACACTTTTAAGCCCTGTTCCTGCTGGGGAACTAAAACTACTAATATATTGTATATTCTCTTGAGTATTTACTTGGAACTAAACAGTGCTAACCCTACAAAGGAGAGGTGTCAGTAACTGCAACCAAGTGAGTGAGGCTGGGAGATTGCAGGAGCTGAGATCTTCTGAATGTATATATATCCACTTACTCTGATAACAAAGGATTCAATACTTTGCCTTTTAAAGGCCAGGAAAGATATTGATATCTTGTGTGAGTTATAAGCTTCTATTTAGTCAATTATCTAACCATGTTAATAAAATTGGAACCAGTGTAAATTTCCTGTTAAACCACTTTGTTAGGACTGAGCATGTGTTGTGTTGATACTTTAACTTGACCTGTGTAGTTACACATTTGAAACAGTAGGTGGCAGTGTTGGACCAGAGCGATTTATCTGTTAAACTTTATTATGAACATTTTATATATGAAATATGATCAGATCATTGTAATTTTCCAGATGCTTGTGTGGTTTATTAATTTGAATCTTATACAGTACATTCAAGTAGATGAACTCCATTTTTATGAAAGAAAAATTGAGTGAAATGATTTATAAAATAGGAATGGATTCAAGTATGAAGAGAACATCACAGGAAAATGAGCTTTGGTCCAAAGCTAGCCCAGAGCCTAAACAGGATAATGGTTTTTGTTGCTGTCGTTGTTGTTGTTTTGTTAACGGAAGCAGGATATGACGAAGTAAATGACGTTAGGAACTGAAAATATGACAGGTATTTCTTAACCCTGGGAAATATCTTGAGAATACTTTTGAGTTTAAGAAAGAATGATGAAAATGATTCTGTTTTTTCATCTTTCCATCACATTGATGTAACAGCAATGCATTTAAGATAAAAGAAACGTTTGATGCACTGAGTTAAGGTTATTTTTATACTCCTGCCTCACACGATTGATAATAAAATAGAAACATGGTCCAAGGAAAACTAATCTTTATACGAACATATCTCAGAGTTAAAGGTAAGTATAGGCAGATTCCATATATTTACTTAACACTCATTAAAACAAAATCATATGCCTCATAAAAGATTTAGAACTTTGAAGAATACAGTAATTGGCCATATTAGGAAACATCTACTTTAAAGAGATGAGGCTAGAAGTAATCTTTCTAGTGTGCAGAAGCTGGAGCTTCTCAGTAATAAATTTCTAAGTATACTTTGAACGTAGGGTAAAGGGGAATATATGAAGCATTTACAACCACTCTTCCTTTTGAAATTCAAGTCTCTAGATCAGTGCCGTCCAATAGAAATTTCTGTGATGACTGGAATTTTTTATAGCTGTACATGCAATTTGGTAGTCCCCAGCTACATGTGGCTACTGAGAGCTTGAAATGTGTCTAGTATGACTAAGGAACTTAATTTAAATTTGATTTGATTTTAATTAATTAAAATACAAAGAGCCATATGCAACTATCATATAGACATAAATGGCAGGCATATTAGACATCGTAGCTATAGATCATTAATGTATGGTGACATTTTGTTTGGGAACATTTACGCTTTAGTAGCACAAAACAAATAGGCTTGTAACTCTGTAATCATGAGGCATTCATTTTGAATTTATTAGAGTACTCCAGAATGGAGATCACATGTCCTAGTTTTGATACGAATGTAGCTCTGGATTCTGATCATAGCTTCTCTGACTATGATTTTAAATCACCCTATGATTTCAGCATGATTTAAATATTGAACCTCCTGCTCCCTGAAACTATGTCTGAAACCAAATTTCTTATCCCTCCAGCTGCTTTTCCCTCTGTTACTATCATTCTGTCCTCATTTCCTGGCACAGTGCTGCAGTCCTCTAGTTTTGTGGTTGCTTACAAAATTGATTTACCTAGAAAACTTGGTGTTATCTATACATCCTGTTACCTTACTCTATAGATAACAGTTGTCAAGTCTATCTCTAAACCTCTTTTCCTCTCTATTCCTTTTTTTCCTTTATCACTTTGCCTACACTATTTCATGTTTTCATTATTCCTTACGTGGGCTATTGAATTATCCTTCCATTTCTAATATCCTTCACTACCCAATCCATCTTCTACCCTTCCACCAGAAATCTTCCGTAAACAAAACTTTGATTATACAGTTTTTACTAATCATTAAGTTTTTGGACATTTATCAACACCCATAGAATACTGCCCAAATTCCTAGCCTGAGATTTAAAATTCTGTTACTCCCTCATGACAAAGTTGCACCCTTACTTGGAAAAATTAAGCAAACAGAGATGAGCAGTCTTGCAAAGAATAAGAGTAGAAAAATGATTTGGAAAGCTCTCTACGTGAAAGTAACAGGCATGTAACTTGTGTTAGACTCTTCCTTGAAGTTTTCTCATAATTTTGTTTTTAGTTTCAGTCTCTTTGAAAATTAAGCTGAATTATATTTTTCAGCTGCCTCATTTGTGTAAAGCGTAATATAGGACTTAAGTTTGGTTTTCTTTATGATTTGCCTGGAGAAAAAAAGTGAAGTATTATAAACCTTATGTTAGGTATGATGAGAGGACTCCAAAGGAGGAAAACCACAAGGAAGAAGAATTAGTCCTACTTGAATAGCCACTGTATTACCTACTCTTAAGAGTTTACCACTGCTGAGGCTTCCCTGGTGGCGCAGTGGTTGAGAATCCGCCTGCCGATGCAGGGGACACGGGTTTGAGCCCTGGTCTGGGAACATCCCACATGCAGTGGAGCAACTAAGCCCGTGCACCACAACTACTGAGCCTGCACTCTAAGGCCTGCATGCCACAACTACTGAGCCCGCATGCCACAACTACTGAAGCCCACGCGCCTAGAGCCCGTGCTTTGCAACAAGAGAAGCCACTGCAATGAGAAGCCCATGCACCGCAATGAAGAGTGGCCCCTAGAGAGAGCCTGCATGCAGCAACAAAGACCCAATGCAGCCATAAATTAATTAATTAATTAAAAAAAAAAGAGTTTACCACTGTTCATCTCTTAGAGGACTTGAGATTTTAATTAAGAAGGCCATTACTTTATAACACCAAAATACCTCTCCGGTATCACCTTTATTTATCTGAAAATCCAGTCAAGCTTAACTGTTTGATATTCCCTCTGTTTGTGCACAGTTGTGCCCCTTTTTAGTTATTCCCTCTACCTAGAAGAGACCCTCTGACCCCTATTTCTGTATGTCTTTAAAGATTGAGCTCAGATGTCACAGTTTAAGAATAACACGCTGACATCCCCCTCCCTTGTTCTCCAAGGAAAAGTAATCTGTTTCGCCTCTGAATCTCTTTAACACCTTTTCTTTGCTCTTTTATGGCAATTTTCATTTTCTACCTTGCATTAGTCATTACAACCCTTCTGAGACCTGCTTGACTACTGTAAAGAGTTTGGGATTACATTAAAATGGGTCTTTGAAGATAAACAGCTGCTTAACAAGTATCCTGCAGGGGTATGGTGTCCATATGACAGTTGATACTGCCTTCTGCTTAAGTTTCAGACCTAGGATGAAGTTTTACTGGTCAGGAAATTCCAGGAAGAGTTGAAGAATGCTTTTCTGGGTTAGCTGACAATTGAATTACCCAAGTACAGTGTTAGTACCTAGGGTTAAAAGAATGGCTAAACTGCTATGCATGGAATGCCTGCTGGGACCCAGACCCTCCCTGTGGACAAACAATGTATTCAGAACTCACAGCTTATTTCCTTTGAAAAGACTTTCCCTGGGAAATGTAGGCAAATTGCATACCAAAACTCTGAGGGCCATCAACTATAGGTACCCCTACACTAAAGAGGCTTGCCTTTAACCTATTCAGATTCATCGTTCATAGCCGTAAGTGCTCTGTAATTAAATCTAACTTGTTGCCTGGCAATAGTATGTCTTCTAAATAATGTACTTGGGAACCAGCTTCTCAATTATGTGTCTCATAATTTATTAGAGATTTATACCAATGCCTGGAACCTATTTGAACTGCAGAGATTCAAGAGGGCTAATGGTGTCATCCCACTCAGTTTTTAAGATAATGGCTCTGCAAATCTGGATGTTGGAGCCAGAAAGTTTTACAGCTACCTAAAAAAAAATAATAAATGAGGTGATACAAAACTTGTCAAGGTAATTTGCATTGATTGTCTTAGAAATCAACTCTTAACATATGACTTAACTCTGTGACCATAACATTTGACATCTCTTGTAATGCTTGTGCACTTGGATTTGAAGACCGATTCCGAAGTCTGACTTTAATCACCTTCCTACCAACTATTAATAATCACTGGGACTCCTAGCCTATCTTGCCCTCTGCTTTCTTCAGTATTTTTTTTTAACATCTTTATTGGAGTATAATTGCTTTACAATGGTGTGTTAGTTTCTGCTTTATAGCAAAGTGAATCAGTTATACACTCTTCAGTATTTTTTATGTAATCTCATTGCGGTATATATTTATCTGGTTATAGGCAGGGAATTAATGATTCTGGAACTGAGCTGAAAACCTGTCATTTGACCTCTCAATTCTAAACAGCTGTTTCAATGATTAGGCCCCCTGGATTAAGGTAGAAGACTATGGAGCAGTGCTTCGGGTCTCTTCTCTGAAGGAGAAAACCCTGTCTTTGTTTTGAATATTAATCAGGAAGTAGATGTTGGTAGAGTACACAGATTGTTCTATTTGAATATTGCCCTGGGTGGTATTGTCACTCTTCTTTCCCCATCTCTCCCACTCTGTATGTAGGCAATGAATATTCAAATACAAAGAATGTTTGAGCATTGGTAGGGAGATGAGTTTATTGAGTGGTATTATTTACATATTGCCTCTTTTTGTAACATTGCCAACAAACTATTATTACTATTGAGCAAAAAATGTTATAGAATCTAAAGGCTAGATGTTATCTTAGAAGTCCTTTATTCTAAATCTCTAATTTTACAGGTGGAAAAACACATACAAAGATAGCATCAGATATATCTGATGCTGAAAAACAGATTTTCCTTGAGTAAGGGGGTGTGGAAGTACAAAAAAGATGAAGGAGTTAGGGAAAATCTTGAGAACTCAGCCTATACTAACAAAATATTGAGTGGAAAATAGAGAATCTAGATTTGTCCTTGATCCTGTAGCAAAGTGCCCAATCAGGAATTGACTAACAGAAGAAAACAGGCTAGTGACTAAGAAAGGAAGTGCTATATGTATGGCATTGGGCCAAAAGCTTTAAAATATATAATCTTAAAATGCCTTTTATGTATCAGTTGGTATACTGTGACTGCTCACCTATATGTAATTTCTTCATAAGAACCCTAAAACCTGTAATAAACATTTCAGTTCCAGGATATGATTGCGTCAGTGGGTAATCAATATCTGTGAAGAAGGGGAGACCTTCACAGACCTTTTGAATCAGAAATCTTGGGGATGGGACTAGAAATCTGTGTAGTAAGAAGCCCTCCAGGTGATATTCATAACCTGCTTGAAGCCAGGGTTCAGCAAATTATAGCCTGTGGACCTAATGTGGCCCATACCTGTTTTTGTCAATAAAATTATATTGAAACAGTACTCATTTGTTTATTATTGTTTATGGCTGTTTTTATACTGCAGTTGGCAGAGTTGAGTAATTGCAGAGACCTTATGGCCTGCAAAGCTCAAAGTGTTTACTACGTGGTTCTTTACAGTAAAAGTTTGCTGGCTCCTGCTTTACTCCTTAGGCACTAGATAGATGTCTAAACTAAATGTATAAGCAGATATTTGCTAATTGAATTGAAGACCATAAGGAAAAAAGGAATTTTTTTCTCATGTTTTTAAAAATCTTAACCTATTATCTTTCCCTTTTAGTCAAGGATGCTATCTAAATGGACCTTTTAGTTCAAATCCACTGACAATCCCGAAGCAAAGGTCATCTTCTGTATCGTTAACCCACCATATAGGTCTAAGAAGAGCTGGTAAGAAACCATTTTTGTGACTTAAATATGGGAGGCCTCAAAGTATATGGTAGTGCAAACCTTGTCATTACCTATTTATAGCTAATTTTGAATACCATTTCATGTGTTATAAGTTAACATAACTAAGCAGTTTGGGTTGGCTATTAAGAGTTTGCTCATTCATTTATTAATTTTTGAACAAGTACTATGTATCAGGCACTTCGTTAGGCACTAGTAATTCAGGGATAAAATATAGAACTATTTAACCTGGGTAGTTGTAGACAGAGAACAAGGGAAAACCCCAGAAAGAGCATTCTTTTGTAGCATGATAATTGTGGAGGGAGAAAAAAAAAATCTTAATATGAGAGTAGGAAAAAACCCTGACTATATCCTATATCCTATAATAAGTCATTCTAATAGAATTTTTATCCAATTATCTATCTATGGGGGGGTGAATTGACATAACATTATATTAGTTTTAGGTATATAGCAAAATGATTTGATATTTGTATATGTTGTGAAATGATCACCATAAGTCAACGTCTGTCACCACACATAGTTACAAATTTTTTTTTCTTGTGATGAGAACTTTTAAGATCTATTCTCTTAGCAACTTTCAAATATGAAATACAGTATTATTATGCAATACAGTATTATTAACTACAGTCACCAAAGACAATAGATTGGCATATTTAAAGTATTGCAAAACAAAACTTGCCAACCTGGAATTCTTTATCCAGTGAAAATATCCTTTAAAACTTAAGGTGAAATAACATTATTTTCATACAAACAAAAGCTGGTAGAATTTATTGCTAGTAAACTTGCACTGCTAAGATTCAGCAAAGGAAGTTCCTTAGGTAGGAGGAAAATGATCCAGATTGAAGCATGGATCTGCAGGAATGAATGAAAAGCACTGGTAAGCCTAAATATGTGGGTACGTAAGAGAATACTGATCATTAAAAACAGTGACTCCCTTGTGGCCTGCATAGTGTATAAAGAAGTCAAGTATATGGTAACAGTGGCACAAAGGGGAAAGGGGTAAATTGGACTTAAACTTACAGTGTACTGGCAGTGATTGAAAAGTACTAAAAAAGTTCTAATTTAAAAGAAACTAATACTTCAAAGATGCACATTGTAATATCCAGGGTGATAATTAAAAGAATAAAAGAAAAAGTATAAGTAAGAAGCTAATATAGGAGGTAAAATGGCATGATTTAAAAAAAAAAAACCTTGAATAATCTAAAATAATACAAGAAAAGAGGAAATAAGAAACAGAAACATAAAGAATAACTAAAAAAGAAATAGCAAGATGGAGGATTAAGCAAACTATATTAAATATACACCTAGCGTGGGTGGCTGGTGGGGAGCTGGGGGTGCCAGGGATCTGACCAGAGTTGCTGGAGTATATTATCTGAAATGTGCAGTTTTCCACAAAAAAGTTGAAAATACACTCCAGTTAATAGATACAGACTGTCAGACAATTAACACAAAACTCAAGTACATGCTGTTTACAAAAGGCACACTAAATATAAGGACACAGGTCTGATCTCGTGGGTATGAAACACAAAACCAAAAATTAATTAATTAAAATAAAATACACAAACCAAAAATTAATTAAAATAAAATACACAAACCAAAAATTGACAGAACTAAAGGGAGAGAAAGACACATCTGTCTTCATTTTGGAGATTTTAACTCATCACTCTCATTATCTAGTAGAATAAGCAAACCAAAATATTAGTCATAGATAAATGGAAGATTAGGACAACATGATTTAACTGACTTGACCTAATCGACTATAAAACACCACACTCAGACATTACAAGATACATATTTTTTCCAAGGACACACACAAGATTGATCAAAATAGACCATTTGCTGAGCTATAAAACAAGTCTCAACAAGTTTCAAAGGATTAAAATCATATATAGCGATCAGCTTCCGGAATGGCAGAGAGAGGATCTCAGTAAACTTGTTCTTCTGCTAAAACAACAAAAATAGGGGCAAAAAACTAAACTCAATCATTTCAGAATTCTGGAAGTTAACGAAAGCCAGAGAACTAGAAGTCATCTATACAAGAGAAACTACCTACTGAACCTTGGTGAGACAGTGGGGTTCTGCAACAGCTTAATTGGGGGCACTTCCCAAACCCTCTGTCTGCCCAGCTCAGTGATACTACAGCTAAAAGCCACTAGCTTTGCAGCCATTAGAGTCTTACCTCTTTAGAAACTGCATTAAAAGCAACAAGCTGATAGTACAGTAAACGTTTTGTTCAAGCCCCCTGGCAAACACTTCTACTCCCAGGGTGCTGTGGATATTTCATTTAACTCAGAGCTCAGCTCTCCAAAAACACAAACAAAAAACCCCTATACCCTATGCCAGGCAACATTGTGAGTGCCTAAGGCTGTGATTTCAACTGGGGCGAACAAGAGCTGATTGGGAATTTAAAAGGAAATCCTGGACACTAGATGACCCTGGGGAAGTGGAAAGCTCTGGCAACAGAAGAGGATAGTTTTTTGTTTTTTAACAAAAGGGGCCAGAACAACTGGATATCCAAGAAAAGAATTTGGACACTTATCCCACCACATCTACTAGGCTGAGCACATGTTTATTAGGGCTGTGCACATGCCCAGGAAAGATCTGGGAAAGGTGAAGGCCCTGGTCACTCCATCTGTAGCTGACCTTGGGGTCCTGCACAAGCAGGAAGTAAAAGCTAAGGCTGTCTTGTAAACTGCCTGGAAGTTTGAAGTTGTATCTTTTCAAACAGACTCTCATCTACAGATGACATAGAGGCAAGACATTTAAAGTAATCTTCTGTCTCATCTAAATTACACTGACCCAAGAATGGCTTCTAAGAAAGCAAGCGTAAATCAAGGAGAAAAGGGAAAAAAGGCAGCAGAGAACTCAGTGGCTACACACCTCAGAGAAAACAAAATCTACATAATGAGTCCAGGAAATCACTCAATGAATAATCAGAAACAAAAAACGAACAAACAAAAAACCAGCAGCGTAAACCTTGAGGGTGGGAGAGATCTGATATTAGAATTGTTACAACATATTATCTAAAATGTCCAGTTTTCAACAAAAAAACCATGAAGCATGCAAAGAAACAAGAAATTTTTCGCCATGTAGACAATGAAAAACAGCCAACAGGGCTTCCCTGGTGGCGCAGTGGTTGAGAGTCCGCCTGCCGATGCAGGGGACACGGGTTCGTGCCCCGGTCCAGGAAGATCCCACATGCCGCGGAGCGGCTGGGCCCGTGAGCCATGGCCGCTGAGCCTGCGCGTCCGGAGCCTGTGCTCCGCAACGGGAGAGGCCACAACAGTGAGAGGCCCGCGAACCGCAAAAAAAAAAAAAAACAAAAACAAACAAACAAAAAAAAACCAGCCAACAAAATTTCCCTGAGGAGGCTTGGATTTGGGATTTAGTAATGACTTTAAATCTGCTACCATAAATATGTTTAAAGAACTTGAGGAAACCATATCTAAAATAAGGACAGTATGACAACAGTGTCTCACCACAGAAAGAATATAAAGAATTAGAAATTATAAAAATTATAAAATAATTTAAATAATTATAAAATAATTACCACTTCTACTCAATACTGGGTTGGAGGTTCTACTCAGGGAAGTTTAGGTAAAAATGAATAAAAGGAAGATGTAAAACTATTTTCAGACAACATAATCATACATTTATAAATCCTAAGAAATTCATTAAACCTATTACAACCAATAAACAAGTTCATCAGTGTGGCAGAATATAAGATCTATAATCGATAATCAATTGTATTTCTATATACTAGCAATGAACAATGCAAAACTGAAATTAAGAAAATAATTTCAGGACTTCCCTGGTGGCACAGTGGTTAAGAATCTGCCTGCAATTGCAGGGGACACGGGTTCAATCCCTGGTCCAGGAAGATCCCACATGTCGCAGAGCAACTGAGCCCGTGTGCCACAACTACTGAGCCTGTGCTCTAGAGCCTGTGAGCCACAACTACTGAAGTCCACGAGCCTAGAGCCCGTGCTCTGCAACAGAAGCCACCGCAGTGAGAAGCCCGTCCGCGCCAATGAAGAGTAGCCCCCCACTCGCCGCAGCTAGAGAAAACCCACACACAGCAACGAAGACCCAACGCAGCCAAAAATAAAATAAATACATTTATTAAAAAATACTTGGGAATAAATTTAACAAAATAGTGCAAGACTTGTACACTGAAAACTATAAAATGTTGAAATTAAAGAAGACCCAGATTTTTTTTTTTTTTTAATTTTTGACTACGCTGCGTGGCATGTGAGATCTTAGTTCCCCGACCAGGGATCAAACCCATGCCCCCTGCATTGGCACGCAGAGTCTTAACCACTGGACCAACCAGGGAAGTCGCAGGAAGACCCATATGGAAAATATCCCATGTTCGTGGACCAGAAGACTTAATATTGTTAAGATGGCAATACTCCTTAAATTGTTCTAAATTTAGTACAAATCCTTATCAAAATCTGAGCTGGCTTCTTTGTAGAAATTTGAGAAGCTGATCTGAAAATTCATATAGAAATTCAAGGGACCCAGAGTAGCTAAAATAATCTTTAATAAAAAAAAGAAGAAGAAAACTGGGGGACTCACACTTGTAAATTTTAAAACTTACTACCAAGCTATGGCAATCAAGACAGTGACACTGGCATAAGGATATTCCAACTCAGTGGTATAGAACTGAGTCCAGAAATAAACCCTTACATGGTCAATTGATTTTCAGCCAGTGTGCCAAGGTAATTCAAAGGGGAAGAAATAGTGTTTTTAACAAATGATGTTGGGACAACTGGATAGATATACAAATGAAAAAGAATGAATTTGGAACCATACCTGTCATCATACTCAAAAATTAACTCTAAATGCTTGTACACTCAAATATAAGAGTGAAACCATAAAACTTGTAGAAGAAAACATAGGAGAAAATCTCTGAGTTTGGATATTCTTAGACACCCAAAGTACAGTCCATAAATGAAACAAATTGATAATAGAGGGGGACTTCCCTGGTGGCACAGTGGATAAGACTATATGCTCCCAATGCAGGGGACCCGGGTTCGATCCTTGGTCAGGGAACTAGATCCCACATGCAAGCCGCAACTAAGAGTTCGCATGCTGCAACTAAGGAGCCTGTGAGCCGCAACTAAGGAGCTCGCCTGCCGCAACTAAGACCCAGAGCAACCAAATAAATATTTTTTAAAAATTGATAATAGGAATTCATTAAAATGAAATCATTTGTATTTACTTCAACAGACACCTAAAGAAAGTGAAAAGACAGTCCACAGGATGGGAGAAAATATTTGCAAATTACGATTTGACAATGGACTTGTATTCAGAATAGACAAAGATGTCTTAAAACTCAATGATAAACACAGAACTGACCTCACTAAAAAATTGGCAAAAGATTTGAATAGGTGTTTCTCCAAAGAAGGTATACAAATGGCCCTAACCACGTGAAAAGATACTCAGCATCATTAGTCATTAGGGAAATGCAAATCAAAACCACAAGGAATCATGACCTCACACCCACTATGATGTCTATAATTCTAAAGACAGTATAAGTGTTGGAAAAATGTTCAGAGGTAGGAACACTCATACATCACTGATTGGAAAGTAAAATGCTACAGCTACTTTGGAAAACAATTTGGCAGTTCAGTAATTGAACAGGGAAATAAAATTGTGCTATATTCATACATACAATTTTATATGTCATTCAAAATGAATGAACATGTGAAACATCTTTTTAAAATGTTGAGCAAGGCATAAAAGCATTTATACTATCTGATTCAATTTACAAAGTTCAAAGAAAGGGCAAAACTAAACTGTAAAGAGATAACATATGTGGTATAAAGAGAGGCAAGAAAAACACTACCATAAAAGTCGAAGTAATGCTTTCCTTTAATGAGAGGGAGGGGAATTAGATATTGGACATGGGTTTCTGACCTCTGGCCATGTTTTATGTTTTAGCTTGAGTGGTGAGCATTCCTGTTACAACTTTTCTATATGTGTGTTATATTTCACAATTTAAAAGGTTTATAACAAAAACGATGAATCTGTATTGTAGAAAGTATTTTATAAGGGTTGCTGGGATTTTCTTTACCATGTTGTCTTCTCCGCGAAGCTTTTCTATGTTATATGAAATTTCTACCCTAAAATTAGGCTATCCTTTATTCTTCTCAGCCTGTTTGTCAGGGTTTCGGACACTCAGTATTATAATAGAAAAAAGAATGCTGAAAATTGGGACTTCAGTCTCCAGTTAGTAACTAACTGTTATTATTTTGACAAGAAAGATACTTCTCCTTTCTAGTCCTCGGTTTCCTCTTCTGAAACTTTAAAGTGTTTGACCGATTATTTATAAAATCTTTTTCAGCCCCAACATTATATGAAATTATAGGAGCCTCTAAACAAATCAGTTTGATAGAACAGCAGTTGGCAGCCCTGCACATGTAAAATGAAAATGCTACTTAACTCACAGGGCTATTATGAAGATTAAATAGAGTAACACATTGTATTAGTCAGGGTTTTCCAGACAAATAGAACTAATAGGATGTTCGTGCATGTGTATATACCTACATACATACATATATACTTACATACATATACATGGGGTGGGGAGTGATTGATTGATTGATTGACTGATGGGGATTGGCTCGCCAGATAGAGAGGGCTGTCAGGTCCAGAATTTTTAGGGCAGGCTGCCAGGCTGGAAATTCTAGCAGGAGTCGATGTTGCAGTTTTGACTCTGAAGGCAGTCTGGAGGGAAAATTCCTTCCTCTTTGGAGGACTTCAGTCTTTTCTCTTAAGGCCTTCAACAAATTGGATGAGGCCAGTCCACATTATAAAGGGCAATATGCTTTATTCAGTCTACAGATTTCAATGTTAATCACATCTGAAAAATACTTTCACAGCAATATCTAGACTGGAATTTGACCAAACAACTGGGCATGATAACCTAGCCAAGTTGACACATAAAATTAACCATCACACACATCTGTAACTATGTCTGAAAATACCATAATACCTTAACAACTGTTATTTGCTTTCCTCTCTGATGCACACTTTACTTGGATCTTTATTTCAAAATAAAGTTTTAAATCCACCTTCACCTGTCCAGATATACCCTTAGTTCAAGGCACCCAGCAAAGGCTCTTGAGTAAATCAATAGGATTAGGGATGTATTTCTGAAGCACTCTTTTTTTCCCCTTATTTTAACACTTAGCACTTGTTTGTATTTTCCACTAGACTTTAGGTTCATTGAGTTGTAGGGATGGCATCTTTTTCTCCATTGTGAAACGCTGCATGTTTTCCAGCATATAATAGGCTCTCAAATACTTGTTGAATGAATGAATGAGCTGGAAAGATGTGGATTTTTTAAGGGATCTGCTGTTGTGTTAATATAATTTTATCATATGCTTAATTTGCTTAATGCTATCAAGAACTTTGGTTCTTCAATAAAAATGAATTGTATTGTACTGAAAAATATTCAATAAAATTTGGTAAAGATGCTTTTGTTCATGTGGATAATCAAGCTGGTAGGGACACAAAATGTTAAAGATAAAGACCAATATGAATTAGGAAAATTTGTGCCACACATTATGTACATTTTAGTTATACTTTTAGTATTTACCTACTATGTGCCATCCTGCCACAGGGTGTTTATTCCACAGTCATCGATGATGACAAATATGGTCTATATTCTGCCTGAATTCGTAGAAGGTGTTGAAGATAGCTCCGTGTAGAAATCTAGTTAATCATTTAACTGTAAATACTTTGCTTTCTTTAAAGAAGGAAAATGCTCTTTATAAACACCCAAACACGGACAATAAACACATACATATCAGTACATACATACATACATATCTCTTTCTTCTCTTTCAATTTTCTAGGTACTTTACCCGGCCTGAATTCTCCCAGTCATGGACCAATGTCTGCTGGCTCTCCAACTAACCGATCGCCTATAGAATTTCCTGACACTGCTGATTTTCTTACTAAGCCAAGTGTTATTTTACACAGATCTCTGAGCAATGCACCCAATTCACCAGATTTTTATCAGCAACTTAGAAATTCTGATAGCAATTTATGTAACAGGTAAGTTTCCCAAGTGTTTACTATTTGTTTCAAAATATAGGTTATTTTAATAAAGTATTACCAGTTTTCTTGTTCTGTATTATAACTAGATGATTAATGAATACTACATCCTCTTCTTCATCTAGCAGTTTTTATTCTAAACAATTTTTTTTCATTTCAGTGCCATTATTCATTTCCCAGCTAAATGATCTCCATCTGAAGTGAAATATAGTGGTATTTTATCCATCATAAGATATCAGTAAATGTATGAGAATTATTTTAGTATGTACTAATTTAGTACCTATTTACAGTACCCAGTTCATATGGTGTTTGTTCTTATTTCTGCTTTGATGGTAATAAGTGTTTACCTCAGATCTCAGTGTTACTTCCAAAATATGTTATTTCCTTCATAGGGACACAGGTGCTTTCTAGGATAAAGCCTGTTAAGTTTATAGAGAGATTGGAATATTAGGATATTTTGCAGTTGGGATCTTGCAGTTAAAAAATAACCAGATTTTCTGATTGTATTTAGGTAAAAAAATTTTGCCTCACTTATCATATACATATATTTATCTGTTTTATTTTATAAGCTGTGGACATCAAATATTGAAATATGCTTCAGCATCTGAACCAGAGGCTGGTACAGACTGCCACAGGGAAAAGTCAGGTGAGACTGCAAAAGTCATGTGTGTTTAAATTTAAGAACAATTTCTTACATTGTTTTTTAAAATGAATAAATGAATGAGTTTTTTAGTCTATCCATCTTTAAAATGAAGATTATAATCTCTTACTTCACAGAGGAGTTATTAGCAAATTATAAATAATAGACGGTGAAAGTATTTTGAAGAGTAAAAATGTGCTGTACGAATGAATATAGTCTTATGTTACGGCTAGGGTTCATAAATAGTGAGATTAACTATATTAACCTCGAAATTTAAATTGCATAATCTTAGCTCAAAAGCGTCTGCATACATTTTTAAATAATTACACAAAGGAGTTGTTTTAAAATTTAGTTAATTATATTATTCTGAAACATACCCTCAAACAAGAAATATTGTTAGTGACAAAGTTATAGTTGTTTTATAACTTTAAAACATTGATGACTCAAGTGTCCACTAATAGTTAACTAGGTAACTCAGACCATCATATCCCCTGAAGGTAGCTAGAAAAGTTACAAGTTATTAACAATAAAAAAATCTGCTTGAAGCCACTGAAGAACTAACAAGCTCCTCAGAATTTCCAGTATAAGACCTGGAGGAGGACAGAAATCCAAGAAAGTGAGTCTCAAGTTTGGGGCTACCAAAAGGGTGTTCGCTGCTTCCAGAGGGGCCAGTGACTGACAGAATGAGCAGTCCCTTTGGTAGCTTCATGGGACTAGGGAGACAAAGATTGGAATTGAAGGTTTGCCGTGGTAGGAGTAACTTGGTAAACTCAGCAGTACTGCATCCTAAGAATAAAGGTAAACCAGAAATAGGCCCTTTCAGGGGTTACAGGTGCCTATCAATCCCTTCACATACTTTAAAATTCACCCTATTATAGTGTACAATTTAATAGTTTTGGGGTTTTACATTTTAAAGGACTAAAAAACAATAAGAGGGGCTTCCCTGGTGGCGCAGTGTTTGAGAGTCCACCTGCCGATGCAGGGGACACGGGTTCATGCCCCGGTCCATGAAGATCCCACATGCCGCGGAGCGGCTGGGCCCGTGAGCCATGGCCGCTGAGCCTGCATGTCCGGAGCCTGTGCTCCGCAACGGGAGAGACCACAACAGTGAGAGGCCCACGTACCGCAAAAAAAAACAAAACAACAACAACAAGAAAGAAGACCAAGCCTTCACAAACTTCCAAAAAATAGGAGGGCAAACTTCCCAACTCATTCTATAAATGAGACCAGTATTACTCTGATACCATAAGCAGACAAAGGCATCACAAGAAAATAAAACTATAGACCAACATTTCCAATATCCTTAACAAAATACTAGCACACTGAATCTAGCAACAGATAAAATGTCATACCATGACCGATTGGTATTTATGCCAGGAATGCAAGGGTGGTTTAGCATTTGAAAATTAATCAATGTAATACACCCCATTAAAGAGGGGGGAAAATCACATGATAATCTATCTAGATGCAGAAAAAGCATTTGACAAAATCCAACACTCTTTCATGATGAAAACACTCAAACCAGTAATATCAGAGAAGTCCTTCAATCTGATAAAGGGCATCTTTGAAACAAACACAGAGCTAACATCATCCTTACTAGAGGAAGATTGATGCTTTCCCCCTAAGATCAAGAATAAGAGAAGGGGGCTTCCCTGGTGGCATAGTGGTTGAGAGTCCGCCTGCTGATGCAGGGGACATGGGTTTGTGCCCCGATCCGTGAAGATCCCACATGCAGCGGAGTGGCTGGGCCTGTGAGCCATGGCCGCTGAGGCTATGTGTCCGGAGTCTGTGCTCCACAGCAGTGAGGGGCCCGCGTACCGCAAAAAAAAAAAAAAGAATAAGAGAAGGGACATGACTCTTTTTGAATTTTTTTACAATAGCCAGGACATGGAAGCAACCTAAGTGTCCATCAACAGATGAATGGATAAAGAATATGTGGCACATATATACAATGGAATATTACTCAGCCATAAAAAGAAATGAAATTGAGTTATTTGTAGTGAGGTGGATGGACATAGAGTCTGTCATACAGAGTGAAGTAAGTCAGAAAGAGAAAAACAAATACTGTATGCTAACACATATATATGGAATCTAAAAAAAAAAAAAAAGGTTCTGAAGAACCTAGGGGCAGGACAGGAATAAAGACTCAGAGTAGAGAATGGACTTGAGGACATGGGGAAGGGGAAGCTGAGACAAAGTGAGAGAGTGGCATTGACATATATACACTACC
The DNA here is from genome assembly GCF_964374135.1 of Grampus griseus. NCBI lineage: Eukaryota > Metazoa > Chordata > Mammalia > Artiodactyla > Delphinidae > Grampus > Grampus griseus. The sequence goes on from NC_139002.1 coordinate 69,690,119, forward strand.
AAATGTAAAATAGATAGCTAGTGGGAAGCAGCCGCATAGCACAGGGAGATCAGCTCTGTGCTTTGTGACCACCTAGAGGGGTGGGATAGGGAGGGTAGGAGGGAGAAGCAAGAGGGAGGGGATATGGGGATATATGTATATGTATAGCTGATTCACTTTGTTATACAGCAGCAACTAACACAACAATGTAAAGCAATTATACTCCAATAAAGATGTTAAAAAGAAAAAAGAATAAGAGAAGGATTTTTGCTTTCAGCACTTGTATTCAATATTTTACTGGCGGTTCTAGCCAGGAAAATTTCTAGAAAGATAAAAAAATAAAGATATCTGAGTGGAAATAAAGAAATAAAACTGTCCTTATTCACAGATCATTTGTAGAAAATTTCAAACACACACACAAACACACACACACACAATTATTAGAACCAATAAACAAGTTTAGCAAAGTCACAAGATCAAAGTACAAAATCAATTGTATTTCTCTATACCAGAAATGAACCATCAAAAATTGAAATTTAGAAAATGTTTCCATTCATAATAGTATCAAAAAGAATAAAGTTAAAATAAATTTAACAAAAGAATTAGGAGATTTATAAACGGAAATCTATAAAACGTTGAGAAAACTAAAGAAAGAAAATTAAAGAAAAATTAAAGAAACTAAATAAATTGAGAGGCATAGCAAACAGATTGGGAAACTCAGTACTGTCAACAGGCTATTCTTCCAAATTGATCTGTAAATTCATTGCAATTCTGATCAAATTCCAGTAGGCTTATTTTGGTAGAAATTGACAAATTGGTGTTAAAATTTACATGGAAATACAAATGGCCTAAAATAGCCAAAACGATTTGGAAAAATAACAAATTTGGAGGACTGATACTACCTGATTTCAAAACTTATTTCCACTTCAAAAGACACCAATAAGAAAATCAAAGACAAACCACAGACTGGGAGAAAATATTTGCAAATTACACATCTGATAAAGGTCTTATAACCATGACATATAACTCTTTAACTCAATAGTAAGTCAACCAACTCAATTAAAACACAGGCAAAAGATTTTAGATATTTTGGTGAAAGACTTTTGGTGGAGGATATGAAGGATATAAATGAATGGGTAGTAAACACATGAAAAAATTATTAACATCATTAGTCATTAGGGAAATGCAGATTAATACTACAGTGAAATACCAGTAAACTCAAACCAGAATAGCTATAATCAAAAAGACAGACAATACCAAGTGTTGGCAGGGATGAAGAGAAATTGGAACTTGTGCATTGCTGATGGGATTGTAAAATGGTAAACCCACTTGGGAAAACATTTTGACAGTTTCTTTAAAAGGTAGACATGGAGACTTCCCTGGTGGTCCGGTGGTTAAGACTCTGTGCTTCCACTGTGGGGGGTGTGGGTTTGATCCCTGGTTGGGGAACTAAGATCCCACACGCAGTGTGGTGCGGCCAAAAAAAAAAAAACAAAACACAAACAAACAAAAAAGTTAGACATAAATTTACCGTATTACCCAGCAGTAACATGGATAAGAATTTACTCAAGAGAAAACATATGAGCACTCAAAGACAGGATTATGAATGCTTATGACATCATTATTCATGATAGTGCTAAACTGGAAAAGATCAAAATGTCCATCAACTTGTAAATGAATAAATATCATGTGGTATATCCATACAATGGGATTCTGTTTAACAAAAGAAGAACAAACTGCTGACACATGCTACTACGTGGATAAACTTCCAAACATTATTCTAAGTGAAAAAAACTAAGCTAAAAAGATTACATATTGTTTGATTCTATTCATATGAAATTCTAGAAAAGGCAAATTTATAGAGACAATAATCAGAATAGCAGTTGCCTGGGGTGAAAATAAGGATGAACTGTAAATAGGCATAAGGGTACTTTTTGAGGTGATGAGAATGTTCTAAAACTAGACTGTCATGCATAGAGAGCAGACTTGTGGTTCCAAGAGGAGGGGTTTGGGGGAGACATGCGGTGGGAGGTTTGGGTTAGTAAAGTATTATATATAGAATGGATAAACAACAAGGTCCTACTGTGCAGCACAGAGAACTATATTCAATATCCTATGATAAACCATGATGGAAAAGAATATTAAAAAAGAATGTAGGACTTCCCTGGCAGTCCTGTGCTTAAGACTCCACACTTCCACTGCAGGGGGCTCGGGTTCGATCCCTGGTCAGGGAACTAAGGTTCTGCATGCCGCACAGCGTGGCCAAAAAATAAAAATAAATAAAAATATAATGTATATATATGTATAACTGAATCACTTTGCTGTACAGCAGAAATTAACACAACATTGTACATCAACTATACTTTAATAAAAAAAAGACTTTTTTGAATCTAAAGACCAAAGCAATCAGGTGTTTTGAAGATAATGATGATAATAAGAATTCTGGGCCAAACAAACAAACAAACAAAAAAACTAGATTGTCATGAATATTGCAGAAGTCTAAATTTTCTAAAATTATGGAATTATACACTTACTCTGAGTGGGTTTTATGGCATGTAATTATACTCAATAAAGCCTTTTAAAAACCACAACGGATTATTAATTCTCACAGTTCTTTGCATTGACTGGTCTCAGCTGGGAGATTCTCACTTGAGGGCTGTCATGTAATTGCAGTCAGATATTGGCAAGGGTGACAGTCATCCAAAGGATTGATTGGACTGAGTTTCCAAGATGTCTCATGTGTCTGCTGGCTATTGACCAGTCCATTTAAATATGACCTCTCTCTGGTCTTCTTCCAACATTTTGGCTGGAGGCCAAAAGAGGAGGCTATGAAAGCTGCCACTCCAGTTAATGGCTCAACCCAGACCAGACAAAGTTGTCATTTCTGTCATATTCTGTTAATCAGAGCAGTCATGTGGCCTGTCCAGATTCCAGGGGGTTGGGAAATAAATGCTCTCTTGATGGAGCAATAAGAATACATTTCAAAAGAATGCATGTGGGATAAGAGATAGTACTGTGGACATCTTTGGAGAAGAAATTGCTATATTTATTTCATCTGTTTTTCTTATTATCTGTAAGATATAGTTATTAGGAATTTAGATCGTTAAAAAGTAAATCATGTACTTCAAATGTCAACAAGTTTTGGATTGACAGCTATTTTAGAACATAATTGTAGTTAGTGCCTTAACTTACCAAGAACAGTTGAATAATCTGAATTTTTTAATTTTCTTAAAGTGTGTTCATTTGGAAACATTTGAAAAGTAATATTTTCCAAAGGGTAATACTTCCTGATCATGATCAGTTAATGATTTTTTAGTATATTCAGTGTGTTAGGTTCAGATTTGACTGACAGTTATTGATCAACTATTATGTGTACCATCTAGTAAAATAGGTGTTATTATCCACATTCTACAGGGGGAAAAGCTTGCCATTATTAAGTACAAAAATCAGGATTTAAACCTAGTTCTTCTGAAAGAACATCTATATGTGTATAACTGAGTCACTTTGCTGTACAGCAGAGATTGGCACAGCACTGTAAATCAGATAGACTTCAATAGAAATAAATAAATCAATCAACCAACCAACCAGCCTAGTTCTTCTGAAAGTCAACTCGAATGAGTACTCTTAAAAACACTTTTACTTTAAAAAATCCCTACATATTGAAAAATAAATAAATCCTAGGTCTGTGGCTTGATGAATTTTCATACATCTAATATACATATGTAGTCAGCACCCAGATCAACAAACAAAATATTACCAGCACCTCCTCTCATGCCCCACTTCCAGGAACCTCCCCCAAAGATAATGTTTATCCTGTCTTTCAATACTCATGTGTGTCAATTTTGATATGTTTTTGAACTTTTCATAAAGAGAATTGCAGAGTATATACCTTTGTGTCTGGCTTCCTTCACTTGACATTGTATTTTTAAAAATCATCCATATTGGTGCATGTGATTGTAGTTTCTTCTGTTTGCTCTGTAGTGTTCAATTGTGTGAATACACTACAGTTTGTTTATTCTACTGTTGATGTGTTTGGGGAAAGTTTCCTGGTTAGCATATTACAAATAGAATGAGTATGAATATTCTTTTGCATATGAGTGAATGAAATGTAGCTACCAATGTTGCTTCCCTTTTCCATGTAATTTGGGAAAAAGAGTATTATTAATCACATTGGTAGAGAAATAACTCACAATTCATAACATTGTTCTAATTTTTAGATGTGCCTTAATCTCATCCATAATTATGAGTTTAGAATTTTCATATCCAAAACTCAATTTCAGGTATTAGAAGTAGTTTACATGAAATTGGTTTTAAAAAAATTTCCTACTGAGAGGGACTGACATTTTCTCACTTTTATAATGAATTTCCACTCTCTCTTTCATCCATGAGTAGCTATATCAGGTGAAATATTGCCTGAGCACAAGGTACCTGGGCCAACTGGTCCAGCAAGATACAACTTAACTGTGTCATTAATTTAGATTGAAGGCCAGTATGGTTCGATTTATCTGAATACTTTTTACAAATTTTTCTTATAAAACTGTTCATATAGGACATGTTTTATTCTTGTTTATTACTTTAAATACTTTTTGAAAGGTGATGAAGACAATACCGTTTTCTCAAAAGCATCATTCAACCTTACGGAAGCTCAACAAGAAGTGGAAACAGAGAACAGAGACTGCAGAAAATTACTTTGGGAAGGTGATAATCACCTAAAAGAAGAGGCACAGAATGAAGAGCAACCAAATGTAAAAGATAAATTTTCAATATGATTATGTAAAGGTGAAATATATTATTAGTTAGTACTAAGCTTATTATTTTTGCCCAGAACAAGGTTTTTAATATAATGATTTAAAAAATTTTTTTACTGAAAAGTCACTATTAACACCTGAAAATAGAGTTTCTTTAAATAAATGAGGAGTTTGGGATTAACATATACATACTACTATATATAAAATAAACAACCAGGACCTACAATATAGCACAGGAAATGCTACTCAATATCCTGTAATAACCTATATGGGAAAAGAATCTGAAAAAGAATAGATATATGTATATGTATAACTGAATCACTTTGCTGTACACCTGAAACTAACACAACAGTGTAAATCAACTATACCCCAATTAAAAACAAAAAAAAGAAAGAAAACCTTCGGTTAAAAATAATTACTTTTAAACTCATCATCCTAGAATAACTAAGTGCGTTCATTTTAAAATGGACACATTTATTTGGTTGTATAGTCAATATATTACTTTCTATGCTGATTTTTTTTCATTGTATGTGTTAAAATATGAAAAAATAAAGTATGTGCATAGTCATTAAAAACAATGAAAATAACCTACTTATAATTGTAGGGGTTTTTTTGTTCTTAATATTGTTTTTGTTCTTAAAGTTCAAAATCTAAGCTTTTTAGGAAAAAAAAACCATCCATTTCTTTTGGGAAGTTATCCTAGTAATAAATGTCAGTTTAAGTTTCTGTCTATTATCCTTTGATACCTGTAACTTCCAAAATGAAAATAATGGATTTTAGATTTGTGTAGTGTTTTGGAAATATAATAGTTTTATTTATAAAAGTAGTGTAAAGACCAATAAGTCTTTTGATACCTAGAAGACATGTTTATATTTGTCTGAAGATAACATTCTACAAAGAGAATTAATAGGAAGTACAGTTTATATTTGAGAATAACCATTATAGAAAATAATATTGACCATTTTTATAGTGTTCATTTATAAGTGTTCTCATTTAGCTATGGATTTAACAATATTTATAAAAAGTAAGGTTAAGTTGGTTTGGTTTTTTTTTTTTCCCCTACATGTACAGATTGAACAAGAAGCATCACGGGACCTGATTTTAATAGAAGATTATGACTCATTAATAGAAAATATGAGTAACTGGAATTTTCAAATTTTTGAACTTGTAGAAAACATGGGAGAGAAATCAGGAAGGATCCTCAGTCAGGTTTGTTTCAAACCCCTACTGCTTTATTATAAGTTACTTTTTTCTTGAATCTTTATAAAAAGCAAAATCTAAAGATGTATAATATTGGTTTAGGTACAAGTTCAACATTGTTCATTGAATTATTTTTTTTCACAAATGAAATTTTCAGTAGAAAATTTGAAAAGAGAAACCTGGATATATAAACCCATATATATATAAACAAATATATTATTATGTATATAAAGTATTTCATAATTATATATATATTTATATGAAAAGTAGTTTATTTGCCCATAATAATGGGATTTAATTTACACTAAAGAAGTAATAAAGATTTACTTTTTATTAAATCTTGAGGTTGAAAAGGACATGAAAGGTGATCTAGTTCTTTGGACTGAAACTTATGCTTCGTCGTTTTTACCGGTCCTCCCTGTGCTTTACCCAAGGCCAAATGGTCCATTTCATGCTAGAACCATGGAAAAATATTTCCATTTTACCTCCCAGACTCAAAGTTCTTCCTGGTGGGTCCACACAGCAGCATCAGATTAACCGTCCTGAAATACTACTCTCATTAACTCCAAAGCATCTTATTTATGAAATGTGAGAACATAAAGATAAATTATGTGGAGGACACACAATTTATCACATTGAATTCTTTAGGGACAGAAATGTGATAAATATATTGTTCTGACTTCTTTTAACACCTAGGACTAGAATAGAATACAATTCATATGCCTTTCAATAAATTGTGAATGAAAAGCTAAAGGGAAGAGTGGAAAAATTTCAAAACTGGGACATGATATTATAATCATTCTTTGGTTTTCAAGGGCTTTAGGGCAGTATCTTCCTTTTTCATATTTCGGAAAGAATTCACTATAGGGAAGTTTTTAATAAATTACTTAAGTTAAAGGCATATACATGGTTAACTTTCCCAAATGCAAATCACAAAAACATATTCAACTAGAAATAGAAATTCCGATTTTTAAAGCAAACTTTCTTTTCATTAACATGTAGGTTATGTATACCCTATTTCAAGACACTGGCTTATTGGAGATATTTAAAATTCCTACTCTACAATTCATGAACTACTTTCATGCATTAGAAAATGGTTATCGAGACATTCCTTGTAAGTATTAAAATATATGATTTAAGTTGAAATAATACTGGTTTGAAATTCTTTATAAATTCCCTTCAGATAGTCCCTTAAACACTTTTAAAATTGCATGTTTGGAAAAGTTGGAAGATAGTAATTTAAAAAGAAAATCTACATCCTCCTACCCAGAGTTAACTGACTACTGTTAACATTTTGGTAAGGGACTTCCTTGGAGGATTGGTGGTTAATACTCCATGCTCCCAATGCACCGGGTGTGGTTTCAATGCCCCGTCAGGGAACTAAGATCCCACAGGCCATGCGGTGCAGCCAAAAAATTAAAAACAAAACCCAAAAAAACCCACTTTGGTATATATCCTTCAAGACCTTTTCTTATACGTACTTATTTTTTATGAAGTGAATCGTAATACCTATTTATAATCTGCTTTTTCATGAAATATAGTATACATCTTTCTATGTTAACAATTATTCATATGAGTACCTTTTCAAATGTTTGGTAATTTTAAGTCATGAGTTTCATAAATTTCTTTACTTTAAAATGTTTAAAATTTATCCATAGAATTCGTTTTTTAACTGTGTCCTGATTTGTGGAATAATTTTGTTTGTTTTTTGGCCACATGGCTTGTGGGATCTTAGTTCCCCGACCAGGGATTGACCTTGGTCCTCGGCAGTGAGAGCAAGGAGTTCTAACCACTGGACCGCCAGGGAATTCCCTGTGGAATAATTTTTAATGGCTACTTGATTTTATGATACAATAGAATTTTAATTTTATATTAGGAAAAGGTACAATTTTATGTGTTGATCATTCTACAGTTTACCTCCAGGTGGACACACTTTTGGGAAATATAGAGAGAGCAAATTATTCTTAAATTGGCCTCATAAATAATGGTGATGCTTAATAATTTAATGTGTGTTATATGTACTATAATTACCACTTACAAAGTAGGCATTTTGAAAAGTGGCTGAATTTTATAAATGGAATAAAGTGATATTTTAAGGTGGACTTCAAGGGCAGGGGGATTGAAAAAAGAAAGCCATGGTGGGGAGTTTTCACGGTCACCTCCAATTAGGATATATTGGTTAAGACAAGAGTCTCTGGGGAATTCCCCGGCAGTCCATTGGTTAGGACTCTGTGTTTCCACTGCAGGGGGCACAGGTTTGATCCCTGGTCAGGGAACTAAGATCCCACGCACCCACGTGCCGTGCTGAGCAGCCAAAAAAAACAAAGTCACTGGGACCTAACTTTTCTAAATTTTAGGTTCCAAATTTATAAATGGGAATAACAATAGTACCTACCCCATAGGTAGTGATAATAATGTAAAGCACATATCAAAATTCATGGCACATAGTAAATGGTCAATAAAAGGTCATGATTGTATTAATAATAAGCTCCTAGTGGGTTGACATCATATCTATAGTCTAAACATTCAGTATTGTATCATTTGCTAATGCTACATGGAAGGTACACATTAAATATTTGTTGAAACATCAGCTGTGACTATAATCATTAGATTCACAAAGGTTATCTCATTTAATCTTTGTTGGAAAGGTTGTATTATCTACCTTTTACAGGTGAGAAGTAAAAATTCAGAAGGATCTTTTCCAAGATCATAAATCTGGAAATAGCAAAACTGGGTTTCACTTGTAGGTCTTGCCTTTTCACATAGTGGTATTTCAGTAAACCAGTGTTTTACTGATCATATACTACACGTCAGACACTATTCTGGATGTTTATATAAAGGTATATACCTTTTAACATGTAATCCTTATAGCAGGCCTGAGAGAGTTATTTCTTATCTGGCGAGGTGGCTGTCCAAGTATCCAGAATTTTTAACTGTTCTATGTGCCTTTGTGCAGAAATTGTTTTGTTTGCAAACATGGGTCTCCATAACCGAGACACTATTTGCATATTTTTAAGTTAAATTTTTTTTTTACATCTTTATTGGAGTATAATTACTTTACAATGGTGTGTTAGTTTCTGCTTTATAACAAAGTGAATCAGTTATACATATACGTATGTTCCCATATCTCTTCCCTCTTGCGTCTCCCTCCCTCCCACCCTCCCTATCCCACCCTCCCTATCCCACCCCTCTAGGTGGTCACAAAACACCGAACTGATCTCCCTGTGCTATGCGGCTGCTTCCCACTAGCTATCTATTTTACGTTTGGTAGTGTATATATGTCCATGCCACTCTCTCACTTTGTCACAGCTTACCCTTCCCCCTCCCCATATCCTCAAGTCCATTCTCTAGTAGGTCTGTGTCTTTATTCCTGTTTTACCCCTAGGTTCTTCATGACATTTTTTTTTTCTTAAATTCCATATATATGTGTTAGCATACGGTATTTGTTTTTCTCTTTCTGACTTACTTCACTCTGTATGACAGACTCTAGGTCTATCCACCTCATTACAAATAGCTCAATTTCATTTCTTTGTATGGCTGAGTAATATTCCATTGTATATATGTGCCACATCTTCTTTATCCATTCATCCGATGATGGACACTTAGGTTGTTTCCATCTCCTGGCTATTGTAAATAGAGCTGCAATGAACATTTTGGTACATGACTCTTTTTGAATTATGGTTTTCTCAGGGTATATGCCCAGTAGTGGGATTGCTGGGTCTTATGGTAGTTCTATTTGTAGTTTTTTTAAGGAATTTTAAAAGTCACAAAAAGCAACTGTAGGGATTTCCCTGGCACTTTCACTGCAGGGACCCACCCTAGTTTGGGAACTAAGATCCCACAAGCCTCGCAGACTGGCCAGAAAAAAAAAAAAGCAACCTTAAGTAAATTAGCCCTGGTAATGCTGCCTTTTCTTTGACCCCTCTAATATGTTTTCATAGTATATGTGAAAGTTTTTAAAAGAAAGCTTTTTAACACATCAATAAACTTTTACAAAATAAGATGAAACAAAAACATAATTGTTGGAAATTATTCTAAGCCGTATATTTTATTTATGAGGATACAGTATGACTAGAAAGTACTTTTTAAAATGTCCTATGTTAAAAATAACAGAATGATCATTTTTATAAAACATTTTGGTGACTTTAGATCACAATCGTATACATGCCACAGATGTCCTACATGCTGTTTGGTATCTGACAACACGGCCAATTCCTGGTTTACAGCAGATCCACAATGATCATGGAGCGGGAAATGAAACAGGTACTTCCTTCTATAAATCTTTCCTTTAATTATTTGATTAGGAATAATAAATCATACTATCTCATTTCATTATCTCTGTTCTCTTAAAAGTTTTATTAAGTAAACTTTGGTATATATAAAGGACTATGTAAATTTTGAAGAATAATGACATGCAAATTAGGAAACCCACTACCCGTCTTAAAAGTGAGGTTAAGATTCAGTACTACTCAACCTACCATGTTTCTTTTCTGTGTCCCACAGTGCTGCCTTCTTCACTGAGGTAGCCAGTATCCTGAATATTACGATAATCATTTATTTGCTTTTCTTTCAATTCTTAGTTTTTTTGTTTTAGGTGTATCATGTAAATTTAAAATATATGACATTCCTAACAAAAGTGGACATGTTTAAAATCTTCATATAAGTATTTAAATAATAATATTAAAGAACTTGTTAACATTCAAATTTTGTTTCCTCATAAATGTAACTATTTATACAAATATAATGAATTATAACATTCATGGCTCTCTCATTCTAGTTTATAAAAGAGGGGAGACGGGAATTACCTGGTGGTCTAGTGGTTAGGATCCGGCACTTTCACTGCTGTGGCCTGGGTTCAATCCCTGGTGAGGGAACTGAGATCCCAGAAGCTGTGTGGCCAAAATTTTTAAAAATTAAAAAAAAAGAGGAGAAATGCTCCAATAAAATACACACATGCACACACACACACACACACACACAAATCAGGACAGAATTTACGTAGTTACAAATGCCTGAGAAATATTACCATACTAATCAGTGTAAATGTGATATAATCTTAGCCGCTGCTTTACATTCTTTGGTGGTTTAAAGTACTGCCATTGTTTGATGGATTTGCCTTATGTCACTGCTTCATTTTTGTCTGCCATCCATACTCTTTTGTAGAGCTCTTCCTTCCTTCCAGTAGTTCCGTGCTTCCATCAGAGATCATTTTCTTCAGCCTTTTTGTTTGCAGATGTATTTTTTTAAATTTTTATTTATTTATTTATTTTGGCTTCATTGGGTCTTCATTGCTGCATGCTGGCTTCCTCTTGTTGGGGCAAGCAGGGGCTACTCTTTGTTGTGGTGCACGGGCTTCTCATTGCAGTGGCTTCTCTTGTTGCGGAGCACAGGCTCTAGCCGTGCGGGCTTCAGCAGTTGTGGTACGTGGGCTCAGTAGTTGCGGCTCGCGGGCTCTAGAGCGCAGGCTCGGTAGTTGTGGCGCATGGGCTTAGTTGCTCCACAGCATGTGGGATCTTCCCAGACCAGGGCTCAAACCCGTGTGCCCTGCATTGGCAGGTGGATTCTTAACCACTGTGCCACCAGGCAAGTCCCTATAGATGTATTTATTTTGTCTTAGAATAATGTTTTCTTATTTCAGCACATTTGTAGATACCTCTGGGTTCATCTTCTGACTTCTATAGTTTCTGTTGACAAATCAGCCATAAGTCTTTTTTCTCCTTGAAAGTATTATGTCCCTTTTCTCTTTGCTATTGGTTTTTAACATTTTGACTATGATGCACTCAGATGATATTCTTTGTATTCATCCTATTTGGGGTTCACTGAACTTCTTGAATATATTGATTAATATCTTTTGTTTTCTATCACACTCTTCAAAATTCTTCCAGCCTTCTCCCACTGCCCAATTCCAAAGCTGTTTTCACATTTTTTAGGTATTTGTTACAGCAACACCCTACTTCCGAGTGCCAAAATCTGTATTAGTTTTCTATTGCTGCTGTAACAAATTACCACAGACTTAGTGGCTTAAAACAATACAAATTTGGGGAATTCCATGGCAGTCCAGTGTTTAGGACTCTGCACTCCCAGTGCAGGGGGCATGAGTTCCTACATGCCACATGGTGTGGAATGTTTCCTTGCCCCCTCCAACTTCTGCAAGCCACCTGCATTCCATGGCTCATGGCCCCTTCTTCAAAGACATCAGCGTTGTATCTTCAAGTCTGTCTCAGACCCTGACCTTTTCATCCTTCAAAAGAATTAGCAAAAAGTGGTACAGCTACAATGTTGGTTTTCTGTCCAGAGTACACATTCCTGACAGTGCACCTCCTACTTTTAATATTTTTTGCAGTCTGAACAGGTTGAGAATTTCCCAAATTATCAAGTCCTGGACCCGTTTTGCTTAACAGTTCTCCCTCATTTTTCTCTTGCATTTTATTTCAAACAGTAAGAAACCTGGCTATATATCTTTAATACTTTCCTTGGAAATCTCCTCAGCTAAATATCTAAGGTCATTGTTTACAAGTTTTTTATTCCACATACGCAGCACACAATTCGACTAAGCTTTCTGCTGCTATATTGACAATGATCCTCTTTCCTCTAGTTTCCAATTATGGGTTCCTCTGAGCCCTCACTGGCACTGCCCTTGACAGCAGTTTTCTACCACCAGCCTGTTCAAGATGATTTAAGTATTCCCTAAGGCAATGCCTGTTTTCTCTTCCATGCACCTTACTTCCTCCTGAGTTCTTACTAGCAATGCTATAAGTCCTTATACACAATATTATGGAATCAAGTATGTGTAGAAGACGAAGCTTCCTTTGGGAGACCAAGTAGCTGTTGAAATGTAAAATTGTGGTAGAAACAAAGACTATAAGGACTATGGGATGTGCTGCCTTATTCTGATTGCAATGGAGAATTAATAGAAAAAAAAATGATGACACCAAAAGTATAAGCAACAAAAGCAAAAATAAACAAGTGTGACTACATCGAACTAAAAAGCTTCTACACAGCAAAGGAAACAATTTAAAAAATGAAAATGCAACCCTCAGAATGGGAGAAAATATTTGCAAACCATATACTGGGTAAGGGGTTAATATCCAAAATACATAAAGAACTTGTACAACTCAATAACCAAAAAACAATCCAATTTTTAAAAATGGGCAGAGAAACAAAATAGACATCCAAATGGCCAACAGGTACATGAAAAGGTACTCAGCCTCACTAATCATCAGGGAAATGTAAATCAAAACCACAATGGGAGGCTTCCCTGGTGGCGCAGTGGTTGAGTCCACTTGCCGATGCAGGGGACGCGGGTTCGTGCCCCGGTCCAGAAAGATCCCACGTGCTGCAGAGCGGCTTGGCCCGTGAGCCATGGCCGCTGAGCCTGCGCGTCCAGAGCCTGTGCTCTGCAACGGGAGAGGCCACAACAGTGAGAGGCCCGCGTACTGCCAAAAAAAAAAAAACCACAATGGGATATCACCTCACACTTGTTAGAATGGCTGTCATCAAGAAGGCAAGAGGTAAGTCTTGGGCAGGATGTGGATATAAGGGAACACTTGTGCACTGTTGAAGGGAAGGTAAATTGGTTCAGCCACTGTGAACACAGTATGGAGATTTTGATTCCTCAAAAAAATAAAAATAGAACTATCATATGAAGTAGCAATTTCTGGGTATATATCCAAAGGAAATGAAAACAGAAGTTTAAAGAGATATACACACTCCCATGTTTATTGCATCATTATTCACAATAGCCAAGACATGGAAATAACTTGTCTGTCAATGGATGAATGGATAAAGAATGTGTGTGTGTGTGTGTGTGTGTGTGTGTGTGTGTATACACACACAATGGAATATTATTCAGCCATGAGAAAGAAGGAAATCCTGCCATTTTCAACAACACAGATGGGCTTGAGGGCATTATTATGCTAAATGAAATGTCAGACAAATACTTTACGATATCACTTATGTATGGAATCTAAAAATGTTGAACTTGTAAAAACAGGCCATGAGTGAGGGAATTGGTGATATGTTGTTTAAGGGTACAAACTTGGAACTAGTAGATAAACAAGTTCTGGAGAGCTAACGCACAGCATAATGATTATAGTCAACAGTACTATATTATAAAGCTCAAAGTTGCTGAGAGACTAGATCTTAATTGTTCTCACCACAAAAAAGCAATGATAGTTATGTGGTGTAGTGAGGTGTTAGCTAATGCTCCAGGTGGTAATCGTATTGCAGTATACAAATGTATCAAATCAACACCTTGTATACCTTAAATTTACACAGTGCTTTGTGTCAATTATATTTCAATAAAAAAAAAGAAATGAAATGACACGTTTAGAGTTTAAATGAATGGTTAGAGAACCAGATAGCTAAAAGATTCCTTAATTTTTATAGTAGTAGGATCATAACTACTGAAAACATAATCCAAAGTCTGATCCTGAAGTTACCTGAAATACAATTCAAGTTGAGTTCACGGCCTCACTAAGCCTCTTATGTTAGAACTACGGTATCAATTGGGAAAGAAAGGACCCTGATAACTAACTGGAAGGGGAATATTTGAGTAGATTTCAGTAAATCTGATTACCCTGAACCCCTCAAATCTTGCTGTACCTCCCTGCTGAGAAACAATCATTTCTCCTTGTGTTGGTTGCCTGAAGACCTTGTAACAACCTCACCTGAGATTCTTGACTTGTAGGGGAATGTTATTTCACCTCTAAATCCAGTCCCACCACCTCTCATTTCTTTGTGATCCATAATTAAACTCATATCTGCCAGGATCTAAGTCTGAACACCAGAATAATTTCCTAAATTTATATTGGCAGAAACCTGAGGAATATATGTGGGAATGGATTTAAAGTGTTACAGCAAGGGAAAGGAAGGTAATGGTTGATCATTCTGAATTTATTGATATAGGTGTACCTATTAGAGATTCTGGATTCAGGGCATTAGCTTGAGTGTTCGGCAGTGGCCCTAACAGTTTGCTCCATTCATTGTCTGAAATCTAGGCATGAAGAGAAATTGAGGTGTCACAACTTCCTGATATACTGTGGAGGAAGGAATTCAAAGGCTTACACTGATAGGATATTGAAATGGATTGGTCATGTAGTCTTCCCACCCATACCTAACCATGTCCCTCAGAAGTGTCCCCCTTCATCAGTGTTGAGAAATACATTGCAACGCTAACTCCTGGAGGGTAAACTACCACACTGGCCCACCAATCATAGTAGGGGCTTACGGAATTTAGATGATAAAAGGACTTTTGGCCTGGGTCCATCTCATAGTGGTAGTTCCCTGAACCCACCCATTTTGGGAATGCACAGTTGGAATAAACATATTTAGCAACTGGCAGAATCTCTCCATTAATTCCTTGATCTCTGCAGAGAGGACCATCATGGTGGGAGGGGTCAAGTGAAATCTCCTGAAACTGCCTCATTCTAGCAAAATAGTGAACCAAAGCAGTACCTTGTTTCTGGATGGACTGCAAAATTAGTGCCACCATCGAATGCTTAATAAATGCAGGAGTGGTGACTTCCATCACATGCTATTTGACCTGTGGTACTTTAGCTTTTACACAAGATGAATGGATCTTGAAAAATGATGGTGGGTTATTCTAAACTTCATCAGGTGGTGACTCCAGTTGTCACAGCTGTTCCAGATAAGAATTTTTGAATAAGTCAACCCCACTCATCCTATTTGGTACACAGCTGTTAATCTGGAGAAATGTGTCTTTTTTTATACCTGTTAGCAAAATCCACAAGAAGACATTTACTTTCTCATCTGGCAGGCATAGCAGTACACTTTCATCATCCTAGTTCTGGGCTATATCAAGTCTCCCATTCTGTTATAATCTAGCCTAGTCCCATAAGGTATCAAAGTGGTCCAGTATAATGACCAGATAATGCTGAATAGCTCTACTGTGCAAGATGTAACAAATATCCTAGATACCTTGATAAGAGTGCCAGAGGAAGAGAAATGAGAGAACTTGCACAAAAATTCAGAGATTTGCTACCTCAGTGAAGTTATTAGGAATCTGGTGGTCTAGGATATGTTGAGGTATCCTCTCCAAGGTTAGGGACAATTATTTTGAATTCTCTACCTAGAGTGCTCTTTGGATTCGAAAGGCAAATTTACAATATCTCAGTACTGCTGCTCCAACCCATGAACTGTAAGGCTACGAATTTTATGTGCAACTCAGAGCAGGAGAATCATGTGAAGCAGTTTCAGGGTAGTGTAAGCTGCTTGGACACTTGGCAATATGACCCTCAACACATCAGCAGTTTTCAGAGTGTCTTTGGCAGGTAGGGATCCTCTGTGGAGTTATAGAAGATCACTACAAGGGAATCATAGTATAAGCCCTTAGGATTTTGAGGCAGTGCCCATCCTTCTTCCTCGGATAACTGTTCTTTTTGTAAAACAGCTGCTAGATTGTTACTGGGCTCTGATAGAGTTTGAATATTTGACCATGTGCACTAAGTTACCACATGACCTGCCTGTCCTAAACTTGGGCCCTCTGACTCTCCTAAAGTTGGCATGTACAGTAGCACTCAATCATCAAGAGGAAATATTAAATACAAGGTTAGTTTTGAGCTGCCCCTGAAGGAACAGGAGACTCCAAATATGAACTCAGATTCCTATGGCAGCTATTGCTAATACGTTGGCACTCTTCCTTAATCCATATGGCCTCATGGGGAATTACCCATGACCGGGTGACTGAAGGAGAAAAGACCTGGTTTCTAGATTGTTCTGTCCCATATACCAGTCAGTACCTCCTGAAAGTGGATGACTACAGCTTTATAGACTCTCAAAGCTATCCTTTGAAGGATAAAAAGGGGAAGGTAAATCCAATCAGTAGGCAGAACATCAAGCAGTAAATCTGCTTGTTTATTTGGCCTAGAGAGAGAGATGACCAGGAGAAAGGGTCTACACAGATACATGGCCCGTGGGTAATAGCTTGCTTGGATACTTAGAGTTTTAGAAGGAAGAAGATTGGAAAATTGGTGATAAGGAGTTCTGGGAAAGAGATTTGTGGCTAGACTTCTCCGAGTGGAGGATATCTGTTTCCCATGTGAATGCTTACTGTAATGGTTAATTTTATGTGTCAACTTGGTTGAACCATGGTGCTCAGACATTTGGTCAAATATTTTTCTGGATGTTTCTGTGAGGCTGTATTTTAGATGAGATTAACTCATCAGTGGATTTTGAGTAAAGCAGATTGCTCTCCATAATGTGGGTGGGCCTCATCCAATCAGTTGAAGGCTTTAATAGAACAAAGACTGACTTCCCCCCAGAAAGGAGGAATTCTGCCTGCAGACAGCCTTCATACTTGAACTGCAGCATTGACTCTTACCTGGTTCTTCAGTCTGCTAGCCCATACTGCAGATTTTGGACTTGCCAGCCTCCATATTCGCATGAGCCAATTCCTTAAAATCTCTCTCTCTCTCTCTCTCTCTCACACACACACACACACACACACACACACACTCTCACACACAAACACACACACTGTTGGTTCCACTTCTCTGTACAACCCTAACTAATACACTTCCCAAAGAGCATTCCCTGCAAAAGAGGCTCTCAATAATCAGGTAGTCAAAATGACCCCTTCTCTTGATTATCAATCAGACTCTTTCCTTAGCTACTCCCGTTTTCATTTGGTGGGCTTATAAACACAATAGCCAAGATGGCAAGAATGGAGATTATGCATGGGTTTAGCAACACGGACTTCCTCTCACTGAGGCTGACCGGACCCTGGCTTCTGTTGAGTGCCCAGCTTGGCAATAGGAGAAACCAATGGTGAGCCCTTGATATAGCACCATTCCCTGGGGGAATATCCAGTCATCTATCTGGTAGTAGTAGGTTGATTATATTGGATCCCTTGCCTTATAGAAGAGACAACTTTTGTTCTCACTTACTCTGTGTATGGATTTACCTTTACTGTCTATAGTGCTTCACCGTCACCATCTATGAACTTAGTGAATGCCTTATTCACCATTGGCTTATTATATACAGTATTGCATATCAAGGAACTCATTTTTGCCTCAAAAGATTGTTGCACTGGGCTCATGCTCACAGAATTTACTGATCTTTTCATGAACTTTATCATCCCACAGCTGGCCTGAGAGAATGACATATTGAAGACTCAGTTGGGGCACCTGTTAGGTGAAAACATTTTGTGGGGCTAAGGTGCTGTCCCACAAAATGTGGTTTATTTTCTGAACCAGTGACCAGTATATGGTACCATTTCTCCTATTTCAAGAATACACAAATCTGTGAATCAAAGAGTGGGATTAGGAGGGTTTTTTCTGTTACCTCAAACGATCCACTTAGAAAATTTTTGCTTCTCCCCCAACCCCCACCAAAACAAACAAAAACTTGGCTTACACACCTTAGTTCCCAAGGAAAAATGCTTTCAATAGAGGACACATAAAAGGGAAACTGTAAACTGAGACTGCCATCTGGCCACTTTGTGTTCTCCGTGCCTTTGAACCAGTAGACAGGAGGAGGATTCTGTACAAGGTCAGGTGATTGATCCGGTCTGATCTTCATTATCAAGAAAAAATAGGGTTCCTACTACACATGGGAGGATGTATGTTAGGAACCCAGGGGATTCTCTGACCTTTTTGGTACTCCTATGTCCAGTGACAAAAGATAATGAAAAACTGCAGTAATCCAGTGCCATAAGGGTCACTAATAGTACAGACCCCTGAAAGTATGGGTCATCCCACTGGGCAAAGAACCATAATCAGTAGAGATGCTGGCTGAGCAAAAAGGGAATGAGGGATGGGTAGTGAAATAAGAAAATGATTGAATCCCAAACACAGCTATGTGACCAGTCACAGAAATGAAGTCTATAATAGCCATGTATTTTCCTCATTGCTTTGATATATATTGATATTTATTTTATATATTAAGCATTTTTTTTTCTGCCTCTTTCTCACTCTTCTACCAGTCAGTATGCAGTTGATGGAAATTTGGGTTCTTTCCACTTTTGGGGTGTTATGAATAATGCTGCTATGAATATTCTACCAGCTTTTGTGTGGGTATATGTTTTCATTTCTCTTGGCCATATACCTAGTTTTATGGAATTACTGGGTCATAAGGTGACTCTGTGGTTAACATTTGGAGGAACTGCCAAACTATTTTCCAAAGTGGCTGCACTATTTTACATTCCCACACACAACTTATGAAGGTTCCAATTTCTTGTTATTATCTATCTATCTTTTTGATAGCCATTCTAGTAGGTGTGAAGTGGTATCTCATTGTGGGTTTTTTGATTCACATTTCCTTAATAGCGAATGACATTGAGCATCTTTTCATGTTGTTATGGGCCATTTGTATATCTTCTTTTTCCATTTAAAAATTTGGTCATTTGTCTTTTCATTACTGAGTTGTAGAAGTTCTTTATATATTCTGGATACAAGTATCTTATTAGATTTATGATTTGCTATTTCCTCACATTGTGTCGTCTTTGCAGTTTTTTGATGGTGTCTGTTGAAGCACAGAAGCTTTTAATTTTGATGAAGTTTATCTTATTTTTTCTTTCATTACTCATGCTTTTGGTGTCATATCTAAGAGGGGTTTGTGTAACTCAAGGTCATGAAGATTTACTATGTTTTCTTCCAAGAGTTTCATAGTTATAGCTAGCTCTTAAGTTTAGGTCTAGGATCCATTGGAGCTAATTTCGGGGGATGAAATAAGGAAGAGGTCCAACATTCATTCTTTAGCACATGGATATCTAGTTGTCCCAGCACCATTTGTTGAAAAATTTTCTTTATATATTCTGTACATGGTTGGCTCTTAAATGTTATGAAGTCAGTTTCTACCTTTTAAGATGTGAGCATTAAATGAAACAACATGTATGAAAGTGCCTTGCATCACGCAGGGCATAGTTGGCTCTCAACGAGGTCTTGGCACGCTTGTCCAAGAGCAATTGACCATATATATGAGGATTTATTTCTGGACTCTCAATTCTATTCCATTGATCTATGTGTCTATCCTATGCCAGTACCACGCAATCTTTGTTACTAAAGCTTTGTAGTAAACTTCGAAATTATTCTTCTTTCTCAAGATTGTTTTGGCTAATATGGATCTCTTGCATTTCCATATGAATTTTAGGGCCAGCTTATATATCTCTTGTACCAAAAAAGCCAGCTGGGATTTTGGTAGGGATTGTGTTGAACCATAGATCATTTTGGGGAGTATTGCTATCTTAACAATATTAAGTCTCCTGAACCATGAACATGGGTATTTTTCTACTTATTTAAGTCTTCTTTAATTTCTTTCAACAATATTTTTTAGTTTTCAGAATACTGGTTCTGCACTTCTTTTGTTAAATTTATTCCTAAGTGTTTTATTCTTGTTGATGCTAGTGTAAATGGAATTGCTTTCTTGGGTTCATTTTTTGATTATTCATTCCGAGTGTGAAGAAATAAAATTGATTTTTTGCATACTGATCTTGTACCCTGCAACCTTTATGATCTCATTTATTAGTTCTAATAGTTTTCCAGTGGATTTTTTAGGATTTTTCTGTATACAATCATGTCATTTACAAATAGAGGTAGTTTTACCTCCTCCTTTTCAATCTGGATGCCTTTTACTGAGGCCTGCTTTTATTTATTTAATTTTTTAAAGATTTTTTTTTGATGTGGACCATTTTTAAAGTCTGTATTGAATTTGTTACAATATTGCTTCTGTTTTATGTTTTGGTTTTTTGGCATGTGGGATCTTAAGCTTCCCTATCAGGGATTGAACCCGCACCCCCTTCATTGGAAGGTGAAG
Organism: Grampus griseus; assembly: GCF_964374135.1. NCBI lineage: Eukaryota > Metazoa > Chordata > Mammalia > Artiodactyla > Delphinidae > Grampus > Grampus griseus. The sequence goes on from NC_139002.1 coordinate 69,710,818, forward strand.
TCTTAACCACTGGACCGCCAGGGAAGTCCCGTGAGTCCTCTTTTTAAATGAGATCTACAGTAGTTATGTTTAGTTGTCCTTGCCATCTATTTTCTTTTTTATACTACTAATTTTTATACTACTAATGTTAAGTATATACAAACTAATGTATTAAGATCCTAATATGTCAATTCTAAGTAATTATTGAGTTTAAAAGGATTTTTTGGCCATTTTTGATATTTTATGTATATATTGTAAATTCTAGGGGAAATACAGAACGCATATAATGCAGGAAAAATTGAAGTTATTGACTCTGATATTGGTAATTAAAATCTTATCAGAATTAAATATATCTTTATCCATACATTTAACTGTCTTGTTTTTACTTTTTATAATTATTTTTAAAAGTAACTCTAGTGTGGGTAATTCTAAAACTCTATTTAGATACAAAATATAAACAGCATGAAAATAATTAGGTATCTTTATAATTATCAGTAGTGTGTGTTAAAGTCATTATGTTAAAACATTCTTGTGATTGCAGATATTGAGTGAACTAAATTATGATAAAGTCCTTTTGGACTTTGACAAGCCAGGGCATTATTCTGAGTTTCCACTGGTGAACACATCAATGAAATTTAGTATCTCTCTAATATCCTTGTGGTTTTATTTGCTGTCTACTCTCAATATAGTTTATTATTTCCTTCTTAATACTTTAAGATCCCTTTAGCAAAAACAATCTAGTGACTATCTAAATGGAGACAGCCACCCAATTACAAAAAAGGAAGAAACAAATGTAAGATATTAAGGACACCAAAAGCACAATGCTGATAGTGAAAACACTGTTTCTAACTAGAAGATAAAAAGAGTTATATTGACTGAGTCATTCCTCAGTTTTCCATGCCTTTTCAGTTTTCATAGTTTTTCTTTACAGTATTTTATAAGGGGCTTCATGGAAGGAAAAAGAAGAGGAAGAAGGGTTGTAGTCAGGGTTACAAATGAAAGGTAATCTATCTGGATAAGATTTGAAAAGCATCTATGTTGAATAGCTTACTTTGTTAATATATTAAATTCCTAAGTCTCTATACTATTTCATGAAATGTTATTCTCTAGGTTGGTTTTTCCTGTTACCCCGGCCATTATATCTAACCATTAAATAACAAATGTTTAGAAAATCAGAGGTTTGGCTTTTTTCGTATTTTTTTTAAACGCACACTTCTCCAACACATTTATTTCTTTAAAGGAATGGATTTTGAAGAGAAAAAACATGGGGCAGAGAGGTATGGAATAGAAAATACAAATGTAAGCTGTTTTGCTAATTGCTTTATGACCACAACAAACTAGTACAGAGAATGCCCTGTACAAAACAACACAATAAAGATCGAGGTGTTCCCTTAGGCAAGGCTGAAGATTTCAGTCTCTGGTATTTGGAATTTAGGTTGCAGTCCTTGTTTTTGGACGGATCACTGGGTGTGTGGCACAGTCCATGCTTTTAACCAGATTTGAACAGGAGAATGGCCACTCGGCCCAGGTAGAAGTAGATGAAGTGTTTGGTTTCATGTGTCACATAACTACCGAAGTTCCTCCCCACGATGCAGTGCCAGGTGGGGTTATACTTCTTGTCAAACTGCTTCTTGATATGGGCCGCAATGTCCTTCTCTATATTATATTTCTCCAATGCCTGAGTAGCACACTCCACCGAGCCCTGTTGCATCTCCTCCGACATATCGGCATTTTTGATCACAGCCTTTCAGTCACACATGGTTACCGAAGAGCAGGGTCTGGCCCACTGCAACGGTCTCCTGGGGGAGGGGCTGGCGAGGCTCAGACCCTTTGAGAGTAGCGATCCCTACTGAAGCCATGGTGCATCTATCAATCAGAGGTTTTTAAAAATTATCACTAGCTTGAGTAACAGCATCATGAGAATCCTGTCATGTCCTGTAAAGTGAGTGACTTCAGGGTCGTGTTTAACAGTATTCCTCTCTATTAGCATGTATGTTGGAAATAGTATACTATTTTATGTCCATGTTTATAAATAGAGTCTATTTCTTAGGTAAGTCAACAAATAAGATAAATAATGATATTACCTGTGGGAATCTCCTTCTTAGCCTCCTTGTGAGGATATTATGTGTAATGCTGGGTTATTTTGCTTGTTCCTCAGATTCTAACGGTAGAATTAACCCTGGGCGAATTGCTTACATTTCTTCGAGGAGTTGCTGTATTCCAGATGAGAGCTATGGCTGCCTGTCTTCAAACATTCCTGCATTGGAATTGATGGCTCTGTACGTGGCAGCTGCCATGCATGATTACGACCACCCAGGGCGGACAAATGCATTTCTAGTGGCTACAAATGCCCCTCAGGTAGGAACTACTTTTTCAGAAAGTTTAAGGAGTGGTTCTGAAATTTTACAGCCATACTGTATTTCCCTTTGTAAACCATTCTTCAATTGAATCATTTGGCCGTTGGATAATAACACACGGCAGTGATATGACATGTGCTTGTGCTGAAGAATTAGGGAAAAATCATCTTCAGCTGGAAAATAAGTAAAATGTTCCTGAAAGAGTAATTCGCTACTTTTATGAAATTCTGGAGTCTTTGCTGTCAATATCTTTGCCTTTGATCAAATTGATAAGACTTTGACTAGATGTAAGACTTACTCTTCCTTCTAGCAAGATCCTTCATATGCCTAAAAGCTATAATGACTGAGAACTGTTATTATTTTTGTTGTTGTCCTCTTTTTTTCTCTAAGACATACCATAATATGCAGTCTCTTAGGTCTGCATGTATTCATATATGTAAAAAATCTTCTAGTACATTATTTTTGTATTCAGTACAGCTGATAAGGTGCAAGATTCCTTTAGGGTCACAATTTGCATGAGAGGTAGGAGTCCCCAGCAAATGGATATTGTAATTGCGATGACTTTAAACATTAGGACTTGGAACTAGATAGTCAGCCCTCCATATCCAGGGTTTCTGCCTGCATGGATTCGATCAACTGCAGATCAAAAATATTTGAAAATTTAAAAAATTCCAGAAAGTTCCAAAAAAAGCAAAACTTGGAATTTGCTGCACACTGGTAACTATTTACATTGTATTAGGTATTATAAGTAATCTAGAGAAGATTTAAAGTATACAGAGGATGTGCGTAGGTTATATGAAAATACGACATCATTTTATTAATAGACTTGAACATCTGCAGGGGTCCTAGAACCAATTCCCTGCAGATGCTAAGGGATGACTATACTTGGTTTTAAGCAGAATTTAGTGTGGTTGTGAATTTTTGTTTAGGCTGGTGATTCCTGAAATGTCAGCTTTGTATTTCTGCCTGCCTGCCTTACAAAGAGCAAGTTGTCAATGATTGTTTGCTGAATTCATCTTACTTCCTCACTTTGTTGCTCTGTGTTCAAAACTCAGTTCTGATTCTTTCATCTTTTATAGCCATTCTCTGTGTTCCTTTTCTCATTTCTCTGACACACTCCCACTGCTTAAAATATAGGAGATAGATTCTCTACCCAGAACAAAATTCAGTGAGAGAGAGAAGATTAAAAGTGCTATGTAAAAAAAAAAAAGTGCTATGTAATTCATTTTCTCCAGTTAGACTTCATCTCTTCATAGCTCATGATTTCCACAGGTAACTTTTAAATGAATTTCAATCTAGATACTAATAGTTTTCCACTTTCTAAGAATTGCTTTGGGAGAAATTTCCCACTAAGGAACACATTTCCTCATTTGCAGTCCCATTCTGCAAGAATCAGACGCCCATTTTCTCTAGCCTAGCACTTCACAATCCTAGTCCTATGGCAAGTCACAGACCTGGGCAGTAGTGGCACAGCGGAAAAAGTACTGGTCTTCGGATTGAGAGACCTGAGTTTAATTTCTGGTTACCTACTATTAGCTGTGTGACATTAGGCAAGTAACCCTTATCTTTCTGAACCTCAAAATATGTACCTGATATGACTAAAAGAGATAACATTTGGAAAGTTTTCTACTGAATCAGATATCATGTAGACAGAAATTATTTACTATTCTATTCCACCCTCTGCTTTCATTCTCTCTTTATTGGCTTTGAGTATAGGTGAGTCAGACTTGTTTATTACCTCTTCTTCAAGGATATTACAAGTTAGTGAATTCTAGTGTTACCTGTCTTGCATGCAGATAATTGAAAACAATGACACATGAATGTAATTTATATAAGTTGTATACGCAAAACTGTTGTCCTGATCAAAATACAAACATGAAGTCTGGACACAATCAGTAACTATGTGTTATTTCTAAATTCTCATTGTTAAGGACTGCCAAGAGATGAAGCAATGGAAAGGGCTGGACTGGAAAGGAAATTGATCAGAGTTCAGCTATGAAAAAGTGTAGCCTTTTACCTAGTCTCCTTGCTTCCTGCTCCCCTTCAGTCTGGTTTCAACACATAGCAGCCAGAGTGGCCCTGTTTAAACGTGCATTACATCACTCTCTGTTCCAAGCCCTCACTCCTAGTAAAAGACAGTCATTACAGTGGCTCTGAAGGCCCTACACGATTTAGCCCCCAGTAATTCTCCTTTTAAAATTCACTCAGATCTAGCCTCACTGGCCTCCTTGCTGTTTCCTTCCATGTGCTGGCACACTCCCTTTCTAAGAACCTGGTCAGTTTCTGTTCTCTCTGCCCAGAGTGCACTTTCCCCAGACATATATTGGGTTAGCCAACAAGTTCATTTGCGTTTTTCCATAACATCTTACAAAAAACCCTAACGACATTTTTGGCCAACCCATTATATAGCTCACTTTGTCACTTCCTTCCACCTGAAATTTCAAAAGCCCCTCCCTGGCACTCATTATGTTCCTCCCCTGATCATAACAATGGTCATTCAGCATACTGTGTATTTTGCTTGTGTATTTTGTTTATTCCATGCCTCTCAGAGGAGTATAAATTTCCAAGAGGGCAGGGATTTTTATCTCTTTTATTCCCTAATACCTAGAATGGTGCCTAGCACACAGAAGGCATTCAGTAAAAATTTGTTGAATGTTGAAGGATCCCTAACTTCTTTGCTCTGCAGGACCACTAAGCTTGTCTGAAATACACTCCATTGTTCCCAAAGTGATGAAATTCTTGAGACCTTCTTCAGCTAGTGCCTGTGAGATAAGGACTCTTTTGTGAAAGCCTGAGGCCTAACCTGTTTATTAGGTAATAAAGCAGTCTCTCTCATCTTAGGAAGCTCAATAGGTCTAATCAGGCCATAAATAGTGAAAGATATTATTGCTCCCGTGTATGATAAAAAGGGACAATAGTGTATACCACCATCAACTGGATCAAGCGTTCTTCATTCTCATGGGAAGAGAAGTGTGTGGGAAGACTCAGGAGGATGATTTTGAATCCTTGCCACGAGAGAAGGGGAAACATTTAGTCAGCTTTATCCTGGAGGGATGTCAGTATTGAAATTCTAAGAGATTTCTGAGCTATTTCCAAATGAAGAGTTGGCTGAAAGACAGAGATTAGTGACTGAGATGTTAGAGTTTGTAGAATATTTTGATTTGGGGTAAAAGTAAACAAAACTTTGAGAATGGTAGATCTGAGACAGTCATCAATGTTTGTCCTCCCAAATATAGATCAAGATGGTGACTAAACAAGTACATTTTTCTCCTTTTCCTCCTGATCAAAATATTAGTAAGGGATGAAGCTCATTACAACAGAGAGGAGTTGGCGGGAGGATATTATCACCAGTAGGTTAAAGAATTTCATATTGTTTCTGGAAAATGAAAAACATGTGGGCAAATATTACGAGATTAAAGTATACTAGAAGGGGGCTTCCCTGGTGGCACAGTGGTTGAGAGTCCGCCTGTCGATGCAGGGGACACAGGTTCGTGCCCTGGTCCGGGAGGATCCCACATGCCGCGGAGCGGCTGGGCCCGTAAGCCATGGCCGCTGTGCCTGCGCATCCAGAGCCTGCGCTCCGCAATGGGAGAGGCCACAACAGTGAGAGGCCCGCGTACCACACACACACAAAAAAAAGTATACTAGAAGGGAGCTGAGGCCTAAGTGGAACCCTAGAGACTCCTGATGCAATTTGCCTTTGTCTGCTCTACACACACACGCCTCCCACATAACACACACCACACACCTTTAAGCAAAGCTACTGTATTTACTGCATTTACTTCCAGGCAGAAAACACATCTCTTAGATATTGAAGAAAATGGCCAGGAGAGATTTAATACTCTAGAGTAAATCCTTCTCATTTTTGAAATCACACTGGTAATTCTAAAGCAAAACCTGCTAGGTAAACAGGCCCCATCCATGTTTACAGGATTCCTACTCATCCTTCCCAATTAAAGAGACTCAGCAATAAAACATACACAAGGCTATTCAATGCATACTATGAATATTATTGAACAAAACAGGCAAAAAAAATATTCTGCCCCCATGGAACTTACATTCTAGTAAAGCAAGAAAAAACAAATAAGTGTGTGTGTGTAAAAGACAGAGAGATGATTATGACATAAGTGCTAAGAAAAAAGTAAAACGGGAAGAGATAGTGCTGGCATAAAAGGATTATTTTCATGTTAGAGTTCTGTATCCAGCTAAGCTACAGTTGAGTGTTAAGAGCAAAATAAAGAGTCTCAGGTATGCAAAGATTTTTAAAAATCATGTTCCATCCATCCTATCTGAGAAAGTTACATAAAAATGTGTTTTAGCAAAACAAGGGTGATAACTAAGACAAAGGGTCTTGTCTTAGAAGATAATGGGATTACAAGAAATTTTAGAACCGAGAACTTGAGAGTAAAGGAATCCCCAGATGACACCTGTTCATCAAGACTATTTCTTTAAAGAGAAGTACTTCTTTATAAAAAAGTAGCTTCATTGTTTTCTACTGCACCTAATTTGTTTACTGCCTCTATTGGATTCTTTTTTAAGTTAGGAATATTATTTTTTTAATGAAAACAGCCTTTCTTAATCCAAGATTTTTCATTCAGAAAAATTAAAATACCTTCTTTAATCTTATGACTATGACCTAGAGATTTTTCTGTTTCCTCCTTTTTCTTGTGTTTCAAAACGAGACATTTGTTCAGATTTGTCATAGTCTTCCTGTTTGATCAAAGTCTTTATGTCTGATGGGTTTTTGTTAAGATTAATTACGTCAGAGTTTATATTAAACCCCTTTTCAAATCTTTTTGATTCAGAGAGGGTAAAAGTAAACTTTATGATCAACTAATTTGCTTTGCCATGTTAGAGAAGTATTTGCTTGTGGAGATAAGGATGGGATCCATAACTAGAGAAAGCAGGTAGCAAGTTGCTTTAGCAAAATTCAGAGGATGTTAGTTACTGCAGCTCTAAATTAGGGGGGAAACTGTCTTCCTTTTCTAGTTGTCATGGCGCTCTCAGTAAAAGCCAGCTGAGGCTTCATTATCTGTTTTACCTGGAATGTTTTCCTCACAGAGTTTAAACTTGGCTTGTTGCTCTATGTGCAAGCTTCCAGTATTCTTCTAAAGCAGAATTTGCCTCCTTACTGCTCCATGATTCTTGCCTCCACTCAGCCATGAGGTAGAGAGTTGACTGGGGTCCAGCAGGGGACTCCTTCTACTTACTCTCCAGGTGGGTTTTTCCTTCTTATGCAATGACTTAGATGGCCTTTCCTCAATCCATTCCCACTTTTACCATGTCTTTAAAGCTTCCAGTATAGTGATTATATCTAGAGTCTAATATTGACTCAGATTTCTTTTGGTCCCCATTTTATATTTCTTTGGTAAGGTCAAAGGGTAATTTGGATGCTGCAGGAATTCTGAATTACTAATTTTTTTTTTTTTACTGATCTCACTAGCTGAGAGTTTAAGTCAGCTAGCTTTACAGGACACTCATTATACATTGTAATTTATTGAGCTGGGAGTTTGATTACTTCATGAACAAAGCTATTCTGGTAATTTATCAGTCTTTATTAGATTTAAGCATGAATTAGTTAAATCACAATTAAATGCAAGTTGACCCCTTAGGAAGTCTTTGAAGTTTCACATGTATGTTTTAATTTGATACGTATATTGTAATATGATTACCACCATAGCGATAGCTAACACCTCCATCACATCACATAATTAACTTTGTGTGTGTGTGTGGTAAGGACATTTAAGATCTAGTCTCTTAGCAGTTTTTTATTATATAATATAGTATTGTTAATTATAATCACAATGCTGTACACTAGATCCCCAGAACTTGTCTTCAAACTGCACATTTGTACCCTTAGACCACCATCTCCCAATTCCCCCACCCTCTGGTAACAACCTAGTTCTGCTGTATCTAGAGTTCAGTCTCAGATTATTTGTAAGTGATGTCATACAGTATTTGTCTTTCTCCGACTTATCTCACTTAGCATAATGTTCTCAAGGTCCACCCATGGCAGGATTTCCTTCTTTTTCACGGCTAAAAAATATTGCATTGTGTCTATATATATTACAGCTTCTTTATTCATCCATTGGTGGACACAGATTGTTTCCAGCCTTTTTATGACTCACTGCAAAGTTTAAATCATATCATTGCTAACATAAAAATAAATGATGTAAAAAACAATCAAATGTTATGTATCTATGCTTAAATCTAGACTATAGCTAATTTTCACAAATATGTAAAACAATCTAATTAGGCTCAGAATATGCATCTTAACTGAGATTGCGCAGTATTTTTATCTGTCCTTTTCCATTAGACAGGAAGCTCTATGAAAATAGGGACAACGTTTTAAATTTTATACTCAGCCGTTAGCACTGGCTATGAGAATTCTTTTAATAATTACTATGCTTATTTAATAATTTTAAAAATTGCTTGCTTGTTAGAGATGGAAGAAGCTTTAAAAATTCTATATAATCCAGTGGTTTTTAAAATCTGTATTCCCAAATCCTAGACTACTGAGGTAGTACCTCAGGGTCTTCCACCAGAGTGAAGTGGAAAAAAAGTGAATAAATCTACACCACTTGAACCAGAGAATTTGTGCTTTTACCTGCTTGATACTTCTCTGACTCCCAGGCACTGTGTCAGTTGGGAATATAGGATGTGCCCTTCTCATATTTGTGGGTCTCTGACTCACCATGCACAGTATTCCAGGTTCCTCTCCTTCATGCTTTAGTCAGCATGTTCATTCCATGCTGGCTAAAGAACAGTAATATATCCCTAAACCTGCTCTCTCTGTCCCTAATGACTTTATTAACAGAAGCTTTATCTGAGAAGGTTCACTGATTTAATGAAGTTGACCTCAGATATCAACTTTACATCTCTTGGTAGGCAGCGTGGTGTCTGCAAAGATGAACTTTGGAGACAAATTACCCTTTCGCTTACTAGCTGTGAATGCTGGAAAGGTGTACCTTATCCTCTTTGCACTTGTCTACTCATTTATAAAATTATCAACCCTTCTTTACAGGTACTAACATGCCTGGCATGTAGTAGGTACTCATTGTATTCTTCCAACCTGATCCTAACTCTGTTTATTATTAAAGTTCAGTATCTTTGAGATGCCTGCCTCATTTTTCTTATTCCTTTTTAGGCAGTTTTGTACAACGACAGATCTGTTCTGGAAAATCATCACGCTGCATCAGCCTGGAATCTGTATCTTTCTCGTCCAGAGTACAACTTCCTTCTTAATCTTGATAATGTGCAATTCAAGCGCTTTCGTTTTTTAGTCATTGAAGCAATCCTTGCCACAGATCTTAAAAAGCATTTTGATTTCCTTGCTGAATTCAATGCCAAGGTTTGTTACGCAAATTAATTCCTGGTTTCAAAAGCAGAAATTATTGTCAGTGTTACTGACAAAAGTTATTTTTTTGTTTTGTTTTAAATTTTGAGAGTTTATTTGATCAAAAGCTGATTTGAATCAGGCAGCATCCAGTCCAACAGAAAGGAGCTCCAAGGACCAGTATAAAATGAAAGACTTTTATAGGCACAAGGGGACAGGAAGTTATACTGGGCAAAAAAGCGGGTTGGTAATTGAAAAGTTAAGTCCCTGTCCTCACTGAGCTCACATTCACTGTGGAATTGAGAATCACTGCCCTTGTGTGATGGTACTAATGGGAGCACGTTCTATCCCTCAGAAGTTGGGGTGCAAAAATGTTGAGAACCACTGCTTTAGATTCCTGAGGGAAGGATGCCCCACCTTCTGCAGGCAGGAAATCGTTTTCTTGATAACATTTGTGCCCTAAAGGAAGGTGTACCTTCAGGGCAGAGGAACAGGTATCAAAGGAGTACTAGATTCAACCTCCTGGAAGGAGACCTATATATGTCACTGTTGTGATATTGATAAAATGTTTATAAAAATCAGCAAGAAATTTGAAATTTCTTTAAACTTATTTCATCGCTGTATAGCTCTATTAACTTTTTATTTAATAAAAATTCACTTAAGTGCTTAAGTCAGAGTAAATAGAAGTTTTTATAGGTGAAAGGTTATCTAGCCCAAAACTTTTGAATCTGTGTTCCTCAGAGATTTCTATTCTGTAGTCTCTCAGAAAAATGTCACATAAGTGGAGCTCTAGACTACACAATTTCTTTCTTTTCTTTCTTTTTTTTTTTTGGCCATGGGGCGAGGCTTGCGGATCTTAGTTCCCGACCAGAGGTTGAACCCGGGCCACGGCAGTGAAAGTGCAGACTCCTAACCACTGGACAGCCAGGGAATTCCCTAGACTACACAATTTCAATCTAAAGAGCTCGCCTTTCTTTTAACTGTTTTCTGTAGTGGTGGTCTACATAAGAGTTCCTTATGTAGACAAAAGGGGTGGATGCCAGGGAGTTCCCTGGTGGTCCAGTGGTTAGGACTCAGGGCTTTCTCGGCCGTGGCCCTGCTTCAGTCCCTGGTGGGGGGGAACTAAGATCCTGCAAGCTATGCAGCACAGCCAAAAAAAAGAAAAAAGGGGGATAGATGCCAAAAAAAAATCTACCATCACAATAAAGTTCCAAAGCCACTGATCTGGCCTATTCACTTTATTTCTTACAAGAGGAAATTTGAGTTCTTGAAAGGCATGTTAATTTGCCTGATAACTAGCATTTATTTAAATAACAATGTTAGCATTTACTATGAACTGTGAATTTTTCTTTGTTAATCCTCATGGCAATATGGCTAGATTGATATTTTTCCTATTTTATAGATGAAGAAGGGTGGACTCAAGGAGCTTAAGTAATTTTTCCAGCATTATGCAATGAATTAGTAAATCATTCTGAGTCAGGATTTAAAACCATAGAGATTAGCTTCTAAGACTTGTGTTCTTTCAGCTATATAGCATGTTGTCTTTTACAGTTAGATCCTTAAGTGTTCCTTTTTGAGACAGAAATAGTTATAATTCTTATATGATTTGGTTTTGCATATACATATATATTATATCATATTATATACGAATGTGTTAATATACACAAATTACAATTTTCTCTGGTAATCACAAATATTGAAACCCATGGTTTGTTGTTCTGCTTGTACAGTGCTCTACTTCCATTGAAACAAAACCGTAAATGACACTTCAAAGGGAAATTTAACCCATAGAGGTACATGTTATGGCACAAACCAATTAAAAGAAGCATTTATTGAAATTCCTTCCTGTCCTTTGGACAGGAAACAGTTTTAAGACAATTTGGTAAAAACAAAAAACTGGGGAATTCCCTGGCAGTCCAGTGGTTAGGACTCCACGCTTTCACTGCCGAGGGTGTGGTTTCAAACCCTGGTTGGGGAACTAAGATACCACAGGCCGTGCGGTGTGGCCAAAAAAAACCCCCCACAACAAAAAACTCCTGTGCCCTCAGCACCTAAAATAATTCTGTTTTTCCAAACTAGGCCAATGATGTAAACAGTAATGGTATAGAATGGAGTAATGAAAATGATCGCCTGTTAGTATGCCAGGTGTGCATCAAACTGGCAGATATAAATGGCCCAACAAAAGTTCGAGACTTGCATTTGAAATGGACAGAAGGCATTGTCAATGAATTTTATGAGCAGGTAAGTTAAAACGTTAGATTGGTGGGACTTTTAGATTGGTGGACTTTTCTGCCATCTGAAGACACTACCCTTTGGGTTTGGATAGCTACATTAAATGCTTGAAATGAGTTGCTTTAACCAAAAATGGGTTGCATTTGCTCTGGTCTTAATATTTTCTCAGCTCCTTTGCCTTTGTTTCTAAAATTTAAAAACAGGGAGTTCCCTGGTGGTCCAGCAGTAAAGAACCTGCCTTACAACGCAGGGGACGTGGGTTTGATCCCTAGTCAGGGAACTAAAATCCCACATGCCACAGGGCAACTAAGCCTACACGCCACAACTACTGAGCTCGTGCACCTCAACTAGAGAGAGAAAACCCACACACTACAACCAGAAAGAAGCTCACACGCCACAATGAAAGATCCCGCATGCCTCAACGAAGATCCCGTGTGCCACAACTAAAGACCCAACGCAGCCAAAAATTTTAAAAATAACAATAAACAAATTAATCTTTAAATTTTAAAAACAAAAATAGTTTATTGCCAATCTGGAGTGGGTTGAATGTACTCCAGTCTAGAGCTAAGGAAAGACTACATATTGATTCCAAGGTCCCTTTCAATCCTGAAAACCTATAGCCTAGGATAATTTATTTCCAGAAGAAGTTGTTTAATTGATTCAGGGTATACTTAGATTGTATTTTTAAAGTATCAACCCATTTTCAACTCTGCTATAGAAAGACTGCCTTAGATACATCAACTACGTAAAAGTGCTGGCAGAGGGTAAGAAATTAGCACTAGAAATGGGGACAAAGTAGATATTTAGTGGCTTTCAAGTTTCAAAAATATAAACATGCTCTTTTCTCATATGTTTTTAATCTTGTCTTTAAAATAATCCTACCACTTTGCAGTCTTTACCACTTTTCTGTCCAATCTTGAGGCTCCCTACAATGTAGAAAAATACTGATTTCCCCAGAAGCCTAATATTTCATTATCTCCAAAATAACAAATACATCCTCTTGACTGGAACTGCATTCCTTGGGAATCCTTACTAGACCTACTAATCAGGAAAGATCAAGATGTTTACCAAGTGAGACTTCTGTGACAGGGCTTTCTTTACCAAGAGTTGCTACTCTAGTAGGAATGATGAAGGTGAGCCTATAAACTGCACACTTATCCATTATACCTTGTCACACCCAGATTGTATTGAATGACCAGTAAATGTAGTGTCTTTCACCCACCTTAGCTGAACATCCCTGTACAATAGTGTATACTCTGCTGTTTACAAGTCGACAAAATACCATACTGTGTAATCATGAAAATAGATTAGTAAAATCTTAACAATAATCTTAGAATACTTTTCACTGATACATTTGAACTAAATTATATGTAATTTGGGGTAATAAATGGTTATAAATATTTACCCTAATTTGTAGACTGCAGTATGTATAGTAATGTTTGCATATTCCCATCCTCATTCTCAAAGATAATTGAAGACTGCCTCAGGCTTCAGTTCAGGTTCACAAAAGAATTTTATGCTAAGGAAAATGCTGTCTTTATATTATCTGTACAAACAGTGGTAATAAGAAAGTGGTCGTATATGCCAATTTTAGAAAACCCACTAATTCAGTGAAAGAACATTAGAAAATTTCATTTAGACCCATTTTATGATATATTTTTAAAGTATAGAGAATTAATTCTTATTAAACAAACTTGGAAGCCATGCCTGAGGTTGAATCCTGGCTCCTCTTCCTTCCCAGCAATGTGACCTCAGGTAAGTTCTGTGCCTCAGTTTCCTCATTGAGAAAATAGGAATATTGATGGTACCTACCTTATAAGGTTGTGTGAGGATTAAATGAATTAATTTATGTAAAGTTCTTAGAACAGTTCCTGACACATAAGTGCTCAATAAACTTATAATTCCAGATCACTAAAAACAATATAATATTTCAGACAGTTTCACTTAATCTTTCTATTCATTATTCTTATGTCAAAGGAGAAAAATGCCATCTGATAATCCTACCACACAGTGGTCATGAAGGTTAAATGTACTAACCTATAGGAAAGTCAACCCTCATCAAAACCATCAGAATTCCTTCTCAGTCTTGTTCTGCTATTCAACCTTCTTCAGATATGGATGCAAATTTCTAACCTGGCCCAACCTTTTACCTTTTTATTACCTTAGTTATTCTATCTTTATGTATACTCCTATAGCCATTATGTGCCATGGGCTTAGAAAAGCCTAACTCCTATTTAAAAGTCAAATGTATGAAACTGTAGAATCCTGTGGATAAACCCACCTGGATATTTTTTGTAAATATTAATAATTTTCATCCTCACAGAAGATAAAGCCATATAAGATTTTTAATCATGGGACAGTGAATCATGGGACAGTTTCTGGTTGTCTCCTTAGGGCTCTGTTGGCTCAGCACAGATAGACACTCCTGCTTGCAGAACTTGTGCACTGTGGAGAGTATTCACCCTCCACCAGTTCAGACAGTAGGCACTAAAGTGTTAATAGTACCATTTGGGGACCGCTCAGCCCTGTGCTCGACATTTTATATAATATTGCTTTTCATCCTATAGCAACCCTGTAGATTATTATTCACATCTTACACATGAATTGGGCATAGAGCTTGCCCAGCACCACACAGGTAGTAGGTGGCAAAAGCAGGTTTTGAAACCACATCTGTCTGATCTCCAGTTGTGCTCTCCAGAACCCTAGGGACCACAAGTGGGAGGGTATCACAGGGCAGGCAGCTGGGGTGAACCCTCACCTCAACCACAATAGCTCTACTTTTGTCTGTTTTACATATTGAGTTTTCTGATTTAGATTCATTAAAGGGTTCTGCTGTTAGAAAAAAAAGGGAGGGCATTGAAAAGCATTTGCAAAATTCAACTCTGTACTTCTGAGGTACAACTACAACAAAAATGATTCCATTATATCATCTCCCCATAGGAGAAAGAGGATCTATATTTGATATTATAGAATTTTGGTAATTTATATAGAATTTATATATTCTATTAATATAATTTTGGTTTGTTAGCAAATTTGCTGTATTTATTTATTTATTTATTTATGCGGTATGTGGGCCTCTCACTGTTGTGGCCTCTCCCGTTGCGGAGCACAGGCTCCGGACGCGCAGGCTCAGCGGCCATGGCTCATGGGCCCAGCCGCTCCACGGCATGTGGGATCTTCCCAGACCAGGGCACGAACCCGTGTCCCCTGCATCGGCAGGAGGACTCTCAACCACTGCGCCACCAGGGAAGCCCTGCTGAATTTATTTTAAAAGATGTATATTTTTCTTGCTACCTGAATATCAACCATACTGGTTGACTGGGGGTGTGAGAATAAAGTCTTGTTAAGGATTTCTCAAATAGTAGAGAAATTCTTTGAGTTGGAATGACAGAGTAATTTCACTGATACTTCTTTGTAAAAATTATTTTGAGTTAGACTGTGCTTATTAAAAAACCTCAAGATAATTTTAACAAAGCTCAGTGGTTGTTCTTCCAACAGTTAAATGTATACTTTTCTTTTTAATATGATCAGGGAGATGAAGAAGCAAATCTTGGTTTGCCCATCAGTCCCTTCATGGATCGTTCTTCTCCTCAACTAGCAAAACTCCAGGAATCTTTTATCACTCACATAGTGGGTCCCCTGTGTAACTCCTATGATGCTGCTGGTTTGCTACCGGGTCAGTGGATAGAAGCAGAAGAGGATGATGATACTGAAAGTTGTTATGATGAAGAAGATGGTGAAGAATTAGATACAGAGGATGAAGAAATAGAAGACAACCTAAATCCTAGTAAGATATAAGGATACTGTCATTTCTTTAATGTTATTAATTACCTGCAAATGTCCATTTAATTTGGATTTGTTTTTAAGATACAGATTCAGTAGTTATATCTTAAGTAAGTACTATCTAAATGTTCAGCCTGAATAGTCTCCTTTTGAGTAACTACTGCTTGGGTGCCACGCAAATGCTGTCACACAACAAGCATTCTTAGTTAAAGTAGCATCTCTGGAAGTGCTGTCCTCCAGCCAGTGCACTTCAGCAGTCTCTACCTGTGCACACATGATGGGGCTGTCGCCAAATCTGAACTTACGTGAGCTGGCTGGTCCTAGTGGCTAGTCCTCCTTTGCCTATCCCCTCTTCACACCACCCTCCCCTGTTAACATGCCCTTCATACAGACTTGGGAAATAGTTCATTCAACACAGTTGGGAGAGGAGGAAAATACACATTAGCTGACTCTAAGAGGAAAACCAAGTTTTGTGGCATTATGGCTTTGAACTACCAAACCGTAATGCATAGTTTTTCTATATAAATCAGTGAGTATAAATGGAAGATGAAAAAGACATTTGTCATCTTTGTAACTAAAAATGAAATCAGTTATTTGCTCTTTAAAGTAGGATTTAAATTATATCTAGCTAATTTTTTTGTTTGTTTCCCAAGCATGCTATAAATCAGAACAGATAAGACAGCTTGAAACAAGATAACAAAGTACTACCTCCACCCTACCTTGTATTCAGGAGTAGCATAGTGAAGAGTAATCTTATGGCATTTTGGCATTACCATCTGATGTCATCTTGGGAAAGTTGATTGGCTTCTAAAAATTATTTGTACTCACCAAAATTCTGATAATTGTGTTTAATTCAATACATTAAAAAAAATCCCTAAAAAGGATGGTTTTTAACTTTGCATTGTTATTTATCATCAGTACCATCCTCCCTTCTCCTTGAAACTCCCACCCCACCCCATCTTCCCTAATTCCCTCTCTTCTTTATTTTTATCCAGTAACACTTAACACCATCTAACACACAAGTGTCTTGCTTCTTTGCTTATCTTGGTTTTCCCACTAGAAAGAGAGCCCCATGGTGCAAGGATTATTTTAATCTTATTATAACTATAACCCCAGTGCTTAGATAAATGCCTGGAATGTATCAAGCACTCAGATACTTATTGAATGATTGAATCATATTGCTATGATTAGAATACACATGTGTTAAATTTCACAGAACCACAAAGAAGGAAAGGCAGACGGCGAATATTTTGTCAGCTAATGCACCATCTCACCGAAAACCACAAGATATGGAAGGAAATCATAGAGGAAGAAGAGAAATGTAAAGCTGATGGGAATAAACTGCAGGTGGAGAATTCTTCCTTACCTCAAGGAGATGAGATTCAGGTCATTGAAGAAGCAGATGAAGAGGAAGAGAGACAGTTGGAATAAAAGAAAAGGCATATTGAAGAAGCCCTGAGGGCCGTGCTCAGTGCCGACGTCATTGCCTAGTGCTCACCACGCTGGCTTGGAACCGACTGCACCTAGGTGGACAGGCGCTAACACTGTGAGAGGATCCCTGCTGTGCCGGCAGTTTCCCACTCCCATGCACTTTCACCACACGGACTAAAAGTATCCTTGGAGCTTGGTTTCAGTTGACTTGTGTTGCCAAGCCCTTACTTAATGCCTTTACTGGTGTATAAATATTAATACTTTGTCATAATACTGCTTTGCTGGCTAGAAGGCTCTTATTTTTCATGAGGGGGGAGCTATAACTAAAAACTCAAGTGACTCACTTTAGTTTGCTAAGTGGCCAGAACCTTTTCCTTTCTTGAAGACAGGATTAAAAAACAACAACAAAAAATGGGAATTCCCTGGCGGTCCAGTGGTTAGGACTCGGAACTTTCACTGCCATGAATCCCTAGTAGAGTTCAATTCCTCATCAGGGAACTAAGATCCTGCAAGCTGAGCAGCACAGCTGAAAAAAAACCCAAAAACAAAAAACGCCACCAAAAAACATGATTCATATTGTACTTCCAAATGTGTCTTTTATGTCTTTGAATGTTTGGGGGGGAAATGTCTGTGCCTATCTATAAAAAAGAAATCCAGCGTTGCCTTTCTGAGGGATCTGTTCAATGCAGTATACCGTTCAGTGCTGTTCTCCAGCTAGGTTTATCCATGAAGGACTGAGTAACCTTTGTTATATTTAACAAAATCCAGGTGCATCAATTTTTGATGCTTTTTACTGTTTTTTTTTTTTAATCTACTATGTGTGTGTTCTTTCTGCTCAGAGCATTCAGGTTTGCCGTGGACATCAGAAGTCTGAATTCCAGTCTTACTGACTTTATATCCCATGGTTGAATTTTAAAGCTGTTTAGGTTTAACAATGAAGGAATTTTATTCTTTAGTCAAAACTGTTCTTATTTTAACTCTTGCTCAGGATTAGTATTTTTAAACATTTATTTTAATATAAACACAGCACAGATTTGTCAGAAGAAAAAAAAATGTCCTAATATCAATGTTAACCTTTTATGAAATGAGCATTATTCTCTCTTCTTAAATTTGAGACTAATTAAAGCCAAGGAAAAGGAGATGTCTGTCTTTCGCCTTAATACAAAAATCAAATGCAATTAATCCTATCAAAGATAAAGAACAAATGAAATAGCATGAGCTCTAAAGGTCACATACATTGAATAAATAATTGAATATGTGCTTAATCTTTAGATCCATATCTTGGGTGTTGTGTGTTACTGTAAAACTGATGCTCATCTTTCTGTTAGTTTCCTTCTGCCTTGAGACTACATGAAATGACCTATGACTACTCAATACTTCTAGAGCTCTACTGCAAGTCTAGTTTCTGAGATAAAGTAAATGGTGGGAGTACTTATTTAATTTTTATATTTTAAAAACCTAAATATTTTAGTAAATCATTTTACACAAAAGCACATTAAGATAATTACAAAGAAAATGGGCCATATTTACAATGTTTATAAACTTGTTAGGGTCCAGATATATACCCTAGTTGTGAAAATTTTTTTGAAGATATAAAATGCAGCCAGAATGACAGCAAGACGGTAGACAATATTTTCCATTATTTTTGGAGGCTGTATTATATTTTGGATCTGTGCAGCTCTTATGAAGCTTTTTCAGTTTTCCAAGGTAATTCTTTTTTAAATTAATTTTTACTGTATAGTTGATTTACAATGTTGTGTTATAGTTTCTGCTGTACAGCAAAGTGAATCAGTTATACGTATACATATACCCACTCTTTTAGATTCTGTTCCCATATAGTTCATTACAGGGTATTGAGTAGACTTCCCTATGCAAGGTAATTCCTTTAAAATATGATGTCAGCAGGCAATTTCTTACCTACCTAGATTATTTAGCATATCTGAAAGATATCAATTAAAGATCTACATAAGTGTTGAAAGTTTTGATCCTGTACAGTATCATAATATTTAATGAATCACTAAGCTTTATTTATTAGATACGGTGAGTGCTAGCTCCTTCCTACTACTTTTGCTACCATTGCCACATCACTGTAAACTGGCCTCTCATTACTGAGTGATAAAATTTTAACTAATTTATTGAGTTTGCCCTTATAATGTCTATATCCTGTGCTTCTCGTTCTCTTGAGTACATTTTACATCCTGCAGAAGTATATTTCTGCTATTGCAAACTACATATATATATATAAATTCACACACATGCATGTGTGCATAATGACTCAAATTTCCTTACTTTCTATTTTATTAAAATTTTGTATTGGGTTGTTTAGTGTTTATTTTTATTTTCTCAAAAGAAGCATGTTTTTATTCTGTTAAAAATGCTATTACTGAAATTTCACTTAAGTAATTTAACCCTGAAATTATTTAGCCTTTACAAAATAATTGGCATATATTAAAATAACCCAAACACTAAAAAGTATTCTTGCTGAAACTTAAATTCATAAATTGTAAGAAATGAATGTGAGTGTATGTTAAGTATAAACAGTACTATTAGATGGAATCTTACTTGAGAAATTGTGGAAAGTCATATTGCAGATCCTATTTTGGTTATTACTGAATCAGATTAATTTTCTAATTAGAATCATTTTCATCATGAATTTGCTGTTGTTTTAAGTCACTGGTCTTAGAAATAATCTTGTAGTGCTATAATATCTGTGTGCTTACTGACATTTTTCTCCATAAAAGTCTACTTTTTAAAGTTATTTCATGATTTGAAGGCTGTTTCCTGCTATTCTCACTCTGCTGGTGCTGTTGGATTTTTCTACTTATTTTTACAAGAATCCTAGGAGTTCTGGCACTGCTTAGGTTTCTGTCTATATTGCATGATCTCATAGGAACAACCTTCACAATAGAGACGAATAGAATGAACTCTGGTTTCTTCACTGTAATTGCCAAGCCAGTCAGCAGCTCTAGAGGGTGTGTGGGGATGACTGGTATATGGAGCAGGGATGAAAGCTTCCCAGAGACTTTAATGCTGAGAACTGAAGACTTAATGAGTTAGCTTGGAGATGATGGCTTGTGGCCAGAGAATAACAGCATGTGTAGAGGCCAGGAGAAAAAGCATCCCACCTTGGAGGAGCCGAAAGAGATTTAGGATGGCTGAAACTTAGAGTGCAAAAAGAGGGGATGGTAGAGAGAGAGTGGTTAATGAAGGGACTTGTAAAGCATGACATGCCACTTAAACTTTATTCCAAAAGGAAATGAGGAAAAATTGAAAGAGTTTTAATATGAAAGTGACATAATTAGATTCACATTTTATGAGGATCATTCAAATAACGTATCATGTTGAGTGGAAGAGTAAGATTAGACATGGGGAGGCCTCAGTGCTCTAGGATAGATTGTAGGACAACAGGAAAGTGAACGGACTTGTGATTTAAGGTATACAATAGAATCAATTTACCCTGATTAACTGGGTATGGTGGTAAGAAAGAGATGATGACCTTTCACAGCCTCCTCACCTGGGAAGCTTCCTAAACCTGATGTGCAGGCCACAAACCAGACCAATCTAATCAGAATGTGGAAAAGAGGGTGGAAGTTGGGTATCAGCATTTTGCAAAAGTCCCTTGAGATTCCAGTGAGCATCCAAGGTTGAGAACCAATGTATTAGAAGTCCCTGAGGGGCAGGCATGAGTGAGAGCCACGCAGACTGCCTTACTCTGCCTCCCACTCCGTCCTCCATCACCTACTCCTCAGGTGCCTCCTCCCTGTCTTAGGGCTGCTGCTGAAGCTCCAGTCAGGCCACGCCCCTTAACTGCTTTCCCCTATATTTGCTGTCCCCTCCCTGTTGATGGCCCTAATGGATTCTGCAGGTTAAACATTCACAGCCGGGAATTCCCTAGTGGTCCAGTGGCTGCCTTTCCATTGCAGGGGGCAGGGGTTCGATCCCTGGTGGGGAATCCCACAAGCCCCATGGTGCAGCCAGAAAAAAACAAACAACCTTCACAGCCATGTCTAGCTGCCCTGAGATTAGCCTGTCAGACAATGGCAGAAACCGCTCTTACTCCTGATTCTAATGGAATAATTTACAGTAAATGGTCTCCCTTCCCCCACCAAGGAGCCCAGTCTCCTTAGACAAATGGAGGTGAGCAAGGGCTGCCTCTAATGGGATGCAGGAGCAGAAATGAGCTGTCCAAATGGAGTGGCTGTCACAGCAGCTGCTGTATTAAGTGAGAGACACTGAAGGCTTCAAATCCTTCTTGTAAACTAACCACTCCTGGTGAGAGATGCAGCCAAGAGTCGTACAGAACCCAGGCTCCAGGCTCCAGGGTGGGATTTCCAATTAGAAAGGGCCCCGGGGGAGGTGACTAGGGGGTGGGGGTCCCCCCTTCCCTGTTGACTTCCTACATCCTTCTTCCTCCTCCCCTTCTTCCCACCCCTTCACACCCTCACCCCTGCTCTGCCCTAGTGTTTGAAAGGATTCCTTGGAGCCTTATTCCTACTCACTTTAAGAGAGAAGTTCCGTTCCAAACCCTTGCTCTGGGCTCAGGTGTCCTCCACTAGTGTATGGGGGGAGCCAAGATTAAGATGCCTGATACCACCTGGCACTGGTGCCTTCCTGGGAACCACGACTCTGAGGACTCACTGATCAAGGAACATTTTCCATGCCCATAAACTTTTCCATCAAGAGAGATGCTGCTCAGCATTGATTATCCATTATTAATTCCCTCATTCAATAAATATTTATTTTCAACACAAACAAGGTGAATCCCATGTTTCTTCTACAAGTTGTGTACAGCCCAGCAGCAGAGAGAAATATGTGCACATGGCGGGACACTCACTGGAGCTGGAGCTCAGATGCCACAGAGGTGGCACTGACAAGATCCCCTTGTCAGTATGCTCAAGCTCATGTTGCTTGGTCACTGGAGACCACATCAGTTGCAGTATGCAAGGAGGAGACTTCTGGAAGGAAAGAGAATTAGACTGTGGCCATTCCCTTGGTTGATGTTAACTAGACTTATTGTGGTGATCATTTTGCACTATATACAAATATCTAATCATCATGTTGTACACGTGAAACTAATTAATATATCAATTATATCTATGAAAAAAAACCCTTAGTAAGTGGTGAGGGGAGACCAGCATGGTAGACAGACACTTTTCGCTTACAGCTAATTTCTAGACTCCACCTGCTGGCAGACATAGGACACTCCTCAACGTACTGCTAACACTGTGTACATTGATTCAGAAATGGGCGGGACAGAGCTTGCCTGTGAAGGTCCCCCCAACGCCTACAGTTGAGCTTGGCAGGACAAAGGTAGATAGTAATACCTGCAATGCCTTAACCTTCTGAAGACAACACTAAGACAATTTAAGGATTGAATGGGAGGTAGAAGATAGGTTTGATGGCCTACCTCCCCTTTCTGGGAAAATTTCTATCTCCATGTGGTTTAGACGACCTTGTTGGAACCACAAGGGTCTGACCCACCCCTCAGGCCAGAGTTGATTGATCCAAGAATTTACACCGAACCCAAGTTCCAACCCATAGACTAAGCTTAGTCCACCACATTCCTCCTAAGAATTTGAACTAGTAAACTAAGAAACCAAGATTAAGAACCACACTATCAGATAGTAGAGATATTGGACTTAAAAGGTCATTACAATGGATCAAATTTTTGTGTTCCCCCAAGTTCATATGTTGAAACCTAATCCCCAATGTGACAGTGTTTGGAGGTGGGGCCTTTGGTTGGTAATTAGGCCAAGAGGGCAGTTATGCAAGGGAGGATTAACATTAGAAATTGAATAATGGGAAATTCCCTGACGGTCCAGTGGTTAGAACTCAGCACTTTCACTGCCCTGGGCCCAGGTTCAATCCCTGGTCAGAGAACTCAGGTCTCATAAGCCACATGGCACACCCCAAAAAAATTTTTTTTGATTAATGTAATTAAACACATTAACCAATTAAAGGAGAAAAAAAATTATTATCTCAATGGATGCAAAAAATAATAAAAGTCACTCATTTAAGAAACAAAAGAGGAATGAAAGAAGGATGGATGCATGGGAGGGAAAAAAAGAGATAAACCTAGAATATAGGGAACTTAGGTTTGTGGGGTATGCACAAAAGAAATAACAGTCGATGACATATTTAACGATGAAATGTTAGTCATTCCCTTAAACAGACAAGAATGCTCACTATTATCACTTTTCATCAACATGCTACTGGAGGTTCTAACCAGAGTGGTAAGAAATAAAAGCCATAATAATTGGAAAGGGAGAAACAAAATGGTCGTTATTTATAGACGATATTATTGTCTAATGGAAAATCCCAAAGAATTGAGAAAAAGAATTATATTTTTCAAAATAGAAAGTTTAGCACTGTTGTCATATGCTATCAATACACAAATTTCTACTGCATTTTCAGAGAACAGCATCAAATTCTGCTGTCACCAATTTTAGCTTAGAAATGATCCCCAAGTTCAGGGTCCCAGGCACACTTTAATTCTCTTGAGTCTTCATACATAGTCAAAATTCCCTGCTGGGGGCTCCCTGCTTGTTTTTAAAGGAAAGTTTTTAAAGAGGATATTCACAGTTAAACGTCATCAGGAAGACAGACAGTGTAAGTGCTATCCAGCTGCTAACACTTTGTCTCAGTCTATTTTCCCTTAATAGCCCTTTCAATACTATCAGCCTAAATGAAGACAAAGAAGATCCAAAAAGATATAAAATATCCACCACTAGAAGAGTTAGTATGATTCATTGCATTTAAATTCAAATAACTGCTTTTGGAAAAGGATAAATGGAGAAGGGCTGGTTTAATCAGCCCTCTAATGATAATAGCCCTGGAAGCTGTTGTCAATTACCTATGTTTCTCTGGTTAAGAAAAAGAAAAAAGGCAAAGGGTGTCATAAATTGCATTCGTCAGAATATACTGTCTGCATCCACCCCATTCTGAAATAGCCAGATAAAATAAATGGAACATTGGTAAATTAGAAGTCCAGAGAAGAGTGATAAGAGCCAAATCAGAAAAAGAACGTATGATAACTACCCTGAACTTGGTGTTTATTTTTCCCATCTAGGGCTTTACACTTTTACTACATAAGTATGTTTCTATTACAAACATATGCACTTTTTAAACTTTAAATAAACAGCACCATACTTCACACCTTCTTTGCAAGTTTCTTCTTGCAAAAAATTTTTTAGGCTTATTCATGTTTACACGTGTAGCTCTATTTCATTCATTTAAATTTCTGAATTGTATTACATTGTACTTATCCATTTCCTCTTGAGGGACATTTAAAGATTTTTTAATATATGCTATTGTAATAAACATTGAACTTAAAGGGAAATTTTAAAACATACAAATCCTATGACCCATCTTCAGAGCTTTTGACTTAGTAGGTCAAAGACAACCATATAAAAACCACCACTACCACCTGTGATTCTAATGTTCATGTCAGTTTTTCAACCATTGAAGGTTGACCCCATCTCCACTCACCACCTCTCTCCCTACACTACTTTACAATTAAGTCCCTGGAAGTTTACAAAGTCCCTAGAAGTTTGGACATGCTCAAGGTCAGAGAAAGATTCATGGATTTTGCAGCTATCATGTGCTAAACTTTAGATAGGTCCTGTGGATATAAAATAATGAAGAAGACAGAAAAAACCCTGCCTTCCTTGAGCTTATCATCTAGACCAGCGCTTTTCAAACTTTTATGTGCATATGAATCACCTGGGGATCTTAAGGCATAGATGCTGATTCACAAATCTAGGTGGGCCCGAGATTCTGCATTACTAATCAGCTCCCAGGTAATGCTGCTGGCCCATGGACCAGACTTTGCATGGTAAGGAGTGGAACAGCTTCAAGGCTGAGACTAGAATGCAGGTTTCCTGACTCTGATAACCTGAAGCCAGGGTCTGATTCCCAAGCAGCTCCCCAAAGACAAATTTACTGGTTACCTGAGGGTGAATATTCTGCAAGCGTTTGTTGGAATTCCTTTCAAGACCAAAATTAAGGAAACAAAAAGATAAATAAATTTAAAAAAAGAACCTATGATATTTTAGCCTGGAGAAGCAAAGACTCACAGGGGAACCCAAGTGAAAGCTTTCTTTCAATGTTTGAAGTGGGGGCCACATATTTAAATACCTACAAGACCAGATAGAACATTCAAATTAATGTGGACTTCGTGTAGTACACATGTATATATCACGTAAAAAGCCACAACTCAGCTCTAATTGTTTTTTGCTAGTCAAAAGGCCAGCCCAGCATTTATGGAATATCATATTTTTTAAAAAGAAACGCTGAAAATATGGATTTTACAAGAAATTTGGATTGTTTTTAAATGTTAACTTTTATTTTTTAAATTAAACCTAAATATTCTGGAACCAATACCTATGTGGTTTCCCCCATATCACAAACGAGCAATTCTCCGACAGCAACTGGGTGTCCTACAAGTCAACTCTATTCTGACACTATTTACCCAGAGATAGCATCAGATTCCACAAGGGCTCAGTCCCACAAGACGGCCCCCACTCAAATACCAGCCTCAAGTCCATGTTGTTCTGACCAACTGGCTATAAATCAGAGGCTCCTGCTACCCTCTCTTTGGGTTCAATTAATTTGCTAAACCAGCTCACAGAATTTAGAAAATCAATTTACTCACCAGATGAGTGGTTTATTACCGAGGATATTAAAGCACAGGAATCAACAGCCAGATGAAGAGATTCACAGGGTGAGGCTGAGAACAAAGAAACTTCAGTCCTCTTGGAGTTTGGAGCCCAGCACGGCGGCACGTAGAGGCATTCTGCTTCACCAACCTGGAAGCTCTCTGAAACCCCTCCTTTTGGATTTTAATGACGGCTTCACTACACAGGCATGGTTGATTAAATCCTTAGGCATTGGTGATTAATTCAACCTCCAGAACTTTTCTTCTCCTCCTGGGTAATCAGGGAGTGGGGTTGAAAGTTCCAACCCTCTAATCAAGGTGGTTCCCCTGATAACCAGCCCCATCCTTACTTACTTTCCAAAATCACCTCATTAACATAAACCCAACTGTTGTGGAAAAAGGCTTGTTACGAATAACAAGGCACCCATTTCACTTCTATGGCTCTGAAGCATTTTTTCAGGAATTGAGGACAAGAGACAAAATACTGTAACAAAACATGCTCCATTGGTCTTACAGTTTAGGAAACTCCCAAGGGTTTGGGAACTGTGAGCCAGGAACTGTGGATGAAGACCAAATATATTTATTGTGAATTTTTATGAGTCAGGAATTTAGAAATGGCTTGTCTGAGCAGTTCTAGCTCAGGATCTCTCTCATGAGGTCACAATCCGATGCTAGCTGGGTCTGCAGTCATCTTAAGGTTTGAGAAGAATCTACTTCCAAGGTGGCTCACTCACGTGGTTGGCAAGTTGATCCGGGCAATTGGTGGGAGGTCTCACTTTCTCTCCATGTGGGCCTCTCCACAGGACTGCTTGAGTGTCATCATGACATGGTGACAGGTTTCCCCAGTCAGGGAGACCAAGGTGAAAAGCTGCAACGCTTTTAGACAAGCCTTAGAATTCACGCACCACCACTTTCATCGCATGCTATTCATTATACAAACTAGCTATGATTAACAAGTTTGTGTGTACCAGGTGAGGATAATTAAGGGTATTTTTGGAGGCTGGCTATCACAGGCTGTACGTTGCTTTTCCTTGTTTTTGTTTTGTTTTGTTTAGCGTGATTTATCCTGGAGATCTCTCCATATCACTACCTAGAAAATTCCTGACTCTTTAGAAAGCTGTAAAATATTCTATGGCAGAATATACTATTCCTCTATTGATAGATATGTATTGTTACATTGACTTTTTTACTTCGTTTTGCTATTAGAAATAACACATCAGAGAATAATAACCTGGTACTTATGTCTCTTCATAAGTGTTCAAGTGTATCTGCAGGAGAAATTCCTAAGAATTAGAACTGTTCAGTCAAAAGGTGAATACACCTATTATTTGATAGATAATGCCAAATTCCCTTCCGTAGGAAATGTGTGTAAATTTGTACTTTCATCACCCATGTATGAAAGTGCATGTTTCAGCACAACCTTCTCAATAGTGATTACAGTCAAGTTCTAGGATTTTTGCCAATACAATAGATAAGATATGTTATCTTAGTAAAGTTTACATGTGCATTTCTTTTTTTGATTAAGGTTTAGTTATCTTTTTAGATGTTTACAATGTGGTGTATGTTATGTGAACTGTCATAACTGGACTTTTGACCAATGTTTTCTAATGCATTATTAAGACTTTTTCTCCTGTGTTCTTGTATTAAGGAGATTAGCCATTTGTTTGCAATAAGATTTGCATATTTCTTCCCAGGTTGTTTCCACTTATAGTGTTGTTTGCCTTGTAGAGGATTTATGTTGTTTTTATGTTGTGTTTTATGTTTCTATAGTATATCCTGCAATAGAATATTGTACAGCTATATAAAGAATAAGGAAGTTTTCTATGTAGCAATACAGAGAGATCTCCAGGATAAATCATATTAAACAAAACAAAAAAAGAGTTTACAGAATGTAAACAAAGAATCTTAAAATTTGTATGGAGACACAAAAGACCCCGAATAGCCAAAGCAGTTTTTAGGGTAAAAAAATGGAGCTGGAGGAATCAGACTCCCTGACTTCAGACTATACTACAAAGCTACAGTAATCAAGACAATATGGTATTGGCACAAAAACAGAAATATAGATCAATGGAACAGTATAGAAAGCCCAGAGATAAACCCATGAACCTAAGGTCAACTAATCTATAATAAAGGAGGCAAGGATATACAATGAAGAAAAGACAGTCTCTTCAATAAGTGGTGCTGGGAAAACTGGACAGCTACATGTAAAAGAATGAAATTAGAATACTCTCTAACACCATACACAAAAATAAACTCAAAATGGATTTGAGACCTAAATGTAAGACTGGACACCATAAAACTCTTAGAGGAAAACATAGGAAGAACACTCTTTGACATAAATCACAGCAAGATCTTTTTTTGATCCACCTCCTACAGTAATGGAAATAAAAACAATAAACAAATGGGACCTAATGAAACTTCAAAGCTTTTGCACAGCAAAGGAAACTACAAACAAGACGAAAAGACAACCCTCAGAATGGGAGAAAATATTTGCAAACGAATCAATGGACAAAGGATTAATCACCAAAATATATAAACAGCTCATGCAGCTCAATATTAAAAAAACAAACAACCCAATCCAAAAATGGGCAGACATTTCTAAACAGACATTTAGAAATGTCTAAATAGACATTTCTCCAAAGAAGACACACAGATGGCCAAGATGCACATGAAAAGCTGCTCAACATCACTGATTATTAGAGAAATGCAAATCAAAACTATGAGGTATCACCTCACAGCAGTTAGAATGGGCATCATCAGAAAATCAACAAGCAACAAATGCTGGAGAGGGTGTGGAGAAAAGGGAACCCTCTTGCACTGTTGGTGGGAATGTAAATTGATACAGCCACTATGGAGAACAGTATGGAGGTTCCTCAAAAAACTAAAAATAGAATTACCACATGACCCAGCCATCCCACTACTGGGCATATACCCAGAGAAAACCATAATTCAAAAAGACACATGCACCCCAATGTTCATTGCAGCACTATTTACAATAGCCAGGTCATGGAAGCAACCTAAATGCCCATCGACAGATGAATAAAGAAGATGTGGTACATATATACAATGGAGTATTACTCAGCCATAAAAAGGAACGAAATTGGGTCATTTGTTGAGACGTGGATGGATCTAGAGACAGTCATACAGAATGAAGTAAGTCAGAAAGAGAAAAACAAATATTGTATATTAACACATATATGTGGAACCTAGAAAAATGGTACAGATGAACCGGTTTGCAGGGCAGAAACAGACACAGATGTAGAGATCAAGTGTATGGACACCAAGGAGGGAAAGTGGCGGGGAGGGTGGGGGGGGGGGGTGGGATGAATTGGGAGATTGGGATTGACATATATACACTAACATGTATAACATGGATAACTAATAACAACTGCTGTATAAAAAAAATAAAATAAAATTCAAAAATTAAAAAAAAAAAAGAATGTAAACAAAGGACGTTGCAGCCATTCAACCTTCAGCCACTGCAGCAGTTTGCCCTCACCCGCACAGCGCACCCTGAGGGGGTTCAGGATGGAGAGAAAACAGGATACTGGCCATAGATAGTTAACGTACATGTCAAAGGAAGAATTTAAATAAGCCCAGACTCTTGCATCTTCTCATACACAGAAAAGTGCTAAATTCATTAACTTGGGATGTCTGGTTTTTCCTTAATTAGCAGTAATATTGATATTTTGATGTTCGAACTTTTTTTTGCAAAAACTCCTATATATCCTGACTCCTCCCTTAGGATGTATCCCAGGCTTAAATCCTCATAATGTCCCTAAATAAAGCATAATCCTCAACTTTTAGTTGTGCATTTTTTTTCAGTCGACAGTAGTATATCAAGGCATATGCTATGAGATATGGGTTCAAATTTTTAACTGGTTTCAAATAACTGAAAAGAATTCCCAATACCATTTATTAAAAGTTCCATCTTTGTTCCACAGACTTGATGTTCTATGTATTTGAATTTATTTCTGACTTTCTTTTCAATTCTATTTGTCGGTCTGTTCATGCCATTATTACAATATTTTAATTATTCAAATTCTATACTATATTTCAATACCTGATGGGGCTAAAACCCCCATACAGCTATTTGTTTGTGGCTATTCTTTTACTTTTCATGTAAATTTTAGAAACAGCTTGTCTGGTCTTATGGGGAAAAATACCTGATCTCATTAAATTCATACCTTAGCCAAGGGAGAACCAACATCTTTGTGTTGTCTTCTTATCCAAGAACATATCTATCCATTTGTCAAAGTCTCCTTTTGGCTCTGTAGGGGAGCAGAATTTGCCACCCTAAAATATGTCTCTACAGCATATTGCTTTAGGCTGGTTATTTTCTGAGAAAAGGCAGACTTTACATGTTATTTAATTTTTGTTTGATTTTCTGTTACTCTCTGTCAATTAAATTCTTAGATCAGCCAGAGGAACTCTGAAATGAAGAGGAAAATTTCTTCCTCCTCTACAGCTCCTTCAAGAATGTTTTAATGTTTTCCCCACTCATCTATTTCTATTGATTTTGTAAAAAGGTACTTTCTCTTCCATGTATCTAATGGTTGCTGTACATATAATAACTATTGATTTTTTGTATTTTAATTTTATATCCTTTTACTTTATTAAATTATCTATTTATTCTCATGGGCTGTACGGGAATATAGTCATATTTTCTGCAAATAAAAAGTTTTACTCTTTTCAAGTCTTGCAATCTAATGTTGTCATTGTGCTAGCTAATACCTTTAATACAAGAAAACAGTATGGTGAAAGTGGACTCATTTTCTTGTTCTTAACTTTAAGGGAATACCTCCAATATTTTCACATCAGTTTTGGAATGTGTATATATAATACACATTATATATACACATATTTACATATGTACACATTGTATGTTTTAGAGGTGTATATATGTATATTACATGTATTCATTCTATCAATTTGTATTTTATTAAATGTTGAATTTTGTCAAATGCCTTTTTAACATCTATGAGCTTGTCCATATGAGTTTTCTCTGTAAATGATTAATGTTTTCTAATACTGAACCATTCACATATTCCTGGAATAAACTCTACTTGATCATAATGTATTAATTTTTAAATGTAGTGTTGGATTTTTTTTTTTTTTTTTTTTTTTGCAGTACGCGGGCCTCACACTGTTGTGGCCTCTCCCGCTGCAGGGCACAGGCTCCGGACACGCAGGCTCAGTGGCCATGGCTCACGGGCCCAGCTGCTCCGCGGCATGTGGGATCTTCCCAGACCAGGGCACGAACCCATGTTCCCTGCATCAGCAGGCAGACTCTCAACCACTGCGCCACTAGGGAAGCCCTGGATCTTTTCTTAATAATTTATTTAGAACTTTTAAATTGATATCCATGTTTGCTGTTGTTTTGATTCTAAAATAGCATTCAAAATTTTCCTTTTGTTTCTATGCTCTAGAACAGCTCAAATAGTTTTCTGAGGGTCACATCTTTGGCAACTTTTTTTTTAATGAAATCTGGTCTGTTAAGACTTTGTCTTCCTAGGGTCATCTTTGGTAAATTATATTTTCATAGAGATTATCCATTTCAGGTCTTCAAACTTCTTTGCATTTAATTGATAAATCAATTTCTTATGATTATTAAAATTCTATTTCTGGATTATTCTCTTTTGTTATTTTGTATTTTGAGTATTTATGCTGTCGCCCCTAGCTACTAGTTTTTCTAACTCCAAAATCAGCAAACTTTTTTGTACAGGGGCTGATAGTAAATATTTTAGGCTTTGCAGACCAAGCACATTATGTAGGTACTTATATAAAAGAGAAACAATTTTCTACAAGATTTTTATTGATGACATTCATAATATAATATAGTAATACTATATTAAGTACTTTTTTTAAAAAAGTAATATTGATCCACTAATGAGAAAAAGGGAATTCTTTTTTAGGAGATAAAATTTTGCTTAATTGGGGTTCAAAGTGTGTGTTTCCTGTCATTCAAAACATTACAAATGTTCATCTGTTAATGCTGATCTGTAATGAGATTTACATGTTTCATATTTGAAAGTGCCTTTTTACACAGATGGGTACTGCCAAATTCTGATATCAATCCATGAGCATCTGATTTTAATTAAGTATATTAATCACTGGGAAGGCATTTATAGAATTCTATTAAATTCTCTGATATTTGCCTTTTAGCATGTCATTACTTTGCAGACTAAACACTTGCAATTGAAGGTTAGGTGGAAGCTCCTCAACTACACAGTTAAATAAATTTTGAAATAAGGATTTTTTTTTGCATTTGCATCGAGGTCCAAAAAAGAGTTTCTGGAACTTTAGTTTGAGCTCACAAAATTTATCTGCTGAAAGGCTGCATGGGGATGGAGGCCTAACTTCTTGTTTTAACTGTTGACACCACAAGAAGTATAGAAAGTGTTAGGTTGTTGTTGAAATGACTTTACCTGCTCTAAAGGCCAATGTCCAGAGTCATTCAGTACTTGATAACAGTAGTTAAAGGTGGTTCTCCTCATTCAGAAATATTTCAATCTTGGCCCTGAGCTCAAAAAATTTGCAATAAAGTGTTATCACTGCTAAATCATTGAAGTGTGGTAGAGCAGGTCAGGATATTCAGCTCCTATTTCTGACAAAAATTCACAAAACTGATGATGGTTAAGTTCATAAGAATAAATGAAGTTCACTATTGACACTACTGGTTTTATAACACATGATAGATTCAAGCACTTTCTGCAAAGTACCTGCTGATAATACAATTTGTACAACTATGCCTTTTAATGCTCCACATATATTTTTACTATCAATTGTAACACATCTTAGCAGATTCCATCTTAGGTTGTGCTGAATCAGTGTTTTCTCATTGTCTTTGAAAATAACCTCTTCCGTACTTGTCACAGGCAGACTATTCACAAAGGCTAAATCTTCAAACTTCGCATTGACTCTGAATAAACAACTGAACAGTATTGGTAATATTTATTTACTCACTGAGAGAGACGGAAGACCACTCAATCTTCTGCCTTGTTTTTTTTTTTTTTTTTTGCGGTATGTGGGCCTCTCACTGTTGTGGCCTCTCCCGTTGTGGAGCACAGGCTCCGGACGCACAGGCTTAGTGGCCATGGCTCACGGGCCCAGCCACTCCGGGGCATGTGGGGTCTTCCCGGACTGGGGTAGGAACTCGTGTCCCCTGCATCGGCAGGCAGACTCTCACCCATTGTGCCACCAGGGAAGCCCCATATGTGTCATTTTAAAATACCTTATTGTAATTTCCTATCTACTTAACTGCTGCTATGAGGGTCACAGGGACCCTCGTTTGTAGGAAGAATGACGCCGCAACTCTTATGAAGCTATAGTAGGAAGCAAGATTTTAAAGCACTGGCAGGTTTTACATTAAATATACTGTATAGCTATCTAGTCTATCATCTGCCACCATGACTAAAATACCTCTGTAGTCCAAACTCATTTATTTGGGTTTTAATTTCTTCTTTAGTCCACTATTAAACTGGACTAGTACCACACAATCTATTAATGGCAATACCTGATCAGAAAGGAGCTGGCATTGACATTTGGAAGCAAAGAGCCCAGAAAGGAGCAAATTGCAGTCAAGAAGGGATGAGGGGTACCTGGTGTTCAACAACAGGCTGAAAAGTCAGGTCATCGATGGCCCTTCTTAGTATCTTAAGCAACAACTGTCATTTGTACCTCTGTTTTCCTCAGATAATTCCACCTTATAAGTCATAAAAAGTTGGAAAAAGTAATAGCTAATGCTTATTATTACAGTCTTTAAAGACACATCTGTGTTCATTTGGTTTTTATGATGCTGTGATCCTTATACAAACACACACACTGTATAAACAAGGTTCAGGGGTGAGGCAAACACCTTGTTCCACAAAACAGCCAGGCACTTTCAGCGTCTTTCTGTACAGATGAGGTAGGGCTGGGGTTGCAACGTCATGCCTAACCTGGGCTTCAGATTTGGAACCAGTTCATGTGGAAAATGCAAGTGAAATCGCTGAAGCAATGTTGTAAAAAACAGGAACATTTCCATCCGAGCCAGCTGTTCTCCAAGACAATGTCTTCTCCCTCAACATAAAAAACAGGCATAATAATTTTTCTGAATCCACAATATTTACCAAAATTTATGTCTAATACGTACCATTCAGGAAACCTGGAATTTAAAGAAACTTAGAGGAAGTTATGTTTATTTTATTCATTTCTTTTTAATAAATTTATTTATTTATTTATTTTTGGCTGCGTCAGGTCTTCATTGCTGCTCATGGGCTTTCTTTAGTTACAGCGAGCGGGGGTTCCTCTTCATTGCAATGCGCAAGCTTCTCATTGCAGTGGCTTCTCTTGTTGCGGAGCATGGGCGCTAAGCCCATAGGCTTCAGTAGTTGTGACTCGTGGACTCAGTAGTTGTGGCTCATGGGCTCTAGAGCACAGGCTCAGTAGTTGTGGCAGATGGGCTTAGTTGTTCCACGGCATGTGGGATCTTCCCAGACCAGGGCTTAAACCCATGTCCCCTGCATTGGCAGGCGGATTCTTTTTTTCTTTTTTATAACATCTTTATTGGAGTATAATTGCTTTACAATGGTGTGTTAGTTTCTGCTTTATAACAAAGTGAAGCAGTTATACATATGCATATGTTCTCATCTCTCTTCCCTCTTGCGTCTCCCTACCTCTCACCCTCCTATCCCACCCCTCTAGGTGGTCACAAACCACCAAGTTGATCTCCCTGTGCTATGCAGCTGCTTCCCATTACCTATCGATTTTACGTTTGGTAGTGTATATATGTCCATGCCACTCTCTCACTTTGTCACAGTTTACACTTCCCCTCCACATATCCTCAAGTCCATTCTCTAGTAGGTCTGCGTCTTTATTCCCGTCTTGCCCCTAGGTTATTCACAACCTTTTTTTTTTTCCTTTTCTTAGATTCCATATATATGTGTTAGCATATGGTATTTGCTTTTCTCTTTCTGACTTACTTCACTCTGTATGACAGACTCTAGGTCCTCAGTACAAATAACTCAATTTCGTTTCTTTTTATGGCTCAGTAATATTCCATTGTATATATGTGCCACATCTTCTTTATCCATTCAACTGTTGATGGAAATTTAGGTTACTTCCATGTTCTGGCTATTGTAAATAGAGCTGCAATGAACATTTTGGTACATGACTCTTTTTTTTTTTTTTTTTTTGTGATATGC
Source organism: Grampus griseus (assembly GCF_964374135.1). Classification (NCBI taxonomy): domain Eukaryota; kingdom Metazoa; phylum Chordata; class Mammalia; order Artiodactyla; family Delphinidae; genus Grampus; species Grampus griseus. The sequence continues at coordinate 69,745,777 of NC_139002.1, forward strand.
GGGCCTCTCACTGTTGTGGCCTCTCCTGTTGCGGAGCACAGGCTCCAGATGCGCAGGCTCAGCCGCCATGGCTCACGGGCCCAGCTGCTCCGCAGCATGTGGGATCTTCCCAGACCGGGGCACGAACCCGTGTCCCCTGCATCGGCAGGCAGACTCTCAAGCACTGCGCCACCAGGGAAGCCCAACATGACTCTTTTTGAATTGTGGTTTTCTCAGGGTATATGCCCAGTAGTGGGATTGCTGGGTTGTATGGTAGTTATATTTTTAGATTTTTAAGGAACCTCCATACTATTCTCCACAGCAGGTGTATCAATTTACATTCCCACCAACAGTGCAAGAAGGTTCCCTTTTCTCCACAACCTCTCCAGCATTCATTGTTTCTAGCTTTTTTTAAAAAAAATTTTTTTACATCTTTATTGGAGTACAATTGCTTTACAATGGTGTGTTAGTTTCTGCTTTATATCAAAGTGAATCAGTTATACATATACATATGTTCCCATATCTCTTCCCTCTTGCGTCTCCCTCCCTCCCACCCTCCCTATCCCACCCCTCCAGACGGTCAAAAGCACCGAGCTGATCTCCCTGTGCTATGCGGCTGCTTCCCACTAGCTATCTATTTTACATTTGGTACTGTATATATGTCCATGCCACTCTCTCGCTTTTTCACAGCTTACCCTTCCCACTCCCCATATCTTCAAGTCCATTCTATAGTAGGTCTGTGTCTATTCCTGTCTTACCACTAGGTTCTTCATGACATTTTTTTTCTTAAATTCCATATATATATGTTAGCATACGGTATTTGTCTTTCACTTTCTGACATATTTCACTCTGTATGACAGACTCTAGGTCCATCCACCTCATTACAAATAGCTCAATTTCGTTTCTTTTTATGGCTGAGTAATATTCATTGTATATATGTGCCACACCTTCTTTATCCATTCATCCAATGATGGACACTTAGGTTGTTTCCATCTCCCGGCTATTGTAAATAGAGCTGCAATGAACATTTTGGTATATGACTCTTTGAATTATGGTTTACTCAGGGTATATGCCCAGTAGTGGGATTGCTGGGTCATATGGTGGTTCTATTTGTAGTTTCTTAAGGAACCTTCATACTGTTCTCCATAGTGGCTGTACCAATTCACATTCCCACCAGGAGTGCAAGTGTTCCCTTTTCTCCGCATCCTCTCCAGCATTTATTGCTTCTAGATTTTTTGATGATGGCCATTCTGACTGGTGTGAGATGATATCTCATTGTAGTTTTGATTTGCATTTCTCTAATGATTAATGATGTTGAGCATTCTTCCATGTGTCTGTTGGCAATCTGTATATCTTCTTTGGAGAAATGTCTATTTAGGTCTTCTGCCCATTTTTGGATTGGGTTGTTTTTTGTCATTGAGCTGCATGAGCTGCTTATAAATTTTGGAGATTAATCCATTTTCAGTTGCCTCATTTGCAAATATTTTCTCCCATTCTGAGGGTTGTCTTCTGGCCTTGTTTATGGTTTCCTTTGCTGTGCAAAAGCTTTGAAGTTTCATTAGGTCCCATTTGTTTATTTTTGTTTTTATTTCCCTTTCTCTAGGAGGTGAGTCAAAAAGGATCTTGCTGTGATTTATGTCATAGAGTGTTCTCCCTATGTTTTCCTCTAAGAGTTTGATAGTTTCTGGCCTTACATTTAGGTCTTTAATCCATTTTGAGCTTATCTTTGTGTATGGTGTTAGGAAGTGTTCTAATATCATACTTTTACATGTACCTGTCCAGTTTTCCCAGCACCACTTATTGAAGAGGCTGTCCTTTCTCCACTGTACAGTCCTGCCTCCTTTGTGCATGGGTTTATCTCTGGGCTTTCTATCCTGTTCCATTGATCTATATTTGTTTTTGTGCCAGTACCATATTATCTAGATTACTGTAGCTTTGTAGTATAGTCTGAAGTCAGGGAGCCTGATTCCTCCAGCTCCGTTTTTTGTTCTCAAGCTTGCTGTGGCTATTCAGGGTCTTTTGTGTTTCCATACAAATTGTGACATTTTTTGTTCTAGTTCTGTGAAAAATGCCAGTGGTAGTTTGATAGGGATTGCATTGAATCTGTAGATTGCTTTGGGTAGTAGAGTCATTTTCACAATATTGATTTTTCCAATCCAAGAACATGGCATATCTCTCCATCTATTTGTATCATCTTTAATTTCTTTCATCAGTGTCTTATAATTTTCTGCATACAGGTCCTTTGTCTCCTTAGGTAGGTTTATTCCTAGATATTTTATTCTTTTTGTTGCAATGGTAAATGGGAGTGTTTTCTTGATTTCACTTTCAGATTTTTCATCATTAGTGTATAGGAATGCCAGAGATTTCTGTGCATTAATTTTGTATCCTGCTACTTTACCAAATTCATTGATTAGCTCTAGTAGTTTTCTGGTGGCATCTTTAGGATTCTCTATGTATAGTATGTCATCTGCAAACAGTGACAGCTTTACTTCTTCTTTTCTGATTTGGATTCCTTTTATTTCCTTTTCTTCTCTGATTGCTGTGGCTAAAACTTCCAAAACTATGTTGAATAAGAGTGGTGAGAGTGGGCAACCTTGTCTTGTTCCTGATCTTAGTGGAAATGCTTTCAGTTTTTCACCACTGAGGACAATGTTGGCTGTGGGTTTGTCATATATGGCCTTTACTATGTTGAGGAAAGTTCCCTCTATGCCTACTTTCTGCACGGTTTTTATCATAAATCGGTGTTGAATTTTGTTGAAAGATTTCTCTGCATCTCTTGAGGTGACCATATGGTTTTTCTCCTTCTATTTGTTAAAATGGTGTATCACGTTGATTGATTTGCATATATTGAAGAATCCTTGCGTTCCTGGAATAAACCCTACTTGATCATGGTGTATGATCCTTTTAATGTGCTGCTGGATTTTGTTTGCTAGTATTTTGTTGAGGATTTTTGCATCTATGTTCATCAGTGATATTGGCCTGAGTTTTCTTTCTTTGTGACATCCTTGTCTGGTTTTGGTATCAGGGTGATGGTGGCCTCATAGAATGAGTTTGGGAGTGTTACTCCCTCTGCTATATTTTGGAAGAGTTTGAGAAGGATAGGTGTTAGCTCTTCTCTAAATGTTTGAGAGAATTCACCTGTGAAGCCATCTGGTAGTGGGCTTTTGTTTGTTGGAAGATTTTTAATCACAGTTTTGATTTCAGTGCTTGTGACTGGTCTGTTCATACTTTCTATTGCTTCCTGATTCAGTCTTGGCAGGTTGTGCATTTCTAAGAATTTGTCCATTTCTTCCAGGTTGTCCATTTTATTGGCATAGAGTTGCTTGCAGTAATGTCTCGTGACGTTTTGTACTTCTGCAGTGTCAGTTGTTACTTCTCCTTTTTCATTTCTAACTCTATTGATTTGACTCTTCTCCCTTTTTTTCTTGATGAGTCTGGTTTATCAATTTTGTTTATCTTCTCAGAGAACCAGCTTTTAGTTTTATTGATCTTTGCTATCATTTCCTTCATTTCTTTTTCATTTATTTCTGATCTGATTTTTATGATGTCTTTCCTTTTGCTAACTTTGGGGTTTATTTTTCTTCTTCTTTCTCTAAGCAAGGTTAGGTTGTTTATTCGAGATGTTTCCTATTTCGTAAGGTAGGATTGTATTGCTATAAACTTCCTTCTTACAACTGCTTTTGCTGCATCCCATAGGTTTTGGGTCGTCGTGTCTCCATTGTCATTTCTTTCTAGGTATTTTTTGATTTCCTCTTTGATGTCTTCAGTGATCACTTCGTTATTAAGTAGTGTATTGTTTAGCCTCCATGTGTTTGTATTTTTTACAGATCTTTTCCTGTAATTGATATCTAGTCTCTTAGTGTTGTGGTCGGAAAAGATACTTGATACATTTTCAATTTTCTTAAATCTACCAAGGCTTGATTTGTGACCCAAGATATGATCTATCCTGGAGAATGTTCCATAAGCACTTGAGAAAAATGTGTATTCTGTTGTTTTTGGATGGAATGTGCTATAAATATCAATTAAGTCCATCTTGTTTAATGTATCATTTAAAGCTTGTGTTTCCTTATTTATTTTCATTTTGAATGATCTGTCCATTGGTGAAAGTGGGGTGTTAAAGTCCCCTACTATGAATGTGTTACTGTCGATTTCCCCTTTTATGGCCGTTAGTATTTGCCTTATGTATTGAGGTGCTCCTATGTTGGGTGCATAAATATTTACCATTATTATATCTTTTTCTTGGATCGATCCCTTGATCATTATGTAGTGTCCTTCTTTGTCTCTTCTAATAGTCTTTATTTTAAGGTCTATTTTGTTTGATATGAGAACTGCTACTCCACCTTTCTTTTGGTTTCCATTTGCATGGAATATCTTTTTCCATTCCCTTACTTTCAGTCTGTATGTGTCTCTAGGTCTGATGTGGGTCTCTTGTAGACAGCTTATATATGGGTCTTGTTTATGTATCCATTTAGCCAATCTGTGTCATTTGATGGGAGCATTATTCCATTTACATTTCAGGTAATTATCGATATGTATGTTCCTATTCCCATTTTCTTAATTGTTTTGGGTTCGTTATTGTAGGTCTTTTCCTTGTCTTGTGTTTCTTGCCTAGAGAAGTTCCTTTAGCAGTTGTTGTAAAAGATGGTTTGGTGGTGCTGAACTCTCTCAGTTTTTGCTAGTCTGTAAAGGTTTTAATTTCTCCATCAAATCTGAATGAGATCCTTGCTGGGTAGAGTAATCCTGGTTGCAGGTTTTTCTCCTTCATCACTTTAAATATGTCCTGCCAGTCCCTTCTGGCTTGCAGAGTTTCTGCTGAAAGATCAGCTATTAACCTTATGGGGATTCCCTTGTGTGTTATTTGTTGTTTTTCCCTTGCTGCTTTTAATATGTTTTCCTTGTATTTAATTTTTGACAGTTTGATTAATACGTGTCTTGGCATATTTCTCCTTGGATTTATCCTGTATGGAACTCTCTGTGCTTCCTGGACTTGATTAACTATTTCCTTTCCCATATTAGGGAAGTTTTCAACTATAATCTCTTCAAATATTTCTCAGTCCCTTTCTTTTTCTCTTCTTCTTCTGGAACCCCTATAATTCGAATGTTGGTGCGTTTAATGTTGTCCCAGAGGTCTCTGAGACTGTCCTCAGTTCTTTTCATTCTTTTTTCTTTTTTCTGCTCTGCAGTAGTTATTTCACTATTTTATCTTCCAGGTCACTTATCCGTTCTTCTGCCTCAGTTATTCTGCTATTGATCCCATCTAGAGTATTTTTAATTTCATTTATTGTGTTGTTCATTGTTGCTTGTTTCATGTTTAGTTCTTCTAGGTCCTTGTTTAATGTTTCTTGTATTTTGTCTATTCTATTTCCAAGAATTTGGATCATCTTTACTATCATTATTCTGAATTCTTTTTAAGGTAGACTGCCTATTTCCTCTTCATTTGTTAGTTCTGGTGGGTTTTTATCTTGCTCCTTCACCTGCTGTGTGTTTTTCTGTCTTCTCATTTTGCTTATCTTACTGTGTTTGGGGTCTCCTTTTTGCAGGCTGCAGGTTCGTAGTTCCCGTTGTTTTCGGTGTCTGTCCCCAGTGGCTAAAATTGGTTCAGTGGGTTGTGTAGGCTTCCTGGTGGAGGGGACTAGTGCCTGTGTTCTGGTGGATGAGGCTGGATCTTGTCTTTCTGGTGGGCAGGTCCACGTCTGGTGGTGTGTTTTGGGGTGTCTGTGGACTTACTATGATTTTAGGCAGCCTCTCTGCTAATGGGTGGGGCTGTGTTCCTGTCTTGCTAGTTGTTTGGCATAGGGTGTCCAGCACTGTAGCTTGCTGGTCGTTGAGTGAAGCTGGGTGCTGGTGTTGAGATGGGGATCTCTGGGAGATTTTCGCCGTTTGATATTATGTGGAGCTGCGAGGTCTCTTGTGGACAAGTGTCCTGAAGTTGGCTCTCCTACCTCAGAGGCACAGCACTGTCCCCTGGGTGCAGAACGAAGAGCCTTTCATCCACATGGCTCAGAATAAAAGGGAGAAAAAGAAGAGAGAGAGAAAGAGAGAAAGAGAGAGAGAGAGAGAGAAACAAACAAAGAAAGGAAGGAAGGAAGGAAGGAAGGAGTGAGTGATGGAGGGAGGGAGGAAGGAGGGCAGAAAGGAAAGAAAGAAAGAAGATAAAATAAAGTAAGATAAAATAAAGTTATTAAAACAAAATTAATTATTAAGAAAAAAACAAACAAACAAAATGGACGGATAGAACCCTAGGACAAATGGTGGAAGCAAAGCTATAAAGACAAAATCTCACACAGAAGCATACACATACAGACTCACAAAAAGAGGAAAAGGGGAAAAAAAATAATTCTTGCTCTCAAAGTCCACCTCCTCAATTTGGGATGATTCGTTGTCTATTCAGTTATTCCACAGATGCAGGGTACATCAAGTTGATTGTGGAGCTTTAATCTGCTCCTTCTGAGCTTCTGGGAGAGATTTCCCTTTCTCTTCTTTGTTCTCACAGCTCCCGGGGCTCAGCTTTGGATTTGGCCCCGCTTCTGCGTGTAGGTCGCTGGAGGGCATCTGTTCTTCACTCAGACAGGATGGGGTTAAAGGAGCAGCTGCTTCGGGGACTCTGGCTCACTCAGGCCGGGCGGAGGGAGGGGTACAGAGTGTGGGGCGAGCCTGCGGCGGCAGAAGCTGGCATGACGTTGCACCAGCCTGAGGTGCGCCATTCTGCGTTCTCCTGGGGAAACTGCCCCTGGATCCCGGGACCCTGGCAGTGGCAGGCTGCACAGGCTCCCCGGAAGGGGGGTGTGGATAGTGACCTGTGCTCGCACACAGGCTTCTTGGTGGCAGCAGCAGCAGCCTTAGCATCTCATGCCCGTCTCTGGGGTCCGCGCTTTTAGTCGTGGCTCACGCCCGTCTCTGGAGCTCCTTTAAGCAGCGCTCTTAATCCCCTCTCCTCACGCACCAGGAAACAAAGAGGGAAGAAAAAGTCTCTTGCCTCTTCGGCAGGTACAGACTTTTCCCCGGACTCCCTCCCGGCTAGCCATGGTGCACTAACCCCCTGCAGGTTGTGTTCACGCCACCAACCCCAGTCCTCTCCCTGCGCTCCGACTGAAGCCCGAGCCTCAGCTCCCAGCCCCGCCCGCCCCAGTGGGTGAGCAGACAAGCCTCTCTGGCTCGTGAGTGCCGGTCGGCACCAATCATCTGTGCAGGAATCTCTCCGCTTTGCCCTCCGCACCCCTGTAGCTGTGCTCTCCTCCGCAGCTCCGAAGCTTTCCCCCTCCGCCACCCGCAGTCTCTGCCTGTGAAGGGGCTTCCTAGTGTTTGGAAAGCTTTCCTCCTTCACAGCTCCCTCCCACTGGTGTAGGTCCCATCCCTATCCTTTTGTCTCTGTTTATTCTTTTTTCTTTTGCCCTACCCAGGTACGTAGGGACTTTCTTGCCTTTTGGGAAGTCTGAGGTCTTCTGCCAGCGTTCAGTAAGGTGTTCTGTAGGAGCTGTTCCACGTGTAGATGCATTTCTGGTGTGTCTGTGGGGAGGAAGGTGATCTCCGCGTCTTACTGTTCCACCATCTTCCCTCTGTTTCTAGCTTTTTATATGATGGCCATTCTGACTGGTGTGAGATTATATCTCATTGTAGTTTTGATTTGTATTTCTCTAATAATTAATGATGTTGAACATTCTTTCATGTGTTTGTTGGCAATCTGTATATCTTCTTTGGAGAAATGTCTATTTAGGTCTTCTGGCAGGTGGATTCTTAACCACTGCGCCACCAGGGAAGCCTGGAAGTTATGTTTATTAAAGGATTTTCTTAAGCCGCAAAGAATAGAAATTGGCACTTTGGTTCCCAGAGGCCATTTCTTCATCTTCTTTTGTAAGGTCATGTACTGTTGTAAGCTCTTTAGTTCTGTTCTCCACTTCCTTTGCATGTGGCAACAGAGCCTGAGATATGCCATGAAAGATGTGAGGTGTGACACTTTGTTCTCTTGACCCAGGAGAAGTTCATTTCATTTCAAATGACTGCATGTGTACCCTTCCCCAGTGAAAGGATTTTTCCAGTCGATCTTCCATGGGTCTCGTGATCTGTGTACTTGTTCACAGGAGACGCAATATTTTTGGAGATGAGGTATAAGAATTGAGAGCCAAGAGAGCTAGATTCTAGTTTCACTTCAAGTTATGATGCCATTCCTGTCCCTGGGTCTCAGTCTCTCAAGCTGCCTGTTACTGATTTCTAGCTCTACAAGTTTTGATTACAAGCCAAAATCCACAAGCAAGAAAGTTTCAGAAAAAGCCAGAGCTTCTCATCAATTTCTTTCTAGCTGCTAAATTATGGCTTATTTTGAGTAGAAAGAGGTGTTAATGAGCTCTAATTAAACCATTCTCTCCTGTAAAATTCAATACTGTTTTCAGAGTTGGGATATTAACTCTACAAGAGAATGCTTCAGATTAAGGTATTATACATGATAAATCAGCATTATACTTTTTCCTAACGTTATGCCCCTTTGAAAGTTCTCTTACCTAGGGAAAAGGGAACCAAAGCTTCCTTCTTGGCAAAATATCCATTGCTGTCCAGAAATCGGTCTGGATAGAATATTTCTGGGTCTCTCCAATACTTTTCATCGAAGTGTACAGAATAAAGATTTGTAATTACTGTTGTGCCTTTAGGAATGGAATAACCACGTACAACTGCATCCTCAGAGGTTGCATGGAAAATCCCTAATGGCACTATATTACAGAATCTTAAAACTTCATGTAAAACTGCCTCGGTATAAGGCATTTTGCATTTGTCATCCCAAGAAGGTGTCCCACTGGGTCCTATAATTAAATCAATCTCTTTCTGAACTTGTCCTGTAAGAGAAAAAGTGTTCAAGTTATTATGCACTTCTTAGAATTATATCTAAAGTAATTTCCCTTTAGGATAAAACAAAAGATAACCTGTAGTAAGCCAACAAGGTATGGGTACACCCAGATTCAGATTTTTCATTATCTGGGAGTTCTATTTAAATATGTGCCACATATCTTATACAACCAGTACCCAACGCTCTAAGTAATTTTGTTGTGAAAAACACATTATAAGTAATAAAAATAAAAATTAAACAAATCTAGAATTAGAATAACAACACTCTCAGCAAGGAAAAGAGTGAAGCATAAAAACTTAAATTAAAAAAAACTAGGGTTGGGACTTCCCCGGCAGGCCAGTGGTTAAGACTCCATGCTTCCACTGCAGCAAGCACGGGTTCGATTCCTGGTTGGGGAACTAAGATCCTGCATGCAGCGTGGTGCAGCCGAAAAACAACAACCACCACCACCACCAGGGTTCAGGTCCCAGCTCAGCACTAGAAGGGAGTGAGCAAATCAGTCACTCAGCCTTTTCCCTCATTTATGAAATAGGTATTATAAGACATCTCTGAGGTTTTTATACAAATTTAGATAACAGTTTTGAAAACCTTATAGCTATTCAATGCTTCTCTTTTTGGATAGCACAGCAGGAGTTCCGAAATAGAATGCCTTGTACAAGGCCAAAGACTCTAAAACATGTGTGAGCCTTAAATGTAAGAACAGACCTTGAGATCACTGGAATCCTTACCTTGAATGTTAGGATAAAGGGCCATGAAAAGAATTGCCCACCGTAGCACATTGGTTGTAGTTTCAGTTCCAGCAATGATGAGTTCACCCACAGAGAAAATCAGGTTTTCTTTGGAGAAAGTAGATGATGGGTCATTTTTACCTTGATCCATCTCATCTAAATAAGCATCAACAAAATGCTGAGGTAACTGAGGCTTTCTGTTGATGGAAACTTTTTCAATAAGCCTGGAGAGAAAGTCATAGACCACAGCTGCATTTCTAAACAGTTGCTGATGTTTTCCAAAAGGTAAGATGCCAATCCATGGAAAGGCATTATAGAGGAAGACTGAGGCGTTGGTGGCTAGTTCCACATTTTCACTAAATAACTCAATCATGTGCTGAAAATCAGTGTCTTCATAAGTGAATCGTTCTCCAAAAATTATCAGATTGGTTATGTTTGAAACGGCATTTGTTATTAATTGTTTAAAGTCAAAAGGGCTACCATTGTATGTTTCAATAGCATCAATGAAAAATTTGGTTTCTTCTAAGATTTTAGATTCAAAAGACTTTTGACCATATCCAAAACAGCGAAAGCTGTTTACAGCTAATTTTCTGTGATCAACCCATCCTCGGCCATATCTGGAATTGAGTAAGCCTAAAAAGAAAAAGGGATGGTTAGTCATTCTTCTCCAAATTATCTTTCTATGATACTATTAAAAAATTTTATCATTCCTACATCCCTGTATCTAACAGCTAAAAATACTATGCAGGGAAGAAAAAAAAAAAAAGATGGTTATTCATTCTTCTCCAAATTTCCTATAAAACTAAAACTAGACCCAGTAGTTAAGCCCTATTCTTTACTCCTCATTAGCCATGGAATATTATAAACAGATAAAGCTTATCCATACTTCTCATCTGGGCACAGGCAGAAAAGACCTATAATCTCCCACCACAAGAAACTGAACTGTCTTCTGTAATTCAACCTGGGTGAGCAAGGCCTTGGGTGACCTTATTATCCAACTTCTATTATAAGCCTAATTTACAAAAGACGAATGACTGTGTGTTCTATGGGCAAAATTTTATCCTGGACTAAACACATACCTGAGAAATCATCCTTCTCGAATTAGAAATTTCCTGCCTTAAGAGACTAGATTTTAGAATACAAATTTCCTCCCATTAAAGGCATATGTTACCTAATACTATAACTGGAAGTGGCAAGGATGGCCTGAATGAGGTGTCAACGTAGTGGAAATACTCAAGCCAAAAGCAGGTGCTAGGGACTGAATGTTTGTGCCACCACAACATTCAAATGTTGAAGCCTAATCCCCAATGTGATGGTATTAGGAAATTAAGTATTTGGGAAATAATTATGTAATGAGCCCTTATGAATGAGCTTTAGTGCCATTATAAGAAGGGATGTAGGAAGAGATGACTGCTCTTGGTTATGTGAGGATACAAGGAGAAGACGGCAGTCTGCAAGCCAAGAAGCAGGCTCTTTCCAGACACTGTTCTGCTAGTACCTTGATTTTGAATTTCCTAGCCTCCAGATCTGATAGAATAATTGTCTGTTGTTGAAGCCACTTAGTCTATATATTTTTGTTATAGCAGCCCAAACTAAGGGGACAAACATGAAACTCAAACTTCTAATATTGATATTGCTTGCCTTGAAATCTCAGTCTCCACAGTATACTCTGCTGTTCTGATATGTCTACTATGGAATATTTTCCCTTTAAATCGATTATCAAGAAAAAAACTTCTTCAGCATATATATTTCTGTAACGTGTAGTTTACTTGGAATTTCATTCATAATTGGTACATAGGTATACCTATGATGAAAAATGTCATGTTCTCTTGTCTACGTGAAGTACCTATGTAATTTACATTTCAACAACTTTTGTGCAACAGTTTTTGAATTTGGAACTTATGATGAAATTAACCATACATAAGGGGGCCTTTAACGCTGTGCAGCAATTTTTTTTTTTTTTTTTTTTTTTTTTTTTTTTTTTTGCGGTACGCGGGCCTCTCACTGCTGTGGCCTCTCCCGTTGCGGAGCACAGGCTCCGGACGCGCAGGCCCAGCGGCCATGGCTCACGGGCCCAGCCGCTCCGCGGCATATGGAATCTTCCCGGACCGGGGCACGAACCCGTGTCCCCTGCATCGGCAGGTGGACTCTCAACCACTGCGCCACCAGGGAAGCCCATGTGCAGCAATTTTATATGCCATATTCCATTCTCTTTTCTATACTCCCAGATGACTATTCATTCAACATAATGTATTTCTGGAGCTAAAGTGTCTTAGATATATCAGTGAACAAAAGAGGCAAAGATGGCTATTTCTCATGGACCTTACATACTAGTGAGGAGAGACAAACAAATTATAGAGCAAGGAAGGAGACATAGGGTGGTCAGGAAAAGCCTCAGTGAGAAGGTGACATAAGTAAAGACACAGGAGATGGGAGTGAGTCAAGCAGATATTCAGGGAAAGATCACTGCAGGTAGAGAGAACCAGTGCAAAGGCACTGAGATAAAAGCAAGCCCAAGAGAAATGTATGCATATGGGATACATGTGCATAATATATGCATACAGTTACACACAAGAAGGTACACAGGAGCCTGATTATAACCCTATACTGGCCAGTCTGTGTGCCCAGGCATGGGCTGAACCCGCCTAAAGGGCCACTTTCTCCTATTCAAACAGTGGGTTTATGGTGGCTCTGATTTCCCACTTCCAAGTTCAGTGCATATGCATCTTAAAATAACACATCTAGGGAATTCCCTGGTGGTCCAATGGTTAGGACTCCACGCTTTCACTGCTGAGGGCCCAGGGTCAGTCCCTGGTTGGGAACTAATATCCCGCAAACTGGGCAGTGCAGCCAAAAAAAAAAAGAAAGAAACCACATCTAATTTTCTTTCTGTTTTTTAAAAAAAATAAATTTATTTATTTATTTATTTATGGCTGCGTTGGGTCTTTGTTGCTGCACGCGGGCTTTCTCTAGCTGCGTCAAGCAGGGTCTACTCTTCGTTGTGGTGCACAGGTTTCTCATTGTGGTGGCTTCTCTTGTTGCGGAGCACAGGCTCCAGGAGCACAGGCTTCAGTAGTTGTGGCATGCGGGCTTCAGTAGTTGTGGCTCATGGGCTCAGTAGTTGTGGCTCACAGAGGGCACGCTCAGTAGTTGTGGTGCACAGGCTTAGTTGCTCCACGGCATGTGGGATCTTCTCGGACCAGGGCTCAAACCCGTGTCCCCTGCACTGGCAGGCAGATTCTTAACCACTGCACCATCAGGGAAGCCCAACCCATCTAATTTTCTACTTATTTTTAATCTTACTATTTCTTTAAAAGTCTTAAGTTGAATGCATGTTTTTTCTTTCTTTATGATAAAAACAGTCTAAACTATAAGTTTATAGCTTCAAAAAACATACAGTTTATCCTAAATATTACTCTGATCACATCATACATTTTCATAATTTCTTTAAAGGTCTTCTATTATAATTGTGGTATAATTTCTTCTTTGGCCTAATTATTACTTGGAAGAGTATTTAAGAAGCTGGAGATTTGCTTTTTATTTATATTATCGCTTTCAAGTGTCATCATGCCCTGGCCTAAGAATTTGGCCTTTAAAACTGGTGTTTTCTTTGCATTAATTGATTTGCTTTGTAATTTAATATATGGTTAATTTTTATTTTTTTCCTTTTCAATCAATGTCTTCTTTAGTCTATGTAACCAAGATACTGTTGAATTTTTCTTTCAAATGAAGAGTGAAGCTCTCATTGAACTGGAAAATTTTGGAGATAAAAACTCTTATACTATTAAGTATGAAAACGGATGTATCTGACGTCAACATTCTATTTTAGGCTTTCTGTTGCTGCTTTCGTCTCATCCGTTCTGTTAACTTTCAGCCTTTCTCCCTTGTTGAATATGCAGTCATCCGACACTGATCAACACTAAACCATAGAGAATACTAGTCCTTTACACAAACCCACAATTCTTCATTTACATATCATATTAATTAGTAAAGAAAGGCTGTTTCAGGGTCTATAAGCTTATAAGTAAAATAATAGTAAAATGTCACCAAGCGCTCAAGACTAGCTTCAAAGATACTTTTGATTCAAGTATGTGTGCATGTATTCTTAACCTGTTTCACAAAACCTGCACATATTATTAAGTGTTAATTCTTTAAAACATTATTTACAATATTTATTAGAACTGGATTACAACAGTAGAATTAGTATGTACTGGCCTAAAATATGAATGTAATGCAGCCTGAAAGGTTCTCAAATATTAGGGTCTGTAACCTAAATTAACTAATTAATACTTTCTTGTTAATCAGTACAACAGAATCCAATCTCTATGTACTAAATTTACATAAAATAAGAAATGTGGGGACTTCCCTGGTGGCACAGTGGTTAAGAATCCGCCTGCAAATGCAGGGGACATGGGTTCAAGCCCTGGTCAAAGAAGATCCCACATGCCGCGGAGCAACTCAGCCCATGTGCCACAACTACTGAGCCTGCACTCTGTGAGCCACAACTACTGAGTCCATGTGCCACAACTGCTGAAGCCCGTGTGCCTAGAGCCCATGATCTGCAACAAGAGAAGCCACTGCAATGAGAAGCCCGCGCACCACAACGAAGAGTAACCCCCACTCACCGCAACTAGAAAAAGCCCGTGCACGGCAATGGAGACCAAATGCAGCCAAAAATAAACAAATAAATTTTTTTTAAAAAGGAAATGTGACTTAAAATAGTTTAGTAAATCATTAGGTAGGTGAAAATAAACATACCTCCCATTTTTGTCATCTTCATGAATAAAGGAAGGCATGGTCTGTCTGCAAAAATTTCACTTTGATGAACAAGGCATTCCTTTACTACATCATAGCCATTTAGAACCACTGCTAATATACCTCCAAGATCCAAACTGAAGATCTTTGAGAAGAAAAGAAAAACATTTAAATGGCAAAATATATGGAGAAATATAACCATAGAAATCCACATATACTAAGTCCAGCTCTCCCAGTATTTGTTACTCCCTGAAAATGCTGGCATTTATTACTCAGCTGACAATGTTTAGAGTGCCTTCTCTCTACAAGGCATGTCAAAGACCATAATTTCATTACTCATTCAGTGGCTCAAGACATAATCTTATAAATGGTGTAATGAAAAGAGTACCAGACTCAGGAGGCCTGGGTTCTAGTTTAAGCTTTGCCATTAAACAGATACAGAACACCTGGCAGAACCCTTAAACTTTTTGGGCTTCAGGGTTGCCACAGAAAATCAAGAAATACTTGATATTTATGCTCTTTTAAAATTCATTCCAACTCAAAACATTCAATGATATCTCAGAATCTGTTTACTTCCAAGATGAATGAGGAAGTGGCTCCATTTACACATCATTTATTATTCCAGGTTTAGGTGGGGGAGGGGATTGTCAAAGGCCTGAGAGACAACTTTTGAGGTATAAAATGTTGGGGCCCAGGATATGCAACCCCAAAATATGCCTCAATGGCATATTAATTATTTTGAATTAAAGTTACTGAAGAAATGGCCAACGCAAGAGGGATGCTCTAGGGAGTTCCCTGGTGGTCTAGTGGTTAGGATTTGGTGCTGTCACCGCTGTGCCCCGGGTTCGATCCCTAGTAGGGAACTGAGACCATGCAAGCTGCTCCGCACAGCCAAAATTTTAAAAAAAGAGGGACACTTTCTCTTTTTTGTCTCCCTGAAAGCAGGAAGTAAATCTCTCATGTGAAAGGTATACTCCATGCATCTGGAGGTAGGACACCCTTATTGCCAAAGATAGGGAATTTGGGGGTGAGAATCCTTTTTTAAACAAATCTTGTTACTTCTTTAATGTACTGCCCAAGCACAAACTCTCTTTAGATTCTTCACCAATTGGGCACCCAAAACCAAAGTTTCTTTGTCCTGTCAATTCTTTGCAAATTTATTGGTTCTTTGTCTAAGAAGTAGAAAATCTGCCTGCTTTGGCCACTTCCTCCATCCCATGTCTGTGAAACCTCCATGTGCATGGAGTCAAATGTGTTTCTTTTTCTCCTGTTAATCTGTCTTGTGTCAATTTTATTATTAGTCCAGCCAAAAGTACTCAAGAGGGGCAGAGGGGAAAATTTCCCTCTCCTCAACAAAACATACTGAAACTCACAGGCTTATTTATTTCGGCCCCTGAATTCCACGAAGTTAACAAAGAGGGCCCTAAGGGAATTTGACCCTGAAGGACTGGCATCCACACATTGGCACAGGTGGCTGCCCCTCAGCTAAAAGATGGAACACCCATCCTATTCCTTGCTGAAGCTTCTCATGTGCTTCACCACAGGTTCACTTATAACGTCACACCTCCTGCAGTCTATTCTAGCTAGCCCTATATAGAGGCCTAGGGAACAATGCTGCCGTATTAGTAGGATGCAAAGATTGCTTATCCCCATCCTCTCAGTGGGTGGCTGAGAGCTTTTGAGAGCCAAAACACTGAGTCAAGCCTCATCTCTGGGCAAACAGGTAGAACAGATTTAGCTATGATTCACACTACTTTGGGGGGTGGGGTGGGAGGTACCAGGAGACTTAGCAGAGAATTGAAGTTCAGCAGAAATAGTTACAGTAGCAAAAGTGATGAAGACCTCCAAGTAGTAAAGAATCAATCAGCTGAGAAGGGTCTTTGGCACAAGGATGGGCCCTGCCAACTGAGCAGTAGGTACATCCAGAACTTTGGGAAGCAGCATGGACTACCTGCCACAAGTAAAGGTATTAGTCAAAAGTGGCAGTGTAAGAGTTTCAGCACAAAGGAAGTGGTTACCAGCTGAGCAAAGATGGGGCTCTTTCAGTTCCCAAAGCAGTAATGGGATGGTCTTAAAATCTTTTCACAGAAGCGTAATTTTAAGCAGATATAAAGGAAAAATTCCTCGTCCTGTGTGTCTCCTCTACTCTCAGTACTCCACTACAACACCTATAACACCAGATGTGTGCAATTCTGGGACACCAGCTGGGTGTCCTACAATTTAACTCAATTCTGACATTATCTACCAGGAGAAAGTGTCAGATTCCGCAGGTTAAGGGCTCAATAACACAAGAGTGCTCCTCCGCTTCAGACTCCAATCACAAGTCGAGGTTGTTACCTGTGCTTCTGATCAAAGGGCTATAAATCAGAGGTTCCCATGACCTCCTCCTCAGGTTTGATTAATTTGATAGAGTGGCTCACAGAACTCAATAAAATATTTTACTTACTAGATTACCGGTTTCTTAAAAAAGGATGTAACTCAGGAGCAGCCATATGGAAGAGATGCATAGGGCAAGTGTATGGTCAGGCCACTCAAGATGGCTGTTCTCTTGCTCTCTGTATATTCCCTGCTCAACCAATGCCTGCTTCACCTATACCCTACTCACATGACTAACCTTCCTACATACTTGCCCCAGGCTCCAGCTACTGACTGTTCTTATCAAAGGGGCAGCGAGGGGCGTGCCCCTCTGCTAGTGTACCTGATAACCAATGAAGCAACCTGAATCAACTCCCCTGTAACTGGTAATCCCCCGCCCCCTTCCCCTGCTGCCAGGTCCTGCCTTCCACCTGCCATACACGATGGGGTATCACTCCAGGACCTTGCTTCAGTTATGTAAGATCCCTATCCATTGATGTCTCTGTTGCTGACTCCAGGCTCTTTCTTCAGTCTTGGAGCTGGGCAAGTACAGGCCTTGCTGGCCTGTGGGGTGCAGCCCAACAGCAAGGTATGAGGAAAGGGGTGTAGAGCTTCCATGCTCTCCCCAGGCATGCTAGCCTCTGCTCACCTCCACGTGTTCACCAAATCACCATGGAAGCTCTCAGAGCCCTATAATTCAGGGATTTTTATGGAGGCTTTATTACCTAGGCATGATTGATCAAATCATTGGTCACTGGTGACTGACTCAACCTCCAGCCCCCCTCCCTTCCCCAGAGGTAAGATGAGTAGAACTGAAAATTCCAACCCTCTAATCCTGGTTGCTTCTCCAGGCAACAAGCTCCCATCCTTAAGGGCTTTCCATTAACATTCACATAAACTCTGAGGTGGGTGAAAGGGGCTTATTATGAATAACAAAAGATGCATCTACCACTCTCAACACTTAGGAAGTTCCAAGGGTTTGGGGAGCTTGTGCCAGGAAAGGTACAAAGACCAAATACACATTTATTAAAAATCACAGTATCACAAGCAGAGACAATAATGAAGGGTATTAGTGAATAGGCAGTGGTCCTGACGCAGGAAAAAAATCCCCAACTTTGTGATTAAATCAACTTTGTGATCGATTTCACAACGATGGGATTACAAATTCTGTTAATAGGAAGGCAGAACAGACAGGGGAGTTAATTTCAGGGTAATGCTGTCAGGTTGTGGACACTAGAGATTGCAAAAACCAACTAGGAGCCATAACTTGAGAAAACTGTTATACAATCCACCTTTACTCAAAAATGAGATGGTCCTCTATTTCACGGTGAAAACTGGGGAAACTGTTACTTGAACTAGCATCTATTCAGGTACTTGCTCTTTTCAAGGACTTTTGGTAGAAGTTTGTAAATCAAATTGTGAAAATTCATCCTTATGCTGCTTTAATCTATGGAAGTGTCCAAGATTAGTTTTATATATTTTTAAATTTATTCAATAATTTTTATTATTATTATGGGGTAGTTATGATGCTGGCAAAGATGGAAACAGGTACACATGAAACAGCTTCTAGAAGTCAGTCTATGATCTTCAAGTCTTTTGCCCTATTCCCAAACTAGCTCTACCCACGATTTTTCACTATCTCAGTTAATGACCATTCCAGCCATCCTTCAAGCTATATTCTGGTCCCAAACTGCCCATGGTTTTTGTTTTCTGGGGGGTTTTTTGGCCACACTGCAGCACGCGGGATTTTAGTTCCCTGATCAGGGATTGAACCTGCACCCCCTGCAGTGGAAGCTCGGATTCTTAACCACCAGACTGCCAGGGAAGTCCTGAGCTGCCCATGTTGACTCCATTTTTCACCCAAGCCCCACATCACTGCTTAGCAGTCACGATGTCTGAACTTTAACAATACAGACAGAATATGACAATTTCTTATCACTTCCGTCACTAACACTCTAATCCTTCATTTCTCCCCTATGTTATCTCAACAGCCTCTTGTCTCTTTATAAGTGATTCTCAGCATGGCATACTCCTGCTTCATGGCCTTTGTGCTTGTTCCCATACCTAGATACTCCCATACCTTGCTCCTTCACTTCATTCAAATATTTGCTCAGATGCCTTTTTTACAGTGAGGCCTGCTCTAACCCATTTAAATTTCACCCCCTAGCATTCTCCATTTTCCTTACCCTAATTTAGTTTACTTCTTACTCTGTACTCTAACATATTATATACTTATTGTGTTTATATTGTCCCTATCCTGCTCCCCACCTCCCCTCCACTGGTAGAGTGTAAGCTACACGAGGGCAGGGATTTTCACCTGTTTTGTTCATTGCTAAATCTTCACATCTAGCATAGTATTAATACATAGCGTATGATAACAACTGATAAATATATGCTGAATTAAAGACTAGTGGGGGAGACACACATTTAAGCATATTATTACAACACTATGGGCTAAGTGCTAATAACAGAGGAATGTAAAAAGTGCTGTTGATGAAAACTGATAAATAACTGCCACACACTTTTCAACATTTGCTTGGGCTGTTTTCTCATTTGGAATGCCTACCTTGACTGCCATACCGTCCAAACCCCACCAAGTCTTTAAGGACCCACCTCCATGAAGCCTTTCTCGGTGCACTCTCTTTCTCTTTCTCCCTTGAACCACCACAGCACATGCTTAGAAGCTCCCATGGCACTTATTTAATACTACCTAAAACCAGAAGTATTCATATTCCTGTCTTCTGCTTGCCTGCTAAATTATAAACTCTTTAGATTCAGTGATTTCATCTCTTTCATCTTTGAACGCTCCACGGAATCTCATTCAATGCCTTGCTTAAATCTCAATAAACGCTTACTGTATAAATAAATTATAGGTTGTCAACTCCACATGCCTCAAAATAATTATTTTATTATCCTTACATGCATTACCTGAAAATAATCTGTAAAAACTCCTTGTGCTAGCTTTGCTAGCTAGGGAATGCTTCTCGAAATCTGGGTTAAGATTAGTCACTGCAGAAGCTTACGCATTCAGAGTGAATCTCCAAGGAAATGCTAAGTCTCAGTGTGATACATTTCTGTAAAAGATTGTCTTTAAAATGACTGTATAAGTCTTGAGCACCGGTTGTCTTCCTTTCAAGAATTATGAAGGAGAATTGAATTCACAGACTTCATAAAAGTAGGTGTCACTTGAAGGGACTGTCATTTCTTATAAGCAATTTTAAAGTCCAGGGCTTGCTTTCTCTGAGCACACATCTCCAGATCATCAAGTAAGACAGTGGAAAAATAAGATTCTATATTTATAAGTACGACATATAAACAACTTTCCACAACCTTCTAGAAGTACAGGAGATAATAATTTCCTTCCACTTCCAAAAAAGGCATAGTATTTTAACAACTCATACTGTTAGCGGAAAAACTGACTGAAACTGCCCGCCCTGGCCAGGCAAAGACAGTAACAATTTGCATGAGTTATTTTATGACAGGAGATCCTGGTAAGGAATATAGAACTAACAAGCCACCAACCGGAAGAATACAGAAAAGGTCAAACAGAGAGAGGAGATGCCAGTCGACATGTCCTACCAACCTCCCAGAATCCTCCTCGCTGGAATCCATCTTGGCTGAGCAGTTGCGCGCCCACCAGAAAGGAACCTGAGTCAGAATGATTGGCCAGAGACAACCCGGAAACTAATCCCATCACCATAAAACCCGAGACTGCGAGCCACATGGCAGAGCAGTTCTCCTGGTTCCCTCACCCTCCTGCTCTCCACCCAGGCACCCCTTTCCAAAAGTCTCTTTGTCAGAACGTATGTCTCCTCAGACAATTCATTTCTTAGTGTTAGACAAGAGCCCACTCTGGGGCCCTGGAAGGGGTCTCCCTTCCTGCAACAATACCAACTTTGAGACTTTGTCAGAATTGGAAAATACCTCTGAGACAATGGGAGAACTGTAGGGGTGTTTCACAACTAAGACAAAGAGCAAGTAGCTTAAAGGGTTAATACATCAGGTGGTTTTCAACTTAAGTCTAAAACAGAGTTACTCAAACCATGTCTACTCTTCAATGCATACATCCTTTCCATTTCTGCTCCTTTTTCTTTTTCCTCTGCTCCTCTTATACCTAACAGCACAGGTTAGCCCTACTTAATTTTACCACCTTCAGTAAAAAGACCTCTTTGTAAAGAACCAAGGTTGCCTCAAATATATAGTTGTACCAGCAATAAAACTGGTTACTCATGCCAAATTCTTATCCAATGTACCAGATCTACCTATGCCAAGATGACAGTCTTCCAGCACATTTATAATTTGCAGTCTATTATAAGACTAAATTACCCCTCTCCCAAAGAATGTTCATAGTAAATACAGAGTTCCTTTCAGTTCAAATATCTACGTATGAAAAACAGTTCCCTATTCTGCATGACACCTTTTCACATAACTGGTCTAAAATCACTTTCTACTTTGTAGGCCTAATAAGTTGTTCTGTAATTAATAACTAACATTTACTCAAAGAACATTTGAGTAGCACTTAACTGTGTTCAGTTATTATTATTACCATTACGCATATCGCGAAACCTTAAGATTCAGACAAGTAAAGGTCAAGTTTTACCTGACGAAACAGGACTCAACCTCTCGTCTTGCGCTTTCACATCTTACGATTTCTCTAAATATTAATGATGCTTTGTACACCAGAGATCAAATATATTCAATGGAAATCACGGAAATACACTCAATTCCTGAGAACTGGAGGGTGGAAAACAGTATCTAAGAATTACACAATTTGCTTTATCTAAGCCCAGCCTCCTTTTAGCGACATATACCATCAGGGAACTGCAGAAACCTAGAATAATTATTGTAAAAGCTGGTTTAAATACGGATGTAAGCCCAAACCTTTAACACCGCAATTGCCAGACAGCCCTGCGGTACTTTTCCTTCAAAACACAATTTGTGGTTGATCGTTAGATTAATTTTTTTCTCTGGCTAGACTGTAACTACCTAAAATTGGGCTGTGACTGCCTTCTTCATCTCTCTATCCCCAGCACCTGGCAGAGCCTGGCTGGTCGTTTCCTATAAAAGAATGGATTCAAAAGGAAACAAGTGAGCCATGTTAGTGCCAGTGTTCTGGAAACTTCTGCCTCCTCGAGGTCAGGACACCCTTCCAAACACAAGCTAGCGTTTCGGCCTTTCCCCTGCTAGTTCGCAGCGGCGTGGCTGCCTGCAAGTCACTCAGCTGGTCTATGCCGCAGTTTCCTCCTCTGTAAAACGGGGAGGACCAAAGGACTTGCCCCCGGGCGCCCGCTCTGCAAGGGAGGCTGGCCCACAGCCGGCGCAGTCTCCGTGTTTGCTGCGGGGACGCTCCTGGCTCCGGGCAGACAGGACGGCACTGCGACTCCGCACTAATTTTCACTCAGTTCATTCTCTCTTTCACGGTCATTTCCCAGAGGCCTTCACCTGCGCTCTCTCAGCCTCTCGGCAGACGCCTAGACCAGCCGTTCTCAAACGCAAACATCCAGCGACCTCCTATTAACCATTAACTCGGTCCTAGATTTCGGACGCCTGGTTTTCTCGAGAAGCCGTGGGTGGAATCTAACCTACGCACTTCGTGCAGCTCCGTGGGCGCTAGAAGCTGGTCGCGCTGAGGGTAACGCCCGTCACTCCCGACCGGGCTTCCGGCGCGGGACCCAGGCCCCACTGCGCAGGCGCGGGAGCGGCACCTCGTCGCCCTCGGGGGCGGGAGAATCCGGCCAGTACCCCCCGGGCGTCAGGTGGGAGGGGCTCGCGGCTTGGCCGGGCTCTCCCTCCCCCAGCGGCGCCGCTTGAGTACCTCGACCCCGGGCCTGGGAAGCCAGCTTCCCCTCCACGCTGCCGACACACAGAGAGGGGTCAGACAGCTCGCACCCACGAGCGTGGGTCATCCCCTCACCCCGGGAGGAAGGCCCGAGCTTTCCCTGCCCGAGGCCCGTCGGCTGTACCTCGCCGTACACCTGGCTCTGCTTTTTCATGTAGACGTGGGGGAGCTCGGCCGAGGCGCCCAGCGAGTAGATGTTGCCGATAAATGGCAGCCCCGACGGTCCCGGGGGGAAGCCCGACGGCCGTCTCTGCTTCAGCAGCTGGCGGACCCCCAGCGCGAAGAGCAGCAGGAAGAGGGCGCCTCCGAGGGCAGCCGCGAACGCCTCAGCACCGTGAGGCTCCCACATGGCCCGGGCTGGGGCTGCAAAACCCCACCGCCCCGGGACCCGGCGAGCGCTCCAACCCCGCCGCATCGTATTGGCCCGGTACCCCGTGGTCCCGCCCCATTTCCATGGCCATTGGCTGGCTGAGCGTAGGGCCCTCGGGCCAGTTACTCTTGCCTTTGTTCTGGTCAGAGTCCGCCCTGCGGAGGGCGGGTGGCCCTATGGATCTGGGCGCGGCTCTAGGCAAGCCCCGGCTGGTTGGGCACAAAGCCTGGAGGCCTCTTCCAGGGTGTTGACACTTGGGCCTGGAAGACGTGACAGCACCGCCTACCTCACTGGGTCAGGCGGATCCTGCATCCCAGGCAGCCAAGCCTTTTCTGTGGGTATCTTTTTAGGAGCCAGGTCTGCTTATTTCAGACTGGAAAACTGGGGAGATTATCAGTACTGCAGTATTTAGCAAAACCTGGTAATCTTAAGAATCTCCGTTAAAGAATTGACCCATCAATATAAAAAGAAAATAATCTCACTATCCTTTTTTTACTCATCTATTCTTTTGTCCTATGTTATGAGGTATTTTTACATGTGATCCCTTATGAATTGTAACTGCACAATATTTAGGCAACCTGAGTTAATTACATATCTTTTCACAGCTTTCTGGTCGTTCCCAACTGGTTACTTCTTGGCACTCACAGAAGACTCTCTGGTCTACAGTTGCCCAGGGATAGTGATTGCCTACTTGGAAATTTCTATTTGCTGTTTCTGTTTCTATTCCTGTTTTGTATTGGGTAGTTCCTTGCAACACAGGACCTACTGGGCATGGGACTCTTTTTAACAGCTGCTTTTTGTGATTGAGCAGTGGCAAGAGTGTTATGGTCCTCATTAGCTTAAGGCTTATTCACACTGCAGGTGTTTTTTTTTTTTTTTTACATCTTTATTGGAGTATAATTGCTTTACAATGGTGTGTTAGTTTCTACTTTATAACAAAGTGAAGCAGTTATACATATGTTCCCATATCTCTTGCGTCTCCCTCCCTCCCACCCTCCCTATCCCACCCCTCTAGGTGATCACAGTGTACCGAGCTGATCTCCCTGTGCTATGCGGCTGCTTCCCACTAGCTATCTATTTTACGTTTGGTAGTGTATATATGTCCATGCCACTCTCTCACTTTGTCACTGCAGGTGTTTTTTAAATGTCCACCATGTAGTGCTATCCAAAGCAATGGAGATAATATGTGAAAAGAGCAACAAAGTCCCTACCCTCCTAGAACTTACATTCTTGTGAGGGAGGAGGAATAAACACATAAAATAATTTTAGACAGTCATTAGCAGACGAAAATAAAAGTGTGTTATAGAGAATGCTTGGGCATGGGGAAATCCTTTAGCGGGTGAGAGATGTCAAGAAAAGTCTCTTTAAGAAGATGACATTTGAGCTTAGATCAAATGATAAGGAGTTATATTAGTTTTCTACTGCTGCTGTAACAAATTACTACAGTGCCTTAAAACCACAAATTTGTTATCTTATAGATTTTGTGCTCAGAAGTCCAAAGTGGGACTTACTGGGTTAAAAGCTAGGTGTTGGTATAGCTGCATTCCTTCTAGAGGCTCTAGAGGAGAATCAGTTTCCTGGACTTTTCCGAATTTTAGGGGCTACCCACGTTCCTTAACTCATATTCCCTTATCTTCATCTTCAAAAGTAGCAACATTTCACATTGGATCTCACTGACTCTTCTGTCCCGCTCTCTGCCTGCCTTCTGCCTGCCCCTTCTACTTAGAAGGACACTTGTGATTACATTGGGCCTACCTGGATAATCCAGGATTATCTCCCCACCTCAAAGTCAGCTGTTTAGCAACCTTAGTTCCATTTTATTGCTCCATGCTGTGAAACCTAACATACTCTGTTTCTGGGAATTAGGATGTGAACATATTGGAGGTGAGAGGTGGGGGCAGGGGCGACCATGGGGAGATATGGGGGAAAATATTCCAAAGAGGGAATAGCGAGAGTAAAGGCCTCCATGTACTAAGCAAGCCTTGTCCTCTGGGAGTGTTTCCAGTCTCTCACTTTCTATATCTCTGATGCAAATACACTGGATCGGAAGCCAGGCAGTGAGTTAACCTTAAGATTTGCTGTTTAACTGTTTTGAGCTCACTATCTGGTATATGGACATCTCCAGTGTCCTGTACGTTTCACAGGATCTCCAGCCACGGAATATCTACCTACTGCCTATCACAAATGCCTAATATATTACCTTTAGGGATTCCTTTAAACTCTTATTAATCAAGAATCTTCTAGTAAAATGGAAAAATAATATTATAGATGATCATTGCTAAACTTAGTCCTCAATGTCTAACCAAAGGTCAGTGGAGATGGCCTAGGATGGATATTGGCGTTGCAGCTGGAGCACAGTGATGCCGAGGCACTAGGAGTGGAGTGATAGCACCTACTGGGTGTCTGAGGTCACCCCTGCCTGCCTTCCCCAACATCATTCAGCTTGCATTGTCTGGCTGGCCACAGCTGTTACGCAGTATGGTACTCGGTTCAAGAGTGGCCCCTTTCCATTATTTATTTTCAAAAACGATTAATTTCCATTTCAAAAATATCCTCCCATTCACTTAAGGTAAGGAGCATTTCTCCTTTGGCATTCTCCCCCTGCCTACGTTAGCGGAGGAGGGCTGTAGCCTTGACAGCAGCCTGACTCACTAACGGCACCGATGAGATGCCTCATCTCCACCTCCACTGCCCCTTGGGGACAGTGTGTGTAGGAGGTCTTCACGACTCACTAAAAGTCTCTCAGAACACAGATCCTTCCCTGTCATCATTTTCATCATTTATGTTCTCTCAGCGCTCAGCAAAGAGAAGTAGCTCTCTTTGTTCCCCCTCCCTGCATTTGCTCCTAGAGTGATAGAAAACAACCAATATTATGTTTGTCTGTGGACTTTATCAGGACAGGGATGTTTGGTAGAATAGGAAATGAAGTATTTTGCTGTTTCATGGTAGAGAGCCCATCTTCAGTATGCAGGGCTGAATGGGTGCCTGGAGAAATGTGAAAACCCTGTACATGGCTCTGATATTTCTGTGTGCAGACAGGTAATGGTTTCAACAGAAAGTCTATGCTCCAGTGAGAGCCTCTTTCTTGAGCTTTGGGAGCCTCCCTCCAGGACGCATTCTGAGGGCTGCATGCCGTTCCTGGATGGCTGCTCCCCTGGCCTGAGCCCTGGGTGCTCTCCCAACCCCCCACCCCAGCACACAGCGATGCAATCAGCAATCAGCACAAGGTGCCTCCGTGGCACATTTCATTATGTCACTCACAGTTGCATTTCATCAGAATGGAAGGGAATGAGAGTCAAGGAAGTGCCTAGCCGAGCCATATTGAAGCCCGAGGCAAAAGAAAAAAATCAACAATACTGATGTTGGCTCATTAAAAATTTGATATCTTGTTCATCATGGATTTTTTCGCATTAATTTTGAATTTAAAGTGTTACATTAGAATATTATCTTGATTACTAAGCATTTTGGTGTCCCCTTATTTTGCTCCCAAGGTGAATGCCTCACATGCCTCACCGGAGCCCCAGCTTTGAGATGTAGGGTACATAACTGATGATTTTGATGACAAAGTGGTATGTAGGAACTGGGTTTGTGCACTTGGATTTTCCTGACGCTCCTAGGAGCCAGGTACTGAGGTGAAGCTGGTGGAGCGTGGCACCTCTGCATGGGATTTGAGGAGCCTTATGAAAGTCTCCCTTTGACCACTACAAAAAAGTCCCCACCTTGCCTGAAGTTCAATCTTTATCATTTAATTTATATGAGTTAAACATTCCCCCAAAGAGGCTAAGTTGGAAAATGTAAACCCTGATGGCAGCAAAGTGATAGAAAGTTCCTAAAACTGCACTTACACGTGAATGTGTTTATTCCAGCATTTTCTTAGAGGCAGGACAGAATGGGAGGCGTGATGACACTGATTTGCTGGAGTTGTTGGCATGGTCATGTTGAAGGTGTTAGGTGTGGGGACTTAAGAAAGGGGTACAGAAAGAAAATAGAGGTTTTCAATGAGAAACTTCTTTCCCTTCACAATTTTCCAAAGGCTGCAGACAGATCACACTTCTCCCAGGAGTCATTCCTGCCGTTTCCTGGGGATGCTCAGCCAACCACCCTCTGCCACTGCCTCTCCTCCAGCACCCTACTGGTCCATCGCCTAATCTTGACATCTTTTGTTTCTTTTCTTGTATTTAAAGAGATTAGAAGTCTAAAGTGGATGAACACTTAGTCACCATCTTGTTGAAGACCCTCTTCCAAACGTGGTATCTGAGACTCAGTGGAAATGTAATTCTCTGTCCAGGGTCACACAAGGCAGCACCAGTGGAACCAGAAGTCTGGGCTCTGGACTTGCCACATGTTTCTTCAGTCATTCATCACAGAATTACTGAACACCTACTAGACTAGATGCTGGAGATGTAATGGTGAGCAAAACCAGTCATGGTCCCCACTTTCCTGGGATTTACAGTCTACTGGGGGATGTGTACATAAATAATCACAAATAGATATATCATTACAAATAGTTAAGTTTTCTACCGGTATCAGTGTTATACCATTTTGATGGAAATGTAGAAACCATGCTACATTTGGGCATCTTTGCCCTTCTCTCTCTTTAAATATTGGATTGGCCAAAAAGTTCATTCGGGTTTTTCTGTAATGTGAAATGCCTGAACGAACTTTTTGGCCAACCCTAAATATAGTTTTTGGTGTTTCCCCTATATGCGTTGCATACCATGTCAGATGGTGTAATAATTTTTGCTTCAACCATCAATTTTGCCCATTCTGATGTTTTTTTTCCTGAAGTTCCAGACTTTCTTCTTTTGTTTCCTTCTCTGATTAGAGAACGTCCTTAAGCCATTTTTAAAAAATTATTTCTTATTGGAGTATAGTTGCCTTACAATGTTGTGTTGGTTTCTGCTGTACAACCAAGTGAAGCAGCTATACGTATACATATACCTTGAGCCATTTTTAAGAGTAGATTTACTGGCACAGATTTCTTAGTTTTCCTTCATTTGAGAATGTTTTTATTTCCCCTTTCATTTCTGAAGGATATTATCTCCAGATATGCAATTCACAGTTGACAGTTTTTTCTCTCAATTAAAAAAAATAGTTAAGTTTTCTGATGTAAAGAAACAGTTTTATAAGCCTGTATAACACAGGAGATGGGATCAGTGTTGGAGGTCAGAAATTGCTGCCTGGAGCACAGAACTAGCTTATACCCAGGGACTTGTCTTCTCCACAGTCATGTTGACTGCAAGGTTTACTGTTCTTCTCAAGCAACTGGACTTCTATGGGACTTTGAGCACCAAGTAGGAAGAGAAGGGAAAGTGGATGTGACAAATCCATTCTTTAAGTTGTGAATATCGCTCAGAGAGCCACTTCAGTCCTAATTTGAAGCCTTTTTACTCTTGCTCTGCAAACGATTTTGATAAACATTCTTATACTGTGCTTCTAAAAAGGGTAACTTTGAAGAAGCAAAGTAAACAGCAGGTTAAATTGAACATGCTCATTAAAGAACATTAAAGTTATTTTAAGAAGATTCTAACTTAAGTGTGCAGGGGAAATGTGTGGTGTATTTTTGGAAGATTTGGCTAAGTTTTGTTTTTTTTTTTTAAATCAAGAGTTTGGTTGCCATTTAGTAAACATTGTCAGGGCTTCTCTGGTGGTCCAATGGTTAAGACTCTGTGCTTCCACTGCAGGGGGCACGGGTTCGATCCCTGGTTGGGGAACAAAGATCCCACATGCCGTGAGGTGCGGCCAAAATAAATAAATAAATAAATAAACAAAAATAAATAAATAAACAAAAGCTTATTTAAAAAGCATTGTCAGATATGTTATCACTAAAAGATCTCACAATCAAAAAACTTATAAGGACAAAACATGTCTGTGAAAACTAAGTTAGTTTGAATCCATGATGGATGTAATACCCCTTGGCAAGGTTGGCTGACAGGGTCCTGATTTGCTACCAGATAAGCCAATGAGACATGAGTTACATTTATTGAACACGGAATCAAATATTAAAAAGATGCACACTAGATAACTACAATGATTTTATTCTGCATTGAGCTTTAGTTTATTTCAAGGAAAAGAGTGTTTTCAATATCAAGAAGCATGTGTATATATGTGTCTTCCATGCTATTTTTTCTGCAAGTTGCTTTCACTGCAAATTAGAGAAGTAGAGTTCAGCTGCTAACATGTATCTACTATAGTTGCCTTCAAGTTATATGGGGAAACTGAGGCTCAGAGAGGGTCTGGCCCATGGTGACATAGTTAGCAGAGGACAAACACAATATTTGAACCCAACTCTATGCTCTGAATCCAGATGTACATAACATTGTAAGGAATACTTCCAAAGGGTAGAGTCTTGCCTTTCAAACTCAAAAACTAGAAGATCACAATTATAACTTCAGGGAACAGCGTTTTAAGTGAAGAGGTTCTATATTTCCTGGCAGATGATCTTAGTGTCACCAGGAGACACTGGAAAAATAAAAATAAACCCAAGTTAGAGGGATTTCAGTTATTGAGACTCTCTGTTCTATATCCAGCCACTACAGATTTTTTTATGATACATGCCCAGGGAGGGTTAGAGTGTGACCCGCACCCCTGCAATAATACCCAGCCACCAGCCATGCCATTCAAAGTACTAGGGCGGTCACCTTCCTGGAGTCATTTCACTCTTCAGGGCTGCAGGTCCCTGTGGTGGTGGCCAAAGGCTTTGGAGCCCACGTTGGTGGGCATGTAGTTCCTCTTAATCATGCTCCCAGATCTGCTCAGCCAGCCCGCCATCTTATGGGTCACGCAAGTGGCAGTGTTGCACGAACTCTTCTGGGCAGTGATGCTGATTTGTAGGATGGAGAAAATGAGAAGGCCTGTCAGTGAGAGGTTGAGGGCAGATGCTGCCCTATGGGATCATCAGTGGAAAATTACTACTCTGAGAGGCACCAGTGAACCTTAAATGTTTCTGCTAAATACAATCATCACAGCAGAAAATCAAAGGGTTTTAGGGAAAATGCCACAATCACTCCCTGTAGACATTTTCAGGGGTGTCAGAAGACCAAAGATGTCTCCGGGTTAATGTTCTTGGAACACAGAACTGTAACAGCCAATCTTTCATGTGTAAATTAAACACCAACCAAGGCTTATGAGATGAGAGAGAGATTTATGGCACTGTACCCAATCTCATTCTTAAGTATACCCCTTCCTGGTAAGCTGGGGGAAGGGTAAGCCATGTTCTGGGAGGGGTGCAGAGATTTACCTGAAGCTCTCTTCCTCATGCTCCAGCTCACTGGCCTTCATCTGCACATAATACTTCACCATTGCAGCCAGTAGGAGGCGCGATTCCTCCTCAGTGAGTGTAGCAGGTACAAAGCCACTTTCCAAGGCCGACCTAGGGAAGGGAAGGAAGCCCAACTCATGCTCTGAGCCCCTGCCTACCCGCACACCGCAGGATAAGCAGCCAGCTTTCTTGGTTTCTGGGGCTTCCACTGAGGATGTGGCCAATCCAATTCTCTCTCTCTTTTTAATTTCTTTTTTTAAGGTTTTAAAAATAACATTTATTTCTTAAAGGTTAACATGTGCAGGGCTTCCCTGGTGGCGCAGAGGTTGAGAGTCCGCCTGCCGATGCAGGGGACACGGGTTCGTGCCCTGGTCCGGGAAGATCCCACATGCCGCGGAGCGGCTAGGCCCGTGAGCCATGGCCGCTGAGCCTGCGCATCCGGAGCCTGTGCTCGGCAACGGGAGAGGCCACAACAGTGAGAAAAAGTTAAAATGTGCATAATAAGAAACCAAAAAACACAAGAAACAAAAAACAAAGTCATCCATCATCACAAGCAGTATACTGATGTGTCCTTCTAGATCTCATTTGTGTATTTACACAATTAAGCATCCATTTTTATGTAATTAAGATCATACAGTTATGTATCATGCTTGTTCACACATCATTTCAAAGTCCCAAAGCTATGAGTATTTTGATAACCAAGAATACACTACACCAACTCAATCTGGAAGGAGAAAAATGTAATCCTGCCTTTCTTGGTGACAAAAATTTCAGAAAAGACAAAAATGGCAACAGGCCTCTAGACAAAGATATTGGCAAAGTTATGATTAAAATACTACATTCCCTTAATGTTCAATTAAAAATGAGACATAAAGCAACAGAGTACACAAAGTATAATGCTTTTAAGAGGATTCATTATCCAATCTAAACTATTAAAGTGTTAGCAAGGAGGTATGTTTCCATTGAATTACTTAACAATATATTCCTATAGTACAGCCAAGAGATGCACACACATCAATGGTTATCATCAAAATATAAATGTGAACATGTCCACATACATCCCTCCCTTTATACTTCCTTCTGCCCCTCTGCTGCCAACCTAATGAACACGTCCTGACATACATTTCTCAGAGACGGTTTAACAATTCCATGTCCAAGATGCTGCATTTTCATGAATTATAACAAACATATTTACAAGTTGGTTAATTCACTAGCTCTACTTTTTACCATATATTGTCACTTCAGGACATCTAAAAAAGCCTAGATGTTGCAAAATAATGAATGAACCTTGTCTATAATAAACATTGGTACTTCACAAAAATGCACATATAGACCTATGGTTATAACCTAAAATTGTTTTCTATACGGAGATATTAGCCAAGAGCCCTTTCCCTTCACCCTTCCTCTTACCCCTTCTCCAGCATTTCAATGACTAAGTACAAGACTACATCTAGCTCCAAGATGTGGATTAACATAGACACTCCCAGAAGATACAGCCCTTCCTAAAAACCAACAAAAGGGCATTTATTAAGGGATTATTTTACTACTCTATTTTTAATATACTTTGGGCATTAGGACTTTCTTATTCTTTAATACACAGCAATATTAACTAAAACACACAAATAGAACAAGGGTTAGACAATCTGAACTTGTCTAAAGACTCATGGGCACAGATCCCTTCTCTGCACTTCCTTCCCTGTCCCCTCTTCCCTCCCCGACTACCCAATGAACAGTCAGCCTACTCTCCAAGACTCAAGTTTAACAATTCCACTCCCCAAATATAACCATTCCTATGAATTAACAGAAAAAAATATGTAAAATGTGTTACTTTAACTCTCTACTTTCAACATATGTTGTGCACTTTTACACATCTAGAAAGACTAGATGATTCAAATAAGGATTTCAGTTTGTCCACTATCTATACACATAGTAGCAATGAATAAACTGCACACAAAGGCTTTAATCTCAAAGTGTCTTCTAAACAGGAAAACTCTGGCCTAGAACCCTTCCCCTTTTCATCTCTATCAACCCAGCCCAGTTCTCAATGGACAGGGCATGAGGCATGTATCCATCCAAAAATGCCACTTCACCAGGATTTAGGTTCTGGTGTGACCTAAAAGAAGTAGTTTGCTCCAAGTGGATTATATAGACTTGTGAAAGGTGATGGTTAGATTTTCAAGAATTTTATGAGCTTAGTGTAAATACAGCCATTATTAAAAATTAAATGATAATGATTTGAATCTGAAAATGATTTCAGTTTAATGTAATCTGAATAAAGGTGAGAAATTAGATGAAAACATCACATAGATATAATAACAAACTTATTGGGAAAGTAATTAGCAGATTAGGATGCAATTCATTGATCAAATTATGGTAAAAGTAGTAAATAGGTTTGCTAAAGATAGAAATGTTTGGTAACAATCAACAAAAGCATGCTGTGAGGTTCAATGAGTTACAGTATATGAAATTTACAAGGAGTATCCTGTATCTTATGTGTGTTTGTAAACTGTGTGATACACATCTTTGTATCACAAAAAATTTATGATAAACTTATATACATGTTTACATTCATACATTACCCGCCCCCCCATAAGAGCCAGATTCAGCACAGCACAACTTAGAACACAGAATTATAAGACTGGGAGTTGGGAGTGCTCCTGGCAGGGCTGTCTCACCTGAATGGCGCTGAGTGCAGCACACCTGCCTGGTACAAGACCAGGATGCTGAGGACCAGGAAGGGGGGGAACTTCCAGAAGACCATGACGACTCTCTGCAAGGGAAGAATAACATCAGCACCTGGAGAATAACAATTTCCATGAGCCCACAGACCCAGGCTCTGCTCCTGCCTCTGCCCCTAACTCCCTTGCCTTCTGGTTTCATGCTAGTCATGTCACTCCAATTCACCATCATTTCCTGCTCAGCAAAATGGACTGCTGGAAAATCCAGTAAGGCTGCGGCATGCTTGGTTTAGCAAAGAAACCTAGTGGGACAACTGGGTGAGGAGGTCTTAGTCTATAGCGCCCGCCCCATCACTCCACTCACTCTCACATACAACCTGTTGGCCAGGTCTCCTGGAGGACAGAGTCCGAGTACCTGTCACCACAGCTTTTCCCACTGTGCAACCCAGAGCTGTCCTCCTGGTGCCGGGCTTTTGCACATACATGGAGGGGGGAGGGGATTACCGAGGACAAATTTCTGCCGTTGGAATCCCTGAGAAACTGAAGAACCACATTCCACTGCTCAGCTGCTCCACACTTTGGTAGAGAGTGCCCTGTAAGAATCAAGCTGGAAGGGTCTCAAATTGGAACCAAGGACTTAAACTGGGAAAAAAGTTCCCAGAACCCACAACGGGGGCTTGCGTTTAAAGGCTGCCTGCCCCTCAGTCACTGCACCTATTTGGCTCCCGCTTGCGCTGGCCCAGGTTCTGAAGCATTTCCCGCGGTCCGCTAGGCACAAGACGTGATCCGTGAGAGCACCATCTGCACAAAACTATTCCTGCGTCCAGATCTGCTTGCAGTGCCAGGGGAGCTCCAGCATCCCAAACTGACCTAAGCACGTGTGCTTCGGGAAAGGAAACTGGAGCCCGCCTCAGCGCGGGGAGAGTGAAGCAGGGAGTGCGTGAACTGAGACTATCCAGTGTTACCTGTGGAAGACGCCTGAGATGCATTGCAGAGTAATGCAGGTTGTGTGAAATGACCTAGACAGAAGTGGACAGAGCCTTTGAGACTGGAAGAGATCAGCTAAGAAAAAGTAATGGAGAGAGAGAAGGAAGAGAGGGGAGAGAGAGAAAAACAGAATCCCAGCTAAGCAGGAATCTCCAGGCTTACCTGGCAGCAGGAGCCAGGTGGCTTGGAGCAGAGGAGGGAGCAGTGGCAGTAGCTTTGGCTTCAGGCGATGGCACGGTGGCAGAAGTGGCAGTGACACTCGAGCTGGGCAGTGCGTCTGATGCCTCCCAACACCAGCAGCTGCTCTTATTCCCGCTGCTCTGGGTCTGGGGTGGTCCAGGAGCTCTGGGCAACCAATGAGGGGAAGGATCTGAGCCCCAGAAGGATTGTGTCATCACTTGGCGTCCAGAAGCTGGAGCATCCAGAAGGACCACCCCACTTGCATTTGCATTGAGGTCATTGATGGCGGGGGCGGGAGAGGGACGTTGGGGGGTTGGTGAGGACCAACGAAAAACACAGGAAAAGTGAGTAGGAATTTGAGGACAGTTTAACGTCATGGTTAACTTCACCTGTTCGGTTTCGCGGGTTTTGAACACGCACGTGTCCCACTCCATCCCCAGCTGTGCGATCTTGTCGGGCAGAGTCCAGCATTACAAGGAACGCTGTCTCCCCTAGGTCTGACCGCAGACCTCCGTGCAAGTGCAGCTTCGAGGGTTAATGCATAGTAGAGTTGATGATTCTGTGCCCAAGCAGGGGGTCTGATTCAGGCAGCTGGGATCACGCACAGGAGGGCAGGGCTTGTGGGTATCAGACACAGAGGATCAAGAACTTTGTCACACTGGAACTCTGCTGCAGTTGTGCCTTTTCCAGGTGGAAACATCGTGGGCTAGTAACTTCTAGTGCGTCAGTATACTTATCTATGAAATGGGGATCATATTCTCATCTTGAAGGAATGTTATCATTACTAAGTATGTACCTGTTATCTGCCCAGGTAGGGATCTAGAAGTGCTTACCAGGGAAGTTCATAGGGGATTCTGTGGGATCGCAATCCATCTTCCCAATCAGCACCCTGTGCAGCTGCCTGGAGTCATGCTGGTTGGTCCATCATGAGGGTTAAGGAGGGGCTGAATGCCCTGCTGGGCCTGAGCACGCAAGTGCAAGGCTAAAAGCTTCCAAGCGGACCTCTAGCCCCACACCTCCTCCCCCACCATTCATCACCTAAAGTTCAGCCTCCTTCTCGAACCATTTGCCCAGCTGCCCCTTTCTTCTGGCTGCTGTTTGCCAAGATGTTCTAGTGACCTGTGATTCCAGCCCTGCACCCATGTCTACCGCAGTTCAGTCCTCTGCTAGAAAGCCCGCCAAGCTTGATGGTGCTGAAGAGTCCAGCGGAGTGCAATCCTCGCTCTCACTTCAGTCATACACTGCACACACACAAACTCAGTATTTCCTCCAAACATGTGCCCAGTCCCAAACCACAGGCACTCACAAAATGACACTGGCGCTCAGCGGCATCCAGGTGATGCGCTCAGTCCCGCCCTAAGTATGCGCAGAGCGGCATGATTAGGACCTGCATCCTCGAAACCTGCACCGACTCTCAGTAAGTGTGCTCTGTAAAGCCCAATTACCCAGCAACCTCGACTCTCCTACACCCTGCCCAGCACGTTTCTGGATCTCTCTGTCAGAGCTCCTGCTCTAAGCCTTCCAGGAAGGTCTGAGGTGCTGACTTGCCGTCCTCAGCAGATAGAATGCAGAAAACGAAGCTTCTCACTGTCCGCAGTATCGCTGGGTCTGAGCACATAGCGCAAGATCCAAGCAGCCTGTATAGACCCTCCAGCGCGGCAAGCACTGCGGCGGCATCGCGGGGCGGTGGAATAAAACACGGATCCTAGGTAGCTGGTTTTCTCAGGCGGAACCGAAACTAGCCGAAACGAGCCACGTGGTGACCCGAGCCACTGGTCCACGCCCCAGACCTCAGTGTCAAGAAGCTTCAGTGTTTTGTTCGACACGGCAGCTGCCTCGCGGCACATCTCTTCCCCTTGCAGGTTGGTGGTCTCCGGGCTCAGGACACCTAACTTCCAAGATGCCCTTATTCCAATTTTCTGCTTAACCTCAGCGGTGGCACTGATGCAAGCGAATAAAACCTTGGGGCAGGGGAACTGGATATCTGAAACTGGCTGTCCTCAGGCAGGGCGGTGGGGGATCCGGGGAATGGAATAACCGGTTGGAAGTGCGCAAGTGCGCTTGGGCGCGGAGCCGGGAAAGGCAAGATGTGCAAGGGAAGGATTCAGGATGGCGGATCGCGGGTTCAGTGCATCCTGGAGTCTCGAGGCAGAAATCGGGGGCTGAGATCCAGACCGGTGTTAGGGAACTCAGCAGCAAGACTAAATTGGCGAACGCGGCAAAGCAGATACTGTGCGGCATGTAAATTGGGCTCTGCCACTTAAGACTGTTGTAGGCGAGGCATTAAAACTCAGGTGCAAGACACTTCTGCCGACAGGACTTCCAAGACCTGAGGTTTCTGACGTATCAATCTTCTGAAATCATTTGTAAGTACGTGTGTACATGGATTGCCTTTTCCTTTTAAAAAAAAAAAAAAACTTATTCATTTGGCGGCGCCGGGTCTTAGCTGCGGCAGGGGAGATCTTCGTTGCCGCGAGCGCACCGTCACTGCGGTCTGCGGAATCTTTAGTTGTGGCCTGCAGGAGGTATGTGGGCTCTATTTCCCTTACCAGGGATCGAACCCCTGTCCCCTGCATTGGTAGCTCGGAGTCAAGCACTGGATCACCAGGGAAGTCCCGCCTTTTCCTGGGGAAGTCCTGCCTCTTCCTATTGAGAGAACCATGGCTTTCACCAGTGGAATGGTGATGACAAAATGGTTAAGAAACGACTATTTTAGAAGCCGAATTTGTAACCATGTCTCTTTGTGAGCTCAGAACTCCACCCCTGGCTGTCACGTGTGCCATCAACCTTCAAAGCCTACATTCATTCCCCTTCTGAAATCTTTGGTGGCTACGAAGGGCTAGCAGTGTGAAGCAGGACACAGGGTCTGTACCCAGAGGGTGCTAACGTAGCCTCCTGCAATTTCAGCTTTTCCTGAAAAGTCAGTTTCTCAAGATAGGGAAGGACTGTCATGAACTCATCCATCAAGTACTCTGAATTTCTAATGAGTCCTGGTGCTGAGCTGGGGGCAAGGTTTTAAAAAAAAATCTTTGGGGCTTCCCTGGTGGCGCAGAGGTTGAGAGTCCGCCTGCCGATGCAGGGGACACGGGTCGTGCCCCGGTCTGGAAGATCCCACATGCCACGGAGCGGCTGGGCCCGTGAGCCATGGCCGCTGAACCTGTGTGTCCGGAGCCTGTGCTCCGCAACGGGAGAGGCCACAACAGTGAGAGGCCCGCGTACCGCAAGAAAAAAAAAAAAAACTTTAGCACTTAGCAGCATGTGTTGCATACCAGGTGGCACTCACCCAATGTTTATTAAATAAAGGAAATTAATTTACTGTGGAAGATTTACCAGCCAGTCTCACCGCTCTTATAGGACTCTAATCTAATCCCAACCAGCAGAGAATCCGGACCTAGCTAGGTAGTGCAGCTTTTCAATTGGATTTCAAAATTGTGAGCGCAAACATTTGAGACACTCCTCTCATTTCATTTGACGTGCAGAGTTGGTTTCCCCATGGAAGTTTCCAGCAACAAGACAGGGAAAGGAAGGTTAACCCTAGGGTTCTTTCGGAAGTCTAGAGTCTCCTAGTATGAAACACAAAACTATTCTCCTCTGAGCCTATCCCTGATTTACCAAGTGAACTCAAAGTTTAGACCTTACCATGTGCACATTGCTTATGTTGCATCCAGCCCTACCTGAGACTTCTTTTAACTGAAGCACTAAATGGAACTCGATCTTGAGAAAGTCAAGGAAAATACTGATTTAAAAATAGTTACCTGATTATTTGGCACTTGATTGTACAGTCTTATTTCATAACTTTTAAACCTGAAAACCAGGTTTAAAAGTTTAAAAGGTTTAAAAGGGGAAAACAATCTAGTTTGGAGAAAACATTTTTTACAACATTCTGATAAACTCTAACTGCAGTGTTTATTTCCATACTTTTAGCTTAGATTCCTGTGCTTTGTTTCAAAACTTTTTTCAATTGAGGTATAGTTGATTTACAATGTTGTGTTCATTCCTTCTGTGGAGCAGTATTCAGTTTTATACATATATATATTCTTTAAAATTTTATTTTCCAATATGGTTTATCTCAGGATATTGAATAATCTATAGGACCATCCATATTGCTGCAAATGGCATTATTTCATTCTTTTTAATAGGTGAGTAATTTCCCACTATATATACATCTTTTTAAAAAAATTATTTTAATTTTAAGTATCGTTGATTTACAATGTTGTGTTAATTTCTACTGTACAGCACAGTTATTCAGTTATACATATATATATATATACATTCTTTGTCGTATTCTTTTCCATTATTGGTTTACACAGGATATTGAATATAGTTCCATGTGCTATACAGTAGGACCTGGTTGTTTATCCATTCTATATATAATAGTTTGTATCTACTAATCCCAAACTCCCAATCTATCCCTCCCCCACCCCACCTCCCCTTTAGCAACCACAGATCTGTTCTCTATGTCTGTGAGTCTCTTTCTGTTTCATAGATAAGTTCATTTGTGTCATATTTTAGATTGCACATATAAGTGATATCACATGGTATTTGTCTTTCTCTTTCTGACTTACTTTATTAGTGTGATAATCTCTAGGGCCAATTGTGTTGCTTCAAATGGCATTATTTCATTCTTTTCAATGGCTGAATAATATTCCATGTTATATATGTACCACATCTTCTTTATCCATTCATCTGTTGAGGGACATTTAGGTTTCTTCCATGTTGGCTATTGTAAATTGTGCTGCTATGAACACTAGGGTGCATGTAACGTTTTGAATTATAGTTTTCTCCAGATATATATCGAGGAGTATGATCATTGGATCATATGGTAACTCTATTTTAGTTTTTTAAGGAACCTCCATACTGTTCTCCATGGTGGCCCCACCAATTTATATTCTCATCAACAGTGTAGGAGGGCTCCCTTTTCTCCACACTCTTTCCAGCAATGATTATTTGTAGACTTTTTGAATAAGCCATTCTGACCAGTGTGAGGTGATTCCTCATTGTGGTTTTGATTTGCTTTTCTCTAATAATTAGTGATGCGGAGCATCTTTTCATGTGCCTGTTAGCCATCTGTATGTCTTCTTTGGAAAAATGTCTATTTAGATCTTCTGCCCATTTTTTGATTGGGTCGTTTGTTTTCTTGATGTTGAGCTGTATGTGCTGTTTGTATATCTTGGATATTAAGACCTTGTCAGTGGCATTGTTGTAAATATTTTCCCCACTTCCATAGGCTGCCTTTTCGTTTTGTTGATGGTCTCCTTTGCTGTGCAAAAGCTTTTAAGTTTGATTAGGTCCCAATTCTTTATTCTTGCTTTTATTTCTTTTGCCTTGGGAGACTGATCTAAGAAAATATTGCTACGATTTATGCCAAAGAATGTTTTGCCAAAGTTCTCCTCTAGGTTACTCCTTTAATTCTATATAATTTGTGTGTGATACAGAGTCAACAACAACAACAAAACCACAACAGTAACAACCTCAGCAGCAGTAGCAACAACAACACAAATTCATTCTCTTCAGTCTGGGTGAAATTTGGAGCTGCTAAATTAACTGGAGAATTTTAACTGAAAATTGACTGTACAGGGTTCCACTTACAAGGAATTTAGAAATCACAATAATGAAAAGCTGAACATACCGAAAAAATCAACAACTCTTCTAGGAGCCCTATGAGAGATGACTGAATGGGCAAATTTCTGCCCCTAAGACTGGGGAGACAGAAAGGTGAATACAGAGAGTAATGGCTTCCCAGAGCAGGCACTCACAAGGGCAAACTCACCTGGAACCAGCAGCGGACAGAGTTAGAAATCCTGAACTATAACCGACGAATTGCTAGAGCATCAGTGTGGACAACTTCTGAAACTTAAAAACCCACCTTCCTGCCCTGCACGTGTCTGAGATTTACCTCCAGTAGCTCAACCAGGTTCTCACAGTAAACAGGGGAGAAAAACCCCCTTGTGCTTTCAGCTGGGTAAGGAGAAAAGGAATCATTCTGAAATACACCACGGCAATCTGTATTTCTTAATAAGGCCTGCCCTTATTAACTCTTGTTAACCAGAGCCTAGCTTTACTGCTATATTATCAGAGACTAAGTGACCTGGGGGAAGGGAAATTCCCAATTAACTTCCTTCCTAGGCTTTCAGGTGGGAGTAGGGAAACACCCAACTCTAGGACCCACTAGTCCCCTCTGTCACCTAAGTGGGGAGTAAAAAAACCTGAGAAACACCTGTGAAAAACTGAGAAACACCTATTCACAGTCCGGTAGAATACTCTCACTAAAAGACTGAGACCTAATTATAAGGCTATGGAAATCTTTCCCTGTCCCCAGACCTCACCACCACATTACTAAAGGCCTATTTCTAGCGTTTCCCTTGACCTGGTGTACTAAATGTGTATTAAAAGGCGACAAAACAGTATGAATAGGCATCAGGTATCCGATCAATTTACTTTTCTTATACTTACTTGATCTAACAGATAACGATTTGTTCAAAATAATAATAGCAATGGTGTATTCAATAACATACAGTTATATATATCCTATATCTATATCTATATAATGAGGTATATATATGCCTGGAGAAAGTTGCTAAACATGAGGAACAGAGAATTTTCAAAATAGATAGGAGGAAGAGGGGGACAGATACCTTGCCCTTGTATCCCTGACACTAAAATAGGTAATAGTGCTCTCTGAGACGGGAAAGAGAACTGGCCACCTGGATGGCAGCACCAAATTCCTTTGTCATAAAAATGGATCTACAACTGACTCCTAGTCCTTGCCTGGATGCCACGCTTTCTGCAAGTTGTCAGCAGAAGCTTTGTAATATGACTGCTTAGTGAGTTCACCTAGAGCCTAAAGCACATATAAAATTGAGCCTGAAAAAGAAAGAGGAATAAGACCAGTCTCGTAAGAATGATTATGGTCTCTTAGGGAGGTGAGATTCAACAAATGAAATAATTAAAGAACAATAAAAGAGAGGGAGTTAGTACTTGTTCCCTATTGCTGCTGTAGCAAATTATCAGTACTTTAGTGACATAACACAAGTTTATAAACTTACACTTCTGTGACTAGAAGTCCGACGTCCATCACAGGTCTCACTGTGCAAAAATCTTGGCAGGCATTCTGGAGGTTCTAGAGGAGAATCCATTTCCTGTTTCTAGTGGCCACCCGTGTTCCTCGCCTCGTGGCCCCTTCCTCCTTTTTCGGAACCAGTAATGGCGACTTGAGTCCTTCTCACATTACCTCACTCCAACCTCTGCTTCCCTCTTCTACTTGGAAGGAGCCTTTTGATTTTACTGGGCTCACCTGGATAATCCAGGATAGTCTCCCATCTGAAAATCCTCAATTTAATCGCATCTTTAAAGTCTCTTTTGCTGTGTAAAGTAGCAAATTTGCATTTCCAAGGATTAGGATGTGGATGTCTGGGGGCAGAGGTCCTTATTGTACCTACCATAATAAGTAAATGTTGGGCTGACTGGCAAGGACAGTGAATGCTGGGGCTTGGAGAAAGAGGCAGCCGTGGGCTGGAGCACTGAGGAAGTCGCCCAGAGCAGGTGGGCCAGAGCCCGAAAGTGGCTAAATAGAGGGGAGGTAACAGAGTGCCTGAAAAGAGAGTGCATCTAGTGGGGTGTGGGGCAGGGGGTGAGGAGACCACTCTTTATATCATGTGCCATCCTCTGTCCCTCTTCTTGAGAATCGTGCCTCCCTGAATCTACAACCTGTATGGCTGGCTGCATTGAAATCTCAAGTATCAGATGTTCCTCCTCTAGCAACTTCCAGTTTGCATTCTTCAATATTCCTGTTCATATGTGCTACAGAGCAAGGGGGGCTATTGAGCGAACTGTTGTCACATTTGGTGAAACTCCAGTAGAGGTGGGAAACGGACTGCTTTGCATCACATAACTCCAGGCCTTGACAGGTTATTGGTTAGGATGCAGTTAAATCCTGAAGTTGGTGCTTGAACTTTGAGCCCCATCCCTTAGATACTTCTACTAGATCCCTTTGACAATAACCAAACAACAAGGCTTTTAATTAAGTGAGGATTGTATTAAAGCCCACCTGAAAAAAACTCACTTTATTTTTATAACCTGTATCCAGTATTTAATGATGCATGCAGGTTGGGCAGGCAATAGGGAATTGTTAGCACATGGAAGATGCACGTGAGCCCCGGGACTTCACTGCTCGAACTTGGAGAAACTTTCTAATGTGCCCGTGCTCCCAAGAGACATGTGATCATTATTTAGGCGTCAGGCTCCTGGAGATTTGATGTATGATTCCCTGATCCCTCGATGGGAATGCCAACTGCCATTAGAGCCTAGAACCAAGAATACAACATCAGTGGATTTTTAGGTTAGGCAAGGAATGAGAAAGGCATTTATGGCAGAAGGAAGGAATGGGATATCGTGTCCATGGGGTTTTCCTGGCCTCTCATTCTTGGAAAATGAGAGGTCCTAGCTTATTTTCCTGTAGCATAGAGGTGACTTGCTCTGGAAAGCTACTTTTTTGTTTTGTTTTGTTTTGTTTTTTGTTTTGTTTTTTGCGGTACGCGGGCCTCTAACTGTTGTGGCCTCTCCCGTTGTGGAGCACAGGCTCCAGACGTGCAGGCTCAGCGGCCATGCCTCACGGGCCTAGCCGCTCCACAGCATGTGGGATCTTCCCGGACCGGGGCACGAACCCACGTCCCCTGCATCGGCAGGCGGACTCTCAACCACTGCACCACCAGGGAAGTCCTGGAAGGCTACTTTTAATCTTTTTCATCTCTTAATCGTATATGCGAAAGGATCATATAATAAACCTCATAGAAAAATATCAATTTCCCAACTCAAAAATTAGTAGATACTACTTTCTCAAACCTCAGTGCAAAACCTGGAACTGAATAAGTGAAGCATAGCCTTAAAAGCTATTCTAAATTTTAAAATACTCTTCTATATAACTTTTGAGTTAAAGTGAAAATCAAAACAAAAACTATAGACTATTTTAAATATGCAATCTTTACATCTTGTAAACATGTCAGTGGTTACAGATGAACTCAGAGAACGAAATCTGAGCATTACATAGTTTCATAATTTACTTATTAACTCAACAAATGTTTATTGAGCGCCTATCATGTTCTATGGAATTTTCTGTGTTCCAGGGATACAGCCAAGGATACATGTAACTTCCCTCATAGAGTTACATGCTGGTGGAAGGACATAGAAAATAAAAGAAAAAATAATAAATATATAATATTTTAGATAGTGGTAAGTTCTATGAATAAAAAATTAAGCTGAATAATCAGGTGACAGAGAGTAATTTGAGAAGAATGTACTTTTGTATATGGTGGTCAGGAAAGTCTTCTCTGAGGTGGTTCATCAGAAAGAAGGAATGGGATATTGTGTCTGTGGGGTTTTCCTGGTCTCTTATTCTTGGAAAATTAGAGGGCCTAGCTTATTTTCCTGTAGCATGGAGGTGATTTGCCCTGGGGGCTGCTTT
The DNA here is from genome assembly GCF_964374135.1 of Grampus griseus. NCBI lineage: Eukaryota > Metazoa > Chordata > Mammalia > Artiodactyla > Delphinidae > Grampus > Grampus griseus. Next base: position 69,789,205 of record NC_139002.1, read on the forward strand.
GCCAACCCCGCAGGCTCCCTCCTTCCAAAGCCGCAGGCTCCTTCTTTCTGTAGACACTATGAGAGGTTCCTTCCAAGGTCACAATATTATTTTTAGAGTGACTTCAACTTCCAGGGAAAGAACTGTGTGTGGTTGAGGAGGGCCAGGCTGGTCACTCAGAGAGGTGGAAAGACTCAACTGGTCATGTTAAGGAGTTACTCTGGATGGGTTCCTCTTAGATGATTAAAATTCTGCCTTAGCTGAGACTTACCAGATACACAATGTCTCTCTTCTCCCAGGCAGCATCTCCCATGTTGCAGCATCACTGCCCAGCAGGTTAATGACAATTTATATTAAACACCTGGCATATTGTCTGGCATGCAGCAGGCACTCAAGAGTGGTGGCTATTACTGTCATTAAAACAAAAGCTTACCCCTACCCCATCAAGTTCCAAATTATATCAACTTCTATGGGAAATTAGATAAAATGCACTGTATATTCCTCTTCATTCTTAAAAGGATATAACAAATATAATTTTAATCCTTTCTTGATTTCATCAACACCATGATAAGAACATTGCTTAAGGTGCTGGACACTTATACTATCCACTCTCAGGGGCTATAAGACATGTAGGGCCAATAGCCTTGAACTAGTTGATCTCACATTATCTTCCTTTTTGAGGTTTAAAATTAATATAATATTATAGTTATTTTATTTCATTTCTTGTCATCAGGTTGTCAACTATCACTTCTTGCTGGTGTCACTGTAACTGTCTTTTGCAACAGTCTACGCACTCCCATTTTCATTTGGTGTGCAGTGAAATAAACAACAAAACAAAAACAAAACAACAAAAACCATGCTTAATGGTTTTGTAGAATGGTAAGGGACCAACAAGCCTATCTACAGACAATGAGTGCAAAATATTTATTGAGTGTAAATATAAATATGTATTTGTAAATTAATTATATATATTTATTTTATATAATGTATATTTTATAAATTTATTGTTATATATTTCTTATATATTTATCAAGAACTATAAAAAGCCTCTTTTTGGACATTTACTGCATTAATCTGTACTAGTGAACAGAAACAATCCTTGTCCAATTTATGGGTAAGCACAGAGTAAATAGATACCAAGTGAGTATTTATGAGTAATGATCAGGAATTTCATGATCTTTTTAAACAACAGCTTTAACGAACTTGTGCTCAGGGGAAAAACAGAAAACAGCCAAATAAGTGAGAGCTGTGTGTGAATGAAGAGCCTACATTCACTGAGTGAGAACTTAGTAATGGTCAGGATGGCGGTAATGAATTGCTGTGACGCCTATTTCAGTTATCCAGAGCCTATGGGTTTCTTCTTCTCAGCTTTGTCTGGTTTAAGGGAAGTCTGCAGTCAAGGGATACCTGATGAGCGGGTGTTTTTTAGTTTCTTTCAAGGGACACAGTCATAGTGAAGACAAGACAAAGTCTGTGATGTGGGAAGGGCTTGGCCATCCAGGCTGCAATCTTGGGAGGAGTGTGTCCCTGGATAACAGGATTCTGAGGACATCAGCAGAAACTGTGTTTCGTTTTTGGCAAATATGTAATTGGCTCTTGGAGCTGATGTGAGATCAGTCAGCTTTCAAATGTCCAGATCAAAGTCACCCTTTGGCATAAAAAACCCAGAGGATCTTAAAGGTCCTTTGAAAGCTCCTCAGCCCTGGGCCAGTTGTCCTTAGCACACCTTCACCAGTAGTCAAACAGGCTTAAGCAATCAATGCCTAACTTCTCTTTAGCACCAATAAGTACCATCACAGCAAACTTCCAGTTAAAATGAGAATGTGAAGAATAAGTTCCCTGAGGAGCCCAAAGGCTGAAGAGAGAACATGGGTTAGAGAAGGGTTGGTTTCTCCTTTTCTTACTTTGCCTTGTGGTCAACCTGTGATGACTTGTACCTCTTCCCTTTGTCTCAGGAGCGCAGGAATTTTCCCTGGCCAAAATACTACTAAGAAAACCGTTTTGTTCTCTCTCTAGCAAGATAGAGAACCAGTTCCTACAGGTGATGAGGTAGAATAAGTGGGATGTTGTTGAGAAAGCGTATTCCTACTTCTGCTTGATATAATTACAACCCTTATCATATAATTATCTGTTTCACATCAGACTGTAAGCCCCATTAAAACCAGAATGATATCTGACTTGTTCACCCTTTTTTAAAAATAATTAATTAATTTTTGGCTGCATTGGGTCCTCGTTGCTGCATGCAGGCTTTCTCTAGTTGCGGCAAGTGGGGGCTACTCTTCATTGCAGTGCATGGGCTTCTCATTGCGGTGGCTTCTCTTTTTGCGGAACATGGGCTCTAGGAGTGAGGGCTTCAGTAGTTGTGGCATGTGGACTCAGTAGTTGTGGCTCACAGGCTCTAGAGTGCAGGCTCAGTAGTTGTGGTGCCCAGGCTTAGTTGCTCTGCGGCATGTCTGGGATCTTCCCAGACTAGGGCTCGAACCCGTGTCTCCTGCATTGGCAGGCGGATTCTTAACCACTGTGCCACCAGGGAAGCCCCCTGTTCACCCTTGTATCTAGTGCTTAGAGCATAGTATATGCTCAGAAACCTTTTGAATTAATAATTTTTTTCCCCCGGTGCGCTTCACAGAGTGTGGGATCTTAGTTCCCCAACCAGGGAACAAACTCACACCCCTTGCATTGGAAGCGCAGAGTCTTAACCACTGGACCTTCAGGGAAGTCCCAATGAATGAATTTCTATTAAGTTTAAAGAATATAAGAAGGCAAATATGAAAATTCTCATTCATAGGATTTTTGGGAAACCTGCTTAGCGCACTATTGGTTTGGGGAAGACATGAGCTAAAAGCTTTCTAGATATTTCTAGGAGGTTCTGAAAAATGCCAAATAGTAACAAATCAGTCTTTGGAGAAATCATCCTTTCAGTAAGTCATTGTAGTATCCATCCAGTTTTCAAAGTTGTACCAAACATTGAAAGAAAGAAAGCTGATTTAGGAGGCAGTAATTTCTGCACTAAAAAGAAAAGATCAACCAAATACTACTGGTCTTGTTCAGTGGCAATTCATGTTGATATTTAAAGGAAATACAAATATTAAAATACCAAGTACCTCATAAGCATATACTCTAGGAGTCTTATTCCCCCTCTTGTTTTTTTTTTTTTTGGCCACACCCCATGGCTTGTGGGACCTTAGTTCCCTGAACCCAGGCCCTTGGCAGTGAGAGCGCAGAGTCCTAACACCTGCACCACCAGGGAATTCCCATCTGTTTTTTAATTCGAATGAAAACATGAAAATGGAACTTCATCGCATTCAGCTCAAAGGACATTACAATAACCTAATACGACAATTGCAAAAGAATGTATCAGAATCTTGGCTTCTACTAAAGAACAGACATTACCTAGTAGGTATTCCACCCCCCAAAAAAGAAAGCCAGGAAAAAAAATCTGATGAGGCAAGTGACATCAAAACATTTTTCAGGACTTCCCTGGTGGCGCAGTGGTTGGGAATCTGCCTGCCAATGCAGGGCACACGGGTTCGATCCCTGGTCCCAGAAGATCGCACATGCCTCAGAGCAACTAAGCCTGTGCGCCAGAACTACTGAGCCTGTGCGCCTACAGCCCATGCAACAAGAGAAGCCACAGCAATGAGAAGCCCAGGCACCACAATGAAGAGTAGACCCCGCTCACGGCAACTAGAGAAAGCCCGCGCACAGCAACGAAGACCCAACACAGCCATAAATAAATAAATAAATACATAAATAAATAAATAAACAAACAAACATTGGTGATCATGCAATTGCCACAGTTTCTAGCCATAATGGGGAGTAGATTGAGTATTACATCTCCAGAAAGGATACAAACTGCTGATTATAGTAAAATATTTTTAAGAATATGATCAAAGGAAAACCCACAAAACATATCCTTGTTTTAAAAGTCAGCAATACCATTTTATTATGAACTATCTATCTATAGTTGAAGAAGGTGTCTTTTGACTGTGGCAGACTGTATTTTCCAGTATTGGCTGAGATAATATTTCCCATCCCACATGTTTGGTTTTGTTTTTTTAAACCTTGTCATATTCCCATTAAGTGTTAGGTGGCCAGGTTGAAGGTAGGTGGTGCGAAAAGTCAGCATAGGGAATGAAAGTAGCATCATATTTTCTGTGGGTCAGATGGAAATACCATAGATAATTAGGCACTTAATATTGTCAAACCATGTCTCTCAGTATAGATTTGACATTTTCATGTTATTGTACCGTGTTTCACGATAGAAAATTTCTAATTTGAAAACTTGACTAAACAATCACTCTGAAGAAATTATCATGAAAAATAAAAACAAATCTCATTAGTAATAATCCTAAATATTAATCAACAAAATATAAAGAAAGCCACAACCTCAATGAGCTTGTATGAAATCCTCAGAGATTAAACTTTCAGTTCATACCGTCTTCCTACTCTGTCCTCTGAACTCCCAGAGCATGCATTCATTTGGTTAGGACGTCTGTGTTGATGTCCACTGTGCCACTTATTTTGCTTGATGCTAAGGACAGAGAGGTAAAGGATGCTGTCCTTGCCCTCTGACCGTTGGCTCATGTCATCACTATAGTTCATATCAGGTTGCAGCTCACGGTACATGTATTAAGGAAAGGCGCAGGTCTTATTCACATTTGTTTACTGTGCCAAGCACAGTAGTCAATTTTAATTGTAGTAGAAAGTTTAAATGGTAATTTTTTTCTCCAAAATATGGTCAGAAGAATAAGGAGAAAATGAGATTAGGTGAAAAAGAATCAGAATTATTGGACTGAACAAGGCACCAATATTTCCTGATTGACCACCATGCACCAAATATCATTCCAGGAAATTTGTATGTGTTTCCTTGTGTAATCCTTACCCCAGTCCTATAAGGCACGAAGGAAATTAATCTCACTAAGACTTACAGAAATTGATTCCTTACACCCTTCTGACTCATCCTCCCCACTGCAGCCAGGTGACCTGGTCTGGTCACTCATTGGCTTAGCAGCCTTTCATGACTCTCCCATGCCCTTGGAATAATGTCTAAAACCCTCAACTGTCTAAGAAGCTATGGGACCTGGTGTTTCCCCAAGTCTCCAGCCTCATTCTTGCCTCTCTTTCTCCTACTCCCTTCTCTCTTGATACAATGCTTTTCTTTCAGTTCCTTGAGCACACCTACCATGGCTTTTTTCATATCTTGCCTTTCCACAGGCTGTTCTCAAATTTGGAATGCTGTTCATTAACTGCTGAATGAATGAGTGAGTGAATGAGTGAATGAATGAATGATTGAATAAGGGATATTGGAGAGAGTCAGGATAGGATCCTGTTCAGGGGAAAGATTAGGAGTAGGAAGGGGATTAGGGAATTAATCACAAAACTATGATAATAGATGAGTTCTTGTTGATCACAGATGTAGCACATCTAGCACCCAGACCTTGATTTCTTCCCTTTACTAGTTCTGTTCTTCTTTTAAGCATCAGTATTAGTGCCACATTCTCTAGGAAGCTTTGCTACTCCCAAGGTAGTGAAAACCCCTGCTATACGGCATAGAACTAGCTATATGCACTTCCCTTCTGTAATGCTCATCACACTTTGATGACACACACTTTCATGTCTTTCTTGTTTGCTTCTCTATCCCCAGAACATAACATGGTAAACACTACTGGTGGGTATTCTCTCTCTGTATTTACTGACTTAAATTATACACAATTACTCCAGGACATATAGTTGAATTGTTTTTCTCATTGGTTTGGTGTTTTATTTGTTTGGCCATTTGTTTCTTTCATGTAGCATTATGGAGTAGTTGGAGATTTTATAAATTCCCTACCTTCTCTTCCAGGGTGAGTACAACTGATCAGGGATTGGGGCTACTCTCAAGTATAAAATGATATTATCTAATTAAATAAGAGAATGTCCCTCTGGGCACGTGCTCTGCTACAGCACATGTCTTTATTTTCCTTTCTTTTACCTTCTCAATTCTTCACTCTTTTATGGCTAATTCCTATCCATCTTCTAAATGTCAGCAGGGCTATCACTTCAGACAATGTGCACCTAGGCTATCTAAATGACAATCAAATTCCCAGTGTTAAGTAAAAGGGTACTTGACAAAAGGTAGGAGCTCAATAAATGCTGTTGAATTAAAGAGTGAGTGAGTAAATGAAGGTGTGTCGGGGAGATTTGGGGTAGGATATTGTTCAGGGGAAAGATCAGGAGTAAATAGATGAGGAAATCAATCACAAAGTGATGTTGTGTTTTTTTTAAATTTTATTTAGTTTTTTATACAGCAGGTTCTTATTAGTCATCAATTTTATACACATCAGTGTACACATGTCAATCCCAATCGCCAAATTCAGCACACCACCATCCCCCGCCCCATGGATTTCCCCCCTTGGTGTCCATATGTTTGTTCTCTACATCTGTGACTCAACTTCTGCCCTGCAAACCAGTTCATCTGTACCATTTTTCTAGGTTCCACATACATGCATTAATATACGATATTTGTTTTTCTCTTTCTGACTTACTTCACTCTGTATGACAGCCTCTAGATCCATTCACGTCTCAACAAATGACTCAATTTCGTTCCTTTTTATGGCTGAGTAATATTCCATTGTATATATGTACCACATCTTCTTTATCCATTCATCTGTCAATGGGCATTTAGGTTGCTTCCATGACCTGGCTATTGTAAATAGTGCTGCAATGAACATTGGGGTGCATGTGTCTTTTTGAATTATGGTTTTCTCTGGGTATATGTCCAGTAGTGGGATGCCTGGGTCAGATGGTAATTCTAGTTTTAGTTTTTTAAGGAACCTCCATACTGTTCTCCATAGTGGCTGTATCAATTTACATTCCCATCAACAGTGCAAGAGGGTTCCCTTTTCTGCACACCCTCTCCAGCATTTGTTGTTTGTAGATTTTCTGATGATGCCCATTCTAACTGGTTTGAGGTGATACCTCACTGTAGTTTTGATTTGCATTTCTCTAATAATTAGTGATGTTGAGCATCTTTTCATGTGCTTCTTGGCCATCTGTATGTCTTCTTTGGAGAAATGTCTATTTAGGTCTTCTGCCCATTTTTGCATTGGGTTGTTTGTTTCTTTAATATTGAGCTGCATGAGCTGTTTATATATTTTGGAGATTAATCCTTTGTCCATTGATTTGTTTGCAAATATTTTCTCCCATTCTGAGGGTTGTCTTTTTGTCTTGTTTGTAGTGTCCTTTGCTGTGCAAAAGCTCTTAAGTTTCATTAGGTTCCATTTGTTTATTTTTGTTTTTATTTCCATTACTCTAGGAGGTGGATCAAAAAAAGATCTTGCTGTGATTTATGTCAAAGAGTGTCTTCCTATGTTTTCCTCTAAGAGCTTTATAGTGTCCAGTCTTACATTTAGGTCTCAAATCCATTCTCAGTTTTTGTATATGGTGTTAGCGAGTGTTCTAATTGCATTCTTTTACATGTAGCTGTCCAGTTTTCCCAGCACCACTTATTGAAGAGACTGTCTTTTCTCCATTGTATATCCTTGCCTCCTTTGTCATAGATTAGTTGACCATAGGTGCGTGGGCTTATCTCTGGGCTTTCTATCTTGTTCCATGGATCTATGTTTCTGTTTTTGTGCCAGTACCATATTGTCTTGATTACTGTAGCTTTGCAGTATAGCCTGAAGTCAGGGAGTATGATTCCTCCAGCTCCATTTTTTTTCCCTCAAGACTGCTTTGGCTATTCGGGGTCTTTTGTGTCTCCATACAAATTTTAAGATTATTTGTTCTAGTTCTGTAAAAAATGTCATTGGTAATTTGATAGGGATTGCATTGAATCTGTAGATTGCTTTGGGTAGTACAGTCATTTTCACAATATTGATTCTTCCAATCCAAGAACATGGTATATCTCTCCATCTGTTGGTATCATCTTTAATTTCTTTCATCAGTGTCTTATAGTTTTCTGCATACAGGTCTTTTGTCTCCCTAGGTAGGTTTATTCCTAGGTGTTTTATTCTTTTTGTTGCAATGGTAAATGGGAGTGTTTCCTTAATTTCTCTTTCAGATATTTCATCATTAGTGTAGAAGAATGCAAGAGATTTCTGTGCATTAATTTTGTATCCTGCAACTTAACCAAATTCATTGATTAGCTCTAGTAGTTTTCTGGTGGCATTTTTAGGATTCTCTATGTATAGTATCATGTCATCTGCAAACAGTGACAGTTTTACTTCTTCTTTTCCAATTTGTAATCCTTTTATTTCTTTTTCTTCTCTGATTGCCGTGGCTAGGACTTCCAAAACTATGTTGAATAATAGTGGCAAGAGTGGACATCCTTGTCTTCCTCCTGATCTTAGAGGAAATGCTTTCAGTTTTTCACCATTGAGAATGATGTTTGCTGTGGATTTGTCATATATGGCCTTTATTATGTTGAGGTAGGTTCCCTCTATGCCGACTTTCTGGAGAGTTTTTATCATAAATGGGTGTTGAAGTTTGTCAAAAGCTTTTTCTGCATCTATTGAGATGATCATATGGTTTTTATTTTTCAGTTGGTTAATATGGTGTATCACATTGATTGATTTGCATATATTGAAGAATCCTTGCATCCCTGGGAAAAATCCCACTTCATCATGGTGTATGATCCTTTTAATGTGTTGTTGGATTCTGTTTGCTAGTATTTTGTTGAGGATTTTTGCATCTATATTCATCAGTGATATTGGTCTGTAATTTTTTTTGTAGTATCTTTGTCTGGTTTTGGTATCAGAGTGATGATGGAATCATAGAATGAGTTTGGGAGTGTTCCTTCCTCTGCAGTTTTTTGGAAGAGTTTGAGAAGGATGGGTGTTAGCTCTTCTCTAAGTGTTTGATAGAATTCACCTGTGAAGCCATCTGTTCCTGGACTTTTGTTTCTTGGAAGATTTTGTTTTTTACATCTTTATTGGAGTATAATTTCTTTACAATGGTGTGTTAGTTTCTGCTTTATAAAACAGTGCATCAGTTATACATATACATATGTTCCCATATCTCTTCTTTCTTGTGTCTCCCTCCCTCCCACCTTCTTGGAAGATCTTTGATCACAGTTTCAATTTCATTCCTTGTGATTGGTCTGTTCATATTTTCTATTTCTTCCTGGTTCAGTCTTGGAAGGTTATACCTTTCTAAGTATTTGTCCATTTCTTCCAGGTTGTCCATTTTATTGGCATAGAGTTGCTTGTAGTAGTCTCTGAGGATGCTTTGTATTTCTGCGGTGTCTGTTGTAACTTCTCCTTTTTCATTTCTAATTTTATTGATTTAAGTCCTCTCCCTCTTTTTCTTGATGAGTGTGGCTAATGGTTTATCAATTTTGTTTATTTTCTCAAAGAACCAGCTTTTAGTTTTATTGATCTTTGCTATTTTCTTTGTTTCTATTTCATTTATTTCTGCTTTGATCTTTATGATTCTTTTCTTTCTTTCTGCTAACTTTGGGTTTTTTTTATTCTTCTTTCTCTAGTTCCTTTATGTGTAAGGTTAGATTGTTTACTTGAGATTTTTCTTGTTTCTTGAGGTAGGCTTGTATAGCTATAAACTTCCCTCTTAGAACTGCTTTTGCTGCATCCCATAGGTTTTGGATCGTCGTGTTTTCATTGTTATTTGTCTCTAGGTATTTTTTGATTTTCTCAGTGATCGCTTGGTTATTTAGTAACATATTGTTTAGCCTCCATGTGCTTGTGTTTTTTCCCCTGTAATTCATTTCTAATCTCATAGCGTTGTGGTCAGAAAAGATGCTTCATATGATTTCAATTTTCTTAAATTTACTGAGGCTTGATTTGTGGCCCAAGATGTGATCTATCCTGGAAAATGTTCCATGCTCCCTTGAGAAGAAAGTGTAATCTGCTATTTTGGAATGGAATGTCCTATAAATATCAATTAAATCTATCTGGTTGATTGTGTTATTTAAAGCTTCTGCTTCCTTATTTATTTTCATTTTGGATGATCTATCTATTGGTGTAAGTGCAGTGTTAAAGTCCCCCACTATTATTGTGTTACTGTCGATTTCCTCTTTTATAGCTTTTAGCAGTTGCCTTATGTATTGAGGTGCTCCTATGTTGGGTGCATATATATTTATAATTGTTATATCTTCTTCTTGGATTGATTCCCTGATCATTATGTAGTGTCCTTCCTTGTCTCTTGTAACATTCTTATTTTTTTTTTTTGCGGTACGTGGGCCTCTCACTGTTGTGGCCTCTCCCACTGCAGAGCACAGGGTCTGGATGCTCAGGCTCAGCAGCCATGGCTCACGGGCCCAGCTGCTCCACAGCATGTGGGATCTTCCCGGACCAGGGCACAAACCCCCATCCTCTGCATCAGCAGGCGGACTCTCAACCACTGCCCCACCAGGGAAGCCCCTAACATTCTTATTTTAAAGTCTATTTTATCTGATATGAGAATTGCTACTCCAGCTTTCTTTTGATTTCCATTTGCATGGAATATCTTTTTCCATCCCCTCATTTTCAGTCTGTATGTGTCCCTAGGTCTGAAGTGGGTCTCCTGTAGACAACATATATATGGGTCTTGTTTTTGTATCCATTCAGCAAGGTTGTGTCTTTTGGTTGCAGCATTTAATCCATTCACATTTAAGGTAATTATCGATATGTATGTTCCTATGACCATTTTCTTAATTGTTTTGGGTTTGTTTTCATAGGTCCTTTTCTTCTCTTGTGTTTCCCACTTAGAGAAGTTCCTTTAGCATTTGTTGTAGAGCTGGTTTGGTGGTGCTGAATTCTCTTAGCTTTTGCTTGTCTATAAAGCTTTTGATTTCTCCATCGAATCTGAATGAGATCCTTGCCAGGTAGAGTAATCTTGGTTGTAGGTTCTTCCCTTTCCTCACTTTCAGTATATCATGACACTCCCTTCTGGCTTGTAGAGTTTCTGCTGAGAAATCAGCTGTTAACCTTATGGGAGTTCCCTTGTATGTTATTTGTCATTTTTCCCTTGCTGCTTTCAATCATTTTTCTTTGTCTTTAATTTTTGCCAATTTGATTACTCTGTGTCTCGGCATGTTTCTCCTTGGGTTTATCCTGTATGGGACTCGCTGCACTTCCTGGACTTGCGTGGCTATTTCCTTTCCCATGTTAGGGAAGTTTTCAACTATAATCTCTTCAAATATTTTCTCGAGTTCTTTCTCTCTCTCTTCTCCTTCTGGGACCCCTATAATGTGAATGTTGTTGCCTTTAATGTTGTCCCAGAGGTCTCTTAGGCTGTCTTCTTTTCTTTTCATTCTTTTTTTTTTATTCTGTTCTGCAGCAGTGAATTCCACCATTCTGTCTTCCAGGTCACTTATCCGATCTTCTGCCTCAGTTATTCTGCTATTGATTCCTTCTAGTAGTTTTCATTTCAGTTACTGTATTGTTCATCTCTGTTTGTTTGTTCTTTAATTCTTCTAGGTGTTTGTTAAACATTTCTTGCATCTTCTTGATGTTTGCCTCCATTGTTTTTCCGAGGTCGTGGATCATCTTCACTATCATTATTCTGCATTCTTTTTCTGGAACTTTGCCTATCTCCACTTCATTTGGTTGTTTTTCTAGGGTTTTATCTTGTTCCTTCATTTGGTACATAGCCCTCTGCCTTTTCATCTTGTCTCTCTCTCTGTGAATGTGTCTTTTTTTAAAAAAAATTAATTAATTAATTTATTTTTGGCTGTGTTGGCCTTTGTTGCTGCGCCCAGGCTTTCTCTAGTTGTGGCAAGTGGGGGCTACTCTTTGTTGCAGTGCGTGGGCTTCTCATTGCAGTGGCTTCTCTTGCTGCAGAGCACAGGCTCTAGGTGTGTGGGCTTCAGTGGTTGTTGCATGCGGGCTCAGAAGTTGTGGCTCATGGGCTCTAGAGTGCAGGCTCAGTAGTTGCGGCACACGGACTCTGTTGCTTGTGGCCTGTGGGATCTTCTGTGTCCAGGGCACGAACCCGTGTCCCCTGTACTGGCAGGTGGATTCTTAACCCCTGCACCACCAGAGAAGTCCCATGTTGTGTTCTTTGACATTTAAACTTTTCAAAAGATGCAACACACCTAGCACCCAGATCTAGTTTTCTAAACACCATTTTCCAATAAAATGTAGAAGAAATCCTTAGAGAAATGGCTGATTTTAAGGCTGGGGCAGGTAAAATTTAATATGAGTCTGGAGTATCATTTAGGGCTAGAAAATAAAGAGGTGCTCAAGTGGCTGTTGAATGTAGGCTGAACTTAGTGACTTGCATCTAACAAACAGAATATGGAAAATGAACCTGAGTAACTTTAATAGGAGGAGAAACCTGGCAGATGCTAACCAAGCAGATTGCTAACCAAGCGATCAAGGTTAACATCACCATGTTGACATCATGAGTGCCCTGATATGATGAGATGAGAAACATACCTTTCTTCTGAGATATTCTTCCAAAGAACATGAACCCCAAGAAAATATCAGATAACCTCAGTTTGTGGGAAGTGTAAGAAATATCTGACCAGTTAATCAAAAGTGTCAAGGTCATGAAAAACAAGGAGTGATAGAGAAGCTGTTAAAGAATCAAAGGGGACTAAGGAGACATGACAACTAAATGCAACATGGTATCTTGGAACAGAAGAAGGGTAATAGTGGAAAAACTGGTGAAATCTGAATAAATTCCCTAGTTTAGTTAATTTCACTATACCAATGTTAATTTCTTTGTTTTGATAAATGGGTCATGGTTATGTAAGATCTTAACACCACGTGAAGCTGGGCAAATGGTATATGGGAATTCTGTACTATCTTTGAACCTCATCTGAAAAATCTAAATTATTTCAAATAAAATTTTCAAAAAAAGAGGTCATACAAGGTTTCACTGCAGTGTCCATTTAGGGGAGTTCAGTGAGGAGTTCAGGGAAGCTTGCTTGATTTGATGTTCATGAAATCTTGGCTGTCTAGCAGTGTATACAAGGCTAGCCTTACCTGCATAGTGATTTTAATTTTATGGGAGAATTTCACTCTTATACTCATTTGACCCTCTCCAAGAAGAGAAAGGATGGGGAAGGAAGGTGTTTACATTCACGGGGACTAGAGTGAGCTTCTCCCAGGCCCTTGTGTTAAAATGCATAATCTCACATATAATGTTTGAGATCAGGCATCTGTAGAGACCAAAGTGTAGACCCTAAAAGAAACTGATCTGAAAGAAGACTGTGACATCGTTAATTAACACACTAATGACAGAATCACACAGAGATGGCAAGCAACCAAGTCCAGAAAAAGGACCAGCCAGACTGAATTAGTCAGCATGTTTGCAGCAAGGACCAGGGGGATGTAGGTGAAAGCTGTGTCTCATAAACCAAGATAATAGGATCTTCTCTTCAGTAAAGATCAATGACTCAGGCTGTTATAGCTCCTGTGCCCTGATTCTGTTCTCTCTAAACAAGTTATTAAAGCATGAAGAAAGAAAATTGATTACCAACGTACTCTGCTAGATAATTTAAATACTTAATGTTTTTTAATTCTCTCAAAACACTATGAAGTAGACATTACTGTTCCCATCTTACAAGTGGGAATCAGAGACCCATAGAGAGATTAAGCTACACACTTGGTTACAAAGTAAGTAAAAGAGCTGGGATTCAAACCCAGGTATACCTGATGCTCTGACCCAGTCCCTTTCTAAGACCAGAGGGTAGGTATAGAGAAAATAAACCTCAGCCCCATTGTGCTCTTTAATCATCCTACCTGATGGGGACTCCTGGCAAAAAATTGGATCACTGTTCTCTGGGGTTATCTTTTGGAGCACTCATTGTTTAAAGGCAGAAACCTCACTTGCCTTTTGAAGACAACAATCTCTACAGTGAATGGACAAGAGGGTGACTCCCCAGCATCCATTTCCCTTTCTCTTTGTACTTACCCTGATTTTTGTTGGGTATTCGTGCAACCCCTGCCCAGCCCAAGTACTTTGGCTGAAGCTCAGTCCACCCCTGGCCCTTGGGGAAGGACATCTGGTTCAGAGTAGTGTGACCTTATTCTCTGGCCACAGATTTTGGTGACGGGATGTGCATGCAGGCAAAATTAGGTGAAGGAGCACAAGGATTCCTTTGCTGGGAGCCTCTGAGAAATATGCCTCTTTGCTTTTATTTGGGGGAGCAGCTCAGAGATTTCTTTTCTCTCTTCTGGGAATGGAATGAGGAATCATGTAGCACAGGGTATGGATGAGGAAGAAGGTTATAGCTATTTACTTTGCCCCAGTGAAGTGGAGTCAGCTTTTGGAGAAAGTGCCTTGTGCATCAGACAAGTCAAAATAAACCAAGCCTTTTTTTGTTGTCTCCACCTTCCTCATGAGCTTATAAGTCCCTTTAGTTATTTAATACAGTTTCAGTTTGTTTTTCTCTTGCTTACAACTGAACTCATCTTCACTGACAACTTTCAAAGTAACTTTTTTGAAAGTTGGTCAGTGAGTAGGGTGAACATATGATTTATCATGCAAATCAGAACCACTTTTGATAGAGTAAGGGAGAGCTATTAATCATTACATGCTTGCAACAGGTGGCAACTGGGACCATCCTGGACAAACTGGGATGGGTGGTCCCTCTACCACTAAGGCATATGCTACTTGCAATTCTACCAGTGAATAAACTGTAAAACTTTGGATGATTACTCTGCTCTCTGGATAGCAGTTTGCTGTATAAAAATGAAATATGACGTTTTGTGAATCTAGGTAGTTTCTCCATAGTCTGTAATATACTGAGCTCCATCCTGCTGGGAGTCCAAAGATAGAAATGTTCCTTACAGCAGAGACCATCATCATCACCACCACTTTATTAGTCAACTATTGCTACAATAATGCTACTCACCTAAGAACCACAAAATTCACAGTCACTTACAATATCATTAATCTTTCTTGCTGATGACTCCGCAGAGAAGCTGTGGTTTGGCTGACTGCTGGGCTTGGTTGGCCAGGCTGCACTCCAGACTTTGGCTTGGGTTAGGATGCTCCACTTGTGTTCATTCCTGTTCCCAGGCTGAAAGAGAATGACCACCTGAGACATTTTCCTCTCATGGCACAGGGTAGAAACCCCAAGAGACCAGAAAAAAAACCTGAAGTACATTTAAAGTCTTTGGTCTGACATGCCATGTGTTATATCCACTCACATTCCTTAGATCAAAGGAAGTCATATGGCCAAGCTCAGTGTTAGTGGGACTGGGCCATGAATCCACTTCAAGAAGGAGGCAGTAAAAATCACGTGGCAAAAAAAGAAAAAAACTCACACGGCAAATGGCTTATATATAAAAATCTATTACAGGGTGAAAGTGAAGAATTGGTAACAATAATCCATTCTAACATCTACCACTCATTGGGTACTCACTATGTACCAGACACTTAAGTATATTATATCATTAAACCACACAACACTTACATGGGACAGATATGAGTATTTTTTGGATGAATGAATGTCTATTGTATGCCTATTGGGCTATCCACTGTGGTTACTGCGTAAACAGGTCTGATATTCAGTTTGCTGGAGAGCAGGCAAGGTAGCTGTAGGGGTCAATTAAGCATGGAGAGAGATATGCAGTTATTTCCTAAGCTGAGATCAGCAGGATGCACATTTGATCCTAGGGAAGCCAATGAATAAAGACCTTTCATTTAGGTTGGAAGAGAGCTTCCAGTGTGGATGCCTCTTTCCCCTCCCCATCTACCTCAGCACCCTTGAGCTTCATTCTTCAGAATTACTTCCTTATGGTAGTATTAAGCTATGTCCCTTCCTTTTCCCCAGACATTGTGAAGCTGCCACTGCGCTGAAGCACAGTGTTTGCTAATTGGAATTTGCTATTCTGCTATTTTCATAGCAACTCTTATATGAATATAGAAAAGCACCAATAAAAAAAAAATGATAAATCATAAAAGACTTTAATAAACAGAAAACTGCAAGATGGTATACTTGATGTCTAGGTATTCTAATGAGGGAGTCCTAAATCAAGGAACAGCTAAATGGGGGAAAATCTAGCACAAGGGTGACTTCCAGTCAATGTTCGAGTAGTTTCTCCTCCCACTCACTCCCCCAACCATTTTGATATCATGGTCCGAGCTACCAATTCTGAGTCTATTGCCAAGTCATTATCCTTTAAAGGATGGGTGAGAAAACCCATTTTTCTACTTTATAAATAACACACTCTAGCACAATAAAAGATGTCAGGCCACACAATTTTATTTCATTCAACATTTACTGAATATCTACTATAGGCCAGGCATTAAGTTACATGCAAGTGATAATACTGCCGTTAGGGTCACACATAGTCCAGTATGGAAATAGCACATAGATACAGATTTAACCTTTGAGGTGTTGTCAGTCTTTTGAGTTATGAACAGGTACTATGAGACACAATAGAGGGATCATTTCTTTTGGACAAAGGAAGAAAGAGTAGGTGCCATCTAATCTCAGCCTTGGATATAAGAGAGAAGAAGAGGGAGGGCATTTTGGGAAAAGGTTCAGAATGTAAAATGGTACAGATGAATAAAAATACAGTGTCTCCTGCAGAGCCCTGGTCAGTGTCCTGCATGGCCTCCTCAACTACTGCTGTGGGCTAGGGAGTGTTATGGATTGAATTGTGTCTCTGAAAATAGATAAGTTAAAGTCTTAATGAGAACGTGACTTTATTTGGAAATAGGTTCTTTACAGAACTAATCAAGGTGAACTGAGGTCACTAGTGTGGGCCCTAGTCCAGTATGACTGGTGCCATTATAAAAAGGAGAAATCTGAATACAGACAGACAGGCACAGAGGGTACACAATGGAAGGAGACATAGAGAGAACCTGTAAAGCCATGTGAAAATGGAGGATTGGAGTGATGCATCTATAAGCCAAGGAACACCAAAGACGCCACCAAACCAGCAGAAGCTGGAAAGAGGCAAGGAAGGATTCCCCTACAGGTTTCAGAGGGAGCAGGGTGCTGCTGACACACTGATGTCTGATTTCGACCCTCCAGATCTAAGAGACAATAAGTTTCTGTTGTTGTAAGCCACCCGTAGTTGGTGGTACTTGCATACAGCAGCCCTAGGGATCAAATACAGGAGTTAAGATGTTGGTCTCAGGATTCTGGGCTGCCCACTCCTACTTGAAACACATTTTTCTTTCATTTTTTGCTTCTGCTTAAGGTTTTGTTTGAAAAGCAGGGTTTCATTGGTGAAATGAACATGAAACTACAGATCTTTGAGAGTTTATCAGTTGGACACTTTCAATTGCAAATAAAGCCGAGGTCAAATGTCCTAAATAACCAAAGGATTTATGACTCCTATAATTATAAAAGTCTAGAGAAGATGTGAGGTTCCAGTGCAGTTTGACAGAGACATTGACCAAGGCCCTGACTCCATTTCTCTGCAGTTTTCTGGAGAGTTGTCATGCAAGGGTTTCGTCCTTGGGCTGCTCCTGTAATGGTGGCAAAATGGCTGCATAGTTCCAGCTTCACCTCACAGCACACTACGCAGAGTAGGGAGGAACAACGTTGACCAGGTATCCCCAGCCAAGGCCTTGAGGTTCTCACTGACTGGACCACACCTGAGCCTGTATTGATTATCTGACCTGTGTCTGGATCAGCTGTGACAGGAGGGAAGGATTCACCCTGATTGGCTTAGCCCACTCTTTCCATTAGCCTTTGCTACATAAAAAAATACTCCAAAATTTAGGGTCTCAAAACCACAACAATTTATTAGTTCATGAGTCTGTGGGTCACGAATTGGGCAGGGCTCAGCTAGGATGGCTCACTCGCTTCCATGTGGCGTTGGCTGGGCTCACTCATGCATTTAGGGTCACTTGGCAAGTCAGCTCGGGGCCAGCCGGTCCTGGATGGTATCGGTCATGGTCATACGTCTGCTGGTTGTCCGGGCTGCCTCAGTTCTCTTCTGTGTGTCCTCTCCACCCAGCCAGCTGGGGCACATTCTCATGCACACAGCACCTCATGAGGGTGAGAACAGAGGCTCAAGGACCCTTAACATCCAAACATGAGACCTGTGAGACATAATTTCTGTCACATTATATTGGTCAAAGCAAGTCCCCACCTCTTGGTGGGAAGATCTGTAAGAATTTGTGATGGTTTAAAAACATGACACCCACCCTTAGAGCTGGGGAAGGGGGAACCAATTTCACCAAACCACAGAGCTCCTGAACAGAATGGACATTAGGGGGAAAACTGGCCGGAGGCTGGAGAAGAGGCTAAAAGGTAGATTGAAATTAATTGTGAGGGGCTCTGTATGCCTTGCTAAGTGGACTTTATCTTTTAACTTGCGGTTCTCACCCTTTTTCTGTGACAACATAATTAATGATTCTGATGCATTCTCATTAGGAAACATGACTTAAAAGTAAGTCACCACGGCTGTTCTTCTCAACCTGAAGACTGGGCATGAATAATGTTTTTTTAGGGGGGGCTGCATGCTCCTTCCTCTTGGGGAGTGGGGCTGCCTTGGTTGTAACTCACTGTTCCAGGCACTGGGGAGCCACTGATGTCTTGTTCCTGAGTGCAAGGGAGATTTCTGCTCTGAGACTCAGTCTTAAGCTGCTCCGGTAACAGCTCTGAGTTATACTCACACACCTTTCTTCATTTTCCCCAGTGTGCACATAAGCCGCTAGTTTGGGATTTTCCTCCTTCCAGCAGCACACGATTCCCAGAAGCAACATTTCTTCCGGCTGGCCAAGTCCTTGGGGCCCAGTCTGCTTTTTCCTGCGTTCTGGCCTCGACTAGGAGAGCCCCACTGCATACAGTGTGTTTGGACAACAACCAGCGGAATGGCCACCATCCAATTCTTTTTCCTCCCAGAAATCTCCTTCTTGCAACTGATGTGGTCTCCAGTGACCAAGCAACATGAGCTTGAGCATACTGACAAGGGGATCTTGTCAGTGCCACCTCTGTGGCATCTGAGCTCCAGCTCCAGTGAGTGTCCTGCCATATGCACATATTTATCTCTGCTGCTGGGCTGTACACAACTTGTAGAAGAAACATGGGATTCACCTTGTTTGTGTTGAAAATATTTACTGAATGAGTGAATTAATAATGGATGAATAAAAAGGATAACGCTGAGCAGCATCCCTCTTGATGGAAAAGTTTATGGGCATGGAAAATGTTCCCTGATCAGTGAGTCCTCAGAGTCATGGCTCCCAGGAAGGCACCAGTGCCAGGTGGTATCAGGCATCTTAATCTCGGCTCCCCCCACACACTAGTGGAGGACACCTGAGCCCAGAGCAAGGGTTTGGAACAGAACTTCCCTCTTAAACTGAGTAGGAATAAGGCTCCAAGGAATCTTTTCAGACACTAGAGAAGAACAAGGGTGAGTGTGCGGAGGAGGAGTGGGAACAGGGGGAAGAGGAGAAGGATGCAGGAAGTGAACAGGGAAGAGCAACCCCCATCACCTCCCCTGGAGCCCGTCCTAATAGGAAATCCCACCCTGGAGCCTGCAGCCTGGGTTCTGTAGGGCTCTTGGCTGCACCTCCTGACCAGGGGTGTTTAGTTTAAAAGAAGGACTTGAAGCCGTCAGTGTCTCTCACTTAATACAGCAGCTGCTTTGACACCCACTCCATTTGGACAGCTCATTTCTGGTCCTTCATCCCATCAGAGGCAGCCCTTGCTCACATCTATTTGTCTAAGGAGCCTGGGTGTCTGCTGGAAAGGGAGGGTATTTAGAGTATGTTATTCAGTTAGAGCCAGGGCTTCTGCCTTTGTGTGACAGGCTAATCCTAGGACAGCTCAAAATGGCTGGGATTGTTTAATCTGCAGGATGCATTAGGGCTGTCAACAGAGAGGGGACAGTAAATATTGCAGAAAGCAGTTAAGGGGTGTGGCCTGACTGGAGCTTCAGCAGCAGCCCTAGGACAGGGAGGAGGCACCTGAGGAGTAGGTGATGGAGGATATGGTGGGGGTGGAGCAGAGTAAGGCAGATCTGGTGGCCCTCATTCATGCCTGCCTTTCAGGGATTTCTAACACATTGGTTCTCAACTTTAAATGCTCATTGGAATCTCACAGGACTTTTGCAAAATGCTGATACCCAAGTTCCACCTTCTTCTCCACATTTTGATTAAATTGGTCTGGTTTGTGGCCTGTGCATCAGGTTTAGGAAGCTCCGCAGGTGAGGAGGCTGTGAAAGGAAATAGAGAGATCTTATCATTTCATAGTGAACAGCTGGAAGGACACCTCCAGAGCAAGGTTCTCAGGTGAAGCAACAAGCCAAGAGGGAAAGGTCACCTATCCAGATTAGTGACAAAGAAAGGGCCGTAACTTCTATCTCTTGAGTTCCCAGGTGAGTTAATTTTTTCATCTACACTCTTCTTTCATTTACTAGTCATAGTCTTGGTGAAATCTCAGTTTCCTTACCTATCAAATGGGTATTATTATCTAATCTACTCATTTCCTTTTATTGCCATGAAGATCAGGGTTCATGAAGATGCTTTGCAAACAATATAGAGGTGAGAGAAGAAACAACAGAGATGTTTCTCCACTCCATGGCTTCCCATGCCACCCATGTGCACTTAGAATAAAGTGCAAACTTTACTCAGGCCTACAGACCACCCCTCCGCCCCAACCCCTCTGCTCCCAGCTGCCACCACATGGTGGGGCTCCTGCCCGCATCTGCAGGTTCAGCTGCTGCCACTCCCCACTGTGTTCACCATGTCTAGACATACTGGCCTCCTCTCTGGCCTGGGACACACTGAGTCCATCCTTCCCTGTGCAGTTTCTATCTCTTCCACCTGGATTGCATAAGCCCTACATTTTGCTGTGTAATCTATCTTTTCTTGTGGTTTTGTCACAACTAATGTTAATGGCTGTGGGGAAAGCAGTGACTGGTCAGTATGGAATTAGAAACAAGAAGTATGGAGTTGTGAGTAACGAGGCAGGAGAGTTATAGAACAGATGGTAAGAGGGGAGTGTGGAGTCAAAACTTAATTTTTGCCATGGAAGAGAGACTTGAGCACATGTATGTCTCTCAGGTAGGAGATAAAAAAGGGACATACGTGATGTGGAGGAAAGTGGGATAACTACAGCAAATTCCCTAAGCCCTTTTAAATGTAATATCCCTTTAAAGAGATAAGATATTTGACTCCTTAGGATTCAGGTTTCCACTTAGTTTCCTTTCTTTGTTTTCTTACCACTTTGTGAGCTTCTATAGTGTAGTGCAAATATCTCCTCATCTATCTGTGTGTAGACTGTGAGCTCACTGGGCAGAGGGGAGAGGTCTTAATGATGATTGTATCCCAGCATATACAAAATAAAGCCTCCATAATTAATGAATCAATTTATCTGTTGCCTTTCCATCTAAGTGACATGGGTACCCTGAAGCAGCATGGATCCTCAGTAAATGGGTAAGAAGACACTATGAAAAAGAGGTGGCAATTAAGTTAGAGGGATGTGTGTATGCCAAAAAGAAACTGTACCAACTTCATATTTTGAAGAGAAGAAGGAGGAGCAAACGTAATCTATTTTTCTCCCCTCTTGTAGTCCTTGTCTACATTCTGGTATATTTTACAGAGTTAAAATCAAAACGTCTACATAATTGGATGTTTTCTTTTATGAAAGAGTGTTTTGAACAGCTCCTTGCTGTATCTCACATTCTTTATAATTATTATTGTGAGACAGGCAGAACATTCTCCAGTTAATGTACTGAAATATACTTCACTGCTTTCCCTGTTCCTATTGTTGAACATTTAGATTGTTCTCAATTTCTGCTATTTTAGAGAACGCTACAGTGAAGAGCGTGATACAGGGATTTGCCCTCCTTTAGAATTAACTCCTCAGTTTAAATTACAATGAGGGACTTCCCTGGTGGTGCAGTGGTTAAGAATTGCCTGCCAATGCAGGGGACGTGGGTTTGAGCCCTGGTCCGGGAAGATCCCACATGTCGTGGAGCAACTAAACCTGTGCACACAACTACTGAGCCCACGTGCCACAACTACTGAAGCCTGCACGCCTAGAGCCCGTGCTCTGCAACGAGAGAAGCCACTGCAATGAGAAGACCACGCGTTGCAAAGAAGAGTAGCCCCTGCTCGCCGCAACTAGAGAAAGCCCATGCACAGCAACAAAGTCCCAACGCAGCCAAAAATAAAAATAAATAAACAAATAAATTTTTTTAATAAAGGAATCCGCCTGCCAATGCAGGGGACACGGGTTCGAGCCCTGGTCCTGGAAGATCCCACATGCCGGAGAGAAACTAAGCCCGAGCGCCACAACTACTGAGCCTGTGCTCTAGAACCTGTGAGCCACAACTACTGAAGGCTGCGCGCCTAGAGCCTGTGCTCCGTAACAAGAGAAGCCACCGCAATGAGAAGACCATGCAACGCAAAGAAGAGTAGCCCCTGCTCTCCACAACCGGAGAAAGTCTGCACGCAGCAGCGAAGAGCCAACATAGGCAAAAATAAATAAATAAAAATAAATTTATAAAAAAAATTCAATGAATCAAATTACTGGGTCAAATGGTGTGAATATTTTTGTGATTCTCAATACATCCTGCTATGTTCCTGCTTTATATCCACTGTCAAAGGTATTTATCAATTTCACTGTTAACCCTGGCGCTATTATTACATTTTCTTTGCCAAGTTAATTGGTATAAAAACATACTTTGACGTTTAATTTGAATTTTGTACAGCCTGAACATTTTCCCTTGTTTGCTTACTATCAGCATTTCATTCTATTTATATCATTTGCCATTAACTGGACATCTGTGATATTTACATACATTAGAATAAACTTCTTATATTTTATACGTAATAATTCATTTCTCTGATATTTGAGACAAATACTTTTCCTGCTGTTTTCATTTTCACTGTGATTAGTTTGTTCTTGTACATAAGTTTTCTATTTATCGATTTTTTCGTTTTTGAATTCTTTCAAAGATTTGAAGTTCCAACACTCAGTGTAACAAGTGACAAGGAAGGCAGCAACAGGAAACTTTCTCTTATTGCCTCTGTGGCAACCAAATTCATAGTTTTCTTTCTATTTTTCCTCCAATGGTGTGCCTGTTTCTCCCTTCAGGATGGCTAGACTTCTACAAGTTCTCTCTCATGTATGAATGCCTACTTGGTCAGCACTTACTCAATCTTTGCCTGATAACAACTAGAGGGGTCTAGGCAGTTTCACTAGCCTCACCTGTTCTGCAGCCTGTACCTGTATGGAGGTTTGTCTCTTACTAGCTGCAGTGGTGGGTGAGACTCCTCCTGGGTCCCTTGGAGTAAGGTTCTAGGATCCAAAAGACTGGCCAAGGGCTTCCCTGGTGGCGCAGTGGTTGAGAGTCCGCCTGCCAATGCAGGGGACACGGGTTCGTGCCCCAGTCCAGGAAGATCCCACATGCCGCAGAGCGGCTGGGCCCGTGAGCCATGGCCGCTAAGCCTGCGCGTCCGGAGCCTGTGCTCCACAATGGGAGAGGCCCGCGTACCGCAAAAAAAAAAAAAAAAAAAAAGAGAAGGAACATCTTATGCTGCCACACTGCTGATGTTGCTCCTCTATTGCTTTTAGTTGTCATGTCTCCTTGGTCTCCTCAGCTTCTCAGTCTCCTAGTTCTTTCATGACTTTGACACTTTAAGGTCATGAAAATACACTAGTCAGATATTTCTTACACTGCCCTCTAATATAGGTTATCTGAGGTTTTCTCATGATTACATAAAGGTTATGGATCTTGGAGAGGAACATCCCAGAATAGAGGTGACCTTTTTTTTCATTTTTTAAAATTGAAGTATAGTTGATTTACAATGTTGTGTTAGCTTCAGGTGTACAGCAAAGTGATTCAGATTATATATATTCCTTTTCAGATTCTTCTCCCTTATAGATTATTACATGATATTGAGTATAGTTCCCTATGCTATACAGTAGGTCCTTGTTGTTTATCTATTTTACATATAGTAGTGTGTATATGTTAATTCCAAACTCCTAATTTATCCCTCCCACCCCCCTTTCCCCTTTGGTAACCATAGTTTGTTTTCTATGTCTGTGAGTCTATTTCTGTTTTGTAAAGAAGTTCATCTGGGGCTTGCCTGGTGGCGCAGTGGTTGAGAGTCCGCCTGCCGATGTAGGGGATGCGGGTTCGTGCCCCGGTCTGGGAAGATCCCACATGCCACGGAGCGGCTGGGCCTGTGAGCCATGGCCGCTGAGTCTGTGCGTCCGGAGCCTGTGCTCCGCAACGGGAGAGGCCACAACAGTGAGAGGCCCGTGTACTGCAAAAAAAAAAAAGTTCATTTTTAAGATTCCATATATTAGCAATATCTATGATATTTGTATTTCTCTGTCTGACTTCACTTAGTATGATAATCTCTAGATCCATCCATGTTGCTGCAAATGGCATTATTTCATTCTTTGTTATGGGTGAGTAATATTTCACTGTGTGTGTGTGTATACACACACACACACACACACACACACACACACACACACACCATATCTTCTTTGTCTATTTATCTGTTGAGAGACATTTAGGTTGCTCCCATGTCTCAGCTGTTGTAAATAGTGTTGCATTGAACACTGAGGTGCATGTATCTTTTTGAATTATAGTTTTGTCCAGATATATGCCCAGGAGTGGGATCGCTGGATCATATGGTAGTTCTATTTTTAGTTTTTTAAGGAATCTCCATACCGTTCTCCATAGTGGCTGCACTAATTTACTTTCCCACCAACAGTGTAGAAGGGTTCCTTTTTCTCCACACCGAGAGGTGCCTTTTTCATTGCATCGTATTAGGAAGTCCTTGATTAGGGAGTCCTATTTACTACTGGTGATGTTAACTTGATCCCTTGGTTAAAGTGATGTCTTCCAAGTTTCTTCTGTTACAAAGTTACTATTTTCCCCTTTTCATAGTCTATCTGATAGATGAGAATCACTAAGTACACCCCACACTTCGGACACTTGAGCCTCTCCTTACTTTTTAGCACTACAAGATGTTCCAGACTCATCTTGTATAATATTTTCCCTGCCCCAGCCCTAGAATCACTTATTTCTGCAAGGATTCCTGCTTCATTTTATTGGAAAACATTATATAGAAATATATAGAGAGTAACCACTAGTGATGTTCTCAACACTTCCTGAGAATAGAGGAAGGAAAAGCAACCTGGGTAGAAAGAACAGCCTGTGGGAAGTCCAGGATAAGAAAAAGGGCATGGTGTGCTCAAGGAACTGAAGGAAGTGCATTATACCAAGAGAGAAGAGAGCAGGAGAAAGAGACACAAGAAATTAACCTGGAAACTTAGGAATGCACCAGGTCTCATAGATCCTGAAAGGTTAGTTAAGGGTTTTGACCGTTATTTCAAGGACAGTGGAGAGCCATGGAAGCTTTTGAAGCCAATGAGTAACTAGACTATGTTACTGGTCAGCAGTGGGAAGGATAGGTTGGAAAGGATTAAGTCATTAACCTCTGTAAGGCTTAGTTTCCTTCCTGCCTCACAGGATTTGGGTGAAGATTAAACAAGGGAACACATACAAGTTCCCCAGAATGATGTTTGGCACATGATGGGCAATCTGGAAACGTTGGTGCCTTGTTCAGTCCAACAATTCTGCTTTCTTTTTCATCTAATCTCGTCTTTCTCATTATTCCCCTGACCACATTTTGGGTAGAAAATTATTCTTTAAACGTTTTGCTGAAATTAAAATTGATTATTGTGCTAGACACAGTGAACAAATGTTAATAAGACCTGGGCCCTTCCTTTGTACCTATTTACAATAAGCCATAACACATGATGTGATATGAACTATACTAATGACACAAGTGTAAGCTCAGAGGGCAAGGATGACATCCTTCACCTCTCTGTCAGGCAAAATATGTGGCACAGAGGACTTCAACACAGACTTCTTGACCATATCATGCTCTGGGAGTTCAGAGGACAAAGGCAAGAAACTTGGCTATTGAACTATAAGTTCAATATCTTGGGAATTCATACCGTCTCAGTGACGACTGTGGCTTTCTTTCTTTATACTTTGTTAGTATTGTTTGGGATTATTGTTAGTAGGCTTTTTAAAAAATTTTTCATGAAAAAAATTTCAGAGTGATTGTTTATAGTCACATTTCCAAATCAAAACTTTCCTACACTATAGGAATCTCATGAATCACACTATAATAACATGAAAACATCAAATCTATACTGAGGTGCTTGGTTTGATAATATTAAATTCAAAAGATACCTTCTTCAATTTCAGGTAGATAGTTCATAATATAATGGTATTGTTGATTTTTGAATTGACGATATCCAAATTTTATTGTCTTTCCTTTGATCTGATTCTGAAAATTTCTTTTATTAGAATTGTAAGTTTGGACATATAATACTCATGGTAGTCCCAATTATGACTAAAAGCTCTTGTAGTTGCATGATCACCAATATTTCTTTAATGGATGAGAAACTATTTAGTTTTCCCTTTTATTTTCTACTTAGCACAGCATCCAGGTATTATTAGTTATTCTTCTTTTTATTATTCCATATGATATATTGTATTTTCACTTTACTGATGAGGAAATCTAGAATTGGAAAGGTGATGCAACTTTTCTAAAAACACATTAGTGATACAGCTAGGATTTGAACCTGTATCTTTGCTCTAAGCCTAGATTTTTTTTAATTGAAGTAAAATTGATTGACAACATCTTGTTAGTTTCAGGTGTACAGTGCAGTAATTCAGTTATACATACATACATACTAGGTTCTTACTGTTAATTAAACTCTGTCTAATGCTTTGGGTCAAGAATTACATGTCAAGCTTACAAGTAGGAAAATACTTAATCTAAGTGAGCTGTGATACCCTCCCTGAAAACCATATCTTATCTTTTATGCCGGGGATATGGGTTACATACAGATTTGCATTTGAATATTAATATGTCTATTGTTTGGGGAGATTACTTGAACTAATATAACTAAGTAGAATCTAAAGATCCAATGTGGAGAGAACTAAAATATTGTGTTGCTTCTTCTCCATTCTTCTCCTAACTCAGTTTCGTGGTTCTACAAGATAACACACTCTGATTAAATGCCATATTAAGATAAAGAATTAGTACATAAAAGAAAGCAAAGACATTTTGCCAGTAGGCAGAAGAAATCATAGAAAACTTCCTACAGAAAGCTGATCTTGACTAGTGTGATGAAGGAAAAAAAGGATATATTATGAAGACTTTGACAGTTTAGAGTTTGTTCCCCAAACTGGCTGTGTATCAGAATCACCTGGGGAGCTTAGTAACTATTCAATGCTCAGACTTGACCCCTGCAGATTCAGATTCAGTTTGCATAGAGTGGGACCTAGGAACAGTGTCTTTATCAATACTCAGATGATGCTGATGTAATAAGCCTTCAGTCTCTTTTTTGGGAAAACATAGGTTTATAGCACAGTTCAGGAGTTTTTCTTTTTTAAAACTTCAATCTTTAGCACTTTTTTAAAGCTTTCATGTCATTCTCTCTTGTCATCAGATTTTATTCTGGCTTTAAAAAAAATCTACAAGGTAATATCTTTTCTTATAGAAGCCAACATTCTGACTCATTCTTTTGCTGTTGTCGTATTAAGTTTTTGTAATATCTCTTGAGCTGAAACAGATAAAACTCTATTTTCTAGTTTCATTGGAATTAAAAATGGAATAAGACTCCTAGAGTACACGATTATGGGCTAGAGATATATTACATTTACATTTCCTTTAAATATCAAAGTTTACTGCCTCTGAACTACACCTGTAGTGTTTGGCTGAACATTCCTTTTTAGTACAGAAATGACTGCCTCCTAGAATCAGCTTTCTTTCTCTCAATGTTTTTTACAACTTTGAAAACTGGATAGATCCTCCAGTGACTTATCAAAAGGATATTTTCTCTGAAGACTTTACTGTTACTATTTGGCATCTGTCAGAACTTCCCAGAAGCATACAGAAGTCTTTTAGCCTCTTCCTTCTCCAATCCTACAGTGTACTAAGGAGAGTTCCCTATAGCTGTATTGAAGATTTTTATATTGGGCCTCATATAATCTTTAATCTTAGTAGGGAATTCATTCAATCATTCAATAATATTCTGAGCATATACTATACTCTAGGCACTAGAAACACAAAAGTAAATAAGACAGATACCATTCCTGTTTCAATGGTGCTTATAGTCCGATGGGAAAGAAAGATAATCATATAATCTGATATAGTAATTGTACTAGGTAGTGCTCCATCAGAGAAACAGAACCAGCAAGAGATACATATATATATGTGTGTGTGTGTATGTCTGTGTATATGATATATGTGTGTGTATATATGTGTGAATATATGTGTGTATACATACATACACATATATAGTATATGTATATTATATATGTGTATATACTATGCATATATAATATATATAGGATGTGTATATACATATATTATATATATATATATGGAGAGAGATAGGGTGGGGTTGAGAGATTCATTGCAAGGAATTGGTTTATACAATTGTGAGGGTTGGTTAGTCAACTCCAAGATTCCTAGGGTGGGCGGATAGGCAGTCAAGAAAGGAGGGCTGGACATTCTCAAGCAGGAGGTGACACTGCAGTTCACAGGCAGAATTTCTTATTCCTCAGGGTAACTTGGGTTCTGTTCTTAAGCCCTTTGAACTACTTGGAAGGTCTACCCTGATTATGGAAGATAATCTTCTTTACATAAAGCCAATTAATTGTAGATGCTAACCAAATCTATAAATTACCTTCACAGCAACACCTCAATTAGGGTTTAATTGAATAACTTAGCACTATAGCCTGGCCAAGGTGACACATAAAACTGACTGTTACAGCAATGTTTGAAAAATGCTATGGTGGAGAAAGTATAAAATGCCAAAGACCAACATAGCAGGGGCATCCATCTTAGTCTATGGGGAGTCAGATGACTATTAAGGTAAGACCTGAGAGATGAGTAGGAATAAGCTAGATAAAGAGGTGGACAGAGAATATTCTAAGATGTAGGAAGTGTAAGCAAAGGTCCAGAGACCAGAGAGAGAGCACCAGAGATGTAATCTTCTCTTCTTATCAGATGTTTTTTCCTGGCTTTCTTTTTTCAGAACACACTGAGGTGATGGTTGTTCTTTAACAGAAGTTGAGATTTAATTTTTTTGGTTATTAGCTTATTGTAATGCCTTCAATACTGAATCAGATGAAACTTTATTTTCATGTTTTAATTAGCACTTTCAATTGCTGGTGAGATGAAGCACCCTTTCATGTTTATTTGACATTCAGGTTTCCTCCTCTATAGATTTCCTGTTTCTAACCTTTGCACATTAGGGTAGTTTTCTTTTCCTTATTGATTACATATGATTTGGATATTACCAGAAATCCTTTGTCTTTATATGCATTGCAGATATATCTCCCAGAGAATACCAGTCCAGACTGGGAGGTACTTTGTAGACTACAGTTGCAGGTGAGTGCAAGGAGAGCTTGTTAAATCAGAGAGTGCTGGTGTTACCTTAATGCCAGGCTCAAGTCTCACTTCTAGGACAGAGCCACCACACTGAGCAGGAACAACAGGGGCACAGGAAAGGAAAGGGGAAAGAGACAGCCCATCTCACAAGGCAATGTATTTTTTAACAAGTCAAATAAATGACAGAAGAGGGAGCTCTAGAATCCTTACACTAGGAAATCTACACTGACTGTCCTTCCTTCTAGTACAGGCAAACTCATCTCGCTAAAATATAAGCAGTAGGAAAGAGAAGTAGTCAAACCCACTCAAAATTATTTTCAGAAAAATAGGAAAACTAGTATCAGAGTAACATTCTTTCAAACAACGAAAACAAGCCAGAATGACATGCTTGCAAAATAAAGGAAAACTATATACTATTTTAAACAAACAAGATTAAACAAATTAAGAAAATGATAAAAGGTATAAAAGAACAACTTAAATTAGAATAAAAATAACTCAGACATAATATTATTGGAAAAAAAACAGGAATATTTGAAAATGCAGTTTATAAAACCAAGGAAAGTTAGCAATAAAAGAAGTAATATTTTAGAAATGGAGAATGAAGTAGAAGTAATACATTAGTTAATAAATATGATGGGTAGTACATAAAGAGAAACATACAATGAAGGGAGGAAAGTTTTAGCTTAAAAATATGAAATAAATGAAAAAGGATTTAAGAGAAAGTGACATAAAATATCCTCAGAGTGTGTGTGTTTATGTGTGTGTGTATGTGTATGTGTGTAAATTCCTGAAGAAGAAAGCCAAAGTAACTGAAGAGAACAGAACAAATACTAAAAAATAAACAAACAACCCAATCCAAAAGTGGACAGAAGACCTAAAGAGACATTTCTCCAAAGAAGAAATATGGATAGCCAATAAGTACATGAAAAGATGCTCAACATTGCTAATTATTAGAGAAATGCAAATCAAAACTACAATGAGGTAGCACCTAACAGCCGTCAGAATAGCCATCATTAAAAAGTCTACAAATAACATATGCTGGAGAGGATGTGGAGAAAAGGGAACCCTCTTACACTGTTGGTGGGAATGTAAGTTGTATGGCCACTGTGGAAAACAGTATGGAGGTTCTTCAGAAAACTAAAAATAGAATTACCATATGATCCAGCAATCCCACTTCTGGGCATATACCCGGACAAAACTATAATTCAAAAAGATACATGCACCCCTATGTTCATAGCAGCACTATTTACAATGGCCAAGACATGGAAACAACCTAAATGTCCATTGATAGATGAATGGATAAAGAAGATGTGGTACATATAAACAGTGGAATACTACTCAGCCATAAAAAGAATGAACTAATGCCATTTGCAGCAACATGGATGTAACTAGAGATTATCATACTAAGTGAAGTAAGTCAGAAAGAGAAAGACAAATATCATGTGATATCACTTATATATGGAATCTAAAATATGACACAAATAAGCCTATCTACAAAACAGAAACAGACTCATGGACATAGAGAATGGACTTGTGGTTGCCAATGGGGAAGGGGTTTGGGGAGGGGTTGGGGTTAGCAGATGTAAGCTTTTATATACAGAATGGATAAACAACAAGGTCTTACTGTATAGCACAGAGAACTATATTCAGTATCCTATGATAAACCATAATGGAAAATAATATTAAAATATATATATATATACATGTATAACTGAATCACTTTGCTGTACAGCAGAAATTAACACAACGTTAAAAAAAAAAGGAAAAAAATCATTGAAGAAAAACATACTGAAATAAAAGGCAACTTGAAATCCTATATTGAAAGAATATACTGAGTACCCTGGAAAATCAACCCAGAATAACTGACTCCAAGGCATATTCTAGTAAAATAATGAGAACTTAAAGAAAAAGAAAACTGAATTAAAAATACATACTCAGTAATAAAGTTTTTTTTAAACTAATTAATTTCTTTAATTTTGGCCACACTGGGTCTTCGTTGCTGTGTGCGGGCTTTCTCTAGTTGCAGCGAGAGGGGGCTACTCTTCATTGCAGTGCACGGGCTTCTCATTGCGGTGGCTTCTCTTTGATGAGGAGCACGGGCTTCAGTAGTTGTGGCAGGTGGACTCAGTAGTTGTGGTGCACGGGCTTAGCTGCTCTGCGGCAGGTGGGATCTTCCCAGACCAGGGCTCGAACCCGTGTCCCCTGCATTGGCAGGTGGATTCTTAACCACTGTGCCACGAGGCAAGTCCCAATAACAAAAATTTTAAGAGTCTCTTTCATCTAGAAATTAAAAAGTCATGCTGGCAGACTCATCCCAGGGGCAGGGGTGTGGGGGTAGGGTCAAGTGAGAGTGTCTCACGGGCTCCTGCCAGCTCTTGGCTTGAGTCCTACTTGCTCACTCTACAGCGCTCTCCCTGTGAAGAGTAATGCAACCAGAACAAAACTTCCCCCTTTGCACATTCCGTTATGTGTACTCATGTGTGTTTCATCACAGTGGAGGAGAGTGAGGGCCTGTAACAGGACAACCCAATTCTTGATCTCAATGACAAAATTATACATGAGAATACACTGCAGTCTTGGTAGGAAGAAAAGAAACATTAAGTGAGAGCTTTGCCTTCTATTGGATAATCATAACCATAGGCACCAGTAAGCCAGAGGTAAAACTGTTAGAAATCATTTGTGTGTTAAGATCTGAAATGCCCTTCCAGCACTAAGAGAAAGAAGAGTTTCTCCTACTAATGGATGAAGTTCCATTATTAGACTTTCATTCCTTTGGCTTAAGCCTTATCCTTAGCACTCTGGAAATATTTAAAGCACTTGGCTGTGTCGATGGAAATCATATCAGCACACTCAGGATCCTTTCAACTTGCCTAGTTAGCTGGAAAACTAAAGCATAACTGTCCCCACACTTCCTTAAACCTACTGTCTTAGGGTATTTTTTTTCCAATTATATGTCTCATGTGAGAATTGAAAGGCAGAGTTGGACAGTTCTATATTCCTGCTCTTCTGTTTTCTGCTGGCGAGTGGTTGAGAAACCAGGTGTTCAACAGCAGCATTCCAGGGCCCAGCATTTCGTAGGTGTTGAAAGGTAGTTGTGGCAGCACCAGGGGCAGTGTCCTGATCCCTAGATCACAGGCTCCATGGGATTTTCTTCACGTCTACAGTTCAAGTTTGTGGACGTCTGAGTCCCCACCTTTTGGTTATGGTAACTGTAGCATCTTCCAGAACTACTCACATTATTACTATTACTTTTAATTTATTAATTTTATTTATTTTTGGCTGCATTGGTCTTTGTTGCTGCGTGCAGGCTTTCTCTAGTTGCAGTGAGCGGGGGCTACTCTTCATTGCGGTGCGTGCGCTTCTCATTGCGGTGGCTTCTCTTGTTGCAGAGCACGGGCTCTAGGAGCTCAGCCTTCAGTAGTTGTGTCTCGCGCACTCTAGAGCTCAGGCTCAATAGTTGTGGTGCACAGGCTTAGTTGCTCCGCGGCATGTGGGATCTTCCTGGACCAGGGCTCGAACCCATGTCCCCTGCATTGGCAGGCGGATTCTTAACCACTGTGCCACCAGGGAAGTCCCACACATTATTTTTTAACATCTAGTTCCCTGTATGAAATTTCTTTACATTATTTTTTAACATCTAGTTCCCTGTATGAAATTTCTTTCTGTTAAAATACCTAAAGTAGCTTCTATTTCTAAAACTGAATGGGGGCTGTCTCATGTGAATAAGCGTGCTTAGTGGAGGAGAATGGATGAAGTAATATGAGGGAATAAATCTCCTTATGAGGGCATGAGCTTTAAAACATGAGGAGAAAACAAAGCTCACAAGAAAAGCAGTCCCATTTCAAACTGGACTGAAAGATGCCTTCCTGGAAATCGGCTTCTTCCAGAAGAACTCACCAGTAAGTCTGGCTGGGATTCTCCACAGAAATAAAATAAATAGTATTAATCAGTGTCTCCCAACTAACCTCCAAGTAAATCTCATTGCCATCACATGGTGTCCTTCATTTGTTCTTTTTTTTTAAATTGGGGTATAGTTGCTTTACAATCTTGTGTTAGTTTCTTCTGTACCATGAAGCGAATCAGCTATATGTATACATATGTCCCCTCTTTTTGGATTTCCCTCCCATCCAGGTCACCACAGAGCAGTGAGGAGAGTTCCCCATGCCACACAGCAGGCTCTCACTGGTTATCTATTCCACACACAGTAGTGCATACATGCCAATCCCAATCTCCCAATTCATCCCACACCTGCACCCCCTTGGTGTCCATGTGTTTGTTCTCTACGTCTGTGTCTCTATTTCTGCTTTGTTCATCTGTACCATTTTTCTAGATTCCACATATATCTGTTAATACATGATATTTGTTTTTCTCTTTCTGACTTACTTCACTCTGTATGACAGTCTTTAGGTCCATCCACTTTTTTGTTCTTCTACATCCACCTCCTTCACTCCTCCCCTTTCTCATTTCAGTAAAATAAAAGAATTAGACTGCAATGTGCCTCACAGCTATTTTCATTAAATGCTACTATTTTCTAGACTTATAAAAAAGCAAAGTCAGTAGAATGACTTACAGAATATGATCTATATGTGATCTAATGACTACATATGCTCTAACTTTACCCTGTACCTCTTAAGACTATAGAGAAGTAAAATGAATGGAAGAGGGCTAGTCAAAACATTTAATGCTGAAATACATCATACAGGTAAGAATAAAATTTCTAACCACTCCACCTTATCTTGCTCATCACTGGCAGGACCTGATGTCTATCTTCCTACAGAGAGAGCAAAAAGGATTTCATAGCCTTACTTTGACCAATGAAAACTCCTTAACTTCTGAGGCAAAAGAAACAGCTTATTCAAGGTTGACCACAAGGCAAAAGAGGAAAAGAAGAAACCAACCCTTCTCTAACCTGTGGTCTCTGCTCAGTCCTTGGGCTCCTCAGGGAGCCCATTCTTCACATTCTCATCTTAACTGGAGGTTTGCTGTGGATGGCACTTATTGGTGCTGAAGAGAAGTTAGGCACTGATTGCTTAAGCGTGTGTAACTACTGCTTAAGGTGTGCTAAGGACTGGCCCAGGGCTGAGGGGTTTCCAAAGGGCCTTTAAGATCCTTTAGGTCTTTGATGCCAAAGAGTGATGTTGCATTATGGAAATCAATACAAGATCTGACATCTGAAAGTTAGTTGATATCACACCAGCTACAAGGATATTTGCCTAGTAATAGGAACACAATTTCTACTCATATCCTCAGAGCCCTATTATCCAGGAACACACCCCTCAAGATTGTGGCCTGGATCACTGAGTCCTTTCCATATCACGGACTTTGTCTTCACTATGATTGTGCCTCATGAGAGAAACTACAAAACACCCACTCATCAGGTGTCCCCTGCTTGATGACCTCCGTTAAACAAGATAAGGCTGAGAAGAAGAGACCAAGAAAACAGCCTCTGGATCATTGAAATAGGCATCACAACAGTTCATTACTGCCATCCTGACCATTACTAAGTTATCCTTCAATGTCTGTAGGCTCTTCATTCACACCCAGCTCTAACTTATTTGGCTGTTGTTACAAAAGACCATGAAGGAGGATTCTGGGAAGAAGGCAGAGTAGGAAGTACCAGGTATCTCTGTCCCCACATAGCCAACAACTGTGCTGGTAAACCTGTCTAATGTAATTACTCTGGAACTCTGGAGTCTGTTGAAGGCTTGCAACTCTAAAGGGAAGACTTGGACTGAAAACTGCAGTTTGTGTTAGCCAATTCCAGCTCTTAGCACCATCGCAGCTACCAATCTCCCATCCCCAGATATAAGGCAGTCAGCTGTGCATGTGTTCCTGAAGTAGGTTGCAAACAGCTTGTGGGA
Source organism: Grampus griseus (assembly GCF_964374135.1). Classification (NCBI taxonomy): domain Eukaryota; kingdom Metazoa; phylum Chordata; class Mammalia; order Artiodactyla; family Delphinidae; genus Grampus; species Grampus griseus. The sequence goes on from NC_139002.1 coordinate 69,824,331, forward strand.
GCCAGAGTGGACCGAAAGGACCCTGTCATCTGAGTATCAGGGATCTGTGCTCTGATTGCTGATTGCAGAGGTTCAGGCAAGGAGGTGGATCTGAGGGGCATGCTGCACCTCCTCTCATCCTTGCAAGCCTTTCTCCTCTGCCTGTAGTGACTGCCAAGGAATTTAAGGGCCAGCACCCATTTTCTCTCCTCTTCAATTTTCTCTTTTTCCCATGCAAAAACAGATTAAAGACTAGGCTATTCGAAAACAACTGCATATATAGGGGAAATTAGAAAGTGACCACACATGCACAGGGGAAAAATTCAGAAGAGACCTGAGAAGACCTTAAGTTTACACATCAGGTTGATCCTCAGCAGAGAAATTAATGTCTTGGAGCACAAAAGGTATAAAGATGTAATTTTTGACATCAACAACTGAAAGGAGTGGGGATAGAGATGTAATGGAGCTGAGTTTTTTTGTTTTTTAAAATTTTTTGGCCACCTCACGCAGTATGTGGGATCTTAGTTCCCCAACCAGGGATCAAACCCATGCTCCCTGCAGTGGAAGCACAGAGTCTCAACCACTGGACCACCAGGGAAGTCACTGGAACTGAGTTTTTGTATGTTATTGAAATTTAGCAGGTAGAGATTCAAATTAGAGTGTATAACTTTAGGGTATTAAATTTAATCCCTATGCCAGCCACAAAGAAAATAGCTATAGAATTACAAAAAGGAAATGAGAAATGTATTTAAACATATATTACAAAAAATCAACTAAACACAAAAGAAGGCAGTAATACAGGAAATGAGGGACAGAAAAACTATGAGGCATATAGAAAACAAATAGCAAAATGAAAGTTCAATTACTTTAAACATAAATAGATTAAGCTCTCCAATCAAAAGACAAAGATTAGCAAAATGGATAAAAACACATGGTTAACCTATATACTCAGAAGAATCCCCTTTGATCCAGAGACACAAATGTGTTAAAAGTAAGAGGATTAAAAAAAAGATACTGCATTCAAATAGTAACCAAAAGAGAGCAAAGGTGGCTATATGAATATCAAACAAAACATACTTTATTTTTATTTTATTTTTTAATTGAAGTATAGTTGATTTACAACGTTGTGTTAATTTCTGCTATATAGCAAAGTGATTCTGTTATACATATATATACTTTCCTTTTTAATATTCTTTTCCATTATGACTTATAGGATACTGAATATAGTTCTCTGTGCTACACAGTAGGACCTTATTGTTCATCCATAGCTTACATCAGCTAACCCCAACCTCCTGCTCCATCCCTTCCCCAACCCCCTCTGAGTCTGTTTCTGTTTCGAAGATAGGTTCATTTGTGTCATATTTTAGAGTCCACATATAAGTGGTATTATATGGTTTTTATCTTTCTCTTTCTGACTTACTTCACTTAGTATGATAATCTCTAGTTGCATCCATGTTGCTGCAAATGGCATTATTTCACTCTTTTTTATGGCTGAGTAGTATTCCATTGTATATATGTACCACATCTTCTTTATCTATTCATCTATTGATGGAAATTTAGGTGTTTCCATGTCTTGTGAATAGTGCTGCTATAAACGTAGGGGTGCATGTATCTTTTTGAATTATAGTTTTGTCCGGGTATATGCCCAGGAGTGGGATTGCTGGATCATATGGTAATTCTATTTTTAGTTTTCTGAAGAACCTCCATACTGTTTTCCACAGTGGCTGTACCAACTTACATTCCCACCAACAGTGTAGGAGGGTTCCCTTTTCTCCACATCCTCTCTAGCATTTGTTGTTTGTAGAGTTTTTATTTAAAAAAAAATTTTTTTTTTGGCTGTGCCACATGGCTTCCCTGACTGGGGATCAAACCCGGGCCCCTGGCAGTGCGAGAGTGGAGTCTTGACCACTGGACTGTCAGGGAATTCCCTGTAGAATTTTTAATGATGGCCATTCTGACCGCTGTGAGGTGGTACTTCATTGTAGTTTTGATTTGTGTTTCTCTAATAATTAGCGATGTTGAACATCTTTTCATGTGCCTATTGGCCATCTGTATTTCTTCTTTGGAGAAATGTCTACTTAGGTCTTCTACCCATTTTTTCGATTGTTTTTTTTTTGTTGTTGTTGTTGAGTTGTATGAGCTGTTTGTATATTTTGGAAATTAAGCCCTTGTGGGTCACATAGGTGGCAAATATTTTCTCCCATTCCATATGTTGTCTTTTCGTTTTGTTTATGGTTTCCTTTGCTCTGCAAAAGCTTGATTAGGTCCCATTTGTTTATTTTTGTTTTTATTTTTTATTTTTTTTCTCTATTGCCTTGGGAGACTGACCTAAGAAAACACTGGTACAATTTATGTCACAGAATGTTTTGCTCTTGATCTCTTCTAGGAGTTTTATGGTGTCATGTCTTATGTTTAAGTCTTTAAGCCATTTTGAGTTTATTTTTGTGTATGGTGAGAGAGTGTGTTCTAACTACATTGATTTACATGCAGGTGTCCAGCTTTCCCAGCACCACTTGCTGAAGAGACTGTCTTTTTCCCGTTGTATATTCCTGCTTCCTTTGTCAAAGATTAATTGACCATAGGTGTGTGGGTTTATTTCTGGGCTCTCTGCTCTGTTCCATTGATCCATATGTCTGTTTTTGTGCCAGTACCATGCTGTCTTGATTACTTTAGCTTTGTAGTATTGTCTGAAGTCTGGGAGGGTTATGCCTCCTGTTTTGTTCTTTTTCTTCAGGATTGCTTTGGTAATTCTGGGTCTTTTATGGTTCCATATAAATTTTGGTTATTTGTTCTAGTTCTGTGAAAAACATCATGGGTAATTTGATAGGGATTGCATTAAATCTGTAGATTGCTTTGGGTAGTATGTTCATGTTAACCATATTACTTCTTCCAATCCAAGAGCATGGGATAGCTTTCCATTTATTTGAATCATCTTCAACTTCCTTTATTAATGTTTTATAGTTCTCAGCATATAAGTCTTTCACCTCCTTGGACAGGTTTACTCCTAAGTATTTTATTTTTGGGGGTGCAATTTTAAAAGGTATTGTCTTTTTACATTCCCTTTTTGACATTTCATTGTTAGTGTAAAGAAATGCAACCAATTTCTGTATGTTAGTCTTGTATCCTGCTACCTTGCTGAATTCTTTATCAATTCTACTAGTTTTGTGTGGAGTCTTTAGGGTTTTCTATATATAGTATCATGTCATCTGCATATAATGACAATTTTACCTCTTCCCTTCCAATTTGGATAACTTTTATTTATTTTTTTCTTGTCTCTGATTGCTATGGCTAGGACTTCCAATACTATGTTGACTAGAAAAGGTGAGAGTGGTCATCATTGTCTTCTTCCAGATTTTAGCAGGAAGGCTTTCGGCTTTTCACCATTGAGTATTATATTGGCTGTGGGATTGTCAAAAACAGCTTTTATTATGTTGAGGTATGTTCCCTCTATATCCACTTTGGTAAGAGTTTTTATCATGAATGGATATTGGCTTTTCAGACAAAATAGACTTTAAATCAAAAAAAGTTACAAGAGAAAAAAAGACATTCTATAGTAATAAAAGGCTCTATACAGCAAGAAGATATAATAATTATAAACATTTTCACATGTACTAACAGAGCAACAAACTATATGAAGCAAAAGCTGACAGAATTGCTGGTAGAAATAGACAGTTCTACAATAATAGCTGAAGACTTCAGTACCCCACTTCAAATAATGGATAGAACAACCAGACAGACGATAAGTAAGGCAATAGAGTACTTAAGACAATAAACCAACTAGATATAACAGACACCTACAGAACACTCTACCCAAGAACAATAGCATACACGTTCTTCCCAAGTGCACATGTACATTTTCTAGGATAGACCATATGTTAGGCCACCAATTAAGTCTCAATCGATTAAAAAGATAGATATCATAAAAAGTATCTTCCCCAATCACAATAGGATAAAGTTAGAAATCAGTAACAGAAAAAAAAATCACAAACTTGTAGAAATGAAACCACACTTTGAAACAAGCAATGGATCAAAGAAATAAGGGAAATTAGAAAATTCTTGCAGATGAATGAAAATGAAAATTCAACATACCAAAACTTATGAGATGCTGTGAAAGCAGTGCTAAGGGGAAATTTACAGTCTCAAATGCTTATGTTAAAAATCAAAAAAAGGCTTCCCTGGTGGCGCAGTGGTTGAGAGTCCGCCTGCCGATGCAGGGGACACGGGTTCGTTACCCGGTCTGGGAAGATCCCACATGCCGCGGAGCGGCTAGGCCCGTGAGCCATGGCCACTGAGCCTGCGCGTCCGGAGCCTGTGCTCCGCAACGGGAGAGGCCACAACAGTGAGAGGCCCACGTACCGCAAAAAAAAAACAAACAAAAAAACCACAAAAAAAAACCAAAAAAAAACTATGAAAAATCAAAAAAGATCTCAAATCAACAACCTACCTTTACAACTTAAGAAACTAGAAAATGAAGAACAAACTGAATCCAAAACTATCAAAAGAAATGAAATAATAAAGATTAGAGCAGAGATAAAGAAAAGGGAGCTTAGAGAAACAGTAGAGAAAATCAATGAATCCATAACAGGTTCTTCAAAAACATTAACAAAATTAACAATGTTTTAGCTAGATGGACTAAGAAAAAAAGAGAAAACGAAATTACTAAATCAGAAATGATAGTGGGGACACTAGTACCAATTCTATAGAAATAAAAGGAATAATAAGTGAGTACTATGAAAAATTGTACACCAACAAATTGGATAACCTAGATGAAATGGACAAATTCCTGGAAACATGAAATCTACCAAGACTAAATCATGAAGGAATAGAAAATCCAAATAGACCTATAACTAGCAAGGAGATTGAATCAGTAAACAAAAATCTTCTAATAAAGAAAAACTCTGAATCTGATAGCTTCAACTGGTGAATACTACAAAACATTTAAAGAAAACTTATACCAATCCTACTCAAAATTTCCTACTAGAGAATGAACTTGAGGATATGGGGAGGGGAAGGGTAAGCTGTGACAAAGTGAGAGAGTGGCATGGACATATATACACTACCAAACGAAAAATAGATAGCTAGTGGGAAGCAGCCGCATAGCACAGGGAGATCAGCTCGGTGGTTTGTGACCACCTAGAGGGGTGGGATAGGGAGGGTGGGAGGGAGGGAGACGCAAGAGGGAAGAGATATGGGAACATATGTATAACTGATTCACTTTGTTATAAAGCAGAAACTAACACACCATTGTAAAGCAATTATACTCCAATAAAGATGTTAAAAAAATTTTTTTTTCCAAAAACGTGAAGAGAAAGCACCACATCCTAACCTATCCTACAAGTCCTGATACCAAAGTCCGAGAAAGATTTTGAAAGGAAAACAAAAAAGCAAAACCAAAACCCTACCATCCAATATCCCTTATGAACATGGATATAGAAACCCTCAACAAAATACCATGAAATTGAATTCAGCAGCATATTAAAAGGATTCTATAACATAACTAAATGAGATTAATTCCTGGAATGCAAGAATGATTCAAAATATGAAAATTGATCAATGTGTTAGTCCACAATAACAGAATAAAGGGAAAAAAATCCACACATGATTATATCCAATGATACAGAAAATGTATCTGGGAAATTTGAATACCTTTTCATGATAAAAACTCTCATAGGAATAGAAGGAAACTGACTCAATATAATAAAAGCTATATATGAAAAACCAACAGTAACACCGTACTCAAGGACAAAAAACTGAAAGCTTTTCCTCCAAGATTTGGAATAAGATGAGACTTCCCTCCTGAAACTATGAAACTCCTTGAAGGAAACATACTCAGTAAACTCTTTGATATTGGTCTTAGCAGTATCTTTCTAGATATTCCCAGGTTAGGGAAACAAAAGCAAAAATAAACAAATGGGACTACATTAAACTAAAAAGCTTCTGCACAGCAAGGTAAATCATGAATAAAATGAAGAGACAACCTACTGAAAGAAAGAAAATATTTGCAAATCATATATCTGATAGGGGTTAATATCCAAAATCTATAAAGGCTCATTCACCTCAATAGTAAAAAATAAAAACAAACAAAAAAACAATTCGATTAAAAAATGGACAGAAGATCTGAATAGATATTTTTCCGAAGAAGACATATAGATGGCTAATAAGTACATGAAAAGGTGCTCATTATCTGTAATCAGGGAAATGCAAATCAAAACCACAATGGGATATCACCTCACACTTGTTAGAATGCCTATGACAAGAAGACAAGAGGTAACAAGTGTTGGGCAGGATGTGGAGAAAAGGGAACCCTTGTGCACTGTTGGTGGGGATGTAAATTGTTGCAGCCGCTATGGAAAACAGTATGAAGATTCCTCAAAAAAACAGATAATAGAACTACCAGCAATACCACTTCTGGGTATTTATCCAAAGAAAACAAAAACACTAACTTGAAAACATATATGCATCCCTTTGTTCATTGCAGCATTATTTACAACAGACAAGATGTGGAAAAAACCTAAGTGTCTATTGATAGATGAATGGATAAAGAAAATGTGATATATATATGACATATATTTTTATATTTATAAATATATACATATTTACCATATATAAAAATATTTATCACACACACATATATATAATGAAATATTATTCAGCCATAAAAAGGAATAAAATCTTGCCATTTGTGACTATGTGGATGAACCTCAAGGGTATTATGTTAAGGAAAATATTAAGTGCAATAAATCAGGCAGCTCACAGATGCAGAGAACATATTGGTGGTTGCCAGAGGTGGGAGGTGAAGGGTGGGCAAAGTGGATAAAGGAGTCAAAGGTACAAACTTTCATTTATGAAATAAACAAGTTATGGGAATGTAATATACAGCATGGTGACTATAGTTAATAACATTGTATTGTATATTTGATAGTAGCTAAGAGAGTGGATCTTAAAAGTTGTCATCCCCCACCCCCCAATTTTCTGTAACGTTGTATTGTGATGAATGTTAATTAGACTTATTGTAGTGATCATTTTGCAATATATACAAATATCAAAATCATTATTTTGTACACCAGAAACTAAGCTAAAGTTGGGACTTCCCTGGAGGTCTAGAGGTTAAGACTCTGCGCTTCCAATGCAGGGGGCACACGTTCAATCCCTGGTCGGGGAATTAAGACCCCGCATGCCACGTGGCATGGCACACACACACACACAAAAAGAAACTAAGCTAATGTTGTATGTCAACTATACCTGAATGAAAAAAGAAATCCTTAAAACATCATTTTAAAAAAAAACCTCTTGCAGATTTACAGTTATCAAAACAGTGTGGTAGTGGCATAAGGACAGTCATATAGAGCAATCATTTAGAATAGTAGAGCCCAGAAATAAACCTTTGAACATGAATGACCAAATGATTTTTGACAAAGACATGAAGACCATTCAATGGGGAAAGGACAGTGTTTTCAACAAACGGTGCTGAGAAAACTGGATGTCCACATGCAAAAGAATGAAGTTGGAGCCTTTAATTAACACTGTGCAAAAAATTAATTCAAAATGGATCAAAGACCTAAATGTAAGACCTAAAGTGATCTACCTCTCAGAAGAAAACATAATACACAAGTTTTGCAAGATTGGCAGTTATTTCTTGGATATGATACAAAAGGCATAGGTATTAAAGGAAAAAAAGGACAAATTTGAATTCATGAAAATTTAGAATTTTTTTTCATCAACAGAAATAATCATCAGGGTGAACTGGCAATCCACAGAATGGAAAAAGTATTTGTAAATCATGTATCTGATAAGGGAATATTATCCACAATATATGGAGAATTCCTAAACATCCACAACCAAAAACCAAACATTAATAATGGCCAAAGGAGGGACTTCCCTGGTGGTCCAGCAGTTAAGACTCTGTGCTCCCAATGCAGGAGGCCCAGGTTCAATCCCTGGTCGGGGAACTAGAGCCCGCAAGCCACAACTAAAGATCCTGTGTGCTGCAACTAAGACCCGGTACAGCCAAATAAATAAATAATAAAATAATGGCCAAAGGACGTGAGTAGACATTTCTCCAAAGTAGATATAGAAGTGGCAAATAAGCACATGAAAAAATGTACAATGTCACTAATCATTAAGGAAATGCAAACAGAAGTATAAGGAGATACAACTTAACACCTATTAGGATGGCTACTATTAAAAAATCAGACAATAACTGGGAATTCCCTGGTGGTCTAGTGGTTAGGAGTCAGTGTTTTCACTGCTGTGGCCCGGTTTCAATCCCTGGTCAGGGAACTGAGATCCTCCAAGCCGTGCAGTGTGGCCAAAAAAAACAAAACAAAAAAAAAAAAAACAGACTATAACAAACTTTGGCAAGAATATGGAGAAACTGTAACCCTTGCAACACTTTTGGTGCACAATGTAAATGTAAATGAATGTACAGCCACTGTATATGTATAGCCTGAACATAAAAAGGTACAGTTATTGTGGAAAACAGTAGGCCAGTTCATAAAAAAAATAAAAATAGAATTATCATTTGGTCCAGCATTTCTACTTCTGGGTATATACCCCAAAGGACTGAAAACGAGGTCTCAAAGAGATATTTGTACACTCATATATATAGCAGTACTATTCACAATAGCTAAAACATGGAAGCTACCCGTGTCCATCAATTGATGAATGGATAAGCAAAATGTATATACATACAGTGGAATATTATTCAGCCTTAAAAAGGAAAGAAATTCTGACATATGCTACAAGAGGGATGAAACTTGAGGACCTCATGTTAGGCAAAAGAAGTCAATAAAACAAGGCAAATGATTCTCCTTATATGAGGTACTTAAAGTACTCAAAGTCATAGGGACAGAAAGTAGAATGGTGGTTGCCAGGAATGGAGAGTTATAGTGTTATGGGTATAGAGTTACAGTTATACAAAGTGAAAAGACCTATACAGGATGAAAAGCACTCCTAAATGCTTACGCAGGACTTGTTTGCTCTGTGTTTACATATAATTCTGACAAGCTTTATTTCTGTTCTCTTGAGTACAGATTAACTGAGCAGATGACCACAGAGACTCTTATTATGTTGCTTGACCAGTATTTACCAGGTCTCACTTAATCCCTATAGGCTCTTTGTTCCTATACCAGTATACTTAGTTCGGTTTTTGGGTCTTATTGCTGTGTTGTTAGTTTTGCTGCACACCAAATGAAAATGCACGTGGGTAGACTGTTGCTAAATACAGTCACAATGACACCAGCAAGAAGGGATAGTTGACAACCTGATGGGAAGAAATGGAAGAGAATAACCATAAAATTATATAGCTATTAGACATCAAAAAGAACTGACACCTTGATTATATCTAGTCTGGGGCTATTTGCCCTACACATCTTATAACCCCGAGAGCAGCACTGTCTTTATGCTAGCGCATTAAGTAATAATTTTATGATAGTGTCAATAGATCCTCAAGAAAGGATTTAAATTATATTCAGTTTATTCTTTCTAAGAAAGTAGAGGAGTATACAAAGCATTATACTAGCTTTTCAAACAAGCTGATGTGATTTGGCACTTGAGGGGTAGGGGTGAGCTTTTGTTATAATGATGATTCCTAAGTGCCTGCTCCCTGCCAGGCAATGTGCCAGATGTTTAATATAAATTGTCATTAGTCCTTCTGAGCAATGAGCCTACATCATGACCAGGCAGGTATCTTCGAGGTTTGGGGAAGGCAGATTCATTCTGTTGTGGCTTAGGCAATTGGTTTTATTTTGAGAATGAAACACTTACAGATTGCCTTCCTCTTAAGAAGGTAGAGGAGTGTGTATTGATTTTACTTAATCTTATTGAGCTGATATAGTCAGATAAGATTTTGTTATATAATAATAGACACCACTCTTAAGTACCTCCTTCATGCCAAGCAATGTGTCTGGTGTTTAACATAAAATATTGTTACTCCCCATTTTACATGTTGAGAAACTGTGGCTCAGTGAGATTGTTATCTGCTCAAGGACATAAGTGAGTCACAAAGGCAGGACTCAAATTCAGTTGTTTAATACCTTACTATTCCCAATCCCAGGAGACTTCAGCTACAGAGGAAGTCCCCTCATGTGCACAGTATGGTTCGCCAACAGAGCCCATAAAGGAGCTGTCTGTGTAAGGAACTTCCTCATACAGTGAGAAGATTCCTGTTTCTATCCCTCTTCTCCATGGATCACTGTTCTTACTCAGGGAGAGGAGAGCCATTCTGGATGGCTCTGAACCAAGGGAGAATTTGAGTCATCTCAGAGGAACCCACCCAGAGTAGTTCCTTGGTGTTACCTGCTGAGCCTGTCCACCCTTCAGAGTGACCAGCCTGGCCCTGGTTTACCACACCCAGCATTTTCCCTGGCAGCTGAAGTCACCCTAGAAATGGCCTCTGGATTTGGGAAGGAAACTCTCCTGGTACCTGCCGCAAAGAAGGTCCCTATGTGGTTGGGAGGAGCACCCCAAGGGCAAGTCAACTCAGCTCTGTAGGAAAGTCAGGCCCTCTCATTTTCCAAGAATGACGAGACAAGAAAATTTCACAGACATGATATCCCTTCTTTCATTCTGCCATGAATGTCCTTCTGCTTCCTTGTCTAACTTAAAATCTACTGAAGTTGTGTCCCTGGTTCTAGGCTCTTAATGGCAGTTGGAAGGCTAGAGCTGCCTGTAGTTGGGGATTTCCCTTCCCCTGGTCAGTTGGCCAGGATGATATGCCTTCAGGTTAGGCTCTGGTTACGTGGTGTCTCCTGAGGGCAGGCCTTCTTAGGAACATGGTGATTTGGTGTATTTCCAAATGGTTCCTTTCCCCTCCCTCTCTGGATGCACAAGGGGATTTTTCTCTGCTACCTATTGTGAGAACCAAGTGCAGCTTGTAGAGGCAAATCCCACCAGCGTATATTTCTCTCCTATGTACTGTGAGAAGCTGTTGAGCACCAGGACTTAAAATTCACACAACTGTAGGGGACCCCTTATGACTGGGTGACGGAGTTTTTAACTCTCAGAGTTGTCCACGCTGTGTCTCTAGCAGTTCTTCAGTTACAGTTCAGGTTTTCCTACCACAGCACTGGCTCTAGGCACTTGTTCCCACTGAGGTTTCCCCTTGAGATCTCTGCTTCAGTAAGCCATCACCCACTGCCTGTCTCCTCAGTCTTGGGAGCAAAGGTTTGCTTTGTATTCACGTTTCTTAAGGATTCCAGAAGAGTTGTTTTTCCAGTCTCTTCAGCTTTTTACTTGTTGTTAGGACAAAGTAGTGACTTCCAAGTTCCTTACATGCAGAACCCAGTCCAGTGAATTTTCATTTGATATTCTCCAGTGAATTGGACTGCTCTGAACTTCCCCTAGTCTGAGGAGAATGAATTATTGTAGCTGTTGTTGCTACTGCTGCTGAGGTTGTTACTGTTGTGATTTTGTTGTTGTTCAGTCTATTTCATACACAAATTGTAGAGAATTAAAGGAGTAAGCCTTTAGGTGTAACACTTTTAAACGCATGGAAATTCACATAATTCTCAACCAATGTATATGAGGTGACAGATGTTCACTAAAATTATTGTGATAATCATCTCATGACATCTAAGTCAAATCATTATGCTGGACACCATACACTTCAACAGAGCTGTATGTTAATTATATTTCAATAAAACTGGAAAATTTTTGAAAAAAATCCCAGAATTTCAACAAGATATGGGTCTCTGGCACACTCTGATAAATCATCTTCTAAAAATTTTTCAATAAAGAAAGCACAAGATACGCAGCTGAAAAAACAACGAAATAATGCTACTCCCAGGAACATGGATGGACCTAGAGGTTATCATACCAAGTGAAGTAAGTCAAAAAGAGAAAGACTTACTTCACTAGGTGAAGTATCATATCATACCATATGATATCACTTATATGTGAAATCTAAAATATGACATAAGTGAACCTATCTATGAAACAGAAACAGACTCACAGACAAAGAGAACAGACTTGTGGTTGCCAAGGGGGAGGTGGGGTGGGAGTGGGATGGATTGGGAGTTTGGGGTTAGCAGATACAAACTATTATATACAGAATGGATAAACAACAAGGTCCTACTGTATAGCACATGGAACTATATTCAGTATCCTGTGTAAACCAATAACGGAAAAGAATATGACAAAGAATGTATTAATATGTATAACTGAATAACTGTGCTGTACAGTAGAAATTAACACAACATTGTAAATCAACTATACTTCAATTAAAATAAATTTTTTAAAAAGGTGTACATATAGTACAAAATTACTCACCTATAAAAAAGAATGACATAATGCCATTTGCAGCCACATGGATGGACCTATAGATTATTCAATTACCTGAGATAAACGATAATGGAAAAGAAAATTTAAAAGAATATGTACATATATATATATATATATATATATAAAACTGAATCACTGCTGCACAGAATAAATGAACACAGCATTGTAAATCAACTATATCTCAATTGAAAAAAGTTTTGAAACAAAGCACAGGAATCTAAGCTAAAAGTATGGAAATAAACACTGCAGTTAGAGTTTATCAGAATGTTGTAAAAAATGTTTTCTCCAAACTAGATTGTTTCCCCCTTTTAAACATTTTAAACTTTAAAGCCTGATTTCCAGGTTTAAAAGTTATGAGGGACTTCCCTGGAGGCGCAGTAGTTAAGAATCCACCTACTAATGCAGGGGACACAGGTTCGAGCCCTGGTCCGGGAAGATCCCACATGCCGCGGAGCAACTAAGACCAGGTGCCACACTACTGAGCCTGTACTCTAGAGCCCACAAGCCACAACTACTGAGCCCGCGTGCAACAACTACTGAGGCCCATGTGCGTAGAGCCCGTGCTCCGCAACAACAGAAGCTACCGCAATTAGAAGCCGGCGCACGGCAAGGAAGAGTAGCCCCACTCGCCACAACTAGAGAAAGCCCACGCGCAGCAACAAAGACCCAATGCAACCAAAAATAAATTTATTTTAAAAAAAAGGTAATGAAATAAGACTGTACAATCAAGTGCCAAATAATCAGGTAACTATTTTTAAATCAATATTTTCCTTGGTGACTTTCTCAAGCTCAATTTCTGTTAAGTGCTTCAGTTAAAAGAAGGCTGGATGCAACATAAGGAAGGTGCACATGGTAAGGTCTAAACTTTGAGTTCACTTGGTAAATCAGGAACGGGCTCAGAGGAGAATGGTTTTGTATCTCATACTAGGAGACTCTAGACGTCCGAAAGAACCTAGGGTTAACCTTCCTTTCTCTGTCTTGTTCCTGGAAATTTCCATGGGGAAACCAACTCTGCATGTCAAATAAAATGAGAAGAGTGTCTCAAATGAGCTCACAATTTCGAAATCCTATTGAAAAGCTGCACTACTTAGCTAGGTGCCTATTCTCTGCTGGCTGGGATTAGATTAGAGTTCTATAAGAGTGGTGAGACTGGCTGGTAAATCTGCCACAGTAAATTATCTTCCATTATTTAACAAACATTGGGTGAGTGCCACCTGGTGTGCAACACATGCTGCTAAGTGCCAAAGAGTTTTTTTTTTACCTTGCCCCCAGCTCAGCACCAGGACTCCTTAGAAATTCAGAGTACTTGAGGGATGAGTTCATGTCAGTCCCTCGCTATCTGGGGAGACTTTTTCAAGAAAAGCTGAAATTGCTGGAGGCTACGTTAGCACCCTCTGGGTACAGACCCTGTAACCTGCCTCACACCGCTAGCCCTTTGTAACCACCAAAGATTTCAGAAGGGGGACTGAATGTAGGCTTTGAAGGTAGAAGGCACACGTGGCAGCCAGGGGTAGAGGTCTGAGCCCACAAAGAGACATGGTTACAAATTCGGCTTCTAAAGTAGCCCTTTCTTAACCATTTTGTCATCACCATTGCACTGGTGAAAGCAATGGTTCTCCCAATAGGAAAAGGCAATTCCCCGGCACACGTACTTACAAATGATTTCAGAAGACTGATACGTCAGAAACCTCAGGTCTTGGAAGTCATGTCGGCAGAAGCGTTTTGCACCTGAGTTTTAAAGCCTCCCCAACAACAGTCTTAAGTGGCAGAGCCCAATTTACATGCCGCACAGTATCTGCTTTGCCGCATTCGCCAATTTAGTCTTGCTACTGAGTTCCCTAACCCCGGTCTGGGTCTCAGCCCCCGATTTCTGCCTCGAGACTCCAAGATGCACTGAACCCGCGATCCGCCATCCTGAATCCTTCCCTTGCACATCTTGCCTTTCCCGGCTCCGCGCCCAAGTGCACTTGCGCGCTTCCAACCGGTTATTCCATTCCCCGGATCCCCCACTGCCCTGCCTGAGGACAGCCAGTTTCAGATATCCAGTTGCCCTGCCCCAAGGTTTTATTCGCTTGCATCAGTGCCACCGCTGCGGTTAAGAAGCAGAAAATTGGAATAAGGGCATCTTGGAAGTTAGGTGTCCTGAGCCCGGGGACCACCAACCTGCAAGGGGAAGAGATGTGTCGCGAGGCAGCTGCCGTGTCGAACAAAACACTGAAGCTTCTTGACACTGAGGTGTGGGGCGTGGACCTGTGGCTAGGGTCACTAGTGGCTCGTTTCGGCTAGTTTCAGTTCCGCCTGAGAAAACCAGCTACCTGGGATCCGTGTTTTATTCCACCGCCCCGCGATGCCGCCGCAGTGCTTGCCGCGCTGGAGGGTCTGTACAGGCTGCTTGGATCTTGCGCTATGTGCTCAGACCCAGCGATACTGCGGACAGTGAGAAGCTTCGTTTTCTGCATTCTATCTGCTGAGGACGGCAAGTCAGCACCTCAGACCTTCCTGGAAGGCTTAGAGCAGGAGCTCTGACAGAGAGATCCAGAAACGTGCTGGGCAGTGTGTAGGAGAGTCGAGGTTGCTGGGTAATTGGGCTTTACAGAGCACATTTACTGAGAGTCGGTGCAGGTTTCGTGGATGCAGGTCCTAATCATGCCGCTCTGCGCATACTTAGGGCGGGACTGAGCGCATCACCTGGATGCCGCTGAGCGCCAGTGTCGTTTTGTGAGTGCCTGTGTTTTGGGACTGGGCACATGTTTGGAGAAAGTACTGAGTTTGTGTGTGTGTAGAGTATGACTGAAGTGAGAGCGAGGATTGTACTCCGCTGAACTCTTCAGCACCATCAAGCTTGGCGGGCTTTCTAGCAGAGGACTGAACTGCAGTAGACGTGGGTGCAGGGCTGGAATCACAGGTCACTGGAACGTCTTGGCAAACAGCAGCCGGAAGCAAGGGGCAGCTGGGCAAATGGTTCGAGAAGGAGGCTGAACTTTAGGTGATGAATGGTGGGGGAGGAGGCGTGGGGCTAGAGGTCCGCTTGGAAGCTTTTAGCCTTGCACTTCCGTGCTCAGGCCCAGCAGGGCATCCAGCCCCCCATTAACCCACATGATGGACCAACCAACATGACTCCAGGCAGCTGCACAGGGTGCTGATTGGGAAGATGGATTGCAATCCCACAGAATCCCCTATGAACTTCCCTGGTAAGCACTTCTAGATCCCCACCTGGGCAGATAACAGGTACACACTTAGTAATGATAACTTTCCTTCAAGATGAGAATATGATCCCCATTTCATAGATAAGTATACTGAGGCACTAGAAGTTACTAGCCCACGATGTTTCCACCTGGAAAAGGAACAGCTGCAACAGAGTTCCAGTGTGACAAAGTTTTTGATCCTCTGTGTCTGACACCCACAAACCCTGTCCTCCTTTTCATGATTCCAGCGGCCTGAATCAGACCCCCTGCTTGGGCACAGAATCATCAACTCTACTGTGCATTAACCCTCGAAGCTGCACTTGCACGGAGGTCTGCGGTCAGACCTAGGGGAGACAGCATTCCTTGTAATGCTGGACTCTGCCCGACAAGATCGCACAGCTGGGGATGGAGTGGGACACGTACGTGTTCAAAACCTGCGAAACCGAACAGGTGAAGTTAACCATGACGTCAAACTGTCCTCAAATTCCTACTCACTTTTCCTGTGTTTTTCGTTGATCCTCACCAACCCCCCCACGTCCCCCTCCCGCCCCCGCCATCAATGACCTCAATGCAAATAAAAGTGGGGTGGTCCTTCTGGATGCTCCAGGTTCTGGACGCAAGTGATGACACAATCCTTCTGGGGCTCAGATCCTTCCCCTCATTGGCTGCTGGACCACCCCAGACCCAGAGCAGCGGGAATAAGAGCAGCTGCTGGTGTTGGGAGGCATCAGACGCACTGCCCAGCTCGAGTGTCACTGCCACTTCTGCCACCGTGCCATCGCCTGAAGCCAAAGCTACTGCCACTGCTCCCTCCTCTGCTCCAAGCCACCTGGCTCCTGCTGCCAGGTAAGCCTGGAGATTCCTGCTTAGCTGGGATTCTGCTTTTCTCTCTCTCCCCTCTCTTCCTTCTCTCTCTCCATTACTTTTTCTTAGCTGATCTCTTCCAGTCTCAAAGGCTCTGTCCACTTCTGTCTAGGTCATTTCACACAACCTGCATTACTCTGCAATGCATCCCAGGCGTCTTCCACAGGTAACACTGGATGGTCTCAGTTCACGCACTCCCTGCTTCACTCTCCCCGCGCTGAGGCGGGCTCCAGTTTCCTTTCCCGAAGCACACGTGCTTAGGTCAGTTTGGGATGCTGGAGCTCCCCTGGCACTGCAAGCAGATCTGGATGCAGGAATAGTTTTGTGCAGATGGTGCTCTCACGGATCACGTCTTGTGCCTAGCGGACCGCGGGAAATGCTTCAGAACCTGGGCCAGCGCAAGCGGGAGCCAAATAGGTGCAGTGACTGAGGGGCAGGCAGCCTTTAAACGCAAGCCCCCGTTGCGGGTTCTGGGAACTTTTTTCCCAGTTTAAGTCCTGGGTTCCAATTTGAGACCCTTCCAGCTAGATTCTTACAGGGCATTCTCTACCAAAGTGTGGAGCAGCTGAGCAGTAGAATGTGGTTCTTCAGTTTCTCAGGGATTCCAACGGCAGAAATTTGTCCTCGGTAATCCCCTCCCCCCTCCATGTATGTGCAAAAGCCCGGCACCAGGAGGACAGCTCTGGGTTGCACAGTGGGAAAAGCTGTGGTGACAGGTACTCGGACTCTGTCCTCCAGGAGTCCTGGCCAACAGGTTGTATGTGAGAGTGAGTGGAGTGATGGGGCGGGGGTTATAGACTAAGACCTCACCCAGTTGTCCCACTAGGTTTCTTTGCTAAACCAAGCATGCTGCAGCCTTACTGGATCTTCCAGCAGTCCACTTGGTAGAGGAGGAAACGATGGTGAAGTGGAGTGACATGTCCAGCCTGAAGCTGGACGCCCGGGAGTTAGGGGCAGAGGCAGGAGCAGAGCCTGGGTCTGTGGGCTCATGGAAGTTGTTTTTCTCCAGGTGCTGATGTTATTCTTCCCTTGCAGAGAGTCGTCATGGTCTTCTGGAAGTTCCCCCCCTTCCTGGTCCTCAGCATCCTGGTCTTGTACCAGGCAGGCGTGCTCCACTCATCGCCATTCAGGTGAGACAGCCCTGCCAGAAGCGCTCCCACCTCCCTCTGTCCCTGGATCATAAAATTCTGTTCTCAGTTGTGCTGTGCTGAATGTGGCTCTTGGTGGGGTTGTGGGTGGGGGGGTGGTTGTGGTAATGTATGAATGTAAACGTATATATAAGTTTATCATAAACTGTTTATGAGACAAAAATATGTAGCACACAGTGTACAAACACACATAAGATATACAGTACTGGTTATTGTAAATTTCATATAACATTGCTTTTTACCAAATATTTGTATTTTTAGCAAACCTATTTACTAATATAACCGCAATTTGAGAAACAGATTACATCCTATCTTCTAACCTCTTTGCCAATAAATTTGTTATTTGTTATTAAATCTGATATGTTACCTATACATTTAATTTCTCACCCTCAAATTACATTAAAGTGAAATGATTTTCAGATTCAAACTATCATTATCACTTAATTTTTAATAATGGCTGTATTTAACACTAAGCTCATAAAATTCTTGAAAATCTAACCACCAGCTTTCACAAGCCTATATGATCCACTTGGAGCAAACCACTTCTTTTAGGTCACACCAGAGCCTAAATCCTGGTGAAGCAGAATTTTTGGATGGATACTGACCTCATGCTCTGTCCATTGAGAGGTGGGGCAGCCACATCCTCAGGGGAAGTTGCAGAAACCAGGAAACCTGGCTGCTTATCCTGGGGAGGGGGTAGTCAGGGGCTCAAAGCCTGTATTGGGCTTGCTTCCCCTCCCTAGGTTGGCTTTTGATAGTCATTTTGATCCTGCTACACTCAATGAGGAGGAATTCCGCCTCCTACTGGCTGCAATGGTGAATGACTATGAGCAGATGAGGGCCCGTGAGCTGGAGAAGGAGCAGAAGACACGGGGCTCCAGGTGAGACTCCCTGCCGCACCCAGCACAGGGCATCCGCTTCCTCCTTCATGCTCAGGAAAGCATATCCCAGAGGCACCTTTGGGTTTTCTGACACCCCTGGAAATGTGTATGGGGAGTGATTGTGGCATTTTCCCTAATGGCCTATGATTTTCTGCTGTGATGACCGTTTCTAGCAGAAGTACTTAAGGTTTATTGGTGCCTCTGAGAGCAGTAATTTTCCATGATGATCCTGTGGGGCAGCACCTGCACTCAAGCTCTCACTAACAGGTTTTTTCTTTTTCTCCATCCTGCAAATCAGCATCACTGCCCGGAAGAGAGCCTGCAACACTGCAACCTGCACGACCCATCGGCTGGCAGGCTTGCTGAGCAGATCTGGGAGCATGGTGAAGAGCAACATGTTGCCCACCAAGATGGGCTTCAAAGTCTTTGGTGGGCGTCGCAGGAACTTTTGGATCTGAGCAGCGAAATGATTCTAGGAAGAAGGTGACTGCCCTTTGTACTGTCAGGTGGGAGGATAAATGACTGGGTATTGCGGGGGTGCAGTCCACACTCTAATCCTCTGTGGGTTCATATGGGTGAAAAATCCACAGGGGAAGGCACCCACACCAGTGTCTGAAGAAGGAACAGACAGTCCCAACAGCTGAAACCCCTAAAACTTGGATTCATTTCTCTCTGTTTTTCCAGTTTCTCCCTGTGCCACTGAGATCCTTCAGGAAATATAGATCCTATTTATTTAAAACACAGTTCCCTGGGTTATAATTGTGATTATCCTAGCATTTGAGTTTGAAAGGTAATTACCCTATCCTTTTGGAGGATACTCTACAGTGTCATATACATCTGAATTCAGAGTATAGACTTGGGTTCAAATCCTGTGTCTGTCCTCTACTAATTATACGACATGGCCTAGACCCTCTCTGAGCCTCAGCTTCCACATCTAACTTGAAGGCAACAATAGTATCATCAATATAAAAAGTAATTGGGATAATACATGACAAGAGCCTCTTAACTAGTAAGTAATAGCTGTTACTTCTTTTTTCTCCTAGGTCGCTATGAAGCTGAACTCTACTTCTTTTAGTTTGCAATGAAAGCAACTTACAAAAAAAATAGCCTAGAAGACACCCATGTATGCATGCTTCTTGACATTGAAAACACTTCTTTTGTTTGAAATAAACTAAATGCAGAATAAAATCATTGCAGCTACCCAGTGTTCATCTTTTTTATCAATATATTTGATTCTGTATTCAATAAATATGACGCATATCTCACTGGCTTATCTGGTAGAAAATCTGGGCCCTGTCAGCCAACCTGTTGGCTGCTCTGCTAAACCTCAGGGGCACATGAAATCGCTGCCTTGTGGGTGTCTGGAGATGCCTAGTAATGCTGAGCCTCAATGGAACTCTCTCTTTAAAGAAATGTTCTCATTTGTGCACTTCATCAAGATAAAAAATGTATTTTCAATACATTTAAAAGGAGTGTTGCTGCTATTTATGCTGTTTATCCCATGAGAACCTCAGGGACCTGTGACACTTTGTTGACCAGGCTGGCTCAAACGAGGCAATGATACCATGTTTGGGGTGGATCCTCGGTATCCTGTATCCTCAGTGTCTAGTGAAACACCTTTACTGGAATTAGAACCCTGTGCATCTCAAAGAGATATTCACATTTATTTTCAGAGAGTGCCCTGGTCCCCAGCCCCAGAAGTTATCTGTTCTCTTCTCCTTGACTCAGGTTTGCCCTTACCCATCCCTGCCTTTCCTCCCAGCAGCACCCCTTCATACACCCCATAGCCTGAAAAGCCCGTTAGAACAACGGCTCACAGTTTGAAAGGGAATCACACACTGGCAGACCTGGAAAGATAATCAGATGCCATCTAATCCAACTTTTTACTCTCTGTTGTGCAGAGAAGAAAAGTGCGTTGCTCAGGTCCTGCAATAAGTTTAACAGAGACATTCCTATATTTAACAAATAATCATTGAGTGTCTGCTATATGCTTGACCCTATTTGAGCTCCAGGACCAGAGCAATGAACAGAACAGACAAAACCCCCTGCATTCATGGAGCTTATATTCTAACTGGGGGAGATTGAGGTGATACATGCTGTAGAATCGGAGATGCTTAGTATTAGAAGGAATCTGGGATGTCATAGGATGTAAAGGCTTATTTGATATAGGAATTTCACAGCATCAACATCCCTGGCATCTGTTGGAAATGCCGGTGACCAACTGCTGACTATAACTTCCAAGGTTACTGGGCAGCCAGTTTTACTGGTGGACAGTCAGTTAAGTGGGATTCTTTAATTGGAAAAGTCATCCCCTTCTACTCACTGACTTTATTATTTCCTCAGAAGCACACAGAATTATGACCCTTGCTTCCATTCAGTCTGTATTCAACACAGTAGCCCAACTTTAGTTGCAAAGGTAGATCAGACCATATCTCCCTTAGGTACAGAATACTCCACTGAGTCCCCATCTCACAGAGTAAACACCTGGGGCATTGCAATAGCTTACAAGGTCCAAGTTCATCTTCCCTTCCTCTCCTCTCACCACCTCACACTGGCCTTCTTACTACCCCTCATTCTGTATCCACCAGCACCGACCCCCTCAAGTGTTTGCACCTGCTGGTACCTCTCTGCAGAATGCTCTTATCCCATGGCCCCACCTCCTCCAGATATTTATTCAAATATCACCTACCCTGGCTAACCTTTCTGATACTGTCCCTCACCTGCCAAGCCACCCTAACCCTTCTTTGCTTTTTTCTTTTTACCTCTTTGCTACTTACTACCTACTATCATAGCATATATTTTAGTTAATTTATCATATGTATCCCATCCTATGTAAACAATGTTAAGTTCCAAATAGATAGGAATATGGCTATTTTGTTCATTGCTGAATCCCCTACACACTGAACAGTATGCCTGGCACAAGGCAGCATTCAGTAAATATTTATTAAATGAGGAGTTAAGTCTTCTTCTCTTTTGTGTTTGTAGTCAACTCTCTGGTTCCCTCTGGGTCTGAGGTACTACATGATCTGAGTCATATCATGTCTCTGCTCTCTTGCAAAATAACCCATCGCTTGTTTCACTCCCAGCTTCCTCAGGGTCTTTGCACTTATTTATTTTTAATTATTTTTTTGCTTAAAATGCTGTTCCCCAAAAGTCTGCATGCCTGATTCCCTCCCTTCCTTTAGAACTCTGACGAACCACCTCAGAGAAGACTTTCCTGACCACCATATACAAAAGTACATTCCTTCTCAGATTACTCTCTATCACCTGATTATTCAGCTTAATTTTTTATTCATAGAACTTACCACTATCTAAAATATTATATATTTATTATTTTTTCTTTTTTTGTCTATGTCCTTCCACCAGCATGTAACTCTATGAGGGAAGTTACATGTATCCTTGGCTATATCCCTGGAACTTAGAAAATTCCATAGAACATGATAGGCACTCAATAAATATTTGTTGAGTTAATAAGTAAATTATGAAACTATGTAATGCTAGGATTTCGTTCTCTGAGTTCATCTGTAACCACTGACATGTTTACAAGATATAAAGATTGCATATTTAAAATAGTCTATAGCTTTTGTTTTGATTTTCACTTTGACTCAGAAGTTGTATAAAAGAGTATTTTAAAATTTAGAATAACTTTTAAAACTATGCTTCACTTATTCAGTTCCAGGTTTTGCACTGAGGTTTGAGAAAGTAGTATCTATTAATTTTTGACTTGGGAAATTAATTGAGATTTTTCTATGAGGTTTATTATATGATACTTTCCCATAAATGATTAAGAGATTAAAAAAGATTAAAAGCAGCCTTCCAGGTCAAGTCACCTCTATGCTACAGGAAAATAAGCTAGGCCCTTTATTTTCCAAGAATAAGAGGCCAGGAAAACCCCACAGACACGATATCCCATTCCTTCCTTCTGCCATAAATGCCTTTCTCATTCTTTGCCTAACCTAAAAATCCACTGATGTTGTATTCTTGGTTCTAGGCTCTAATGGCAGTTGGCATTCCCATCGAGGGATCAGGGAATCATACATCAAACCTCCAGGAGCCTGACGCCTAAATAATGATCACATGTCTCTTGGGAGCACGGGCACATTAGAAAGTTTCTCCAAGTTCAAGCAGTGAAGTCCCGGGGCTCACGTGCATCTTCCATGTGTTAACAATTCCCTATTGCCTGCCCAACCTGCATACATCATTAAATACTGGATACAGGTTATAAAAATAAAGTGGGTTTTTTCAGGTGGGCTTTAATACAATCCTCACTTAATTAAAAGCCTTGTTGTTTGGTTATTGTCAAAGGGATCTAGTAGAAGTATCTAAGGGTTGGGGCTCAAAGTTCAAGCACCAACTTCAGGATTTAACTGCATCCTAACCAATAACCTGTCAAGGCCTGGAGTTATGTGATGCAAAGCAGTCCGTTTCCCACCTCTACTGGAGTTTCACCAAATGTGACAACAGTTCGCTCAATAGCCCCCCTTGCTCTGTAGCACATATGAACAGGAATATTGAAGAACACAAACTGGAAGTTGCTAGAGGAGGAACATCTGATACTTGAGATTTCAATGCAGCCAGCCATACAGGTTGTAGATTCAGGGAGGCACGATTCTCAAGAAGAGGGACAGAGGATGGCACATGATATAAAGAGTGGTCTCCTCACCCCCTGCCCCACACCCCACTAGATGCACTCTCTTTTCAGGCACTCTGTTACCTCCCCTCTATTTAGCCACTTTCGGGCTCTGGCCCACCTGCTCTGGGCGACTTCCTCAGTGCTCCAGCCCACGGCTGCCTCTTTCTCCAAGCCCCAGCATTCACTGTCCTTGCCAGTCAGCCCAACATTTACTTATTATGGTAGGTACAATAAGGACCCCTGCCCCCAGACAACCACATCCTAATCCTTGGAAATGCAAATTTGCTACTTTACACAGCAAAAGAGACTTTAAAGATGCGATTAAATTGAGGACTTTCAGATGGGAGACTACCCTGGATTATCCAGGTGAGCCCAGTAAGATCACAAGGCTCCTTCCAAGTAGAAGAAGGAAGCAGAGGTTGGAGTGAGGTAATGTGAGAAGGACTCAAGTTGCTATTACTGGTTCTGAAAATGGAGGAAGGGGCCATGAGCCAAGGAACACGGGTGGCCACTAGAAACAGGAAATGGGAAGGACATGGATTCTCCTCTAGAGCTTCCAGAACGGACACAAACCTGCCAAGATTTTAGAACAGTGAGAGCCATGTTGGACGTGGGACTTCTAGCTACAGAAGTGTAAGTTAATAAGTCTGTATTGTTTTACGCCACTAAAGTAGTGATAATTTGCTATGGCAGCAATAGGAAAACAATGCTTATTCTCTTTTATTGTTCTTTATTTTTATTTATTTATTTTAAAATTGAAGTATAGTTGATTTACAATGTTGTGTTAATTTCAGGTGTACAGCAAAGTGATTCAATTATACATATATATATATATTTTTTTTTCAGGTTTTTCCCTTATAGGTTATTACAAAATATTGAGGATAGTTCCCTGTGCTATACAGTGGGTCTTTGTTGGTTAATTATTTCATTTGTGTGATTCTTACCTCCCTAAGAGACCATAATCATCCTAGGAAATTGGTCTTATTCATTTCTTCTTTCTTTTTCAGGCTCGATTAGATATATGCTTTAGGCTATAGGTGAACTCTCCAAGCAGACCCATTACAAAGCATGTGCTGACAACTTGGAGAAAGCATGGCATCCATGCAAGGACTAGGAGTCAGTTGTAGATCCATTTTCATGACAAAGAGAAAAATATGGTTCTGCCAGTCCAGGCAGCAAGCTTTCTCTCCCCTCTCCGAGGGCACTATAGCATCCTTTAGTGTCAGAGATAAAAGGGCAAGGTATCTGTTCCCCTCTTCCTCCTATCTATTTTGAAAATCCTCCCCTCCTCATATTGAGCAGCTGGTGGTGGGAGAAGCCTTTTCTAACTGCATCACTTAAATAGAATGACTTTCCTTACTCCTTCATGTTGACCCCTTCAGCTGTTCTTTCAGTAGACAATGGTACCTTCCAGGGCAAATGGAGGAAGCCAAGTAGTAAGTATCTTGGTGTTAAATAAAGATACTGTTAAAGATAGCATGAAGTTTACAGCAAGTTTGTAGAATGTCAGAATTAGAAAGAAACTTCAAAACCTCTCAATCCAAGAGATTTGTTTGACAAATGTGGAAATAGAGGTCCAAACGATTTTCTCAAAGTCACATCATTTAGGGTTACAGGTAGGAATTAGAACCTTATCTCCTGAATCCCAGCACTCTCCCCCTTCCCCTTTCCTCCACTGCATCCACTGGCAAAACAAAATACTACTGAAACAACCACAATTTCAGACAAGGTGAAACAATGCATAATACCAACTTAAGAAGTTATTAGAATTAATTCTAAGAAGTTATTAGAATTTTGTTTCTTTGAACTTTGAGGCATTTAAAATTGTTATTTTACGAATTTTGTTATGGGTCTGATTTGGTTTTAATTTTTAGCAATTTACTTAAGTGGCAGCACTGACATTTTCCTGCTGCAAAGTTGTCAATCTCCCAAATGTTGGTACAGGAACTGTAAATAATTCATGCCTGGTACTACAAATCACATTAGCCCTGAAGCAGGAAGACATGCCTGTGTCCTCCTCTGACTCAATGTCATGGCCGGAGGACCAGACCTCTTACCTGATGTTACAGCAGATTAACCATGTTCCAGCATCTCAGAGCCTCAATGACACCTTGGAAATACAATCAATTCAAGCCAAATTCTCTTGTTATTTCCTCACCTATAAAACAAAGATAATGATATCCATCTTATTAAAGTGTTGAGAGTATAAGAGAGAACATATACATAGTGCTTGACACACAGCTGGATCTCAATTGTTCGTAGTTTTAATATTAATAACTTTTTGCTTTGTTCTATTTCAATATGATTTTTATATAATTTTCATACTCACAGTACATGCAACATTTTTCAGATAATTTTATCTCCAGCATAATTAAACATTGATGTTCCCCTCCTCCAGTGTTGCATAGATCCACCTGCATAGATCACTGATGGAAAGCTTGGGCTTCTCCCCTTCTTTACACAGTACAAACAATTAAAAAAATCACTTTATGTTTTTAGTGTAGTCTTAGATTCACAGCAAAATTGGGAGGAAGGTACAGAGATTTCCCACATACCTCCTGTGCCCACACATGCACAGTCTCCCCCATTATTAACATCCCTCACCTGAGTGGTACATTTGTTACCAGTAGCTTTCTGTTAATGATTTTTAGTTTAATTCCACTGTGGTCTGAGAGCAAAGATTGTATGATTTCTTTTCTCTTAAATTTGTTAAGGTTTGTTGTGTGGCCCAGAATGTGATCTATCTTGGTGAACATTCCATGTGAACTGGAAAAAACTGTGTGTTCTGCTATTGTGAAAGTAGTCTATAGATATTGATTATATACAGTTGATTGATGTTGCCTAGTTCAACTATGTCCTTACTGTCCAACTATGTCCTTTTTCTTTTTTTTTAAATTATATTATTTTGAACATCTTTTTAAAAAATTAATTTATTTAATTTTTTAAACATCTTTATTGGAGTATAATTGCTTTACAATGGTGTGTTAGTTTCTGCTTTATTAACAAAGTGAATCAGTTATACATATACAAATATCCCCATATCTCTTCCCTCTTGCGTCTCTCTCCCTCTCTCCCACCCTCCCTATCCCACCCCTCTAGGTGGTCACAAACCACCAAGCTGATCTCCCTGTGCTATGTGGCTGCTTCCCACTAGCTATGTATTTTACATTTGGTAGTGTACATATGTCCATGCCACTCTCTCACTTTGTCACAGCTTACCCTTCCCCCTCCCTGTGTCCTCAAGTCCATTCTCTAGTAGGCCTGTGTCTTTATTCCCGTCTTGCCCCTAGGTTCTTCATGACCCCTTTTTTTTTTTTTTAAGATTCCATATATGTGTTAGCATATGGTATTTGTTTTTCTCTTTCTGACTTACTTCACTCTGTATGACAGACTCTAGGTCCATCCACCTTACTACAAATAACTCAATTTCGTTTCTTTTTATGGCTGAGTAATATTCCATTGTATAATATGTGCCACATCTTCTTTAACCGTTCATCTGTCGATGGACACTTAGGTTGCTTCCATCTCCTGGCTATTGTAAATAGAGCTGCAATGAACATTGTGGTACATGACTGTTTTTGAATTATGGTTTTCTCAGGGTATATGCCCAGCAGTGGGATTGTTGGGTCATATGGTAGTTCTATTTTTAGATTTTTAAGGAACCTCCATACTGTTCTCCACAGTGGCTGTATCAATTTACATTCCCACCAATAGTGCAAGAGGGTTCCCTTTTCTTCACACCCTCTCCAGCATCTATTGTTTGTAGATTTTTTGATGATGGCCATTCCGACCAGTGTGAGAAGATATCTCATTGTAGTTTTGATTTGCATTTCTCTAATGATTAATGATGTTGAGCATTCTTTCATGTATTTGTTGGCAATCTGTATATCTTCTTTGGAGAAATGTCTATTCAGGTCTTCTGCCTATTTTTGGATTAGGTTGTTTGCTTTTTTGATCTTGAGCTGCATGAGCTGCTTGTAAATTTTGGAGATTAATCCTTTGTCAGTTGCTTCATTTGCAAATATTTTCTCCCATTCTGAGGGTTGTCTTTTCGTCTTGTTTATGGTTTCCTTTGCTGTGCAAAAGCTTTTAAGTTTCATTAGGTTCCATTTGTTTATTTTTGTTGTTATTTCCATTTGTCTAGGAGGTGGGTCAAAAAGGATCTTGCTGTGTTCTGCAAGAGTTCTGCCTGTTTTCCTCTAAGAGTTTTATAGTGTCTGGCCTTACATTTAGTTCTTTAATCCATTTTGAGTTTATTTTTGTTTAGGGTGTTAGGGAGTATTCTAATTTCATTCTTTTACATGTAGCTGTCCAGTTTTCCCAGCACCACTTGTTGAAGAGGCTGTCTTTTCCCCATTGTATATTCTTGCCTCCTTTGTCAAAGATAAGATGACCATATGTGCGTGGGCTTACCTTTGGGCTTTCTATCCTGTTCCATTGATATATATTTCTGTTTTTCTGCTAGTACCATATTGTCTTTTTTTTTTTAACATCTTTATTGGGGTATAATTGCTTTACAATGGTGTGTTAGTTTCTGCTTTACAACAAAGTGAATCAGTTATACATATGTTCCCATATCTCTTCCCTCTTGCATCTCCCTCCCTCCCACCCATACCATATTGTCTTGATTACTGTAGCTTTATAGTATAGTCTGAAGACTGAGAGCCTGATTCCTCCAGCTCCGTTTTTCTTTCTCAAGATTGCTTTGGCTGGGCTTCCCTGGTGGCGCAGTGGTTGAGAGTCCGCCTGCCGATGCAGGGGACATGGGTCCGTGCCCCGGTCCAGGAAGATCCCACATGCTGCGGAGTGGCTAGGCCCGTGAGCCATGGCCACTGAGCCTGCGCGTCCGGAGCCTGTGCTCCGCAAAGGGAGAGGCCACAACAGTGAGAGGCCCACATACCGCAAAAAAAAAAAAAAAAAAAAAAAAGTCAAGATTGCTTTGGCTATTTGGGGTCTTTTGTGTTTCCATACAAATTGTGAAATTTTTTGTTCTAGTTCTGTGAAAAATGCCATTGGTAATTTGATAGGGATTGCATTGAATCTGTAGATTGCTTTGGGTATATAGTCATTTTCACAATATTGATTCTTCCAATCCAAGAACATGGTATATCTCTCTATTTGTATCATCTTTCTTTCATCAGTGTCTTATAATTTTCTGCACACAGGTCTTTTGTCTCCTTAGGTAGGTTTATTCCTAGGTATTTTATTCTTTTTGTTGCAGTGGTAAATGGGAGTGTTTTCTTAAAATCACTTTCAGATTTTTCATCATTAGTGTATAGGAATGCAAGGGATTTCTGTGCATTTATTTTGTATCCTGCTACTTTACCAAATTCAATTGATCAGCTCTAGTAGTTTTCTGGTAGTATCTTTAGGATTCTCTATGTATAGTATCATGTCATCTGCAAACAGTGACAGCTTTACTTCTTCTTTTCCGATTTGGATTCCTTTTATTTCCTTTTCTTCTCTGATTGCTGTGGCTGAGACTTCCAAAACTATGTTGAATAATAATGGTGAGAGTGGGCAACCTTGTCTTCTTCCTGATCTTAGTGGAAATGGTTTCAGTTTTTCACCATTGAGGACGATGTTGACTGTGGGTTTGTCATACATGGCCTTTATTATGTTGAGGTAAGTTCCCTCTATGCCTACCTTCTGGAGGGTTTTTACCATAAATGGGTCTTACTGATTTTTCTGCCTGCTGTATCTGTCCATTTCTGATAGAGGGGTGTTGAAGTCTCCAGCTGTGTAGTGGGTTGATCAATTTCTCCTTGCATTTCTATCAGTTTTCCCCTCGCATATTTTGTTGCTATTTTTTTTAGGCACAAACATGTTAAGGAGTATTATGTCTTCTTGGAGAATGACCCCCTTATTATTATGTAATACCCTTCTTTATCCCTGATACCTTTCCTTGAAGTCTGCTCTGTCTGAAATTAACATAGCTACTCCTGTTTCTTATGTTAGCATGGTATATTTTCTCTACCCATTTACTTTCAATCTGTGTCTGTCTTTATATTTAAAGTCAGTTTCTTGCAGACAACATACAGCTGGGTCCCGATTTTTGATACACTCTGACAGCTTCTGTCTGCTAATTGGTGCATTCAGACCACTGACATTCAAAGTGTTTATTGATATAGCTGGATAAATATTTACTACATTTGTGACTGTTTCTTATTCGTTGCATTGTTCTTGGTTGCTATTTTTATCTTCCACTCCTTTTCTGCCTTTTGAGACAGAAAGTAGAATGGTAGTTGCTAAGAATGGGGAATTATAGTTTAATGGGTATAGAGTTACAGTAATACAAAGTGAAAAGACCTACTACAGGATGAAAAGCACTCCTAAATGCTTACTCAGGATCTGTTTGCTCTGTGTTTACACATGATTCTGACAAGCTTTATTTCTGTTCTCTTGAGTACAGATTAACTGAGCAGATGACCACAGAGACCCTTTTTATATTGCTTGACCAGTATTTACCAGGTCTCACTTAATCCCTATAGGCTCTTTGTTTCCATACGTGTATATTAAGTTTTTCTTTTGTTGCTTTTACTTTGTTGTTAGTTTTACCACACAGCAAATGAAAATGCAATGGGTAGCTTGTTGCTAAATGCAGTCACAATGACACCAGCAAGAAGGGATAGTTGACAACCTGATGGGAAGAAATGAAAGAGAATAAACATAAAATTATATAGATATTAGACATCAAAAAGAACTGACAGTTTGATTATGTCTAGTTTGGGGCTATTGGCCCTACATATCTTATAGGCCTGTCAGCGGCACTGTCTTCATGCTAGCGCACTAAATAATAATTTTTTGTTAGTGTCAATAGATCCTCAAGAAATTATTTATTTATTTATTTAACATCTTTATTGGAATATAATTGCTTTACGATGGTGTGTTAGTTTCTGCTATATAACAAAGTGAATCAGCTCTACATATACATATATCCCCATATCTCCTCCCTCTTGCGTCTCCCTCCACCCTCCCTGTCCCACCCCTCTAGGTGGTCACAAAAAGGATTTAAATTGTATTCAGTTTATTCGTTCTAAGAAAGTAGAGGATTATGCACTGCATTTTACTAGTTTTCCATACAAGTTGATATGATTTGGCACTTGAAGGAGCAGGGATAAAGTTTTGTTATAATGATGATAGTAGCCACCACTCTTGAGTGCCTGCTCCATGCCAGGCAGTGTGGCAAATATTCATTATAAATTGTCATTAGCCCTGCTAGGCAATGAGCCTGCATTATGGCCAGGCAGGTATGTAAGAGGTTTGGGGAAGGCAGATTCATTCTGCTGTGGCTTTGGCAATTTGGACTTATTTTGAGAATGAAACATTTAGAGATTGCCTTCCTCTTAAGAAGGTAGAGGAGTGTGTACTGATTTTACTTAATTTACCTTATTGAGCTGATATAGTCAGATAAGGTTTTTTTTTTTTAATTTTAACATCTTTATTGGAGTATAATTGCTTTACAATGGTATGTTAGTTTCAGCTTCACAACAAAATGAATCAGTTATATATATACATATGTTCCCATATCTCTTCCCGCTTGCGTCTCCCTCCCTCCCACCCTCCCTATCCCACCCCTCCAGGCGGTCACAAAGCACCGAGCTGATCTCCCTGTGCTATGTGGCTGCTTCCCACTAGCTATCTACCTTACGTTTGGTAGTGTATATATGTCCAGGCCTCTCTCTCGCTTTGTCACAGTTTACCCTTCCCTCTCCCCATAGCCTCAAGTCCATTCTCTAGTAAGTCTGTGTCTTTATTCCTGTTTCACCCCTAGGTTTTTCATGACATTTTTTTCCCTTAAATTCCATATATATGTGTTAGCATACGGTATTTGTCTCTCTCTTTCTGACTTACTTCACCCTGTATGACAGACTCTAGGTCTATCCACCTCATTACAAATAGCTCAATTTCGTTTCTTTTTATGGCTGAGTAATATCCCATTGTATATATGTGCCACATCTTCTTTATCCATTCATCCGATGATGGACACTTAGGTTGTTTCCATCTCTGGGCTATTGTAAATAGAGCTGCAATGAACATTTTGGTACACGACTCTTTTTGAATTATGGTTTTCTCAGGGTATATGCCCAGCAATGGGATTGTTGGGTCATATGGTAGTTCTATTTGTAGTTTTTTAAGGAACGTCCATACTGTTCTCCACAGTGGCTGTATCAATTTACATTCCCACCAACAGTGTAAGAGGGTTCCCTTTTCTCCACACCCTCTCCAGCATTTGTTTCTAGGTTTTTTGATGATGGCCATTCTTACTGGTGTGAGATGATATCTCATTGTAGTTTTGATTTGCATTTCTCTAATGATTAGTGATGTTGAGCATTCTTTCATGTGTTTGTTGGCAGTCTGTATATCTTCTTTGGAGAAATGTCTATTTAGGTCTTCCAACCATTTTTGGATTGGGTTTTTTTTTGTTGTTGTTATTAAGGTGCATGAGCTGCTTATAAATTTTGGAGATTAATCCTTTGTCAGTTGCTTCATTTGCAAATATTTTCTCCCATTCTGAGGGTTGTCTTTTGGTCTTCTTTATGGTTTCCTTTGCTGTGCAAAAGCTTTTAAGTTTCATTAGGTCCCATTTGTTTATTTTTGTTTTTATTTCCATTTCTCTAGGAGGTGGGTCAAAAAGGACCTTGCTGTGATTTATGTCATAGAGTGTCCTGCCTATGTTTTCCTCTAAGAGTTTGATAGTTTCTGGCCTTACATTTAGGTCTTTAATCCATTTTGAGCTTATTTTTGTGTATGGTGTTAGGGAGTGATCTAATCTCATACTTTTACATGTAGCTGTCCAGTTTTCCCAGCACCACTTATTGAAGAGGCTGTCCTTTCTCCACTGTACATTCCTGCCTCCTTTATCAAAGATAAGGTGACCATATGTGTGTGGGTTTATCTCTGGGCTTTCTATCCTGTTCCATTGATCTATAGTTCTGTTTTTGTGCCAGTACCATACTGTCTTGATTACTGTAGCTTTGTAGTATAGTCTGAAGTCAGGAAGCCTGATTCCTCCAGCTCCGTTTTTCGTTCTCAAGATTGCTTTGGCTATTCTGGGTCTTTTGTGTTTCCATACAAATTGTGAAATTTTTTGTTCTAGTTCTGTGAAAAATGCCAGTGGTAGTTTGATAGGGATTGCATTGAATCTGTAGATTGCTTTGGGTAGTAGAGTCATTTTCACAATGTTGATTCTTCCAATCCAAGAACATGGTATATCTCTCCATCTATTTGTATCATCTTTAATTTCTTTCATCAGTGTCTTATAATTTTCTGCATACACGTCTTTTGTCTCCTTAGGTAGGTTTATTCCTAGATATTTTATTCTTTTTGTTGCAATGGTAAATGGGAGTGTTTTCTTGAGTTCACTTTCAGATTTTTCATCATTAGTGTATAGGAATGCCAGAGATTTCCGTGCATTAATTTTGTATCCTGCTACTTTACCAAATTCATTGATTAGCTCTAGTAGTTTTCTGGTAGCATCTTTAGGATTCTCTGTGTATAGTATCATGTCATCTGCAAAGAGTGACAGCTTTACTTCTTCTTTTCCAATTTGGATTCCTTTTATTTCCTTTTCTTCTCTGATTGCTGTGGCTAAAACTTCCAAAACTATGTTGAATAAGAGTGGTGAGAGTGGGCAACCTTGTCTTGTTCCTGATCTTAGTGGAAATGCTTTCAGTTTTTCACCATTGAGGACGATGTTGGCTGGGGGTTTGTCATACATGGCCTTTATTATGTTGAGGAAAATTCCCTCTATGCCTACTTTCTGCAGGGTTTTTATCATAAATCGGTGTTGAATTTTGTCAAAAGCTTTCTCTGCATCTATTGAGATGATCATATGGTTTTTCTCCTTCAATTTGTTAATATGGTGTATCACGTTGATTGATTTGCGTATGTTGAAGAATCCTTGCATTCCTGGAATAAACCCCACTTGATCATGGTGTTTGATCCGCTTAATGTGCTGTTGGATTCTGTTTGCTAGCATTTTGTTGAGGATTTTTGCATCTATGTTCATCAGTGATATTGGCCTGTAGTTTTCTTTCTTTGTGACATCCTTGTCTGGTTTTGGTATCAGGGTGATGGTGGCCTCGTAGAATGAGTTTGGGAGTGTTCCTCCCTCTGCTATATTTTGGGAGAGTTTGAGAAGGATAGGTGATAGCTCTTCTCTAAATGTTTGATAGAATTCGCCTGTGAAGCCATCTGGTCCTGGGCTTTTGCTTGTTGGAAGATTTTTTTTTTTTTTTTTTTTACTGAGGTGTTAGGACTTCAATATTTATCTTTTTTTTCCTAGTCCCATTACTTTATTTATTTATTTATTAACATCTTTATTGGGGTATAATTGCTTTACAATGGTGTGTTACTTTCTGCTTTATAACAAAGTGAATCAGTTATACATATACATATGTTCCCATATCTCTTCCCTCTTGCGTCTCCCTCCCTCCCACCCTCCCTTGTTGGAAGATTTTTATCACAGTTTCAATTTCAGTGCTTGTGATTGGTCTGTTCATATTTTCTATTGCTTCCTGATTCACTCTTGGCAGGTTGTGCCTTTCTAAGAATTTGTCCATTTCTTCCAGGTTGTCCATTTTATTGGCATAGAGTTGCTTGTAGTAATCTCTCATGATCTTTTGCATTTCTGTAGTGTCAGTTGTTACTTCTCCTTTTTCATTTCTAATTCTATTGATTTGAGTCTTCTCCCTTTTTTTCTTGATGAGTCTGGCTAATGGTTTATCAATTTTGTTTATCCTTTCAAAGAACCAGCTTTTAGTTTTATTGATCTTTGCTATCGTTTGCTGCATTTCTTTTTCATTTATTTCTGATCTGATTTTTATGATTTCTTTCCTTCTGCCAACTTTGGGGGTTTTTGTTCTTCTTTCTCTAATTGCTTTAGGTGCAAGGTTAGGTTGTTTATTCGAGATGTTTCCTGTTTCTTAAGGTAGGATTGTATTGCTATAAACTTCCCTCTTAGAACTGCTTTTGCTGCATCCCATAGATTTTGAGTCGTCGTGTCTCCATTGTCATTTGTTTCTAGGTATTTTTTGATTTCCTCTTTGATTTCTTCAGTGATCACTTCGTTATTAAGTAGTGTGTTGTTTAGCCTCCATGTGTTTGTATTTTTTACAGATCTTTTCCTGTAATTGATATCTCGTCTCATAGCATTGTGGTCGGAAAAGATACTTGATACAATTTCAATTTTCTTAAATCTACCAAGGCTTGATTTGTGACCCAAGATATGATCTATCCTGGAGAATGTTCCATAAGCACTTGAGAAAAATGTGTATTCTGTTGTTTTTGGATGGAATGTGCTATAAATATCAATTAAGTCCATCTTGTTTAATGTATCATTTAAAGCTTGTGTTTCCTTATTTATTTTCATTTTGGATGATCTGTCCATTGGTGAAAGTGGGGTGTTAAAGTCCCCTACTGTGAATGTGTTACTGTCAACTTCCGCTTTTATGGCTGTTAGTATTTGCCTTATGTATTGAGGTGCTCCTATGTTGGGTGCATAAATATTTACAAGTGTTATATCTTCTTCTTGGATTGATCCCTTGATCATTATGTAGTGTCCTTCTTTGTCTCTTCTAAAGGCTTTGTTATATAATAATAGACACCACTCTTAAGTACCTCCTTCATGCCAAGCAACGTATCTGGTGTTTAACATAAAATATTTTAACATAAAATATTGTTACTCCCCATTTTACAAGTTGAGAAGCTGTGGCTCAGAGAGATTGTTATCTGCTCAAGGACATAAGTGAGTCACAAAGGCAGGACTCAAATTCAGTTGTTTAATACCTTACTATTCCCAATCCCAGGAGACTCCAGTTATAGAGAAAGTCCCCTCATGCGCGCAGTATGGTTCGCCAACAGAGCCCATAAAGGAGCTGTCTGTGTAAGGAACTTCCTCATACAGTGAGAAGATTCCTGTTTCTATCCCTCTTCTCCATGGATCACTGTTCTTACTCAGGGAGAGGAGAGACATTCTGGATGGCTCTGAACCAAGGGAGAATTTGAGTCATCTCAGAGGAACCCACCCAGAGTAGTTCCTTCGTGTTATCTGCTGAGCCTGTCCACCCCTCAAAGTGACCAACCTGGCCCTGCTTTACCACACTCAGCATTTTTCCTGGCAGCTGAAGTCACCCTAGAAATGGCCTCTGGATTTGGGAAGGAAACTCTCCTGGTACCTGCCGCAAAGAAGGTCCCTATGTGGTTGGGAGGAGCACCCCAAGGGCAAGTCAACTCAGCTCTGTAGGAAAGTCAGGCCCTCTCATTTTGCAAGAATGACGAGACAAGAAAATTTCACAGACATGATATCCCTTCCTTCATTCTGCCATGAATGTCCTTCTGCTTCCTTGTCTAACTTAAAATCTACTGAAGTTGTGTCCCTGGTTCTAGGCTCTTAATTGCAGTTGGAAGGCTAGAGCTGCCTGTAGTTGGGGATTTCCCTTCCCCTGGTCAGTTGGCCAGGATGATATGCCTTCAGGTTAGGCTCTGGTTACGTGGTGTCTCCTGAGGGCAGGCCTTCTTAGGAACATGGTGATTTGGTGTATTTCCAAATGGTTCCTTTCCCCTCCCTCTCTGGATGCACAAGGGGATTTTTCTCTGTTACCTATTGTGAGAACCAAGTGCAGCTTGTAGAGGCAAATCCCACCGGCGTATATTTCTCTCCTATGTACTGTGAGAACCTGTTGAGCACCAGGACTTAAAATTCACACAACTGTAGGGGATCCCTTATGACTGGGTGCCCCCGGAGTTCTTAACTCTCAGAGTTGTCCACGCTGTGTCTCCAGCAGTTCTTCAATTACAGTTCAGGTTTTCCTACAATAGCACTGGCTCCAGCACTTTTTCCCACTCAGGTTTCCCCTTGAGATCTCTGCTTCAGTAAGCCATCACCCACTGCCTGTCTCCCCAGTCTTGGGGGCAAAGGTTTGCTTTCTCTTCCCTCTCTTAAGGATCCTAGACAAGTTGTTTATTTTCCAGTCTCTTCAGCTTTTTACTTGTTATGACAAAGTGGTGACTTCCAAGTTCCTTATATGCAGAACCCAGTCCAATGAATTTTCATTTGAAATTCTCCTGTTAATTGGACGGCTCTGAACTTCCCCTAGTTTGAGGAGAATGAATTATTGTAGCTGTTGTTGCTACTACTGCTGAGGTTGTTACTGTTGTGATTTTGTTGTTGTTGAGTCTATTTCATACACAAATTGTATAGAATTAAAGGCATAAGTCTTTTAAATGCATGGAAACTTAACAGAATTCTCAACCATCTGTACGAGGTGATAGACATTCACTAAACTTATTGTGATAATCATTTCATGATATGTAAGTCAAATCATTATGCTGGTCACATACACTTATACAGTGCTGCATGTTAGTTATATTTCAATAAAACTGGAAAAAGTTTGGGGACAAAAACAGAATTTCAACCATATATGGGTCTCTGGTACACTCTGATTAATCATCTTTCTAAAAATTTTTCATAAAAAAGCACAGGATACTCAGCCAAAAAAAAAAAAAAAAAAACCAAACTGAAATAATACCATTTATAGCAACATGAATGAACCTAGAGTTTATCATACTAAGTGAAGTCAAGAAGAGAAAGACAAATACCGTATTATATCATTTATACATGGAATCTAAAATATGACACAAATGAACCTATCTATGAAACAGAAACAGACTCACAGACACAAGGAACAGACCTGTGGTTGCCAAGGTGGTGGGGAGGGATGGACTAGGAATTTGGGGTTAGCAGATGCAAGGATTATATATAGAATGGATAAACAACAAGGTCCTACTGTATAGCAGAGAGAACTATATTTAATATCCTGAGATAAACTATAATGAAAAAATAAAAAAAGTACACATATACATATATACTTATATGTATTTATATAGATAACTGAATCACACTGCTGCCTGCAGAAACGAACACAACATTGTAAATCAAGCATAATTTAATTGAAAAAAAGTTTTGAAAAATAGCACAGGAATCTAATTTATTTATTTAATTGTTTTCTTTTTTTAAATTTTATTTATTTTTTTATACAGCAGGTTCTTATTAGTTATCTATTTTATACTTATTAGTATATATATGTCAATCCCAATCTCCCAAGGAATCTAATTTAAAAGTATAGAGATAACCACTGCAATGAGAGTTTATCAGAATGTTGTAAAAAATGTTTTCTCCAAACTAGATTATTTCCATCCTTTAAACCTTTTAATCTTTTAAACCTGATTTCCAGGTTTAAAAGTTATGAAATAAGACTGAAAAATGAAATGCCAAATAATTAGGTAACTATTTTTAAATCAAGATTTTCCTTGCCAACTTTCTCAAGATCGATTTCTATTTAGTGCTTCAGTTAAAAGAAGTCTCAGGGCTGGATGCAACATAAGCAATGTGCACATGGTAAGGTCTAAACTTTGAGTTCACTTGGTAACTCAAGGATGGGCTCTGAGGGGAATGATTTTGTGTCTCATACTAAGAGACTTTAGCTTTTCGAAAGAACCCTAGGGTTAACCTTCCTTTCTCTGTCTTGTTCCTGGAAACTTCCATGGAGAAACCAACTCTGCACGTCAAATAAATTGAGAGGAGTGTCTCAAATGTTTGAGCTCACAATTTTGAAATCCCATTGAAAAGCTGCATTACCTTGCTAGGTCTGAATTCTATGCTGGAAGGATAAGATAAGAGTCTTGTAACAGCGGTAAGACTGGCTGGTAAATCTGCCACAGTAAATTATTTTCCATTATTTAACAAACATTGGGTGAGTGCCACCTGGTGTGCAACACATGCTGCTAAGTGCCAAAGAGTTTTTTTTTTACCTTGCCTCCAGCTCAGCACCAGGACTCCTTAGAAATTCAGAGTACTTGAGGGATGAGTTCATGTCAGTCCCTCGCTATCTGGGGAGACTTTTTCAAGAAAAGCTGAAATTGCTGGAGGCTACGTTAGCACCCTCTGGGTACAGACCCTGTAACCTGCCTCACACCGCTAGCCCTTTGTAACCACCAAAGATTTCAGAAGGGGGACTGAATGTAGGCTTTGAAGGTAGAAGGCACACGTGGCAGCCAGGGGTAGAGGTCTGAGCCCACAAAGAGACATGGTTACAAATTCGGCTTCTAAAGTAGTCCTTTCTTAACCATTTTGTCATCACCATTGCACTGGTGAAAGCAATGGTTCTCCCAATAGGAAAAGGCAATTCCCCGGCACACGTACTTACAAATGATTTCAGAAGATTGATACGTCAGAAACCTCAGGTCTTGGAAGTCATGTCGGCAGAAGTGTTTTGCACCTGAGTTTTAAAGCCTCGCCTACAACAGTCTTAAGTGGCAGAGCCCAATTTACATGCCGCACAGTATCTGCTTTGCCGCGTTCGCCAATTTAGTCTTGCTGCTGAGTTCCCTAACCCGGGTCTGGGTCTCAGCCCCCGATTTCTGCCTCGAGACTCCAAGATGCACTGAACCCGCGATCCGCCATCCTGAATCCTTCCCTTGCACATCTTGCCTTTCCCGGCTCCGCGCCCAAGTGCACTTGCGCGCTTCCAACCGGTTATTCCATTCCCCGGATCCCCCACCGCCCTGCCTGAGGACAGCCAGTTTCAGATATCCAGTTCCCCTGCCCCAAGGTTTTATTCGCTTGCATCAGTGCCACCGCTGCGGTTAAGAAGCAGAAAATTGGAATAAGGGCATCTTGGAAGTTAGGTGTCCTGAGCCCGGAGACCACCAACCTGCAAGGGGAAGAGATGTGCCGCGAGGCAGCTGCCGTGTCGAACAAAACACTGAAGCTTCTTGACACTGAGGTGTGGGGCGTGGACCTGTGGCTAGGGTCACTAGTGGCTCGTTTCGGCTAGTTTCGGTTCCGCCTGAGAAAACCAGCTACCTGGGATCTGTGTTTTATTCCACCGCCCCGCGATGCTGCCGCAGTGCTTGCCGCGCTGGAGGGTCTGTACAGGCTGCTTGGATCTTGCGCTATGTGCTCAGACCCAGCAATACTGCGGACAGTGAGAAGCTTCGTTTTCTGCATTCTATCTGCTGAGGACGGCAAGTCAGCACCTCAGACCTTCCTGGAAGGCTTAGAGCAGGAGCTCCGACAGAGAGATCCAGAAACGTGCTGGGCAGTGTGTAGGAGGGTCGAGGTGCTGGGTAATTGGGCTTTACGGAGTACACTTACTGAGAGTCGGTGCAGGTTTCGTGGATGCAGGTCCTAATCATGCCGCTCTGCGCATACTTAGGGCGGGACTGAGCGCATCACCTGGATGCCGCTGAGCGCCAGTGTCATTTTGTGAGTGCCTGTGGTTTGGGACTGGGCACATGTTTGGAGAAAGTACTGAGTTTGTGTGTGTGCAGTGTATGACTGAAGTGAGAGCGAGGATTGCACTCCGCTGGACTCTTCAGCACCATCAAGCTTGGCAGGCTTTCTAGCAGAGGACTGAACTG
Source organism: Grampus griseus (assembly GCF_964374135.1). Taxonomy (NCBI): domain Eukaryota; kingdom Metazoa; phylum Chordata; class Mammalia; order Artiodactyla; family Delphinidae; genus Grampus; species Grampus griseus. Next base: position 69,863,725 of record NC_139002.1, read on the forward strand.
CAGTAGACGTGGGTGCAGGGCTGGAATCACAGGTCACTGGAACGTCTTGGCAAACAGCAGCCGGAAGAAAGGGGCAGCTGGGCAAATGGTTCGAGAAGGAGGCTGAACTTTAGGTGATGAATGGTGGGGGAGGAGGTGTGGGGCTAGAGGTCCGCTTGGAAGCTTTTAGCCTTGCACTTCCGTGCTCAGGCCCAGCAGGGCATCCAGCCCCTCCTTAACCCTCATGATGGACCAACCAGCAAGACTCCAGGCAGCTGCACAGGGTGCTGATTGGGAAGATGGACTGCGATCCCACAGAATCCCCTATGAACTTCCCTGGTAAGCACTTCTAGATCCCTACCTGGGCAGATAACAGGTACATACTTAGTAATGATAACATTCCTTCAAGATGAGAATATGATCCCCATTTCATAGATAAGTATACTGAGGCACTAGAAGTTACTAGCCCACGATGTTTCCACCTGGAAAAGGAACAGCTGCAACAGAGTTCCAGTGTGAAAAAGTTTTTGATCCTCTGTGTCTGACACCCACGAACCCTGCCCTCCTTTTCATGATTCCAGCGGCCTGAATCAGACCCCCTGCTTGGGCACAGAATCATCAACTCTACTGTGCATTAACCCTCGAAGCTGCACTTGCACAGAGGTCTGCGGTCAGACCTAGGGGAGACAGCATTCCTTGTAATGCTGGACTCTGCCCGACAGGATTGCACAGCTGGGGATGGAGTGGGACACGTGCGTGTTCAAAACCCGCGAAACTGAACAGGTGAAGTTAACCATGACGTCAAACTGTCCTCAAATTCCTACTCACTTTTCCTGTGTTTTTCGTTGGTACTCACCAACCCCCCCATGTCCCCCTCCCGCCCCCGCCATCAATGACCTCAATGCAAATAAAAGTGGGGTGGTCCTTCTGGATGCTCCAGGTTCTGGACGCAAGTGATGACACAATCCTTCTGGGGCTCAGATCCTTCCCCTCATTGGTTGCCCAGAGCTCCTGGACCACCCCAGACCCAGAGCAGCGGGAATAAGAGCAGCTGCTGGTGTTGGGAGGCATCAGACGCACTGCCCAGCTCGAGTGTCACTGCCACTTCTGCCACCGTGCCATCGCCTGAAGCCAAAGCTACTGCCACTGCTCCCTCCTCTGCTCCAAGCCACCTGGCTCCTGCTGCCAGGTAAGCCTGGAGATTCCTGCTTAGCTGGGATTCTGCTTTTCTCTCTCTCCCCTCTCTTCCTTCTCTCTCTCCATTACTTTTTCTTAGCTGATCTTTTCCAGTCTCAAAGGCTCTGTCCACTTCTGTCTAGGTCATTTCACACAACCTGCGTTACTCTGCAATGCATCCCAGGCGTCTTCCACAGGTAACACTGGATGGTCTCAGTTCACGCACTCCCTGCTTCACTCTCCCCGCGCTGAGGCGGGCTCCAGTTTCCTTTCCCGAAGCACACGTGCTTAGGTCAGTTTGGGATGCTGGAGCTCCCCTGGCACTGCAAGCAGATCTGGATGCAGGAATAGTTTTGTGCAGATGGTGCTCTCACGGATCACGTCTTGTGCCTAGCGGACCGCGGGAAATGCTTCAGAACCTGGGCCAGCGCAAGCGGGAGCCAAATAGGTGCAGTGACTGAGGGGCAGGCAGCCTTTAAACGCAAGCCCCCGTTGCGGGTTCTGGGAACTTTTTTCCCAGTTTAAGTCCTGGGTTCCAATTTGAGACCCTTCCAGCTAGATTCTTACAGGGCATTCTCTACCAAAGTGTGGAGCAGCTGAGCAGTGGAATGTGGTTCTTCAGTTTCTCAGGGATTCCAACCGCAGAAATTTGTCCTCGGTAATCCCCTCCCCCCTCCATGTATGTGCAAAAGCCCGGCACCAGGAGGACAGCTCTGGGTTGCACAGTGGGAAAAGCTGTGGTGACAGGTACTTGGACTCTGTCCTCCAGGAGTCCTGGCCAACAGGTTGTATGTGAGAGTGAGTGGAGTGATGGGGCGGGGCTATGGACTAAGACCTCCTCACCCAGTTGTCCCACTGGGTTTCTCTGCTAAACCAAGCATGCTGCAGCCTTACTGGATCTTCCAGCAGTCCACTTGGTAGAGGAGGAAACGATGGTGAAGTGGAGTGACATGTCCAGCCTGAAGCTGGACGCCCGGGAGTTAGGGGCAGAGGCAGGAGCAGAGCCTGGGTCTGTGGGCTCATGGAAGTTTTTTTTTCCAGGTGCTGATGTTATTCTTCCCTTGCAGAGAGTCGTCATGGTCTTCTGGAAGTTCCCCCCCTTCCTGGTCCTCAGCATCCTGGTCTTGTACCAGGCAGGCATGGTCCACTCAGTGCCATTCAGGTGAGAGAGCCCTGCCAGGAGCGCTCCCACCTCCCTCTGTCCCTGGATCATAAAATTCTGTTCTCAGTTGTGCTGTGCTGAATCTGGCTCTTGGTGGGGTGGTGGTCGTAATGTATGAATGTAAACGTGTATATAAGTTTATCATAAACTGTTTATGAGACAAAGATGTGTAGGACACCGTGTACAAACACACATAAGATATACAGTACTCATTATTGTAAATTTCATATAACATTGCTTTTTACCTAATATTTGTATCTTTAGCAAACCTATTAGTAATTTAAGCACAATTTGTGAAATAGATTGCATCCTATCTGCTAAGTACTTTGTCAATAAATTTGTTATTAAATCTGATTTGTTACCTATACATCTAATTTCTCACCCTCATTCAAATTACATTAAAGTGAAATGATTTTCAGATTCAAACTATCATTATCACTTAATTTTTAATAATGGCTGTATTTAACACTAAGCTCATAAAATTCCTGAAAATCTAACCATCAGCTTTCACAAGCCTATATGATCCACTTGGAGCAAACCACTTCTTTTAGGTCACACCAGAGCCTAAATCCTGGTGAAGCAGCATTTTTGGATGGACACTGGCCTATGCCCTGTCCGTTGAGAGCTGCGTCGGCCACATCCTCAGGGGAAGTTGCAGAAACCAGGAAACCTGGCTGCTTATCCTGGGAAGGGGTTAGGTAGGGGCTCAGAACTGGTGTTGGACTTGTTTCCCCTCCCTAGGTCAGCCTTTGATAGTCGTTTGTGCCTGCTACATTTACTGGGGAAGAGTTCCGCCTCCTACTGGCTGCAATGGCGTATGACTGTGAGGACAGGAAGGTCCTTGAACTGGAGAAGAAGCAGAAGACAGAGGACTCCAGGCGAGGCTCCCTGCCTCATCTAGCTCAGGGTTATTGGTATCACTCTGCAGAATTGTTTTCCTATGGCCCCATGTTCTCCAGATCTTTTTTTTTTTTTTTTTTGGCCCTGCCAAGCGGCACGTACCACGTGGCATGTGGGATCTCAGTTTCCAGACCAGGGCTTGAACCCGTGCCCCCTACAATGGAGTTGTGGAGCCCTAACCACTGGACCACCAAGGAAGTCCCTCTTTGTTTTTTTCTTTTCACCTCTTTATCACTTATTAGCTACTATCATAATATATATTTTATTTAATTTGTTACGTGTATCTCATCCTGTAAACAGTGTAAGTTCCATATGGGCAGGAATATGGCTCTTTTGTTAATTGCTGAATCCCCTACACACTAAAGAGTATGCCTGGCACGAGGTAGTACTCAATAAATATTTTTTGAATGAGTGGAGTTAAGTCTTCTTCTCTTTTGTGTCTGTAGCCAACTCTCTGGTTCCTTCTGTGTCTGAGGTATTACATGATCTGAGTCATATCATGTCTCTGCTCTCTTGCAAAATAACCCATCGCTTGTTTCACTCCCAGCTTCCTCAGGGTCTTTGCATTTACTTATTTTTATTTATTTTTTTGCTTAAAATGCTGTTCCCCAAAAGTCTGCATGCCTGATTCCCTCCCTTCCTTTAGAACTCTGATGAATCATCTCAGAGAAGGCTTTCCTGACTACCATATACAAAAGTACATTCCTTCTCAGATTACTCTCTATCACCTGATTATTCAGTTTAATTTTTTATTCGTAGAACTTACCACTATCTAAAATATTATATATTTATTATTTTTTCTTTTTTTGTCTATGTCCTTCCACCAGCATGTAACTCTATGAGGGAAGTTACATGTATCCTTGACTATATCCCTGGAACTTAGAAAATTCCATAGAACATGATAGGCCCTCAATAAATATTTGTTGAGTTAATAAGTAAATTATGAAACTATGTAATGCTCTGATTTTGTTCTCTGAGTTCATCTTTAACCATTGACATGTTGATATGTAAAGATCTCATATTTAAAATAGTCTATACTTTTTGTTTTGATTTTCACTTTGACTCAAAAGTTATATAGAAGAGTATTTTAAAATTTAAAATAACTTTTAAAACTATACTTCACTTATTCAGTTCCAGGTTTTGCACTGAGGTTTGAGAAAGTAATATCTATTAATTTTTGACTTGGGAAATTAATTGAGATTTTCTATGAGGTTTATTATATGATCCTTTCCCATAAATGATTAAAAGATATGAGAAAATGAAGTATTTTCCCTCAGGTATAAAATTTGGTAGCTGTAACTATCTACACATATATCTTTGTTTATATGTAATTAAAGTGATTATGTTATTCATATATTGTTTTTTGTCTGGGTAGAGGGCAATAAAGTTTCCAAGTATTATTCTATCTCTGTGACCTATCCCTCGCAATTCTAAAAACTGTTAGTTTACACATTTTGAACTTTTTTCTTATTTTTAAAATCAACTTATATAAGGTATAAGTTACTTGATCATAATGTATGATCATTCAGCTTGCTCTGCATATCCTTGACAATGCTTGGTATTTTTAGTCTTTTAATTTTAACCATTCTTATGACTCTGGAATAGTATCTCATTGTAGGTTTTACTTTTTATTTCCCTAATGACTAGTGAAAATTAAATATCTTCTCATGTGTTTATTGGTCATTTGTTTATCTTCTTTTGTGTAATTTTCGTTCAAATACTTTGCCCATATGTTCTTGGGCAGCTTTTGTTCTTTTTACTCAGTTGTAGGAAATCTTTTATATTCTAGGTAATAGTCCTGCTTCCTTTATGGGTACTGTTTCACTCACCTGCTCACATTTCCCTCTCCTGGATTACTTCCTCTGTGGGCTGCCAGATGCCATGTCATGAGGCCATTCAAGCAGGCTATGGAGGGGTCTATGTGTCTAGGAATGAAGGTCTCTGGCCAATAGCCAGCAAGGAATGGAGTCCTGTCAACAATCAAATGAGTGAATTTAGAAGTGGACTCTCTAAAACCATAATTTGAAAAGATACATGCTACAATGTTCACTGTAGTACTATTTACAATAGCCAAGACATGGAAGCAACCTAAATGTCCATCAACAGATGAATGGATAAAGAAGATGTGGTACATATACACAATGGAATATTACTCAGCCATAAAAAGAAACGAAATTGAGCTATTTGTAATGAGGTGGATAGACCTAGAGTCTGTCATACAGAGTGAAGTAAGTCAGAAAGAAAAAGACAAATACTGTATGCTAACACATATATATGGAATTTAAGAAAAAAAATGTCATGAAGAACTTAGGGGTAAAGCAGGAATAAAGACGCAGACCTCCTAGAGAACGGACTTGAGGTTATGGGGAGGGGGAAGGGTGAGCTGTGACAGGGCGAGAGAGAGTCACGGGCATATACACACTAACAAACGTAGTAAGGTAGATAGCTAGTGGGAAGCAGCCGCATGGCACAGGGATATTGGCTCGGTGCTTTGTGACAGCCTGGAGGGGTGGGATAGGGAGGGTGGGAGGGAGGGAGACGCAAGAGGGAAGACATATGGGAACATATGTTTATGTATGACTGATTCACTTTGTTATAAAGCAGAAACTAACACACCATTGTAAAGCAATTATACCCCAATAAAGATGTTAAAAAAAAAAAAAAAAGAAACGAAATTGAGTTATTTGTAGTGAGGTGGATGGACCTAGAGTCTGTCATACAGAGTGAAGTAAGTCAGAAAGAGAAAAACAGATACCATATGCTAACACATATATATGGAATCTAAGAAAAAAAAAAAGAGGTCATGAAGAACCTAGGGGTAAGATGGGAATGGAGACGCAGACCTACTAGAGAATGGAGTTGAGGATGTGGGGAGGGGGAAGGGTAGGCTGTGACAAAGTGAGAGAGTATCGTGAACATATATACACTACCAAACGTAGAACAGATAGCTAGTGGGAAGCAGCCGCATAGCACAGGGAGATCAGCTCAGTGCTTTGTGACCACCTAGAGGGATGGGATAGGGAGAGTGGGAGGGAGGGAGATGCAAGAGGGAAGAGATATGGGAACATGTGTGTATGTATAACTGATTCACTTTGTTATAAATCAGAAACTAACACACCATTGTAAAGCAATTATACTCCAATAAAGATGTTAAAAATAAATTAATTAATTAAAAAAAGATGTGGTACATATATAATGGAATATTACTCAGCCATAAAAAATAATAAAATGATGCCATTTGCAGCAACATGGATGGACCTATCATACTAAATGAAGTCAGACAGAGAAAGACAAATAGCATATGACATTGCTTATATATGGAATCTAAAATAAAAAGTTACAAAGGACCTTACTTACAAACAGAAATAGATCCACAGACATAAAAAACAAACTTATGGTTACCAAAGGAAAATGGTAAGGGAGAGGGATAAATTAGGAGTTTGGGATTAACATATACACACTACTATATATAAAATAGATAACCAACAAGAACCTACTGTATAGCACAGAGAATTCTACTCAAGATTCTATAATAGCCTATATGGGAAAAGAATCTGAAAAAGAATAGATATATGTATAGGTATAACTGAATCACTTTGCTATAACCCTGAAACTAATACAACACTAAATAAACTATACTCCAGTATAAAATAAAAATTGAAAAAGTAAAATAAGTGGATTCTTCAGCCCCATTTGAGGCTGGAGATGACTGCAGACCTAGCTGACAGATGGACAGCAACCTCAAGAAAGACCCTGGCTGCATAGCACAGGGAGATCAGCTTGGTGCTTTGTGACCACCTAGAGGGGTGGGATAGGGAGGGTGGGAGGGAGGGAGACGCAAGAGGGAAGAGATACGGTAACATATGTATATGTATAACTGATTCACTTTGTTATAAAGCAGAAACGAACACACTATTGTAAAGCAATTATACTCCAATAAAGATGTTAAAAAAATATTTAACAGCAAAAAAAAAAAAAAAAGAGAGAGAGACCCTGAGCTAGAACCACCCAGCTGAGCCTCTCCCAGATAACCTGCCCTCAGAAACTGTGTAAGATAATAGATATTTGCTCTTCTGAGTTGCTAAGTTTTTAGGTGATTTGCCCCACGGCAATAGATAACTAATATCCATCCAAACCCTGATAACTTTGGTTCAGTCGCAAAATCTGGAAAGCACTTTCAAGATGAGCAGACCTGAGTCAAGTTGGAAGTCACAGTTCCCAGAAAGGATGCATTGTCAGACTTCTTTCCCCTGGTTCCCAAGCCCAGATCATATTAGGTGCAACGGCATAAGCTGCTTCCACTCCGAACAAAATTAAGTCCTTCTGTTCCTCCTCATTATTGAATGCTTTTTACCAGCAGCCTATTTCTCTCTCTGAGTTCTCAATGCTCTCCATCCTATAGCTACTCTTTCACATCATTCTTTCTGCCTCTAAGATTCTTATGGTGGGAAGAAACCATTAAGATCATGTAGAACAACCCTCATGCTTGAATTATTCTATAACATCCTGAGTGGTCTACTAGCTTATTTTCAAAAATTGGATGTCACTATCTCCTGACGTAGCTCAGTCTATCTTTGGATCACTTTGACTCTTAGAAAATTTTTCCAAGTGTGAGTAGAATTCACATTCTCTTCTCTCTTGATTCATCTGGCAAAGAGAAGAGATCAAGAGATTCATACTTGGGCTGACTCCCCAGGGAGAACTGGCTATGAGTGAGACCACATTTCTGCAGCCAAGACTAGGTATTAATTGTTGGGGTTTTAAAGAAATCATATTTTCTTTACTATGAAGTCCCTAGCTGGACTTCCCCCTTCTTCATCACAATCAGATTCCCAGTAGTCAAGCCCCACAGATTCCCCCATAATCCCTGTGGGAAAGACCAGAGTAGGGGCTCCCAGGAAGGGACCCCTAATGCCAGGAGATCTGGATGGCCACCGTGGGCTCTCTTTTCCACTGGAGGAACTGCAGGCTTAGGGGAGACCTCTCAGCATGGTGCTGCCCCAGCCTGGGGGAGGGGTAATGCAGTTGGCATGTAGCCATTCCTCTTACCCTTCTGATGTCATGTGTCCTGGTCTCCATGGCACAGTGTGGGTGCATCAGCCTCACCCCCATGTTTAGGATTCTCTCAGTGGTGTCTTTCTTCACAAATAGTTGTTAGTTTTTCTTCTTGTGGGGGTAATGAAGTCAGGAATGACCTATGTCGCCATCCTGGTGATGTTACTCTCATCAGCGCTGCAGTCTGGAGGAAGACTTTCTTCTTCCTCAGGGAGATATCAGTGTTTACTTTTAAGGCCTTCAGGTGACTGGGTGAGGCTGACCCACATTATTGAGAATAATCTTTGCTTAAAGTCATCCTATTATAGAACTATAAAATATACCTTCCCAGCTAAAACCTAAATTAATGTTTGATTGAATAACTGTGCATTATATCCTTTCCCAGATGACACATAAAACTAAACATCACAAGAGGCTATTATCCCAGGGCATGAATTGCAAGCCCCAAAGTCTGGACATTAGGCATGAGTGATGTGACTTGCCAAATAGTAAAATTATAGACATACACAGTAGATAAATGATTTCTATCTGCTGTTGTGGCTGAGGGTAAAAATGTTGTGAGCTCACAGTTCAGTGCTCCTTTCTCCTATTGGACATATCACTCTATCAAGCTAGCCTTGTGCAAAAACAAGAGAGGTAATAGGCTGCTAAGTCCCCCAACTTACATCCTTATCTCTTGTAAACCTCTGGCATTTCTTATTCACAGCCTCAGGAGTAACACAAAGTTAGAGGAAGCTGGAACCAAGGACTTGAGCCCAAGTTATCATTCTCATGAATTCTCAAACCTGGAGCAGGCTGGGGCCAGAGATTCTGCAATTCTGGAAACTCTAATGATGCCAGTGCTGCTAGACTGAAGACCACACTTAGAGCAGCAAGGTTTAACCACATTATGATTATAGCTCTGATTATATGATAGTATAGTAGTTGGTGGACATTTATGTCTCCTCTCATATATTCTAAGAATCTTAAGGGCAGGGGTTGTTTATTTTTTCTTTATAGCCTTCAGAGTGCCTCACATAGCACTCAGTACTTAGAGGATGCTAATTAACTTAATACCTATATTTTACAAAGAAAGAGAATGATGCACAGATTCCTTATACAAGCTGTTAGAGGTAAGTGTGCCTGTTTGAGACTGCACAGTGAGAAGAAGTTTGGAAATTGTACACTGAGATTGAGCAGAGAGAAGGTTTGGAATCAAAAAGGGGTAAGGGACAGGAAAAGAAGCCTTAAACCAGTCTCTTAAGATGAAGATCTAGAAAAGAGCCCAAATCAAGAATTACCTTTTTGTATTTGTTTGTTCTGCATTCTAAAGGTTTTGATCCTTCTTTTTATACCAAAGAAAGTCTCAGGTCAGTGCTAACTTATCTTTAATACCTAACACCGGTGATTCCTTCCATTTAAAAAACTTAGAAAAAATTGTGGTCAAATACACATAAAATTTACTATCAACTATTTTTAGTTGTACCATTCAGTGGTATTATATACATTCATAATTTTGTGCTACCCTAACCTCCATCCATCTCCATAACTATTTTCATCTTGCAAAGCTCAAATTCTGTACCCATTAAACACTAAATTCCCCTTCCCCCTTATGCCTAGCTCCTGACATCATTCTGCTTTTTGTCTCTATGAATTTGACTATTCTAATTACCTCATATATGTGGAATCATACAGTATTCATCTTTTTGTGACTGGCTTATTCACTTAGCATAATGTCCTCAAGGTTCATCCATTGTTGCATATGTCAGAATTTCCTTCCTTTTTAAGGCTGAATAATATTTCTTTGCATGTGAAGAAATTCTTACCATATTTTGTTTATCCATTCATCTGTCAATGGACATGAGTTATTTTAGCGATTGTGGGTAATACTGCTGTGAACATGGGTGTACAAATATCTCTTAGAGATTTAAAAAAAGATTCAATCACCTTAGTAGTTATAGGAATGTGAAGATTTCCTATTTCTTTGTGATTTAGTCTTTGTAGATTTTGTGTTTCTAGGAATTTGTCCATTTCATCTATGTTATCCAATCTGTTGGCATACAATTGTTCATAGTACCCTCTTACAATCTTTTTCATTTATGTAAAATTGGTAGTAGTGTCTCCACTTTCATTTCTGATTTTAATAATTTGAGTCTTCTCTTTTTTTTCTTAGCCTATCTGGCTAGTGGTTTGTCAATTATGTTGCTCGTTTCAAAAATCACCTTTTGGTTTTATTAGTTTTCTCTATTGCTTTGTGTTCTTAATTCCGTTTCCTCTTCTCTAATCTTTATTATTTCTTTCTTTCTCCTAGCTTTGCATTTCGTTTGTTCTTTTTTTTTTCTTTTGCTGCGCTGTGTGGCTTGAGTGATCTCAGTTCTCTGATCAAGGATTGAACCCAGGCCACAGCACTGAAAGCCTGGAATCCTAACCAGCAGGCAACCAGGGAATTCCCTAGTTTGTTTTTATTTTTAGTTCTTGGAGTTGTACAATTCGTTTCTTGATTTGAGAACTTTCTTGTTTTATTATTTAGATATAACCAACATGCAACATGTGTAAGTTTAAGGTGTACACATGTTGATTTAATACATTTATATATTGCAACATGATTGCCATTGTAGTGTTAGCTACATCTCTACCACATCTCATAATTATCATTTCGTTTTTGTGGTGGGAATAATTAAGATCTACTCTCTTAGTTAAGCTGATGTCTATAATACAGTATTGTTGTCTATAATCACTACACTGTGCATTAGTTCTCAAGGTTTTATTTATCTACTAGTTGCAAGTTTGTACCCTTAAACAACATCTATTCCTCCATAACCCAGCCCCTAGTAATCACCATTTTACTCTCTGTTTTTAAGAGTATGGCTTTTTTAGATTCCCACATATAAGTTATATCAACGGTATTTGTTCTTCTTTGACTGACTTACCTCACTTCGCATAATGTCCTCAAGGTCCAGCCTTATTATCAAAGATCGCAGGATTTCCTTCTTTTTCAAGACAATAATATTTACATTTTAGTAATGTGAGATCTATCTATCTATCTATCTCGTATTATCTTTATCCATTCATTTATCGATGGACACTCAGGTTGTTTCTATGTCTTGGCTATTGCAAATAATGCTGCAGTGAACATAGGGATGACATACCTTTCCAAGACAGTGAGTTCTTTTCCTTCGAATAAATATCCAGAAGTGGGATCATATGATAGTTTTATATTTAACTTTTTGAGGAATCTTTGTACAGTTTCCCATAGTGGTTTCACTAATTTTCATTCCCATCAACTAGTGCACAAGGGTTCCCTTTTCTCCACATCCTTGCCAATACTTGTTATCTCTTGTCTTCTGAATGGTGTGAGGTGATATCTCATGATTTTGATTTGCATTTCCCTGATGATTAGTGATGCTGAGCATCATTTCATGTACCTGATGGCCATCTGTATGCCTTCTTTGGAAGAATGTCTATTTAGTTACTCTGCCCATTTTTTAAGTTGGATTGTTTGAGTTTTGTTATTGAATTTAATGAGTTCTTTATACATCGTTAATTTTAACTCTTCCAGTTGATGGTTTGCAAGTATTCTCTCCTATTCTATAGGTTCTCTCTTGATTTTGCTGATTGTTTCTTTTGCTGTGCAGAAGCTTTTAAGATTGGTGTAGTTACACTTGTTAATTTTTGCTTTTGTTGTTTGTGCTTTAGGCATCATATCCAAAAAATCACTGCTAAGACCAATGTTGAGGAGCTTTTACTCTAGGTTTTCATCTAGTTGTTTAACAGTATCAGGTCTTATGTTTAAGTCTTCTAACCATTTCAAGTTAGTTTTCGTGATTAGTATAAGATAGGGGTCCAATTTCATTCTTCTGCATGTGGTTATCTAGTTTTCCCAACACCATTTGTTAAAGAGACTTTCCACATTGGGTGTTCTTAGCAGTCTTGTCAAATATTAGTTCTCTGTTTATGTGAGGGTTGCATTCTGGTCTCTGTATTCCATTCCATTCCATTTTTATGCCAGTATTACTAGAGCTTTGTAGTGTACTTTGATATCAGGAAGCATGATGCCTCTGGCTTTGTTCTTTCTCATGATTGCTTTGGCTATTTGGAGTCTTTTGTGGTTCCATACAAATTTTAAGTTTTAAAAAAACATTTCTGGGCTTCCCTGGTGGCACAGTGGTTGAGAGTCCGCCTGCCGATGCAGGGGACACGGGTTCGTGCCCTGGTCTGGAAAGATCCCACATGCCGCGGAGTGGCTGGGCCCGTGAGCCATGGCCGCTGAGCCTGCACGTCTGGAGCCTGTGCTCCGCAACGGGAGAGGCCACAACAGTGAGAGGCCTGCGTACCGCAAAAAAACCCAAAACAAACAAACAAAAAAACCATTTCTGTGAAAAATGCCATTGGGACTTTGAAAAGGATTGCACTGAATATATAGATGGCTTTGGGTAGTATGGACATTTTAATAATATTAATTCTTTTGATCCATGAGCACAGGATGTCTTTCTATTTGTTTGTCATCTTTGGTTTCATTCAACAAAGTCTTGTAGTTTTTGTTATATAGATCTTTCCCCTCCTTAAATTTTATTCCTAGGTATTTTATTTTTTTTAATGTTATTGTGAATGGCATAGGTTTTGTAAAATTTCAGATGTTTCATTGTTAGTGTATAGAAATGCAATTGATTTCTGTATATTGATTTTATATCCTGAAACTTTACTGAATTCGTTGATTAGTGACAAGGGTTTTTTGGTTGAGTCTTTGGGATTTTCTACACATGAGCTCAAATCATTTGTGGATAATTACAATTCTTCTTTCTGAATTGGATGCTTTTTGCTTCTTTGTATTGCCTAATTGCTCTGGCTAGGAACTCTAGTACTACATTGAATCTGAGTGGTGAAGCCACCCTTGTCTTATTCTTGATTTAGAGGAAAACCTTTCAATTTTTCACCAAGTATAATGTTAGCTGTGGGTCTGTTATATATGGCCTTTATTATGTTGAGGCATGTTCCTTCTACACCCAATCTGTTGTAGATTTTTATCATGAAAGGATGCTGTATTTTGTTAAATGCTTTTTCTGCATCTATTGAGATAACTGTAATTTTTATCTTTCATTCTGTTACTGTGTTGTATCACATTTATTGATTTGTGTACATTGAAACATCCTTGCATCCCAGGGATAAATCCCACTTGGTCATGGTGTATAATCTTTTTAATGTGGTCTTCAATTTGGGTTGCTAATATTGGGTTGGCCAAAAAGTTCCTTTGTTTTTTTCCATAAGATGGCTCCAGTAGCACTTAGTTGTCTTTAACTCCATTTGAAACAATTTTGTTAGACTGTATTGTGACAGCTGTCATATCAGCATGCATTAAAAAAAAAAAACTTATCAAAATTGATGAATTTTTGTGTAGCCATTTTAATGTTGAAGATGGAAGAAAAAAGCAACATTTTCAGCATATTATGCTTTATTATTCCAAGAAAGGTAAAAATGCAACTGAAACGCAAAGAAAAATTTGTGCAGTGTATGGAGAAGGTGCTGTGACTGATTGAACGTGTCAAACGTGGTTTGTGAAGTTTTGTGCTGGAGATTTCTCGCTGGATGATGATCCACAGTCAGGTAAACCAGTCGAAGTTGATAGCGATCAAATCGAGATATTAACTGAGAACAATCAACGTTATACCACGTGGGAGATAGCCAACATACTCAAAATATCCAAAGCAAGCGTCGAAAATCATTTGCACCAGCTTGGTTATGTTAATCGCTTTGGTGTTTGGGTTCCACATAAGTTAAGCGAAAAAAACCTTGACAGTATTTCTGCATGCGATTCTCTACTTAAACGTAACAAAAATGTTCCATTTTAAAAACAAATTGTGACATGAGATGAAAAGTGGATACTGTACAATAATGTGGAATGGAAGAGATTGTGGGGCAAGCAAAATGAACCACCACCAACCACACCAAAGGCCAGTCTTCATCCAAGGAAGGTGATGTTGTGTACATCGTGGGATTGGAAGGGAATCCTCCATTATGAGCTTTTTCCAGAAAACCAAATGATTAATTCCAACAAGTACTGCTTCCAATTAGACCAACTGAAAGCAGCACTCGATGAAAAGCATCCAGAATTTGTTAACAGAAAATGCACAATTTTCCATCAGGATAACGCAAGACCGCATGTTTCTTTGATGACCAGTTAAAAACTGTTACAGCTTGGCTGGGAAATTGATTCATCTGCCATATTCACCAGACATGGCACTTTTGGATTTCCATTTATTTTGGTCTTTACAAAATTCTCTTAATGGAAAAAATTTCAATTCCCTGGAAGACTGTAAAAGGCACCTGGAACAGTTCTTTGCTCAAAAGGATAAAAAGTTTTGGGAAGATGGACTTATGAAGCTGCCTGAAAAATGGCAGAAGGTAGGGGGACAACATGGTGAATATGTTGTTCAATGAAGTTCTTGGTGAAAATGAAAAATGTGTCTTTTATTTTTACTTTAAAAACCAAAGGAAACTTTTGGTCAACCCAATATTTTTTGAGAATTTTTGCATCTATATTCATCAGGAATATTGGTCTATAGTTTTCTTTCTTGTAGTGTCCTGATCTGGCTGTGGTATCAGTGTAATGCTGGTTTTGTAGAATAATTTTGGGAGTGTTCCTTCCTCTTCAATTTATTGGAAAAGTTTGAGAAGGACTGGCACTAATTCTTCAAATGTTTGGTATAATTTGCCAGTGATGGCATCTAGTCCTGGTGTTTTCTGTGTTGGGGAGGTTTCTGATTACTGATTCAATCTTTTTACTCATCTGTTCAGATTTTCTATTTCTTCATGATTCATTCTTGGTAGGCCACATGTTTCTAGGAATTTATTCATTTCTTCTAGGTTATATAACTTTTTGCCATATAATTCTTCATAGTAGTCTCTTGTGATCCTATACATTTCTGTCATATTAGTTGTAACATCTCCTTTTTCATTTCTGATTTTGAGTCTTCTCTCTTTTTTCATAGACTCACTAAAAGTATGTCAATTTTGTTTATCTTTCTGAAAAATTAGTTTCTTTCATCTTTTTAAATTGTTTTTCTGCTATTTCATTTATTTCCACTCTGATCTGTGCTATTTTCTTCTTTCTGCTAACTTTGGGCTTAACATGGTCTTTTTCTAGTTCCTTGAGATGTAAAGTTAGGTTGTTATTGGAGATCTTTCTCATTTTTTAATATATGTATTTATTGCTATAAACCTTTTCAGAACTTCTTTTGCTGCATCTCATAGGTTTTGGTATGCTGTGTTTCCATTTTCATTTGTTTTGAGATATTTTTTATTTCCCTTTTGATGTCTTCTTTGACCCACTGGTTGTTCAGGAGAGTGTTCTTTAGTACCCATGCATTTGCAGATTCTCCAGCTAGCTCTTGTATTGATTTCTAGTTTCTTACCTTTGTGGTCAGAAAAGATACTTAGTATGATTTTCCTCTTCTTAAATTTCCTGAGACTTGTTTTCTGTACTATAATATGATGTATCCTGGAGAAAGTTCTGTGTGCATTTGAGAAGAATGTGTATTCTGCTGCTGTTGGATGGGATGTTCTAAAGATATCTGTTAGGTGCATTTGGTCTAACATATGGTTCAAATCCATTGTCACCTTGTTGATTTTGTCTAGATAATCGATCTATTGCTGAAAGTGAGTTATTGAAGTCCCCTACTATTATTGTATTATTTATTTCTGCCTTCAGATCTCTTAACATGTTTAATATATTTAGGTGCTCTGATATTGGGTGAGTATATATTTACAATTGTTATATCTTTCTGATGAATTGACCCCTTTATCATTATATAATGACCTTCTTTGTCTCTTGTTACATAGTCACTTAAAGTCTATTTTGTCTGATACTCTTTTGGTTTCCACTTGCATGAAGTATCTTTTTCCATCTCTTCACATTGAGCCTATGTATGTCCTTAATGCTTAAGTGAGTCTCTTGTAGACAGCATATTGTTGGGTCTTCTTTTTTATCCATTTAGCCACTCTTTGCCTTTTGATTGGTGAATTCAGTCATTTTATATTTAGGCAATTATTGCTATGAAAGGACTTAGTAATGCCATATTATTGATTGCTTTCTCGTTGTTTTATATTTGCACTGTTCTTTTTTCCCTCTGTTTCTACTTACCTTTGTAAATTGTTGATTTTCCATAGTGGGATGCTCTGTTTCCCCTCTTTTTCTTTTGTGAATCCACTCTAGATTTTGGCTTTGTCATTACCGTGAGGATTTCGTGAAACATCTCATAGGTAAAACAGTCCATTTTATGCTGATAGCAACTTATCTTCGACCTCCTTCAAAGGTTCTACCCTTTTACTTCTCCCTTATATATATATATATATATATATATATATATATTTTTTTTTTTTTTTTTTTTTTGCGGTATGCGAGCCTCTCACTGTTGTGGCCTCTCCTGTTGTGGAGCACAGGCTCTGGATGCACAGGCTCAGCAGCTATGGCTCACGGGCCTAGCCGCTCTGCGGCATGTGGGATCTTCCCGGACCGCGGCATGAACCCGTGTCCCCTGCATCAGCAGGCGGACTCTCAACCACTGTGCCACCAGGGAAGCCCCTCCTTTTTATATTTTTGATGTCACAACTTACCTACTTTACATTGTACATTCATTAACAACTTATAGTAACTACAGTTATTTTAATACTCTTTATCTTTTATGCTATATTAAGTGGTTAACCTGCCATCCTATTATAGAATTAGTGTTTTCTAAGTCTGACTGCATATTTTTTTCACCTATACCAGTGTGCTGTATACTTTCATGTTTTCATGTCACTGATTTTTGTCTTTTCATTTCAGCTTTGAGAACTCCTTTTAGCATTTCTTGCAAGGCAGGTCTAGTGATGATGAACTTCCCCAGTTTTGGTTGTCTGGGAAAGTATTTCTTCTTTATACCTGAAGGATAACTTTGGGGATAGAGTATTCTGGTTGGCAATTTTTACCTTTAAGCTCTTTGCATATATCATTCCACTCTCTCCTGGCCTATAGAGTTTCTGCCGAGAAATCTGCGGATAGCCTATTGGGGGTTCCTTTGTAGGTTACACTCTTTTTTTTACCCCAGCTACATTTAGGATTCTTTCTTTATCTTTGATTTTTCACAGTTTTATTACAATGTGTCTTGGAGAAGGTCTTCTGGCACTGAGAATTCAGAGTGATCTATTAGCTTCGTGAACTTGGATATACAAGTTTTTCCCCAGGTTTGGGAAGTTCTCAGCTATTATTTCTTTAAATAAACCTTCTTCCCCTTATCTCTCTTTTCTTCTGGGACCCTGGTTATTTTAATATTTGTCCTTTGGATGGATTCCCACTGATGGTGCAATCTTTCTTCACCCTTAAAATTCTTTTTTTCTTTGTTTTCCTCTGTGTTATTTCAAACTCTAAGCTACTTTTTCTGTCTTCCATCTGCTCTACTACACATGCTCTCAATTGCATTCTTCATCTCATTTCTTGAATTATTCAGCCCCAGATTTTCTATTTGTTTCTTTCTTATGGGTTTCTATCTCTTTGAAAAACACCTGTTTGATCATATATATATATATTTTAAGATTTCATTGAATTGTCTTACTGAGTTTTCTTTTAGCTCACTGAGTTTCTTCAAAATAGCTATTTTGAATTCTTTATCAGCTAGATCATGCTGTTCCACACCTTTGAGCTCAGTTGTTGGAGAATTATTGATATCTTTTGAGGATGACATATTTCCTTTATTTTTCATGTTCCTTGTGTTTTTGCATTGTTGCTTTCACGTTTGAAGTAGCAGACAGCTCTTCATGTTTTTTAAATTTCTTATTCACTTATTTTTTAACACCTTTATTGGAGAATAATTGCTTTATAATGTTGTATTAGTTTCTGCTATATAACAAAGTGAATCAACTATATGTATACATATATCCCCATATGCCTTCCTTCTTGCGTCTCCCTCCTACCCTCCCTATCCCACCCCTCTAGGTGGTCAAAAAGCACTGAGGCGATCTCCCCATGCGATGCAGCTTCTTCCCACTAACTATCTATTTTACATTTGGTAGTGTATATATGTCAATGCTACTCTCACTTCATCCCAGTTTACCATTCCCCCTCCCTGTGTCTTCAAGTGCATTCTCTACATCTGTGTCTTTATTCCTGTCCTGCCCCTAGGTTCTTCAGAACCTTTTTTTTTTTGATTCCATATATATATGTTAGCATACAGTATTTGTTTTTCTATTTCTGACTTACTTCACTTTGTTTGACAGACTCTAGGTCCATCCACCTCATTACAAATAACTCAAATTTGTTTCTCTTTATGGCTGAGTAATATCCCATTGTATATATGTACCATGTCTTCTTTATCCATTCATCTGTTGATGGACACTTAGGTTGCTTCCATATCCTGGCAATTGTAAATAGTGCTGCAATGAACACTGTGGTACATGACTCTTTTAGAATTATGGTTTTCTCAGGGTATATGCCCAGTAGTGGCAGTGCTGAGTCATATGGTAGTGCTATTTTTTGTTTTTTAAGGAACCTCCATACTGTTCTCCATAGTGGCTGTATCAATTTACATTCCCATCAAGAGCGCAATAGGGTTCCCTTTCTCCACACCCTCTCCAGCATTTATTGTCTGTAGATTTTTTGATGATGGCCATTCTGACTGGTGTGAGGTGATACCTCACTGTAGTTTTGATTTACATTTCTCTAATGATTGGTGATGTTGAGCATTCTTTCATGTGTTTGTTAGCAATCTGTATATCTTCTTTGGAGAAATGTCTATTTAGGTCTTCTGCCCATTTTTGGATTGGGTTGTTTGGTTTTTTTTGATATCAAGCTGCATGAGCTGCTTGTATATTTTGGAGATTAATCCTTTGTCAGTTGCTTCGTTTGCAAATATTTTCTCCCATTCTGAGGGTTGTCTTTTCATATTCTTTATGGTTTCCTTTGCTGTGCAAAAGTTTTTAAGTTTCATTAGGTCCCATTTGTTTATTTTTGTTTTTATTTCCATTTCTCTAGGAGGTGGGTCAAAAAGGATCTTGCTGTGATTTATGTCATAGAGTGTTCTGCCTATGTTTTCCTCTAGGAGTTTTATAGTGTTGATCTTACATTTAGGTCTTTAAATCATTTAGAGTTTATTTTTGTGTATGGTGTTAGGGAGTGTTCTAATTTCATTCTTTCACATGTAGCTGTCCAGTTTTCCCAGCACCACTTATTGAAGAGGCTGTCTTTTCTCCATTATATATTCTTGCCTCCTTTTTCAAAGATAAGGTGACCACTGTGCATGGGTTTTCTCTGGGCTTTCTGTCCTGTTCCATTGATCTGTATTTCTGTTTTTGTGCCAGTACAATACTGTCTTGATTACTGTAGCTTTGTAGTATAATCTGAAGTCCAGGAGCCTGATTCCTCCAGCTGTGTTTTTCTTTCTCAAGATTGCTTTGGCTATTCGGGGTCTTTTGTGTTTCCACACAAATTGTGAAATATTTTGTTCTAGTTCTGTGAAAAACGCCATTGGTAGTTTGATAGGGATTGCACTGAATCTGTAGATTGCTTCAGGTAGTACAGTCATTTTCACAATGTTGATTCTTCCAATCCAAGAACATGGTATATCTCTTCATTTGTTTGTATCATCTTTACTTTCTTTCATCAGTGTCTTATAGTTTTCTGCATACAAGTCTTTTGTCTCCTTAGATAGGTTTATTCCTAGGTATTTTATTCTTTTTATTTCAGTGGTAAATGGGAGTATTTCCTTAATTTCTTTCAGATTTTTCATCATTTGTGTATAGGAATGCAAGAGAATTTTGTGCATTAATTTTATATCCTGCAACTTTACCAAATTCATTGATTAGCTCTAGTAGTTTTCTGGTAGCATCTTTAGGATTCTCTATGTATAGTTTAATGTCACCTGCAAACACTGAGTTTTACTTCTTTTCTGATTTGGATTCATTTTATTTCTTCTTCTTCTTCTTTGATTGCTGTTGCTAAAACTTCCAAAATTATGTTGAATAATCTGCTGAGAGTGGGCAACCTTGTGTTGTTCATGATCTTAGAGGAAATGGTTTCAGTTTTTCACCATTGAGAATGATGTCGGCTGTGGGTTTGTCATATATGGCCTTTATTACGTTGAGGTAAGTTCTCTCTATGTCTACTTTCTAGAGGGTTTTATCATAAATGGGTGTTGAATTTTGTCAAAAGTTTCTCTGCATCTATTGAGATGATCATATGGTTTTTAATCCTTCAATTTGTTAATATGGTGTATCACACTGATTGATTTGTGTATATTGAAGAATCGTTGCATTCCTGGGATAAACCCCACTTCATCATGGTGTATGATCCTTTTAATGTGCTGTTGGATTCTGTTTGCTAGTATTTTGTTGAGAATTTTTGCATCTATGTTCATCAGTGATATTGGTCTGTAGTTTTCTTTTTTTTGTGACATCTTTGTCTGTTTTTGGTATCAAGGTGATGGTGGCCTTGTAGAATGAATTTGGGAGTGTTCCTCCCTCTGTTATATTTTGGAAGAGTTTGAGAAGGATAGGTGTTAGTTCTTCTCTAAGTGTTTGAAAGAATTCACCTGTGAAGCCACTGGTCCTGGGCTTTTGTTTGTTGGAGGATTTTTAATCACAGTTTCAATTTCAGTGCTTGTGATTGGCCTGTTGATACTTTCTATTTCTTCCTGGTTCAGTCTCAGAAGGTTCTGCTTTTCTAAGAATTTGCCCATTTCTTCCAGGTTGTCCATTTTATTGGAACATAGTTGCTTGTAGTAATCTCTCATGATCCTTTGTATTTCTTCACTGTCAGTTGTTACTTCTCCTTTTTCATTTCTAATTCTGTTGAATTGAGTGTTTTCCCTTTTTTTTCTTGATGAATCTGGCTAATGGTTTATCAATTTTGTTTATCTTCTCAAAGAACCAGCTTTTAGTTTTACTGATCTTTGCTATCATTTCCTTCATTTCTTTTTCATTTATTTCTGATCTGATGTTTATGATTTCTTTCCTTCTGCTAACTTTGGGGTTTTTTTTTTTTTTGGTTGTTGTTGTTGTTCTCATTCTAATTGCTTTAGGTGTAAGGTTAGGTTGTTTGAGATTTTTGTTGTTTCTTGAGGTAGGATTGTGTTGCTATAAACTTCCCTCTTAGAACAGCTTCTGCCGCATCCCATACGTTTTGGGTCGTTGTGTTTTCTTTGTCATTTGTTTCTAGATATTTTTTGATTTCCTCAGTGATCTCTTGGTTATTTACTAGTGTATTGTTTAGCCTCCAAGTGTTTGTAATTTTTACAGTTATTTTTCCTGTAATTGATATCTAGTCTCACAGCATTGTTGCTGGAAAAGATACTTGATATGATTTCAGTTTTCTTAAACTTACCGAGGCTTGATTTTTGATACACGATGTGATCTATCCTGGAGAATGTTCCAAGAGCACTTGAGAAAAAATTGTACTCTGTTGTTTTTGGATGGAATGTCGTATAGATATCAAGTCCATCTTGTTTAATGTGTCATTTAAAGCTTGTGTTTCCTTGTTTATTTTCATTTTGGATGACCTGTCCATTGGTGAAAATGGGGTGTTAAAGTCCCCTACTAAGATTGTGTTATTGTCAATTTCCCCTTTTATAGCTGTTAGCATTTCCCTTATGTATTGAGGTGCTCCTATGTTGGGTGCGAAAGTATTTACAATTGTTATATCTTCCTCTTGGATTGATCCCTTGAGCATTATATAGTATCCTTCTGTGTCTCTTATAATAGTCTTTATTTTAAAGTCTATTTTGTCTGATATGAGAATTGCTACTCAGTTTTCTTTTGATTTCCATTTGCATGGAATATCTTTTTCCATCCCTTCACTTTCAGTGTGTATGTGTCCCTAGGTCTGAAGTGCGTCTCTTATAGACAGCATATATACAGGTCTTGTTTTTGTATCCATTCAGCCAGTCCATGTCTTTTGGTTGGAGCATTTAACCCATTTATATTTAAGCTCATTATCGATATGTATGTTCCTATTACCATTTTCTTAATTGTTTTGGGTTTGTTTTTGTAGGTCTTTTCTTTCTTTTGTGTTCCTGCCTAGAGAAGTTCCTTTAGCATTTGTTGTAAAGCTGGTTTGATGGTGCTGAATTCTCTTAACCTTCGCTTGTCTGTAAAGGTTTTAATTTCTCCATCAAATCTGAATGAGATCCTTGCTGGGTAGGGTAATCTTGGTTGTAGGTTTTTCCCTTTAATCACTTTAAATATGTTCTGCCACTCCTTTCTGGCTTGCAGAGTTTCTTCTGAAAGATCAGCTGTTAACCTTATGGGGATTCCCTTGTACGTTATTTGTTGCTTTTCCCTTGCTGCTTTTAATATTTTTTCTTTGTATTCAATTTTTGATAGTTTGATTAATATGTGTCTTGGCGTGTTTCTCCTTGGATTTATCCTGTATGGGACTCTCTGCACTTCCTGAATTTGATTGACTATTTCCTTTCCCATATTAGGGAAGTTTTCAACTGTAATCCTTCAAATATTTTCTCAGTCCCTTTCTTTTTCTCTTCTTCTTCTGGAACCCCTATAATTCGAATGTTGGTGCGTTTAATGTTGTCCCAGAAGTCTCTGAGACTGTCCTCAAGTCTTTTCATTCTTTTTTCTTTATTCTGCGGTAGTTATTTCCACTATTTTATCTTCCAGGTCACTTATCCTTTCTTCTGCCTCACTTATTCTGCTATTGATTCCTTCTAGAGAATTTTTAATTTCATTTATTGTGTTGTTCATTATTGTTTGTTTGCACTTTAGTTCTTCTAGGTCCTTGTTAAACGTTTCTTGTATTTTGTCTATTCTATTTCCAAGATTTTGGATCATCTTTAGTATCATTACTCTGAATTCTTTTTCATGTAGACTACCTATTTCCTCTTCATTTATTTGGTCTGGTGGGTTTTTACTTTGCTCCTTCATCTGCTGCATATTTCTCTTTCTTCTCATTTTGCTTAACTTACTGTGTTTGGGGTCTCCTTTTCGCAGACTGCAGGTTCATAGTTTCCGTTGTTTTTAGTGTCTGCCCCCAGTGGGTCAGGTTGGTTCAGTGGGTTGTGTAGGCTTCCTGGTGGAGGGGACTGGTGCCTGTGTTCTGGTGGATGAGGCTGGATATTGTCTTTCTGCTGGGCAGGACTACGTCTGGTGGCGTGTTTTATGGTGACTGTGAACTTATTATGATTTTAGGCAGCCTCTTTGCTAATGGGTGGGGCTGTGTTCCTGTCTTGCTAGTTATTTGGCATGGGGTGTCCAGCACTGGAGCTTGCTGGTTGTTGCGTGGAGCTGGGTCTTAGTGTTGAGATGGAGATCACTGGGAGTGCTCTTGCTGATTGATATTATGAGGGGCCAGGAGGTCTCTGGTGGTCCAATGTCCTGAACTCAGCTCTCCCACCTCAGAGGCTCAAGCCTGACACCCGGAGGGAGCACCGAGACCCTGTTAGCCATACGGATTTTGCGAAGTCTGAGGTCTTCTGCCAGCATTCAGTAGGAGTTCTGTAGGAGTTGTTCCACATGTAGATGTATTTTTGATGTATTTGTGGGGAGGAAGGTGATGTCTATGTCTTACTTCTCTGCCGTCTTGAAGGTCCACCTCAAGATATTTTAGACATGCCCATCTTTTGGGGCCGCCAATGCAGGTGAAAGTAAAGGTGGAGGCTGAGTATCTGAAATCTGGCAGGGCGTGGTCATGGAGGGGCCAGAGGTGCTCAAGGCATGGGGCAGTACCATTGTTTACAGTGAAATTGATGAGTATCTTTGACAGTGGATATAAAGCAGGAATGTGGCAGTATGTATATAGAATCATAAAAATATTCATACCCTTTGACCCAGTAATTTGATTCACTGTAATTTAAACTGAGGAGATAATTTTTTTAAAAAAGGACAAATTCCTACGTATGAGGCTCTTCTTTCTAGCATTCTCTAAAACAGCAGAAATTGAAAACACCTAAATGTCCAACAATAGACAGTAATAACAGTGAGGGAAACTGCAGTACCTTAACTGGACAGAATATTCTGCATCTCTCAAAATAATAATTATGAAGAATGTGAGATACAGCAAGGTGATGTTCAGAACACTTTCATAAAACAAAATATCCAATTATGTAGATGTTTTGATTATAACTCTGTAAAATATACCAGACAAGGACTTATAAGGGAGGAGAAAAAATATACTGTGTTTGCTCCTGCTTCTTCTCTTCAAAATATGAAGTTGGTAAAGTTTCTTTCTGGCATTTACACATCACTCTAACTTCACTGCCACGTCTTTTTCATAGCTCCTTCTTACTCATTTATTGAGGACTCATGCTGCTTCAGGGTACCCATGTCACTTAGACAAAAAGGCAACAGATAAATGTATTCATTAATTATGGAGGCTGTATTCTGTGTTCAGCACTGGGATACAATCATCATTAAGACCTCTCCCTTCTGCCCAGTGAGCTCACAGTTTACGCACAGATAGATAAGGAGATATTTGCACTATACTACAGAAGGCACAAAGTGGTAGGGGTAAAAAAAGGAAACTAAGTAGAAACCCGAATCCTAAGGAGTCAAATATCTTATCTCTTTAAAGGGATATTACGTTTAAAAGGGGCTTAGGGAATTTGCTGTAGTTATCCCACTTTCCTCCACATCACATATGTCCCTTTTTTTGTCTCCTCCCTGAGAGACATACACACGCTCAAGTCTCTCTTCCATGGCAAAAATTATGTTTTGACTCCACACTCCTCTCTTATCATCTGTTCTATAACTCTCTTTCCTCTTTACTCACAACTCCATACTTCTTGTTTCTAATTCCATACTGACCAGTCACTGCTTTCCCCACAGCCATTAACATTAGTTGTGACAAATCCACAAGAAAAGATAGATTACACAGCAAAATGTAGGGCTCATGCAATCCAGGTGGAAGAGATAGAAACTGCACAGGGAAGGATGGACTCAGTGTGTCCCAGGCTAGAGAGCAAGCCAGTGTATCTACAGCATGGTGAACACAGTGCGGAATGGCAGCAGTTGAACCTGGAGATGTAGGCAGGAACCCCGCCATGGGAATGGAGTCTGTAGATCTGAGTAGAGTTTGCCCTTTAAGTGCAAATGAAATGGCATGGGAAGTCATGGAGTGGAGAAACATCTCTGCTGTTTTCTTCTCTTGCCTTAATACTATATGCACAGCATCTTCATGAACTCTGATCTTCATGGCAATAATAGGAAATGAGTAGATTAGGTGATAATACCCATTTGACAGGTAAGGAAACTGATACTTCATCAAGACCACATGACTAGTAAGTGGGGGAATAAAGAGTAACTGGAAAAATTAACTAGCCTGGGAACTCAAGAGATAAAAGAGATTAAAAAAAAAAACCCTTTCTTTGTCAGTAATCTGGATAGGTGACCTTTCCCTCATGGCCTGTTGCTTCACCTGAGAACCTTGCTCTGGAGGTGTCCTTCCAGCTGTCCACTATAAAATGATAAGATCTCTCCATTTCCTTTCACAGCCTCCTCACCTGCGGAGCTTCCTAAATCTGATGCGCAGGCCACAAACCAGACCAATTTAATCAAAATGTGGAGAAGAAGGTGGAACTTGGGTATCAGCATTTTGCAAAAGTCCCGTGAGGGTCTTCCCTGGTGGCGCAGTGGTTGAGAGTCCGCCTGCTGATGCAGGGGATGCGGGTTCATGCCCCGGTCTGGGAAGATCCCACGTGCCGCAGAGCGGTTGGGCCCGTGAGCCATGGCCACTGAGCCTGTGCGTCTGGAGCCCGTGCTCCGCAACGGGAGAGGCCACAACAGTGAGAGGCCCGCGTATTGCAAAAAAAAAAAAAAAAAAGATAAAAAAAATGTCCCGTGAGATTCCAATGAGCATCTAAAGTTGAGAACCAATTAGAAATCCCTGAAAGGCAGGCATGAATGAGGGCCACCAGATCTGCCTTACTCTGCTCCACCCCCACCATATCCTCCATCACCTACTCCTCAGGTGCCTCCTCCCTGTCCTAGGGATGCTGCTGAAGCTCCAGTCAGGCCACACCCCTTAACTGCTTTCTGCAATATTTACTGTCCCCTCTCTGTTGACAGCCCTAATGCATCCTGCAGATTAAACAATCCCAGCCATTTTGAGCTGTCCTGGGATTAGCCTGTCACACAAAGGCAGAAACTGCCCTTGTTCCTCCTGGTTCTAACTGAATAATTTTCTCTAAATACCTCCCTTTCCAGCAGACACCCAGGCTCCTTAGACAAATAGATGTGAGCAAGGGCTGCCTCTGATGGGATGAAGGACCAGAAATGAGCTGTCCAAATGGAGTGGGTGTCAAAGCAGCTGCTGTATTAAGTGAGAGACACTGAAGGCTTCAAGTCCTTCTTTAAACTAAACACCCCTGGTCAGGAGGTGCAGCCAAGAGCCCTACAGAACCCAGGCTGCAGGCTCCAGGGTGGGATTTCCTATTAGGACGGGCTCCAGGGGAGGTGATGGGGGTTGCTCTTCCCTGTTCACTTCCTGCACCCTTCTCCTCTTCCCCCTGTTCCCACTCCTCCTCTGCACACTCACCCTTGCTCTTCTCTAGTGTCTGAAAAGATTCCTTGGAGCCTTAGTCCTACTCAGTTTAAGAGGGAAGTTCTGTTCCAAACCCTTGCTCTGGGCTCAGGTGTCCTCCACTAGTGTATGGGGGGAGCCGAGATTAAGATGCCTGATACCACCTGGCACTGGTGCCTTCCTGGGAGCCATGACTCTGAGGACTCACGGATCAGGGAACATTTTCCATGCCCATAAACTTTTCCATCAAGAGGGATGCTGCTCAGCGTTATCCTTTTTATTCATCCATTATTAATTCACTCATTCAGTAAATATTTTCAACACAAACAAGGTGAATCCCATGTTTCTTCTACAAGTTGTGTACAGCCCAGCAGCAGAGATAAATATGTGCACATGGCAGGACACTCACTGGAGCTGGAGCTCAGATGCCACAGAGGTGGCACTGACAAGATCCCCTTGTCAGTATGCTCAAGCTCATGTTGCTTGGTCACTGGAGACCACATCAGTTGCAAGAAGGAGATTTCTGGGAGGAAAGAGAATTGGATGGTGGCCATTCCGCTGGTTGTTGTCCAAACACACTGTATGCAGTAGGGCTCTCCTAGTCGAGGCCAGAACGCAGGAAAAAGCAGACTGGGCCCCAAGGACTTGGCCAGCCGGAAGAAATGTTGCTTCTGGGAATCGTGTGCTGCTGGAAGGAGGAAAATCCCAAACTAGCGGCTTATGTGCACACTGGGGAAAATGAAGAAAGGTGTGTGAGTATAACTCAGAGCTGTTACCGGAGCAGCTTAAGACTGAGTCTCAGAGCAGAAATCTCCCTTGCACTCAGGAACAAGACATCAGTGGCTCCCCAGTGCCTGGAACAGTGAGTTACAACCAAGGCAGCCCCACTCCCCAAGAGGAAGGAGCATGCAGCCCCCCCTAAAAAAACATTATTCATGCCCAGTCTTCAGGATGAGAAGAACAGCCATGGTGACTCACTTTTTAAAAAAATTATTATTATTTTTTTAGTTTATTTATTTTATTTATTTATTTTTGGCTGCATTGAGTCTTCGTTGCTGCATGTGGGCTTTCTCTAGTTGCGGTGAGCAGGGGCTACTCTTCCTTGCTGTGCACGGGCTTCTCATTGCAGTGGCTTCTCTTATTGCAGAGCATGGGCTCTAGGCGCATGGGCTTCATTAGTTGTGGCACGTGGGCTCAGTAGTTGTGGCTCACGGGCTCTAGAGCTCAGGCTCAGTAGTTGTGGCGCATGGGCTTAGTTGCTCCGTGGCATGTGGGATCTTCCCGGACCAGGGCTCCAACCCATGTCCCCTGCATTGGCAGGTAGATTCTTAACCACTGTGCCACAAGGGAAGCCTGTGATTCACTTTTAAATCACATTTTCTAATGAGAATGCATCAGAATCATTAATTATGTTGTCACAGAAAAATGGTGAGAACCACAAGTTAGAAGATAAAGTCCACTTAGCAAGGCATACAGAGCCCCTCACAATTAATTTCAATCTACCTTTTAGCCTCTTCTCCAGCCTCTGGCCAGTTTTCCCCCTAATGTCGATTCTGTTCAGCTTTGTGGTTTGGGTGACAATGATTCTCCTTCCCCCAGCTGTAAGATGGGTGTGATGATTTGAAACCATCACTAATTCTTACAGATCTTCCCATCAAGAGGCGGGGACTTGGTTTCACCAGTATAATGTGACAGAAATTATGTCACACAGGTCTAAAGTTTGGATGTCAAGGGTCCTTGAGCCTCTGTTCTCACCTTCACGAGGCACTATGTGCATGAGAACATGCCCCAGCTGGATGGGCAGAGAGGACACACAGAAGAGAACCGAGGCAACCCAGATGACTGGCAGACGTAGGACCGACAACATCCAGGACTGGCTGGCCCCGAGCTGACTTACCAAGTGACCCTAAATGTATGAGTGAACCCAGCCAACACCACATGGAAGAGAGTGAGCCATCCCAGCTGAGCCCTGCCCAAATTCCTGACCCACAGACTCATGAACTAATAAATTGTTGTAGTTTTGAGACACTAAATTTTGGAGTATTGTTTTTATGTAGCAAAAGCTAATGGAAAGAGTGGGCTAAGCCAATCAGGGTGAATCCTTCCCTCCTGTCACAGATGATCCAGACACAGGTCAGATGATCAATGCAGGCTCAGGTGTGGTTCAATCAGTGAGGACCTCAAGGCCTTGGCTGGGGATACCTGGTCAACGTTGTTCCTCCCTACTCTGCGTAGTGTGCTGTGAGGTGAAGCTGGAACTATGCAGCCATTTTGCCACCATTACAGGAGCAGCCCAAGGACGAAACCCTTACATGACAACTCTCCAGAAAACTGCAGAGAAATGGAGTTAGAGCCTTGGTCAATGTCTTTGTCAAAGTGCACCGGAAACTTAAATCTTCTCTAGACTTTTATAATTATAGGACCCATAAATTCTTTGGTTATTTAGGACATTTGACCTCAGCTTTGGTTATTTACAACTGAAAGTGTCCAACTTATACACTCTCAAAGCTCTAAACCTGTGGTTTCATGTTCATTTCACCAATGAAACCCTGCTTTTCAAACAAAACCTTAAGCAGAAGCAAAAAATGAAAGAAAAATGTGTTTAAAGTAGGAGTGGGCAGCCCAGAATCCTGAGACCAAACATCTTAACTCCTGTATTTGATTCCTAGGGCTGCTGTATGCAAGTAGCACCAACTGGGTGACTTACAACAACAGAAACTTATTGTCTCCTAGATTTGGAAGCTGGAACTCAGATATCAATGTTTCAGAGGTGCCGTGCTCCCTCTGAAACCTGTAGGTGAATTCTTCCTTACCTCTTCCTAGCTTCTGACTTCCAAGGCAGCAACGGAGCTCAGAACATGACAGATTATGGAGAAACTACCTAGATTCACAGAATGTTATATTTTATTTTATTAAAAAAGAAACCTGGTATCTATAGAGCAGAGTGCTCATCCAAAGGTTCACAGCTTATTCACTGACAGAACTGCAAGTAGCATATGCCTCAGTGGTAGAGGGACCACACATCCCCGGTATGTCCAGGATCGTCCCAGTTGCCATCCTGGACAATGGATGGATTCACCTGTTGCCAGAATGTGATGATTAATAGCTCTTCCTTACTCTATCAAAGTGGTCCTGATATGAACGATAAATTATATGGACTGACTTTCAAAAAAGTTACTTTGGAAGTTTTCGGTGAAGATGCTTTCAGCTGCAAGTAAGCGAAAATCCAACTCAAATTGGATTAAATAATAAAAGGGATTTATTAGCTCATGAGGAAGGTGGGAACACCAAAAGCTTGGTTTATTTTGACCTGTCTGATGCACATGGCACTTCCTCCAAAAGGTGACTTCACTTCACTGGGACTAAATAGCAACAACCTGCTTCCTCATCCATACCCCTGTGCTACATGATTCCTCATTCCATTCCCAGAGGATAAAAAAAATCTCTGAACCCTGCCCTCCACCAAGAAAAAGCAAAGAGCCATATTTCTCAGAGGCTCTCAGCAAAGAAATCCTATGCTTCTTCACCTAATTTTGCTTGCATGCACACCCTGTCACTAAAATGTGTGACCAGAAAGTAGTCTCACTGGTCTGAATCAGATGTCCTTTGCCAAGGATGAGGGGTGGAGTCAGCTTCAGCCAAAGTGCTTGGGCTGGGCAGGGTTGGCACAAATACCCAACAAAAATCAGGGTTAGTACCAAGAGAAAGGGAAATGGATATTGGAGAGTCACCCTCTTGTCCATTCACTATAGAGATTGTTGTCTTCAAAAGGCAACTGGGGGGACTTCCCTGGTGGTGCAGTGGTTAAGAATCCGCCTGCTAATGCAGGGGACACAGGTTCGAGCCCTGGTCCGGGAAGATCCCACATGCTGCACAGCAACTAAGTCTGTGCACCAAAATTACTGAGCCTGCACTCTAGAGCCTGTGAGCCACAACTACTGAGGCTGTGTGCCACAAATACTGAAGCCTGCGTGCCAAAATTACTGAGCCTGCACTCTAGAACCTGTGAGCCACAACTATTGAGGCTGCGTGCCACAACTACTGAAGCCCGTGTGCCTAGAGCCCATGCTCTGCAACGAGAAGCCACCACAATGAGAAGCCCGCACACCGCAATGAAGAGTAGCCCCCGCTCGCAGCAATAGAGAAAGCCCGCACACAGCAACGAAGACCCAACACAGCCAAAAATAAATAAATAAATTTACTAAAGGCAACTGGGGTTTTTACCTTTAAACAATGAGTGCACCAAAACACAACCCCAGAGAGGAGGAATTCCCATCAGGTAGGATGATTAGATGGGGGCTGTGGGGCATTTCCTCTGTACTCACCCAATGGGTCTGGTAAGAGATTGGGTCAGGGCATCAGATACATTTGGGTTTGAATCCCAGCTCTGCTACTACTTATGTTGTAACCAAGTGTGTAGCTTAATCTCTCTATGGGTCTCTGATTCCCACTTGTAAGATTGGGACAATAATGTCTACTTCATAGTGTTTTGAGAGAATTAAAAAACATTAGCATTTGAATTATCTAGCAGAGTACATAGGTAATCAATTTTCTTTCTTCATGCTTTAATAACTTGTTTAGAGAGAACAGAATCAGGGCACAGGAGCTATAACAGCCTGAGTCACTGATCTTTACTGAAGAGAAGAGCCTATTATCTTGGTTTATGAGACACAGCTTGCACCTACATCCCCCTGGTCCTTGCTGCAAACATGCTGACTAATTCAGTTTGGCTGTCCTTTTTCTGGACTTGGTTGCCTATCATCTCTGTGTGATTCTTTCATTAGTGTGTTAATTAATGATGTCACAGTCTTCTTTCAGATCAGTTCCTTTTAGAGTCTACACTTTGGTCTCTACAGATGCCTGATCTCAGACATTATATGTGAGATTACACATTTTAACACAAGGTACTGGGAAAAGCTCACCCTAGTCCCAATGAACCTAAACACCTTCCTACCCCATCTTTCCTCTTGGTGGAGAGGGTCAAATGTGCTTAGTGTGAAATCTTTCCATAAAACTGAAAACACTATGCACTAAGGGTAGTGGTGTATGCACTGCTAGAGAGCCAAGAATTCATGGACCCCAAGTCAGGCAAACTTCCCTGCTCCCCTCACTACACTCCCCTTAAATGGACACTAAGGTCAAACCGTGTACAACCTCTTTTTTTTCAAATTTGATTTTGAAATAATTTAGATTTTTCAGATGAGATGCAAAAATAGTACAGAATTCCCATATACCCTTCAACCACCTTCACACGGTATTAAGATCTTATATAACCACAGCCCATTTATCAAATGAAGACATTAACAGTGGTAGAATGAAATTAACTAAAGTTTAGATTTTATTCAGATTTCACCAGTTTTTCCACTAGTATCCTTCTTCTGTTCCAGGAAACCATGCTGCATTTAGTTTTCATATCTCCTTAGTCCCCTTTGATTCTCTTACAGTTTCTCAGTCACTCCTTGTTTTTCACGACCTTGACATTTTGAATACACTGGTCAGCTATTGCTTAGGTTATCTGATGCTTTCTTGTGATTAGACTGAGGTTAGGGTTCTTTGGAAGAATACCTCAGAAGAGAGGTGTGTTTCTCATTGTATCACATCAGGGAGTCCGTGACGTCAACATGTATTACTGGTGATGTTAACCTTGATCACTTGGTTAAGGTAGTGTCTGCCAGGTTCCCCCTGTTATTAAAGTTACTCTGGTTCCTTTTCCATATTCTGTCTGTTAGATGAGAATCACTAATTTCAGCCCACACTTATGGCCACTGGAGCACTTCTTTATTTTCTAGCCCTACATGATGCTCCAGGTTCATATTTTACCTGCCCCAGCCTTAGAATCAGCCATTTCTTTAAGGCTTTCTGCTCCATTTTACTAGAGAATGATATTGAGAGACTAAGATCTGGGTGCTAGGTGTGCTTAATCTTTTGAAAAGTTTAAATGTCAAAGAACACAACATCACTTTGTGATTGATTTCCTCATCTCTTTATTCCTGATCTTTCCCCTGAACAATGTCCTACCCTGAATCTCCCCAACACACCTTCATTTACTCACTCACTCACTCTTTTATTCAGCAGCGTTTATTGAGCTCCTACCATTTGTCAAGTACCATTTTACTTGACACTGGGAATATGATTGTCATTTAGATAGCCTAGGTGCACATTGTCTGAAGTGATAGCCCTGCTGACATGTAGAAGATGGATAGGAATTAGCCATAAAAGAGTGAAGAGCTGAGAAGGTAAAAGAAAGGAAAATAAAGACATGTGCTGTAGCAGAGCACGTGCCCAGAGGGACATTTAGAGAATCAGAATCATTGTTATTTTAATTCTCTTATTTAATTAGATAATATCATTTTATACTTGAGAGTAGCCCCAATCCCTGACCAGTTGTAATCACCCTGGAAGAGAAGGTAGAGGATTTATAAAATCTCCAACCACTCCATAACGCTATGTGAAAGATACAAATGGCCAAACAAAACACCAAACCAATGAGAATCAACTGTATATTCTGGTGTCATTGTGTGTAATTTAAATAAATCAATACATAGAGCAAATAACCACCAGTAGTGTTTACAGTGCTATGTGCTGGGGTAGAGAAGCAAACAAGAAAGACATAAAAATGTGTGTCATCAAAGTATAATGAGCATTATAGAAGGTAAGTGTATATAGGTAGCTCTATGGCACACAGCAGGGGTTTTAACTACCTTGGGAATTGAAAAGCTTCCTAGAGAAAGTGGCACTAATGCTGAGGCTTGAAGGAAGAGCAGGCTCTAGTAAAGAGAAGAAACCAAGATCTGGGTTCTAGATGTGCTACATCTTGCAATCGACAAGAACTCATCTATTATCAGAATTCTGTGATTAATTCTCTAATCCCCTTACTACTCCTGATCTTTCTCCTGAACAGGATCCTATCCTGATACCTCCAATACCCGTTATTCATTCACACATTCATTCAACAGTTAATGAACAGCACTCCAAATTTGAAAAGAGCCTGTAGAAAGGCAGGATATGAAAAAGGACATGGTGAGTGCTAAGGAACTGAAGGAAAAGCATTATACCAAGAGAGAAGAGAGTAGGAGAAAGAGAAATGAGGCTGGAGACTTTGAGAAACACCAGATCCAATAGTAGTCAGTTGAGGGTTTTAGACATTATTCCAAGGCCAGTGGAGAGTCATGGAAGGCTGCTAAGCCAATGAGTGACCAGACCAGGTCACCTGGCTGCAGTGGGGAGGATGAGTCAGAAGGGTGTAAGGAATCAACTTCTGTAAACCTTAGTAAGATTAGTTTCCTTCCTGCCTTACAGGATTGGGGAGAAGATTGAACAATGGAACATATACAAAGTTCTTGGAATGACGTTTGGCACATGGTGCTCAATCAGGAAATGTTGGTACCTTGTTAAGTGCAACAGTTTGGATTCTTTTTATCTAATCTCATTTCCCTTTATTCCCCTGACCATATTTTCAAGAAAAAATTACCATTTAAACTTACTGCTCCAATTAAAATTGATTACTGTGAACGAATGTGAAGAAGACCCGGGCCCTTCCTTAACACATATACAGTGAGCCACAACCTGATATGATATGAACTATACTGATGACATGAACTCAGAGGGCAAGGACAGCATCTGTCACCGCTCTGTCCTTAGCATCGGGCAAAATGTGTGACACTGTGGACATGAACACAGACTTCCTGACCAAATGATTGCATGCTCTGGGAGTTCAGAGGACAGAGTAGGAAGATTGCATAAAATGAAAGTTTAATCTCTGAGGATTTCATATGAGCTCACTGAGAACGTACGTGGCTTTCTTTCTTTATATTTTGTTGATTAATATTTGGGATTATTATTAGTATCATTTCTTTTTTGTTTCTATTGTTCATGAAAATGTTTTCAGAGTGATTATTTAGTCATGTTTTCAAATTAAAACTTTCCTAGGGCTTCCCTGGTGGCGCAGTGGTTGAGAGTCCGCCTGCCAATGCAGGGGACACGGGTTCGTGTCCCGGTCTGGGAAGACATGCCGCGGAGCGGCTGGGCCCATGAGCCATGGCCGCTGAGCCTGTGCGTCCGGAGCCTGTGCTCCACAACAGGAGAGGCCACAACAGTGAGAGGCCCGCGTACCACAAAACAAACAAACAAACAAAAAATCCCAAAACTTTCCTATCATGAAACATGGTACAAGAACATGAAAACATCAAATCTATAGTAAGATGCATGGTTTGATCATATTAAATTCCTAATTATCTATCATACTTCCATCTGAGTCACAGAAAATATGAGGCTAATTTCACTCTCTATTGCTGACTTTCCCCACCACCTACCTGCACCCTGGCCACCTACCCTAACCCCTAGCTGACATGTGTTTACATAATCAGAGTAATTTTACTCTTAGTCTGAGCAATACACCAGGGAACTGATATGAGAATTCTGTAATGTCAGTAAAGTATATAACTGTAGGGTCATAACTAACACATATTCCCTTAATGGGAATATGGCAAGATTTTAAAAAACATATGGGATGGGAAATATTATTTCGGCCAATATTGGAAAATACAATCTGCCACAGTCAAAAGATACCTTCTTCAACTAAGGTAGACAGTTCATAATAAAATGGTATTGCTGACTTTTTAAACAAGGATACCTAAATTTTGTTGTTTTTCCTTTGATCTGATTCTGAAAAAGTATTTTACTAGAACCATCAGTTTGTCTTCTTCCTGGAGATGTAAAACTCACATCTACTCCCTATTATGGCTAGAAGCTATGGCAGTTGCATGATCACCAATATTTCTTTAATGGATAAGAAAAAGGTTGTTTTCCTATTCACCTTTCATTTAACACAGCACTAACGATTATCAGCTGTTACTATTATTATTCTATAGGAGACAGTGTATAGAGATAGAGATTTTCACTTAATAAAATCTAGATGTGGAAAGATGAAACAAATTATTTCTAAATCACAATTAAATTTGAACAAAAATGTAGCAATTTTTTTCTAAACTTACATTAGTGTTGCAGCTGGGATTTGAACCTAGATCTCTGTTCTAAGCCTAGATTCTTACTCTTAATTAAAATCTATCTAAAGCTTTGGGCCAAGAACTTCAAGTCAAGCTTATCAGTAGGAAAATCCTCAGTCAAGGCTCAATCCAAGGAGCTGTGATACCGTTCCAAAAAACTGTATCCTAGGATCTTTCGTACCAGGGATGTGTGTTACATACAGATTTGCATTTGAATATTTCTATGTCTGTTGTTCTGTCTGAGAGAATACCTGAACTAATATAACAAAGCAAGATCTAAAGAACCAATGTGGAGAGAACCAAAATATTGTGTTGTTTCTTCTTCATGCTTCTCCCACCTCAATTTCATGGTTCTATAAGATAACACACTCTGATTAAATGTCATTTTAAGGTAAGCAATTAGTAGATAAAAGGAAACACAGAAATTTTGCTAGTAGGTAAAAGAAATCACAGGAAGCCGCAGGAAGCTGACTTCAACTACTGAGATGAAGGAAAAGAAAGATATATTGTGAAGACTCTGACATTTTAGAGTTAGTTCTCCAAACTGGCTTGCATCAGAATCACCTGGGGAGTGTAGAAACTATTCAATGCTCAGACCTGACTCCTGGAGATTCAGATTAATTTGGCATAGAGTGGGACCTCTGAATAGGAATATGTGTCTTTATCAATACCCAGATGATGCTGAAATAATAATTCTTTAGACCTCTTGGAAATTGTAGCATTAGGGCAAAATTAAGGAGATTTTTAAAAACTTCAACTTTTAGCATTTGAAAAACGTTTTGATGTCACTTTTCTCATCAGATTTTTTCCCCTGGCTTTCTTTTTTTGTGGGGAATACCTACTAGGTGATGTCTGTTCTTTAGTAGAAGACAAGATTCTGATATTCTTTTTCCATTATCATGTTAGGTTATTGTAATATTCTTTGAGCTGAATCAGATGAAGTTCCATTTCCCTGTTTTCATTAGAATTAAAAAATGGAATAAGACTCCTAGGGCATATGCTTATGAGGTTCTTGATATTTTAATATTTTTATTTCCTTTAAATGTCAACATGAATTGCCACTGAACAGGACCAGTAGTATTTGGTTGATCTTTTCTTTTTAGTACAGAAATGACTGCCTCCTAGATCAGCTTGCTTTCTTTCAATGTTTGCTACAACTTTGAAAACTGGAAGGATACCACAATGACTTACTGAAACGATAATTTCTCCTAAGACTGATTTGTTACTATTTGGCATTTTTGAGAACCTCCTAGAAATATCTAGAAGGCTTTTAACTCATGTCTTCCCCACTCCTATAGTGCACTAAGCAGGGTTCCCCAAATTTGTGCTGAGAATTTTCACACTGGCCTTCTTATATTCTTTAATCCTAGTAGAAATTTATTCTTTCATTCAAAAGTTTTCTTTGAGCATACTACATTCTAAGCACTAGATACAGGGGTGAAATAGGCAGATACCATTCCTGGTTTAATAGTACTTATAGTCTGATATAAAAGAGACAGATAATCTGCGTTGTAATTATATCAAGCAGAAGTAGGAATAAACTTTCTTGACAACCTCGCCCTTATCCTACTTCATCATCTGCAGGAACCTGGCATCTCTATCTTCCTAGAGAGAGAGAAGAAAGGATTTCTTAGTAGTATTTTGGCCAATGAAAATTCTTGAACACCTGAGACAAAGGTGAAAGGGAAAAGTTGTCCCAGAATGACTACAAGACAAAGTAGGAAAAGAAGAAAACAACAATTCTCTAACCTGTGGTCTCTGCTCAGCCCTTGGGATCTTCCATGAGCCCATTCTTCACATTATCATCTTAACTGGAGGTTTGCTGTGGATGGCACTTATTGGTGCTGAAGAGAAGTTAGGCACTGATTGCTTAAATGTGAGGGACTACTGCTTACTGCTTAAGGTATGCTGAGGACAACTGGCCCAGGGCTAAGGGGTTTCCAAAGGACCTAGAAGATCCTTTTGGTCTTTGTTGCCAAAAAGTGACTTTGAATTACAGAAATCAATATAAGATTTGACATCTGAAAGTTAGTTGATATCACACCAGCTACAAGGATATTTGTCTAGTAATAGGAACACAATTTCTACTCATGTCCTCAGAGTCCTATTATCCAGGGACATACTCCTCATACGACTGCAGTCTGGATCACAGAGCCCTTCTCACACTACAGACTTTGTCTTTACCATGATTGTGCCTCCTGAAAGAAACTACAAAACACCCACTCATCAGGTGTCCCCTGCCTGATGACCTCCCTTAAACCAAACAAGGCTGAGAAGAAGAGACCAAGAAAATAGCCTCTGGATAATTGAAACAGGCACCACAACAATTCATTACTGCCATCCCGACCATTACTAAGTTCTCAATGTCTGTAGGCTCTCAATGTCTGTAGGATTCTGGGAAGATGGCAGAGTAGGAAATATCAGGTATCTGTGTCCCCACATAGCCAACAACTGTGCTGGTAAACCTGTCTAATGTAATTACTCTGGAACTCTGGAGTCTGTTGAACGCTTGCAACTCTAAAGGGAAGACCTGGACTGAAAACTGCAGTTTATGTTAGCCAATTCCAGCTCTTAGCACCGTTGCAGCTACCAATCTCCCATCCCCAGGTATATGGCAGTCAGCTGTGCATGTGTTCCTGGAGTAGGTTGCAAACAGCTTGTGGTAGCCAGAGTGGACCAAAAGGACCCTGTTCCGCAAGTATCAGGGATCTGTGCTCTGATGGCTGATTGCTGGTTTTATCACAGAGGTTCAGGCAAGTAGGTGGGTCTGAGGGCCATTGTTGTTGCATCTCCCCTCATTGTTGCAAGCTCTTTTTCTCTGCCAGAACGACTGCCAAAAGATTTAAAGGGCCAGCACTCTTTTTCTGCCCCCTGCAGTTTTCTATTTTTCCCATTGGAAAACAGATTAAAGATGAGGATATTCAAAAAAACTGCAAATACAGGGGAATTAGAAAGTGACCACGCATGCCCAGGGAAAAATTCAGACAGACCTGAGGAAGACTTTAAGTTTATGCCTCAGGTTGATCCTCAGCACAGATTCAGCCTACACTAACAACAATGAAACAAAAACAATTACAAACCCCAGCAAACCTTGAGCAAGGAGGAGAATCTGATTTCCAGAGTTATAATATTATTAGATTCAAATGTTTTGGTGTTACCAAAAAATCAGAAAGCATACAAAGAAACAGGAACATATAGCCCATTCAAAAGAAAAAATAAATCAACAAACGTTCCTTGAAAAGACCTGATGGCAGATATACTAAAAAAGATTTAAAACAACTATCTTAGGAATGCTCAGGTCTTCCCTGGCAGTCCAGTGGTTAAGACTTCATGCTTCCAATACAGGGGGCATGGGTTAGATCCCTGGTTGGGGAACTAAGATCCCCCATGCCGTGTGGCACAGCTCCCACCCCACCCCACCCCCAAAAGAAAAAGAAAGAAAGAAATGCTCAAGGAATTAAAGGAAGATATGATGTGCAGAAAGTTAAGAAAATGATGTGTGGGGAATTCCCTGGCGGTCCAGTGGTTAGGACTATGCGCTTTCACTGCCAAGGGCCTGGGTTCATTCCCTGGTCGGGAAACTAAGATGCCACAAGCTGTGAGGCACCGCCAAAAAAAACAAGACAAAACAAAACAAAACATGATGTGTGAACACAATGGGAAAAGCAATAAAGATATTAGAAAATCTAAAAAGAATCTATAAAAGCAATTCTGGAACTGAAAAGTACAGTAACTGAAATGAAAAATTTACAAGAGATTTGAAGGTAATTTGAGCAATCAGAAGAAAAGAGTCAGCAAACTTGAAGATCTGAAAATGGAAATTATTGAGATTAAGGAGCAGAAAGAAAAAAGAGTAAAGGAGACTAAACAGAGTCTAAAAAACATGCTGGAAATCACTAAAGGGACCAACATACATACTGTGGATGTCCCAGAAGAAGAAAGGGAGAAAAGAGCAGAAAGAATATTTGAAAAACTAAAGCTGAAAACCATCACATTTGATGGAAGACATAAATATAAACAGCCAAGAAACTCAACAAATTCCAAGTAAGATGAACTCAAAGAGACCTACACCAAGACACATTATAATCAGACTTTAAAATGCCCAAAGCCAGGAGAGAATCTAGAAAGTAACAAGAGGGCAGCAAGTCATTGCATACAGGGACTCTTCAATAACACAGTCAGAAGATTTCTCATTAGAAACTGGGGGCCAGAAGGCAGTGGGCCAATACATAAAAAGTGCTAGAAGATAAACACTGTCAACCAGAAATCCTATATCTAGCAAAACTTTTGTTTGAAAATGAGGGATAAACAAAACTGAGTGAGTTTGTTACCACCAGTCCTGCCTTACAAGAAAGGCTAAAGGGTGTCCAGCAAGGTGAAATGAAAGGACACTAGACAGTAACTAGAAAGCGTGTGGAGAAATAAGATTTCAATAAAGCAATTATAAAAGTGAGTATTATTGTAACAATGGTTTGTGACTGCACTTTTAGCTTCCTATATATTTTGAGAGAGTAATACATTAAAAAACTATAAAGGCTAGTATTACTGTAACTTTGGTTTGTACCTCCACATTTTGCTTTCTACATAATTTAATACTAATGCATTTAAAATTATTATTAGGTCATGTTTTGGGGCACAAAATGTAAAGAATGCAATTTTGTGGCATCAACAACTGAAAGGGGTAGGGATAGAGAAGTAAAGGAGCTGAGTTTTTATATGTTATTGAAGTTTAGCTGGTGTAGATTCAAATTAGAGTATTTAAGTATAGGATATTAAATGTATCCCCATGGCAACCACAAAGAAAATAGTTACAGGATTACAAAAAGGAAATGAGGGGGGCTTCCCTCGTGGTGCAGTAGTTAAGAATCCTCCTGCCAATGCTGGGGACACGGGTTCGAGCCCTGGTCTGGGAAGATCCCACATGCCACAGAGCAACTAAGCCCGTGTTTCACAACTACTGAGCCTGCACTCTAGAGCCCACAAGCCACAACTACTGAAGCCCGTGTGCCACAACTACTGAAGCCCGTGTACCTAGAGCCCATGCTCTGCAACAAGAGAAGCTACTGCAATAAGCCTGCTCACCACAACAAAGAGTAGCCCCCACTCGCCACAACTAGAGAAAGCCCGTGCACAGCAAAGAAGACCCAATGCAGCCAAAAATAAACAAATAAAAATAAATAAATAAATAAAAATTTTAAAAAAAGGAAATGAGAAAGTAAGCATACATTTCAAAAAATCAAGTAAACACAAAAGAAGGAGGTAATGCAGGATATGAGGGACAGAGAAGCTATAGGCATCTAGAAAGCAAATAGCAAAATGACAGAAGTAAGTCTCTCCTTATCAGCATACTTTAAATATAAATGGATTAAATACTCCAATCAGAAGACAAAGATGAGCAGAATGGATAAAAATACATGGTTAACTTACAGGTTATCTACAAAAGACGCCCTTTAGATCCAAAGACACAAATACGTTAAACGTAAAAGGATTAAAAAAAGATATTCCATGCAAATAGTAACCAAAAGAGAGCAAGGGTGGCTATACTAATAGCAGACAAAATAGACTTTAAATCAAAAAAAGTTACAAGAGAAAAAGAAAGACATCCTATATTAATAAAAGGCTCAATACAGCAAGAAGATATAATAATTATAAATATTTTCACATGTAATAACAGCTCAGTGTAATATATGAAGTAAAGCTGACAGAACTGATGGTAGAAATAGACAGTCCTACAGTAGTAGTTGAAGACTTCAAATTCCCATCCAATAATTGATAGAACAACCAGACAGAAGATAAATAAGGAAATAGAGTACTTAACACAATAAACCAACTAGATCTAACAGACATCTATAGAACACTCTACCCAGAACAATAGCATACACATTCTTCTCAAGTGCACATGAACATTTTCCAGGGCAGACCATAAGTTAGGCCACCAATTAGGTCTCAATTGATTAAAAAGGTAGATATTATAAAAGGTATCTTCCCCAATCACAATAGGATAAAGTTAGAAATCAGTAACAGAAAAAAATAAATCACAAACTTGTGTAAATGAAACCACACTTTGCAACAAGCAATGGATCAAAGAAATATCATAAAAGAAATTAGAAAATGCTTACAGATGAATGAAAATGAAATTTCAAAATACCAAAACTTATGGGATGCTGTGAAAGCAGTGCTAAGGGGGAAATTTATAGCCTTAAATGCTTACATTAAAAATCAAGAAAGATCTCAAATCATCAACCTAACTTAATAACTTAAGAAACAGAAAAAGAACACACTAAACCCAAAGCTATCAGAAGGAAGGAAATAATAAAGATTAGAACAGAGATAAATAAAATGGAGGTTAGAAAAACAGCAGAGAATATCAATGAATCCAAAACTAGTTCTTCGAAATCATCAACAAAAGTGATAATTTTTTAGCTAAATGGACTAAGTAAAAAAGAGAAGACTCAAATTATTGAATCAGAAATGATAGCAGGGCCACCCAGAGCTGTCCCAGCTCTGGCGCCCAGGCTGCCGGCTTTTGGGTGCAGGGTCTGCTGAGGAATACTGCTTCTGCTCTCTGGGTGTGGCCGCCAGTAGGCACAGCATTCTGAAACTTTTTGGTCATTGCAATGATCTTGATCAGGAGATGAGAAAATGCTTGAAGAATGAGTACATGGAAAAGAGGAACAAGAGCAAGGAGCATGGAAACACAATGTGAAATAGACTTTTTAATCCTCCAGAGGACTCTGAAAAATAGATCATATTTTCACTGGATGCTTTGGCTGAGAGAAGACCGAAAGACTCTTGGTTGGTACCTGAAGGAATCCCATTGCATTTGGTCTCCAGAATCCTTTGAATGGAAAGTGACACATGAGAAATAGAGCCTTAGAGAAGTACAGAAGCCCTGGATCCGGAATGTTGGTTGGGCAGAGCTGTTAGTACTCTCGCTCCTCTACCAGCACACCTGAGACTTGTAATGTGTTTCTTCCCTTTGCCTACGGCCCGTTAACATTTGAGTAACTTATCTCCCTCAGTAATATTATTGATTGATTCTAATGATTAATTCAAAGCCGCACAGTATCGGCTTTGCCGTGTTCGCCAACTTGGTCTTGCAACTCTTCAGGGAAAGCCTAGGCCAGAGCTCAGGACCCTAACTGCTGAGCCCCCAAACCCCGGTCTGGTTCTCAGCCCTCGGATTTCTCCTTCTAGACTCCAGGGTGCACTGGGCCTGCAATCCACCATTCTGAGCCCTTCCCTTGCACATCTTGCCTTTCCCGGCTCTGTGCCCAAGCACACCTGAGTGCTACCAACCAGTTCTTTCATTCCCGGGGTCCCCCACTGGCCTGTCAGTCCGCCCTGAGGAGAGGGACTTTCAGGCACCCAGTTCCCCAGCTCTGAGATTTTATTCCCTTGCAGCACCGCCACACCTGGGATTAAGAAGGAGAAAAACTGAACAAGGACATCTTGGAAATTAGGTGTCCTGAGCCCGGAGACCACACTCCTACAAAGGTAAGAAATGTGGCACAAGACAAGTGTGTCGAAGGAAATATTGAGGTTTCCGGACCCTGAGGCCTGGGTCACTCATGGCACACCCGAGGCTAATTTCGGTTCCGCCTGGGAGAAACACCTACCTGCTCTGTTTTCTTCCACCAGCTGCTGATGCCGCTGCAGTGCTTGCCGCGCTGGAAGTTCTCAGGCTGCTGTGGATCATGCGCTGTGCGTTCAGACACGGTGATTCTGGGGACAGTGAGAAGCTTCTTTTTTTGCACTCTACCCGCTGTGTACAGTAAACCAGGACCTCGGATCTTCCAGGAGGGCTTCGAGCAGTAGCTCTGACAGAGAGATCCAGAAACCTGTTGGACAGGGTGTAGGATGGTGGAGGTGCTGGGTAATCGGCTGTTACCGTGCAGGCTTATTCTTGAGTCAGTGCAGGTTTCACGAACGCAGTTTATTTTCATCCAGATGTGTGCACGCACACACACACACATGCGTGCGCGCTTCTGGCACGATTGAGGGCGAATGACACGTCAATGCCCCTGTGCCCGTGTCCTTTTGTGCGTGCCTGTGGTTTGGAGTGGGCACACGTTTGGAGGCATTACTCAATTTTTGTGTGTGAGAGAATGACTGGAAGTAAATGCGAGGATTACACTCAGCCGTAAATGTAGATCTGACCATGTCTCTGGGAGGCACAAAATATCCCATTGACAATCCATCTCAAGGAGTAAACAAACACCTGGATCATTGCAATGGCTTACAGGGCCTGAATTTCCCTTCCCTTTCTCTCATCACCAGTCCCACTACTGCCTGGTCTCACATTCTACTTCTCCCTCCCACTGGCCTTCTTTCTACCCCTCATTCTGTATCCACCAACACCAACATCCTCAAGTGTTTGCACCTGCTTGTACCTCTCTGCAGAATGCTCTTACTCAGCGGCCCCACCACCTCCAGATCTTTATTCAAATGTGGCCTACCCAGGAAATCCTTTCTGAAATTGCACCTCAGGCTGCCAACACACCCCAATCCTCTTCTTCTTTGCTTTATTTTTTTTCCTCTTTATCCCTCATTATATACTATATCGTATATATTTGTTTACTTTTTTGGTTTATTGTTCACACCCTATGCTGTGAACAGTGTAAGTTCCACATGGATAGGAATATAGCAATTTTGTTAATCTGCTGAATCCCCTACACACAGAATAGCATGCCTGGCACAAGGCAGTACTCAATAAATATTTATTGAATGAATGGAGTCAAGTCTCTTTTGTGTTTGTGCTCAACACTCTGGTAAAACAACTGATAGAACTATAGGAGAAATACATATAAATCAAGAACTGTTTTTAGAGAATTAATGCACCCT
Source organism: Grampus griseus (assembly GCF_964374135.1). Taxonomy (NCBI): domain Eukaryota; kingdom Metazoa; phylum Chordata; class Mammalia; order Artiodactyla; family Delphinidae; genus Grampus; species Grampus griseus. The sequence continues at coordinate 69,908,315 of NC_139002.1, forward strand.
TCCCAATAAGCCATGGCTTCTGGTATCAATTCCCCAACGTTAGGTCCCACACTGACTCTGCAAACGTCCCCTGACAATATGATGTATTTCAGAAACAATACAGTGGTTACACCCACAAAGAGGTGATATATTTTATTACTGATCAGATTATGTCTACTTGTTCCAGTACCATTTATTAAGAAAACCAAGTTGTCCCACGTTGATTTGAAACACCATTCTTATCTTTGCTGATCATCTTCTGGCCTTTTTTCTCCTCTATTGATAGGTTTATACACCAGTAAGACAGTTTAACAACTAGTAGGGCAAAGTTGCCCTTATATTTCTCTTTTTCAACATGCTCTTGGCAATGCTCACACATTTATTTTTCCAAAGGGAAGTTAGGATAATTACCAATTTTTCAAAAGTCCTATTGGATTTTGATTTGCTTGGGCTTTCCAGGTAGACAGTTTTATCATCCATAAATAATAGTAAATCTTATTTCTTATTTGTGTTCTTATTATATGAAGTAGTACTTCTTCCATACTCAAGAATATATTGAATATATATATATATATATATATGAATAAACTCTCTTCTTACTGGATATTCAAAGTTTTTTTTTTTTTTTTTTTTTTTTTGCGGTATGCGGGCCTCTCACTGTTGTGGCCTCTCCCATTGCGGAGCACAGGCTCTGGACGCGCAGGCTCAGTGGCCATGGCTCACGGGCCCAGCCGCTCCGCGGCATGTGGGATCTTCCCGGACTGGAACATGAACCTGTGTCCCCTGCATTGGCAGGCGGACTCTCAACCACTGCGCCACCAGGGAAGCCCCAAAGATTTTTTAAAATCATAAATTGATATTAAGTTTTATCAAATATCTTTTGTTATCTAAAAAATTATGGTTTTTTCTTTGACTTATTAATATGACAACACACTTCTAAAAATAAAAACTAATGTTAACAGATAATATTTTTTGAGTGGTTACTACATGTTTAGTAAGTGCATTGCAGATATTAACTCTTTTAATCTTTACAAGAGCTAGGCCTATTTTATACATAAGGGAACTGAGGTATGGAGAGATTAAATAAGTTGATTAAAGCCATATAGCTATCAGATCCATCTCAAGATGCAAACCATTTCCTAGGCTATCTGACTCCAGAGTCTGCACTCTTAAATCACTATACTGCTACTTCATAAACTCTGCTTTGTCAGAGGATATGTACTAAAATATAGTTCTAAATTCAATCTGCTTGTGATTTATTTAGGATTTTGTACTCCCTTTGTTCTGTTTAGAATTGGGGCTATGCCAATGTTATTAAATGAGTTGGCAAACTTTTGAACTTCTGTTTTAGATCATGAAAACTTTCTGTGCCTTAAGCTTGATGTAATTCACCTGTGAAACTTTCTCACCGAGTTCTTTTTATAACATAGTTCTTAGCAAGGTTTTCAATTTCTGTCCTGGTTATTCAACATTACTATTGTTTTATTTTATTCTACCTATTTTTGAGTTACATATATTTTTGAAAACAGTTTAATTTTAAATTTTTTGCATGCATTAGCAAATTGTACTTTTTCATTATAATTTAAAATCTTCATATTTGAGGTTATATATTTTTTTTCATTCTGGATGTAGTATATCTTTATTTTCCCTTTTCCTTTTCCTCATTCAAATTAACAAAAATTTCTATTTTATTGAACTTTTCAAAGCACTGGCTTTAATATTTATTTTTCATTTCCACTGTCCTTCCGGTTTCTAATTCATTAATATCTTCCTGGCCTACTTAATTCCCTTATCTTATGTGATTGCTAAAAACATTGTTTAGCTGGTCTCTTTCTAGATTTCTGTGTTGAATTGTTGAATTAAATTGCTTACCTTTTTCTTTTTCTTGGTAAGTTGTTAACTAATTAGTTAACTATTAGCTAACTAATTAGTTAACTAAGATTAGTTAACATTTCCCTCCACCTAACTGATTAGATCCTGATCATGTTTATGATCATAGAATATCTGCAATGCACTTACTAAAATGCCTAGCAGGTAGTGACCAAGTCTCCATCATGTTTTACCTGAACTATTACAACAACCTCCCAACTGATCTCCCTGTTTCTACCCTTTTTGCTATGTAGATAATTCTAGAGTGATCTTTTAAAAATATAACTCATACCGTGTCTATCCTCTGTTCAAATCCTTCCACAGGCTCCCCACCTCCTCAGAGTAAGCCAAAGTCCTAATGGTAGCCTAGAAGGTACTACATGATCTGACCTTGTATAATTTCTCTAATCTCCCTTCCTGTCAATGAATCCATTGCTTGCTCCACTCCCAGCTTCCTCAGGGTCTTTGCACTTACTATTTTCTCTGCCTAGCATGCTATTCCCTCAAAGTCTGCATGATTGATTCCTTCCCTTCCTTCAGAACTCTGCTGAAACATCACCTTCTCAGAGACGGCTTTCCTTACCACTATATGCAAAAAGGCATCCCTTCTCTGATCACTCTCTATCCACCTTACTCAGCTTTATTTTTTCCAAAGAACTTATCACTATCTTAAATATTATATATTTAGAGTGGTTTTTTGGTCTATGCACTTCCACTAGCATGTAACTCTATGAATGAAGTTACATGTTTTTTTATCTATGTCCCTGAAGCATAGAAAAACATAGAACACAGTAGCCCTTCAATAAATATTTGCTGAGTTAATAAATAAATTATGAAACTATATAAGACTCTGATTTTGATCTCTAAGTTCATCTTAACCATGTGACATGTGATGTAAAGATCTCATTTTTAAAATAGTCTATAACTTTTGTCTTGAGTTCCACTTTATCTCAAAAGTTAGGAAGAGCATTTCTATCTTTAAAATAGTTTTAAAAATTACGTCAGTTATCCAGTTCCAGGTTTTTTGCACTGAGGTTATATAAAGTGACCTCCATAAATTTTTTACTTGGGAAAATTATTGAGATTTTTCTATGAGGCTTATTATGTGATTCTTTCCAAAAAATATTTGTTAAATAATAGAAGAAGTATTTCCCCGAGGTAAAAATATTTATATCTCTATCCAAATCTATGGATATGAAATTAACATGATTCATGATATTATTCATATATATTATCTTTGCCTTGTGGTTGATCTTGCAAAGACTAAGAGAGGGCAATAAAGTTTCCAAATACTATTGTTTTTTCTGTGAACTACCCCTTGCATTCCAAAACTTTTCAGTTTACACAGTTTTAACTTTTTCTTACCTTTATAAACAACTTTAATAAGGTATAAATATAAAATTATATACTTTAAACTATGTTATTTCAATGAATTTTACCAAGAATATGCCATATAAACCATGTAACAATACCACAAAAATGTATAGGATATTTCCATCATCCCAGCATGTTCTTTATGCCACTTTGAAATCAATATCATCCAAATCACTGTCTCACACAATCACTGGTGTGATTTCCATCACTGTGGATTCATTTTTCAATAGATATATAATATGTACTCTCTTTTATCTAGCTTCTTTCCCTCAGCCTCATGTTTGGGAGATTGTTTTTTATTGCTGCATATATCAGTATATAACTATTTGGGGGATTAATCAGGTATTAATTCCAAAGGATTGGGGAGAAAGAATTAGGTAGCATGCCAATGTATACCAAAGATGTACTGTTGGACAGACACATGTATTGTTTCTAGCTTTTGTTATTATGCGTGACACACTTATGAACACTCATGTACAACTGTTTCTATGAAGAGCTGAAATCATTTCTCTTGGATAAATAGCTAGAACTTGTATGGTAAATGTCTGTACACCTAACCTGACTATGCCAGTTTACAAATGGCTTTGTCATTTTATACTCCCAGCGTAAACTTCAGTTCATTTAACTTGCTCAACACAACCTTGACAATGATTGCTATTTTCAGCCTTTATAATTTTAGCCATTCTTATGATACTGTAACAGTGCCTCATTATAGATTTTGATTTTTTTTTTTTTTGTGGTACGCGGGCCCCTCTCACTGTTGTGGCCTCTCCCGTTGCGGAGCACACACTCTGTTTGTGCAGGCTCAGCGGCCATGGCTCACGGGCCCAGCCGCTCCACGGCATGTGGGATCCTCCCGGACCGGGGCATAAACCCGTGTCCCCTGCATCGGCAGGTGGACTCTCAACTACTGCGCCACCAGGGAAGCCCTAGATTTTGATTTTTATCTCCCTAATTAATAGTGATAATTGAGTATCTTGGCCATTTGTTTATATTCTTTTGTAAAGTTCCTGTTCCACTATTTTTCCCATTTTTAATTGGACAACTTATCTTCTTACTATGTAGTTGTAAAGATCTTAATATATTCTAGATACAAGTCCTGCTTCCTTTGGGGGCACTATTTCACTTACCTGCTCACGTTTCTCTCCCTCTTGAATCACTTCTTCTGTGGGAAGTCAGATGCCATGAAACGAGGCTGTTCAAGCAGGCTATGGAGGAGTCTGTGTGTCAAGGAATGCAGGTCTCTGACCAATAGCCATGAAGAATGGAGGCCTGTCAACAACCAAATGAGTGAGTTTAGAAGTGGATTCTCTAGCTCCCTTTGAGCCTGGATATGACTGTAGGCATAGCTGAGAGCTGGACAACAACCTCAAGAGAGACCCCGAGCCAGAACCACCCAGCTGAGCCTCTCCCAGATAGCCTACTCTCAGAAACTGTGTGATATATTGTTCTTCAGAGCTAAGTTTTGAGATAATTTGCTACACAGCAATAGATAACTAATATTCATCCAAACTATGATAACTTAACCCAGTTTTGGGATTGGATCCAGTTTTGGAAAAGCGTCTGAAAATTCCTGTAACAGCTGCTGCACATAAGTGGTTGATAGAGCTAACAAATGTCTTGCCTTTGTCTCTTGTAGGGCCCTGAGCCAAGTACTATAAATCTTGGCCTCATCTTTCCTACTCAGGCTTGCCAGGACAATGATGAGATTAATTGTTTCCATAAAGAGGAAAACTCTAGGAACTTCCTGGAGAGCTTGGCTCATGCGTAGATCTAGGAAAATTGTAAAAGTAGTTTCTTGCCTACTTAAATGTAGCCAACAGTGGCCAAGTCCTATACAAAACCTTTAATATAGTCCACAAAGCTATGTATGAAGTGGCACCTGACTACTGTTCCAGTCTCATTTCTCACCATGCTCTCTCTCCCATTCTGAACTCCAGTTACACTGGCATTCTTTCAGTTTGTCAGAATTTGCATGTTCTTTCTACCACAGGGCCTTTCCACATGCTATTTCCTTGTTCCAAAGTTCCTGTATCTTCTATGTTTGCAGTTAATTCTTACTCACTTCTTAGATCTCAGCTAAGTGTTGCTTCCTTAGAGAAGCCTTTCCAGACAACCACCCTGAGTCTAGGTTGTATTTCTTTCTTATTTGATTTCAAAGAGTGTACATACCTTTCCTTAGTTCACCATTTCAGTTTTAGTTTATGAATTTATTAGTGTGACTATCTGATTACTATCTAATGCCTTAGCTAAAAGTTCCATTCACACAGGAACTGCATCCATTTTGCTCTCCCCTGTAACATTTAACATAAAGTATAGTAGGTGCTCAATAAGTGTTTGTGATATGAAGAAAAATGGCAATTAGAACCCATGTTGGCCAAAGCAATCTTAAGAAAGAAAAACAAAGATGGAGGTATCACATGCCCTGATTTCAAACTATACTACAAAGCTATAGTAATCAAAACTGTATGGTACTGGCACAAAAACATACACATAAATCAATGGAACAGAATAGAGAGCCCAGAAATAATCCCATGCTTGTGTGATCAATTAATTTACAACAAAGGAGCCAATATACAGTGGGGGAAAAGACAATCTCTTCAATAAATGGTGTGGGAACAACTGGATAGCCACATGCAAAAGAATGAAACTGGACTATTTTTTCACCATATACAAAATAAAATGTATTAAAGACTTAAATGTAAGATCTGAAACCACAAGACTCCTAAAAGAAATCATAGGTGGTAAGCTCCATGACATCACTCTTACTGATGTTTTTTCTTGGATCCGTTTCCTCAGGCAAGGGAAACAGAAGCAAAAATAAACACACGGTACTACATTAAACTAAAAACCTTTGCACAGCAAAGGACACCATCAACAAAACAAAAAGGCAAACTACTGAATGGGAGAAGATAGTTGCAAATGATATATATCTGATGATGGGTTAATATCTAAAATACATAAAAAACTCAGCTCAGTATTAAAAAAAAATCTGATTAATAAATGGGCAGAGGACCTGAACAAACATTTTTCCACGGAAGACATACAGATGGACAATAGACACATGAAAAGATGTTCAACATCACTAATAAACAGGGAAATGCAAATCAAAACCACAATGATTTACCACCTCACAATTGTGAGAATGGCTATCATTAAAAAGACAACAAATAGGAAGGATGTGGAGAAAAGTGAACCCTTGTGCACTGTGGAAGCTATGTAAACTGATGCAGTCACTAAGGAAAACAGTATGGTGGTTCCTCAAAAAATTAAAAATAGAACCACCATACAATCCAGCAGTTCCACTTATGGATATTTATCTGAAGTAAACAAAAACACTAATTTGAAAAGATATATGCACCCCTATGTTCATTATTTACCGCAGCCAAGATACGGAAAGAACCAAGTGGCCATCAATAGATGAATGAATAAAGATGTGGTATATATAGACAATAGAATATAACTCAGCCATAAAAAGAATGGAATTGTGCCATTTGTGAAAACATGGATGTACCTAGGGGGCATTATGCTAAGTGAAATAAGTCAGATGGAGAAAGCCAAATACTGTATGATTTCACTTACACATAGAATCTAAAAAACAAATGAACACACAAAACAGAAACACTCATAGATACAGAAAACAAATGGGTGGTTGCCAGAGGGGAAGGGATGGGGAGGGTTGGACAAATAGGTGAAGGGGATTAAGAGGTACAACTTCCAATTATAAAATAAATAAGTCACAGGGATATAATGTACAACATAGGGAATATAGTCAATAATATTGTAATAACTTTGTATGGTGACAGATGGTTACTAGACTTATCATGGTACTCAATTAGTAATCCCTCCTATATAAATGTCAAATTGCTATGTTGTATACCTAAAACTAATATGATATTGTATGTCAACTATACTTCAATTTTTAAAAAGGTGATAATATGATTGCAAAAAAAAGGAATCCATTTAAATAAATGGTACCCTCTGAGTAGCACAGGGGCTATGTTCTAATCTAATCCAGATAGAGAAAGCTTTCCTGGAATGTGATATCACATCACATCTCTAAAAATGAACAGCATTCTGTCAGAAGAACATAGCAACCACAAAAGTAAGAAATAACAAGAATAACACTGGACTAGTCAATTATTTCTTTTGTGAAAATGAGAACTATCAGTCCATCTATCTGGATATAGGAAGTTACTGAAGGTCCTGTAAAGAATGGTAGGAGCTTCAAAACTGAATGGGAAATGAGCTTGTAAGGTGGCAGGTGAACACCACACAGCTTTTATGACATAGCCAGATCCCTTCCCAAGCATAGCTAATGAAGACCACCTTTGTTGAAGAGCTGCCTACTCAAGCACTCATGACTGGAATTCTGGAAATGCCAGAACACCCAACAGCCAGACCTGAGGATTTGAAAAGGAGAAGAGGTGATGCCAAGGTACAACAGGATCACTAAGCTATTTGTCCTTTGGTCTCTTGAAAGTTGGGCCCAAGACAGGACCCAGGAATGCAAAGGCAACTCCACAGAACCCTAGAGAAATCAGAAGGTACTGTCACATACACTAGACCTGGGGAGCTGTCAAGGAATGCTGGGCCTTTCTGTAAGGCAGGTATGTAATCTTGTGAGCTGGTGCTGAGCTCAGTTGATTTCCAAGGGTAATCAAATAATTCAGCCTCATTCAAACTTAAATGTTGAAGCCCTAATCCCTAAGTGATGGTGTCTGTAGATGGGTTCTTTGGGAAATAATTAGGTTTAGATGAGGTCATGAGTGTAGGCCCTCATACTGGGATTAGTACCCTTTTATAGAGACACCAGAGTATCTGCATTACCCTTACCCCTTTCTGTGCCATGTGAGCACACAATGAGGTGGCTGTTTGCAAGCCAGGATGAGAGATCTCCCAAGAACCTGATCATGCTACCACCCTGATCTCCAATTTCCAGTCTACAGAACTATAAGAAAATACATGTCTGTTGTTTAAGTTACCCAGTCTATGGTATTGTGTCATGGCAGGCCACAACTAATACAGTGGCAGCGATACAGTGATAAATAGAAGACACACAGTCTCTACTCTCATTGGAGGATGAATAGGGAAGTTCGAAACCAACCATTAGCATAAAACATGAGTAATAATCAGAGTGTACAGTGCAGCACAGGTATATGTAACAAAGATGTAGCCTTGCCAGGAACTACGGAAAGAGCTATTTTAAGAAATAAATTTTAATTTGAGATCTGAAGATTGAAAGGCATGGGAGGGACATTAAAGGGCTCTCAGGCATGGAGACCAGGGGCACAGTCATAGTATCAGTGGCATGATGGAGCCTGCTCATACCAGCTCATGCAAGCCATTGTTTGCATCTCTTCCCAAATACTTTGTGTTTAGTGATATCTCATTGGTAGATTGAAAGTAGACATGTTGGGAGGATTTACACAGTGGAATTTTTTAAATGCTACAAATCAGGACTTTCTTCCCCCCCCCCCCCCCCCGAGAACTACCAGTTGTTAAATATTTACCACAACAGCTGTAAAGCATGTTTAAGAAACAGGGAATAAGGTCGGAGACAAAGAGTAAAAGATAAAGTGGAAAGATATCAGGATAATATTAAACTTTTAGGAATGGTGTGTGATCAGTAACTCAAAAAAAAACTTAGTTTTTATAAACAAGGGTGGGAACCAATGGGTAAGATTTAGAGGGCCTTGTAAGCTATGGTAAGAGGTTAGTTTTTAGGTTAAGATCAAAGGGGGGTGGGGGAGAGGATTCTGGGAAGATGGCAGAGTAGGAAGATCCAGAATTAAAAGATTAAAGCCACTGCACATTCAGAGTGAATCTCCAAGGAAGTGGTACTCCTCAATGTGGTACATTTCTATTCAAGATTGCCTTTAAAATGAATGTATAAGACTTGAGGACTGGTTGCCAACCTTTCAAGAAGTATAAAGGAAAACTGGATTCACAGACTTCATAAATGTAAGTGTCACCTGAAATGACTGTCATTTCTCATAAGCATTTTTAAAGTTCCGGTTTTCTTTCTTTCTTTTTTTTTTGTGAGCACACATCTCCAAATCATAACATAAGATAGTGGAAAAGTAAGATTCTATTGATAAATAAGCCATTCAAACAACTTTCTACAACCTTCCAGAAGTACAGGAGATAATAGTCTCCTCCCACTTCCTAAAAAGGTATAGTATTTTGACAACTCATACCAACTTTGAGACTTTGTCAAAATTGGAAAATACCTAAGACAACAGAAGACCTGTAGGGGTGTTTCACAACTAAGATAAAGAGCAAGTAGCTTAAAGGATTAACACGTTAGACTTAACTTGAAAACAACCTAAGGCAGAGTTAGGCAACAATGTCTTCAATGCATACATCCTTTCTCACTTTTGTTCCATTCTCTTTTTCCTCTGTCCCTCTTGCACCTAATAGCAACCCTATTCGATTTATACTAAAGAGCCCTCTTTGCAAAGTGCTATGGTTACCTCACATAGTTGTACCAGCAATAAAACTGGTTACTCATGCCAAATTTTTATCCAGTGTACCAGATCTACCTATGCCAAGATGACAGTCTTCCAGCACATTTATAATTTGCAATCTATTATGAGACTAAATTACCCCTCTCCCAAAGAATGTTCATAGTAAATACAGAGTTCCTTTCAGTTCAAATATCTACGTATGAAAAACAGTTCCCTATTCTGCATGACACCTTTTCACATAACTGGTCTAAAATCACTTTCTACTTTGTAGGCCTAATAAGTTGTTCTGTAATTAATAACTAACATTTACTCAAAGAACATTTGAGTAGCACTTAACTGTGTTCAGTTATTATTATTACCATTACACGTATTGCAAAAACTTAAGATTCAGACAAGTAAAGGTCAAGTTTTACCTGACGAAAGAGGACTCAACCTCTCGTCTTGCGCTTTCACATCTTACGATTTCTCTAAACATTAGTGATGCTTTGTACACCAGAGATCAAATATATTCAATGGAAATCACGGAAATACACTCAATTCCTGAGAACTGGAGGGTGGAAAATAGTATCTAAGAATTACACAATTTGCTTTATCTAAGCCCAGCCTCCCTTTAGCAACATATACCATCAGGGAACTGCAGAAACCTAGAATAATTATCGTAAAAGCTGGTTTAAATACGGATGTAAGCCCAAACCTGAAACACCGCAACTGCCAGGCAGCCCTGCGGTACTTTTCCTTCAAAACACAATTTGTGGTCGATCGTTAGATTAGTTTTTTTCTCTGGCTAGACTGTAATTACCTAAAATTGGGCTGTGACTGCCTTCTTCATCTCTCTATCCCCAGCACCTGGCAGAGCCTGGCTGGTCGTTTCCTATAAAAGAATGGATTCAAAAGGAAACAAGTGAGCCGTGTTACTGCCAGTGTTCTGGAAACTTCTGCCTCCTCGAGGTCAGGACACCCTTCCAAACACAAGCTAGCGTTTTGGCCTTTCCCCTGCTAGTTCGCAGCGGCGTGGCTGCCTGCAAGTCACTCAGCTGGTCTGCGCCGCAGTTTCCTCCTCTGTAAAACGGGGAGGACCAAAGGACCTGCCCCCGGGCGCCCGCTCTGCAAGGGAGGCTGGCCCACAGCCGGCGCAGTCTCCGTGTTTGCTGCGGGGACGCTCCTGGCTCCGGGCAGACAGGACGGCACTGCGACTCCGCACTGATTTTCACTCATTAGTTCATTCTCTCTTTCACGGTCATTTCCCAGAGGCCTTCACCTGCGCTCTCTCAGCCTCTCCGCAGACGCCTAGACCAGCCGTTCTCAAACGCAAACATCCAACGACCTCCTATTAACCATTAACTCGGTCCTAGATTTCGGACGCCTGGCTTTGTAGAGAAGCGGTGGGTGGAAGCTAACCTACGCATGGCGCGCGGCTCCGTAGGCTCAAGAAGCTGGGCGCGCTGAAGGTAGCGCCTTCCACTCCCGACAGGGCGGCCTGCGCGAGTCCCAGGCCCCACTGCGCAGGCGCGGGAGCGGCTCCTCGTAGTTCTCGGGTACGCGAGATTCCTTCCGAGATCCAGCTGGTGTCAGGTGGTAGGGGCTCGCGGCTGGGCGGGGCGCTCCCCCAACCCCGCGGCGGCAGCGCCCGAGTACCTCGACCCCCGGCTTGGGAAGCGGGCCTCACTCCACGCTGCGGACACACGGAGAGGGGTCCTGACAGCTCGCACCCACAAGCGTCAGCCCACCCAGGAGGAAGGCCCGGGCCCTCCCTGCCCGAGGTAAGTCAGGCTGTACCTCATGGTACAGCTGGCTCTACTTTTTCATGTAGACATAGGGGAGCTTGGCCAAGACGGCCAGCGAGTAGATGTCGCCGGTAAATGGCAGCCCCGAACGCCATACTGGCGAACCCCCAGCGCAAAGAGTAGCAGGAAGAGAGTGCTGCTGAGGGCTGCCGCGAAGGCCTCAGCTCCGCGAGGTTCCCACCATGGCACGGGGCTGGAGCTGCGAAGTCTTGCAGTATCCAATTGCCCCGGAGACCCCGAGGTCCCGTCCCACTTCCATGGCCATTGGCTGGCTGAGCGTAGGGCCCTTGGGCCCAGTTACTCCTGGTTTTTCTTAGCTCACAGTCCGCTGTCCGGAGGGTGTGCCGCCCGCTGGATCTGAGCGCGGCTATAGGCAAACCCCAGCCTGGCTGGGTACCGAGCCTGGAGGCCTTTTCCAGGGTGTTGAGACCTGGACCTGGAAGACATGAGAGTACAGCCGCCCTCACTGGGCCAGGGGCATCCTGCGTCCCTGGCAGCCAGCCCTTTCTGTGTGTATCTTTTTAGGAACGAGGTCTGCTTATTTCAGAGTAGAAAAGTGGGGGCGGGGCCTCCCTGGTGGCGCAGTAGTTGGGAGTCCGCCTGCCGATGCAGGGGACACAGGTTCGTGCCCCGGTCCGGGAGGATCCCATATGCCGCGGAGCGGCTGGGCCCGCGAGCCATGGCCGCTGGGCCCGCGCGTCCGGAGCCTGTGCTCCACAACGGGAGAGGCCACGGCAGTGAGAGGCCCGTGTACCACACACACACAAAAAAGTGGGGCGATTATCAGCACTGTGGTCTTTAGCTCAGCGGGATAATCTTTAGAATCTCCATTAGAGAATTGACCCATCAGTGTAAAAAGAAAGTAATCATATTACTTTGCCTCTTTTACTAGTCAGATTTTTCCTTCTTATGGTATGAGGCATTTTTGTTTGTGATGCCTTAACAATTGTGATGATCGTGCAGTATTTATGTGATTAACTGACGTTACCTATCTTTTCACTCACTGGTCTTCTAGGAAAATGGAAAAAATAGTATGAGAGGTCATTGATAAACTTAGCCCTCAGTGTCTAACCAAAGGTCAGTGGAGATGGCCTAGGATGGATATTGGCGTTGCAGCTGGAGCACAGTGATGCCGAGGCACTAGGAGTGGAGTGATAGCACCTACTGGGTGTCTGAGGTCACCCCTGCCTGCCTTCCCCAACATCATTCAGCTTGCATTGTCTGGCTGGCCACAGCTGTTACGCAGTATGGTACTCGGTTCAAGAGTGGCCCCTTTCCATTATTTATTTTCAAAAACGATTAATTTCCATTTCAAAAATATCCTCCCATTCACTTAAGGTAAGGAGCATTTCTCCTTTGGCATTCTCCCCCTGCCTACGTTAGCGGAGGAGGGCTGTAGCCTTGACAGCAGCCTGACTCACTAACGGCACCGATGATATGCCTCATCTCCACCTCCACTGCCCCTTGGGGACAGTGTGTGTAGGAGGTCTTCATGACTCACTAAAAGTCTCTCAGAACACAGATCCTTCCCTGTCATCATTTTCATCATTTATCATGTTCTCTCAGCGCTCAGCAAAGAGAAATAGCTTTCTTTGTCCCCCTTCCCTGCATTTGCTCCTAGAGTGTTAGAAAACAAGCAATATTATGTTTGTGGATTTTTTCAGGACAGGGAAGTTTTTGTAGAACAGGAAATGGAGGATTTCACTGTTTCATGGCAGAGATCCCGTCTTTAGTATGCCGGGCGGAATGTGAAAACCCTGTACATGGCTCTGACATTTCTGTGTGCTGGGAGCGTTTATGGTTTCAACAGGGTTGTTGTGCTCCAGTGAGCGCCTTTCTTGGGCTTTGGGAACCTCCCTGCAGGATGCATTCTGAGGGCTCCCTGCCCTTCCTGGATGGATGCTCCCCTGACCTGAGCCCTGGGTGCTCTCCCAACCCCCCACCCCAGCACACAGTGATGCAATCAGCACAAGGTGCCTCCGTGGCACATTTCATTATGTGCACTCACAGTTGCATTTCATCAGAATGGAAGGGAGTGAGAGTCAAGGAAGTGCCTAGCCGAGCCATATTGGAGCCCGAGGCAAAAGAAAAAAATCAACAATACTGATGTTTGCTCATTAAAAATTTGATATCTTGTTCATCATGGATTTTTTGCATTAATTTTGATTTTAAAGTGTTATATTAGAATATTATCTTGATTACTAAGTATTTCAGTACCCTCTTATTTTGCTCCCAAGGTTAGTGCCTCACATGCCTCACCAGAGTCCCAGCCCTGGGATGTAGGGAACCTAAATGATGATTTTAATGGCAAAGTGGTATGTAGGAACTGGGTTTGTGCACTTGGATTTTCCTGATGCTCCTAGGAGCCAGGTACTGAGGTGAAGCTGGTAGAGCGTGGCACCTCTGCATGGGATTTGAGGAGCCTTATGAAAGTCTCCCTTTGACCACTACAAAAAAGTCCCCACCTTGCCTGAAGTTCAATCCTTATCATTTAATTTATTCCCCCAAACAGGCTAAGTTGGAAAATGCAAACCCTGATGGCAGGAGAGTAAAGTGTTAGAAGGTTACTAAAACTGCATTTACACGTGAATATGTTTAATTCCAGCATTTTCTTAGAGGCAGGACAGAATGGGAGGCGTGATGACACTGATTTGCTGGAGTTATTGGCATGGTCATGTTGATGGTGGTAGGTGTGGGAACTTAAGAAAGGGATACAGAAAGAAAATAGAGGTTTTCAATGAGAAACTTCTTTCCCTTCACAATTTTCCAAAGGCTGCAGACAGATCACACTTCTCCCAGGAGTCATTCCTGCCGTTTCCTGGGGATGCTCAGCCAACCACCCTCTGCCACTGCCTCTCCTCCAGCACCCTACTGGTCCATCGTCTAATCTTGACATCTTTTGTTTCTTTTCTTGTATTTAAAGAGATTAGAAGTCTAAAGTGGATGAACACTTAGTCACCATCTTGTTGAAGACCCTCTTCCAAACGTGGTATCTGAGACTCAGTGGAAATGTAATTCTCTGTCCAGGGTCACACAAGGCAGCACCAGTGGAACCAGAAGTCTGGGCTCTGGACTTGCCACATGTTTCTTCAGTCATTCATCACAGAATTATTGAACATCTACTAGACTAGATGCTGGAGATGTAATGGTGAGCAAAACCAGTCATGGTCCCCACTTTCCTGGGGCTTATAGTCTACTGGGGGGATGACTATATCAATCAAATAATCACATATAGCATTACAAACGGTTAAGTTTTCTGATGTAAAGGAACAGTTCTATAAGCCTGTATAACAGGAAATGTGATAAGTGTTGGGATCAGAAATTGCTGTCTGGGTCATAGAACCAGTTTATACCCAAGGACTTATTATCCCTCTGATGTGCATGGCAAGTTTTACTGAAATACTTCTCAAGTTTCTCGTCTTACATGGGACATTGTGTTCCAAGTAGAAAGGGAAAGGAAAGTGGATGTAACAAAATCCATTCTTTGATGTCTTTAAGGACACACCCAGAAATGGGCATCCCTTGGCCCAGTCAAGTTGACACATGAGGTTAACCATCACATTATATTACTGCCAGATCATTAAGTAAAATTCCCATTTGGGTACCCTGCTACCTGGATTTGTCAGCTTCTCCAAAGACAAGTGCCATCGTTCTCTCTGATAATATCCTAATATACACCAGGCTAGCAACCACTTCATTTTCTTTCTACTTTCTCTCACAATAGGTCCTTTGATAGAAAGCTTTCAGCCCTCTACTTCAAAAACTATAATCTCTGTACAATTTGGAAGTTTAGTTAATTAGAGATCTTCAAATCCTGCCAAGAGAGAGGAAGAGCCAGACTTAACAAAAAAAACCAGTGTCTTGCTTGCACATGGATTGATCCAAAAGCAGTATTTTAACCTAATTTCCTAAATACAGTTTTTCAGTAACTGTTTTCCCAGGGGAAATGAAAACTTTGAAAAAGAGGCATTTTAGCAGCATTATGCTGTGATTTATAATGAGAAATATATAGTTGGCCTTTGTCCTGTTTGCAGCACAGAACTAGTAAAACCCTAGGAATTTCCTAAGCCTTGAGAGTGACAAAGGTGTCTGTTATGTTAATGCGGTGACTTTGGACTGATCCCAAAGATGCAAGCTAGTTGCCAGTAGAGGCAGCTAAGTGATTAGAGGCTGGAACTTTCAGTCCCACTCCCTGACCTCCTGGCAGGGGAGAGGGGCTAAATTTGAATTTAATCACCAGTGGCCAATGATTTACTCAATCATGTCTCTGTAACAAGCGCTTCATAAAACCCCCCAGAAAGATGGGGTTCAGAGAGCTTCCGTGTTGGTGAACATGTGGGGATGCAGGGAGAGTGGTATGACTGGAGAGAGCATGGAAGCTCCATGCCCCTTCCCACATACCTTGCCCCATACATCTCTTTCTTCTGGCTGTTTCTGAGTTTGTACTTTTATAATAAACTGGTAACTCTAGTAAGTAAAATGTTTCCCTGAGTTCTGTGAGCCGCTCTAGCAATTAATCAAACTCCAGGAGGTCATGGGAACCTCTGATCTCTAAGAAGCACAGGTGACAACCTGGACTTGTGGTTGGCGTCTGAATTGTGTGTGGAAGGGTGACGTCCTGTGAGGCTGAACACTTAAACTGTAGGCTCTGATGCTATCTCCAGGTAGACAATATCAGAATTTAGTTGAATTGTAGGACACCCAGCTGGTGTTGAAGAATTGCTTGGTGGTGTAACCCCCCTCCCCCATTGGAATTGGTAATCAGAATTAGAGGCTTCTTTTTTTAAAATTAATTTTTATTGGAGTATAGTTGATCTACGATATTGTGTTTCTGCTGTACAGCAAAGTGAATCAGCTATACATATACATATATGCACTCTTGTTTATATTCTATTCCCATATAGGTCATTACAGAGTATTGAGTAGAGTTCCCTGTGCTATACAGTAGGTTCTTGTTAGTTATCTATTTTATATATAATAGTGTGTATATGTCAATCCCAATCTCCCAATTTATCCCTCTCCCTCCCTTTCCCCCTTGGTAACCATAAGTTTGTTTTCTACATCTGTGACTCTATTTCTGTTCTGCAAATACGTTCATTTGTACCATTTTTTTTAGATTCCACATATAAGCGATATCATATGATATTTGTCTTTGTCTGACTTACTTTGCTCAGTATGACAGTCTCTAGGTCCATCCATGTCACTGCAAATGGCATTATTTCATTTTTTCTTTATGGCTGAGTAATATTCCGTTTTATATACGTACCACATCTTCTTTATCCATTCCTCTGTCGATGGACATTTAGGTTGCTTCCATGTCCTGGCTATTGTAAGTAGTGCTGCAATGCACATTGGGGTACATGTATCTTTTTGAATTACGGTTTTCTCCAGATATATGCCAGAATCAGAGGCTTCTTATTACTCAATTTCAGAACTTCATAATAAGCTCTCAGCTATGAATCTAGTGATAGTGTAGAACTTACACATGAATTTAAAGTAAAATTTAAACCATTTTGTCTCTGTAAAGTTTTGTAAATGTGTGTATGTGTATTTCTGTGATAGTGCTATTAAATTTCCACAGAGAACAAAAAAATTCTTTAAATATATATAGTTAATCCTCTTAGATAATTTCAGAATATATTATAAAATAGAACTTCTATTTTATAAGTAAATTTTGAGATTTGGCCGTTACTGTCCCCCCCAAAGTAATAAAAACAGTTAAATACAAACTACAAGTAAGGTAGTTATGGAAGGAATACCTTTACTATTAAAAAAGCTCTTAAATTTGTATAGAAAATGCTTGAAACTCCAAGAAATTATTAAGCAAATGTCATGAGTAAATATATAATTCATTAAAGAGAGATTACAACTGGTAAATAAATACAATGAAAATGCATAACTTCACTCATAATAATAAATGTGAGATAAAAATCTCTGAAATTCTTAACAGCTTTTTTCATAAATGACAAAAAATGGACAAAGCCCAGGTGTCCATTAACAGGAGAATCAATAAATACCTGTGGTATATTCATGCTATGGAATACTACTCAGGAATAAAAAGGGAGAAGAAAACCTGCTGGTACATGAAACAACAGGGATGAATCTCAAAGGCATTATGCTGAGTGAAAGAATTCTCATCCCCAAAACTTACATACTGTGTAATTCCGTTGATATGAAGTTCTGGAATTGGCTCATGTAAACTATCATTTAAAAAACTAAAAATAGTGGTTGCTTCTGGGAGGGGGACATGTACTGGGGGCAGGGTTTAATGGAAGGAGGCATGAAGCAACTTTATGGCATCATGATAGACGTTTGTGTTTCATAGGTGTATGTGTTTGCCAAAACTCAGTAAATGGTACACTTAAGATTTATGCATTTTATTGTATTTAAATTTTACATTTTAAAAGACCAGTAAAAAAAATATTGAACTCTGTGTAGTGGTACACATGCTAAAGTGAGGGATGAAGAATAATGTTGAATACAACTTACTTTGAGGTAAATTTAAAAAATAGGTATTGATGGATAGAGGGATGGCTAGATATCAACGTATGTGTTAAAGCAAATATTGCAAAATGTTTAAGTCCAGGTATTGGGTATATGGGTATTTGCTGTACAGTTCTTTCAATTTTTGTGTGTTTTAATCTTTTTTTCATAAATTGTTAACTAAATCAACTCTGATGTACTATTTTGCTAATTAAATGAGAAAAAATAATTTAAAACATTTAAAAAATATGAACCACAAAATATTTTAAAAAATAATACACAGTAATGGCCATGATGCTGTGAAACTGGTATTCTCCTGTCTCTGGGTATGTAATTGATATAATTTTTTGGGCAAACAACTTGGCAGTTTGTATCAAAAGCCATAAAATTGGCCTACCTCAACTAATAATTCTACATATAGAAATCTACACCAAGGGAATTGACATCAATCATAGAAAATCCTGTATAAAGGAAGATGTTCATTATAACATTATTTAAATAGCAATAAGTCAGAAACCTAACTGTTTAACAGTAAATCAGTAGAGAAGTTTGTATTTCATTGTTTCCACAGAAAATTTGAGGAGCTGGTGAGAAAATTATAGGTGATGAAATAGTAAAATAGATATAGAAATAATGACTGATGAGGGAAATGAAATCATTACGTAAAATACATCTGCCCTTGAAATAGTGCATAGAGTTAAAAAGGATAGCTATGAAGACAATACAGTTTCACTGAAAATGTCTATGATATGACATCAGGTGTAAAGCAGACAACAAATCTATATATATGCAGCGTAATTCCAACTATGTAAAAGTATTACGTGTCTGAAGCTCCTTGTAGTAGTTGCTGTCATTTACCATCTAAATGCCTTCAGACTGAGGCTTACACTGTTCCAGCTCTCTGGAGTATGGGTGGCTGATAGCTCCCAGATGAGTCACTTTCTGAGAATGGCTTTCAGACAAAAGAGGTTGCCTTGTTCAAGGTCTGGCTCCCTCCCTGGGAATAACTCTCATCGAATGTACAGTGGAGGACAGGACTAGCTATGTAATTTGTAGGGCCCAGTGAAAATGAAAATGTGGGGTCCCTTGTTCAAAAATTAAGAAAGTAACAAAAATTAAAAAAATTTTTAAAAATTAAAAAATTAAGAAATTTTAAGAAAAATTAAGACAAGTGTCTGTGACAGCTGATAATTAAACCGAGACATGGAGTTCTTCTGAGTGTGGGGGGCCCTGTGTGATTGCATAGGTCATATGCCATCAAAGTTGCACTAGTCCAGGGAGGTGTAAAGGCTCAGGTTTCTTGTCTGAAGGAGGTACAAGTCTGAAGTCCTGGCCCAGCTTTGGAGCTCCCTGGGGACTAGCCCTCCTTGTGCAGTTCAACTTTCCTCTCTGCCCAATATCCTTTTTACACTCCCTGACAGGTATTGATCTAGGAGAACACCCTAGTACACTTTTTGCATGCAGATCTCCAGCTCAGCTTCCCAGGGAACCTGACACAGTACATTATTGTTAAAGAAAACAAAAATAAATGGGAATAAAATCCGGGAAAAAATACAGTAATTGTTTAAAAGTAATTTTTTTCTCCTTTCTGAATTTTAGTAATATGTTTACATGACATTTAAAATCAAAACAATTTTAAATTTTAAAAATGATACTTCTAGTTATATACCCCAAATAATTGAAAGCAGGAATTCAAGCAGATATTTTGTACACCAGTGTTCATAGCAGCATTATTCACAATAGCCAAAAAGTGGAAACAACCCAAGTATCCATCAACAGATGAACAGATAAATGAAATGTGTATGTACACACAGTGGAATATGATTCAGTCTTTAAAAGAAATTCTGTAACAGCTACAATATTGATAAATTTTGAGGATACTATGCTAAGTGAAATGTCATACACAAAATGACAAATAGCGTATGATTCTACTGATGAGAGGTATGTATCTAGAATAGGCAAACTCAGAGACAGAAAGTATAACAGAGGTTACC
The DNA here is from genome assembly GCF_964374135.1 of Grampus griseus. Taxonomy (NCBI): domain Eukaryota; kingdom Metazoa; phylum Chordata; class Mammalia; order Artiodactyla; family Delphinidae; genus Grampus; species Grampus griseus. The sequence goes on from NC_139002.1 coordinate 69,928,268, forward strand.
AGGGGCTGCAGAGAGGAAGGAATGGGGAGTTATTATTTAATGGATACAGAGTTTCCATTTGGGATGATGAACAAATTTTGAAAATGGATAGTGGTGATGGTTACTTAACATTGTGAATAAACTACATGCCACTGAACTGTACAATTTTAAATGGTTAAAATGGTAATTAAAAAAAGTTCCACTCCTGCTTAGGATTTAGAAAGCAGCAAGAGTGTCACTCCAACCCTAACAATGAGAAAAAGCTGGATAATCTACAAAATCATAATTTTTTGAACCCACTGGAGAGCTGGAGTCACGAGGCAAACCAGGTGTACTGAATCAAAACTGACAAACACCTCCTACAAGAAATGGATCACATGAGCTGTTTCAACTTGGAAGAAGACGTTGTACTTGTAAAAGCTGGTAAGCAGGACTGGATTAGGCTGAGCAAGTACGGCATTCTCCTCTAGTGCCAAATTTAAGGCAGTGACAAAAACTGAGAAAGCAAAATATATATTGATTAATAAAATATTTCTAAAAACAAAAATTAATGTAAAAATCTGTGATGAACAAAATATCAGCATTTTAAATGAAGGCAGGATGGTACATGGCATTTACATGAACCTGCCTTGCTCACCTCACCCTATTCCTTGTCCTGTCAGATCTCATCTTTATTCAAAATTTAGATGTTTTAGACAACTAGCTGCTGGACAGTCATCGACAGGAAGACACTGGAACTCACCAAAAAAGATATCCCACATCCAAAGACAAAGGAGAAGCCAAAATGAGATGGTAGGAGGGGCGCAATCACAGCAAAATCGAATCCCATAACTGCTGGGTGGGTGACTCACAGACTGGAGAACACTTATACCACAGAAGTCCACCCACTGGAGTGAAGGTTCTGAGCCCCACGTCAGGCTTCCCAACCTGGGGGTCTGGCAACAGGAGGAGGAATTCCTAGAGAATCAGACTTTGAAGGCTAGTGGGATTTCATTGCAAGAATTCGACAGGACTGGGGGAAACAGACTCCACCCTTGGAGGGCACACACAAAGTAGTGTGCGCATCGGGACCCAGGGGAAGGAGCAGTGACCCCATAGAGACTGAACCAGACCTACCTGCTAGTGTTGGAGGGTCTCCTGTAGAGGCAGGGGGTGGCAGTGGCTCACCGTGGGGACAAGAACACTGGTAGAAGTTGTTCTGGGAAGTACTCCTTGGTGTGAGCCCTCTCAGAGTCTGCCATTAGCCCCACCAAAGAGCCCAGGTAGGCTCCAGTGTTGGGTCGCCTCAGGCCAAACAACCAAGAGGGAGGGAACCCAGCCCTACCCATCAGCAGTCAAGCAGATTAAAGTTTTACTGAGCTCTGCCCACCAGAGCAACACCCAGCTCTACCCACGACCAGTCCCTCCCACCAGGACCCTGCACAGGCCTCTTAGCCTCATCCACCAAAGGGCATACAGCAGAAGCAAGAAGAACTACCATCCTGCAGCCTGTGGAACAAAAACCACATTCACAGAAAGATAGACAAGATGAAAAGGCAGAGGGCTATGTACCAGATGAAGGAACAAGATAAAACCCCAGAAAAACAACTAAATGAAGTGGAGATAGGCAACCTTCCAGAAAAAATTCAGAATAATGATAGTGAAGATGATCCAGGACCTCAGAAAAACAATGCAGGCAGAGATCGAGAAGATGAGAGAAATGTTTAACAGAGACCTAGAGGAGTTAAAAAACAAACAAACATAGATGAACAGTACAATAACTGAAATGAAAACTACACTAGAAGGAATCAATAGCAGAATAACTGAGGCAGAAGAACGGATAAGTGACCTGGAAGACAGAACGGTGGAATTCACTGCAGCAGAACAGAATAAAGAAAAAAGAATGAAAAGAAATGAAGACAGCCTAAGAGACCTCTGGGACAACATTAAACACAACAACATTCGCATTAAAGGGGTCCCAGAAGGAGAAGAGAGAGAGAAAGGACCCAAGAAACTTTTGAAGAGATTATAGTTGAAAACTTCCCTAACATGGAAAGGAAATAGCCACCCAAGTCCAGGAAGCGCAGTGAGTCCCATACAGGATAAACCCAAGGAGAAACATGCCAAGACACAGAGTAATCAAATTGGCAAAAATTAAAGACAAAGAAAAATTATTGAAAGCAGCAAGGGAAAAACGACAAATAACATACAAGGGAATTCCCATAAGGTTAACAGCTGATTTCTCAGCAGAAACTCTACAGGCCAAAAGGGAGTGGCATGATATACTTAAAGTGATGAAGGGGAAGAACCTACAACCAAGATTACTCTACCTGGCAAGGATCTCATTCAGATTCAAGGGAGAAATCAAAAAAGTTTTACAGACAAGGAAAAGCTGAGAGAATTCAGGACCACCAAACCAGCTCTACAACAAATGCTAAAGGAACTTCTCTAAGTGGGAAACACAAGAGAAGAAAAAGGTTTCATTGTTTACAAAAACAAACCCCAAAGGATTAAGAAAATGGTCATAGGAACATACAGATCGATAATTACCTTAAACGTGAATGGATTAAGTGCTCCAACCAAAAGAAACAGGCTTGCTGAATGGATACAAAAACAAGACCCATATATATGCTGTCTACAAGAGACCCACTTCAGACCTAGGGACACATACAGACTGCAAGTGAGGGGATGGAAAAAGATATTCCATGCAAATGGAAATCAAAAGAAAGCTGGAGTAGCAATACTCATATCAGATAAAATAGACTTTAAAATAAAGAATGTTACAAGAGACAAGGAAGGACACTACATAATGATCAAAGGATCAATCCAAGAAGAAGATATAACAATTATATATGCACCCAACATAGAAGCACCTCAATACATAAGGCAATTGCTAACAGCTCTAAAAGAGGAAACCAACAGTAACACAATAATAGTGGGGGACCATAACACCTCACTTACACCAATGGACAGATCATCCAAAATGAAAATAAATAAGGAAACAGAAGCTTTAAATGACACAACAGACCAGATAGATTTAATTGATATTTATAGGACATTCCATCGAAAAAGAGCAGATTACACTTTCTTCTCAAGTGTGCATGGAGCATTCTCCAGGATAGATCACATCTTGGGTCACAAATCAAGCCTCAGTAAATTTAAGAAAATTGAAATCATATGAAGCATCTTTTCTGACCACAACGCTATGAGATTAGAAATGAATTACAGGGAAAAAAACGGAAAAAACACAAACACATGGAGGCTAAACAATACATTACTAAATAACCAAGAGAACACTGAAGAAATCAAAGAGGAAATCAAGAAATACCTAGAGACAAATGACAATGAAAACACGACAATCCAAAACCTATGGTATGCAGCAAAAGCAGTTCTAAGACGGAAGTTATAGCTATACAAGCCTACCTCAGGAAACACGAAAAATCTCAAATAAACAATCTAACCTTACACCTAAAGGAACTAGAGGAAGAAGAACAAACAAAACCCAAAGTTAGCAGAAGGAAAGAAATCATAAAGATCAGAGCAGAAATAAATAGAAACAAAGAAAACAATAGCAAACATCAATAAAACTAAAAGCTGGTTCTTTGAGAAGATAAACAAAATTGATAAACCATTAGCCAGACTCATCAAGAAAAAGAGGGAGAGGACTCAAATCAATAAAATTAGAAATGAAAAAGGAGAAGTTACAACAGACACCGCAGAAATACGAAGCATCCTAAGGGACTACTACAAGCAACTCTATGCCAATAAAATGGACAACCTGGAAGAAATGGACAAATTCTTAGAAAGGTATAACCTCCCAAGACTGAACCAGGAAGAAATAGAAAATATGAACAGACCAATCACAAGGAATGAAATTGAAACTGGAATTAAAAATCTTCCAATAAACTAAAGTCCAGGACCAGATGGCTTCACAGGTGAATTCTATCAAACATTTAGAGAAGAGCTAACACCCATCCTTCTCAAACTCTTCCAAAACATTGCAGCGGAAGGAATACTCCCAAACTCATTCTATGAGGCCACCATCACTCTGATACCAAAACCAGACAAAGGTGCTACAAAAAAAGAAAGATACAGACCAATATCACTGATGAATATAGATGCAAAAATCCTCAACAAAATACTAGCAAGCAGAATCCAACAACACATTAAAAGGATCATACACCATGATGAAGTGGGATTTATCCCAGGGATGCAAGGATTCTTCAATATATGCAAATCAATCAATGTGATACACCATATTAAAAAATTGAAGAATAAAAACCATATGATCATCTCAGTAGATGCAGAAAAAGCTTTTGACAAACTTCAACACCCATTTATGATAAAAACTCTCCAGAAAGTCGGCATAGAGGGAACCTACCTCAACATAATAAAGGCCATATATGACAAATCCACAGCAAACATCATTCTCAATGGTGAAAAACTGAAAGCATTTCCTCTAAGATCAGGAACAAGACCAGGATGTCCACTCTCACCACTATTATTCAACATAGTTTTGGAAGTCCTAGCCTCAGCAATCAGAGAAGAAAAAGAAATAAAAGGAATACAAATTGGAAAAGAAGAAGTAAAACTGTCACTGTTTGCAGATGACATGATTCTATACATAGAGAATCCTAAAAATGCCACCAGAAAACTACTAGAGCTAATCAATGAATTTGGTTAAGTTGCAGGATACAAAAGTAATGCACAGAAATCTCTTGCATTCCTATACACTAATGATGAAAAATATGAAAGCGAAATTAAGGAAACACTCCCGTTTACCATTGCAACAAAAAGAATAAAATACCTAGGAATAAACCTACCTAGGAGACAAAACACCTGTATGCAGAAAACTGTAAGACACTGATGAAAGCAATTAAAGGTGATACCAACAGATGGAAAAATATACCATGTTCTTGGATTGGAAGAATCAATATTGTGAAAATGACTATACTACCCAAAGCAATCTACAGATTCAATGCAATCCCTATCAAACTACCAATGGCATTTTTTACTGAACTAGAACAAAAAAATCTTAAAATTTGTATGGAGACACAAAAGACCCCAAATAGCCAAAGCTGTCTTGAGGGAAAAAAATGGAGCTGGAGGAATCAGACTCCCTGACTTCAGACTATACTACAAAGCTACAGTAATCAAGACAATATGGTACTGGCACAAAAACAGAAACATAGATCAATGGAGTAAGATAGAAAGCCCAGAGATAAGCCCACACACCTGTGCTCAACTAATCTATGACAAAGGAGGCAAGGATATACAATGGAGAAAAGACAGTCTCTTCAATAAGTGGTGCTGGGAAAACTGGACAGCTACATGTAAAAGAATGAAATTAGAACACTCCCTAACACCATATACAAAAATAAACTCAAAATGGATTAGAGACCTAAATGTAAGTCCTGACACTATAAAACTCTTAGAGGAAAACATAGGAAGAACACTCTGACTTAAATCACAGCAAAATCTCTTTTGATCCACCTCCTAGAGTAATGGAAATAAAAACAAAAATAAACAAATGGGACCTAATGAAACTTAAGAGCTTTTGCACAGCAAAGGAAACCATAAACAAGATGAAAAGACAACCCTCAGAATTGGAGACAATATTTGCAAATGAATCAACGGACAAAGGATTAATCTCCAAAATATATAAATAGGTCATGCAGCTCAATATTAAAAAAACAAACAACCCAATCCAAAAACGGGCAGAAGACCTAAATAGACATTTCTCCAAAGAAGATATACAGTGGCCAAGAAGCACATGAAAATGGCTTAACATCACTAATTATTAGAGCAATGCAAATCAAAACTACAATGAGGTATCACCTCACACCAGTTAGAATTGGTTCATCAGAAAATCTACAAACAACAAATGCTGGAGAGGGTGTGGAGAAAAGGGAATCCTCTTGTACTGTTGGTGGGAATGTAAGCTGATACTGCCACTATGGAGAACAGTATGGAGGTTCCTTAAAAAACTAAAAATAGAATTACCATATTTTCCAGCAATCCCACTACTGGGCATATACCCAGAGAAAACCAGAATTCAAAAAGACACATGCACCCCAGTGTTCATTGCAGCACCGTTTACAATAGCCAGGTTATGGAAACAACCTAAATGCCCATCGACAGGCGAATGGATAAAGAAGATGTGGTACATATATACAATGGAATATTACTCATCTATAAAAAGGAACGAAATTGGGTCATTTGTTGATACATGGATGATCTAGAAACTGTCATACAGAGTGAAATAAGTCAGAAAGAGAAAAACAAATATTGTATATTACCGCATGTATGTGGAACGTAGAAAAATGGTACAGATGAACCGCTTTGCAGGGCAGAAATTGAGACACAGATTTGGAGAACAAACATATGGACACCATGGGGGGAAATCCGTGGGGGGTGGGGGTGGGGGTGTGATGAATTGGGCGATTGGGATTTACACTGGTGGGAATGTATACACTGCTGTGTATAAAACTGATGACTAATACGAACCTGCTGCATTAATAAAAAAATAGAGAAAACCTAAAAAAAAAAATGATGAGAGTGGGTTAGGGATTGTATAAGCTGTACAGTGGTTCTCACACTGTGGTCCATAAGCCACTGGGGTCCCTGAGACCCCTGCAAGGGGTCTGCAGGTCAAAACTATATTCATTATAATAATAATGCGTGGGTACAGCGTTCATTCAAAATGTACAATAGGCCAACACATTTTAATATAACAGAGTACAAAAACTTCATTGATTTTTTAAAAATTTATTTTATTTTATTTTTGGCTGCATTGGGTCTTTGTTGCTGCATGCGGGCTTTCTCTAGTTGCAGCGAGCGGGGGCTCTTCTTTGTTGCAGTGCACCGGCTTATCATTGTGGTGGCTCTTCTTGTTGCAGAGCACGGGGTCTAGGTGCGGCATGGGCTTCAGTAGTTGTGGTGCACAGTCTCAGTAGTTGTGGCTCACGGGCTCCAGAGCGCAGGCTCAGTAGTTGTGGTGCACGCATTTAGTTGCTCCATGGCATGTGGGATCCTCCCAGACCAGGGCTCGATCCCGTGTCCTTGCATTGGCAGGTAGATTCTTAACCACTGTGCCACCAGGGAAGTCCCAGTTCATTGATGTTTAGATTCAACATTGCAACTGACCTTTAAGAACCCACCACTTGTTGAGTTTTGGTGTAGTTTCAAAGGAAAATATTCATAATTACCTGCAATGGTTGTTGAAATACTTCTCCACTTTTAGCAGGTTCTGTTAATTAGTTCTTCTGGTATTTACTATTATAAGTTTAAGTAATAAAATTGTACTACCTGAAAAAAAAATTTTAGTTGTTTTATCATGGATTTTTTCACATACTTTTTTTTTTTTTTTTTTTTGGCGGTACATGGGCCTCTCACTGTTGTGGCCTCTCGCGTTGCGGAGCACAGGCTCCGGACGTGCAGGCTCAGCAGCCATGGCTCACAGGCCCAGCCGCTCCGCAGCATGTGGGATCTTCCCGGACTGGGGCACGAACCCGTGTCCCCTGCATCGGCAGGTGGACCCTCAACCACTGCGCCACCAGGGAAGCCCCACATTAATTTTTATCTTTATAAATATTACATTAAAATATTTACCTTGGTTACTGAGATTCTTGGCACCCCTTTAAGTTTTGCACCCTATTCCTGGCTTCCCGGGACATCTCTTTCTGGAAGTTGATTTTGTTCACCAAATAAAACTAGGCAAGTCAATGTCCCAGTAGTTTGCTTTCTCAACTAAACAGAGGTCAAATAAAATGTAGATGTGCTCAGGATTTACTCTTGGTTGGGGATTGTACGAGGTAGTGACAACAAAGCGTTTCCCTTTTTTTTGTTGTTTCAGACTTTTTTTAATGTAAAATACACATAACAAAATTTACCATCTTAACCATTTTTAAGTGTGTAGTTCAGTGGTATTAAATATATTCATAATTTTGTGCAAACATCACCACCATCCACCTTCATTAGTCTTTTCATCTTGTAAAATTGAAACTCTCTACCCATTAAACACTAACTCCCCATTCCCCACTCTTTCCAGACTCTGGCAACTACTATTCTACTTTCTGGCTCTATATTTTTGACTACTCTAAGAGTCTCATATAAATGGAATCAAATAGTATTTGATTTTTGGGCACTGGCTTATTTCACTTGACATAATGTCCTCAAGGTTCATCTTCATCCATGCTGTGGCATATATCAGAATTTCCTTCCTTTTTAAGGCTGATTAATATTCCATTGTATGTATATACCACGTTTTGGTTATTCATTCATCATTGGACACTTGGCTTGCTTCCATGTTTTAGCTAATGTGAATAATGAACATGGGTGTACAAAAATCTACCAGATCTTTTTTTCAGTTCTTTTGGGTATATACACAGTAGTAGAATTGCTGGATCATATAGCAATTCTATTTTAATTTTTGAGGAACCACCTTATTGTTTTCCACAGTGGCTTCGCCATGTTACTTTCCTGCCAATAGTGCATAAGATTTCCAATTTCTCCAAATCCTCAACAGCACTGTTATTTTCTGTTTTTTTTTCATAGTTGCCTTCCTAATGGATGTGAGGTGATATCTTACTGTACTTTTGATTTGCCTTTCCCTAAAAATTAGTGACGTTGAACATCTTTTCATGTGCTTTGAAGAAATGTCTATTCAAGGCCCTTGCCCATTTTTAAATCAGTTTATTTTTGTGTTGTTCAGTTTTCAGTGATCTCTACATATTCTGGATGTCGATCACTTATCAGGTATATGATTTGCAGCCACTCTTTCCCATTTGGTGGGTTGCCTTTTTATTCTGTTAATATTGTCTTTTGATGTACAAAATTAAAAAACTTTCATCCAGTCCAATTTGTCTATTTTTTCTTTTGTTGTTTGGGCTTTTGGTGTCATATCCAAGAAATCATTGCCAAATCCAATGCCATGAAGACTTTGCCCTATGTCTTCTTCTAAGAGTTTTATATTTTTAGGTCTTACATTTAGGTCTTTGATTTTTTTGAGTTAATTTTTCTATATAGTGTCAGGTAAGGGTCCACCTTCATTCTTTTGCATGTGGATATTCAGTTTCCCCAGTACCATTGATAAAAAGACAGTCTTTTCCCCATTGAATGGTCTTTGCACCCTTGTCAAAAATCATCTGATCATAGGTGTGAGGGATTATTTCTGAACTTTCTATTCTATTCAATTCATCCATATGTTTGTCTTTATAACGGTACCACTTTTTTTTTTTGATTACTGTAGCTTTGTGGGGAGTTTTAAAATCAGGAAATGTAGTCCTCCAGTTTTGTTCTTCTTTTTCAAGATTGTTTTGGCTATTCAGGGTCCCTCAAGATACCATTTGAACTTTAGGATGGGTTTTTCATTTCTACAAAGAACATATTGGGATTTTGATAGGGATTGCATTGAATCTGTAGATTGGTTGTGTTACTGAATAGGTTGCCTGGACTTGCCCCACGGTCCTAGCCTGGGCTGAGACCCCTTGTCTCAGGCAGGGAGGTTCTTTTTCTGCTCAGATTGCCACAGTTAATAACAAAACCAGTGTTGAGACTAGAACAGCACAAGCTTTATTCAATGGCCAAAGAATGGAGAAGTAGGAACTTAGTTTGCAAATCAATTTCTCAACCCAATTCAGGTGGAGACACCATATGTATAGGAGGGTCAAAGTAAAAGGGAGGGATTTGGAAAGAATGGGAGGAATATTCATGACTTATCCGAGAACAGAGGTGTGGTTTGAACCCAGGATGCAACACTACTTTTTGTCTTTATACTGGCTTTTCAGGTTGTTGTCATGGCAATTGTCAACTGTCATGGCACTGGCGGGTGCGTCATTCAGCATGCTAATGTATTACAATAAGCGTATAATGAGGCTCAAAGTCTACTGGACGTCAAATCTTCCGCCATCTTGGGCCTAGTTTGTTCCAACCAGTTCTTGTTTTTCTCTTTGCAGCTTCCTCCTAAAACTTAGATAAGAGCAATTGGTTTCCATTCGAGGGAGGGGCAGGGGTATGATTCTGGGGCAACAGCCTTGGTAACAGTTGGGTGTTATTGACACATCGTAACAATATTAAGTCTTCTAATACATGAACATGGGCTGTGTTTCCATTTCTTTATATCATTTTCAGTTTCTTTCAGCAATGTTTTGTATTTCCATTGTACAAGTCTTTCACCTCCTTAGTTAATTCATAAATATTTTATTCTATTAATTCTCTTATAGATAGAATTGTTTATTGTAATTACCTTTTCAGATTGTTAGTGTGTAGAAATGCAACTAGTTTTTGTGTGCAGACTTTATATACTGCTATTTTGCTGAACTCATTTATTAGTTCTAATGGGTTTTTTTTTCATCTTTAAGGTGTTCTACATACACGATCATATTGAAAAAGGCGGGGAGGGGGCAGGGCACAAACTTGAAAAGAATGACATAGCCATAGGACATGACAAAGACTACTTAGAACCAACTGGGTCCAAGATGGCAGAAGATTTGACGTCCAGTAGACCTTGAGCCTCATTATATGCTCATTGTAATACATTAGCATGATAAATGACACACCCACCAGCACCATGACAGTTCTGAGGCTAACCATAAAAAGCCAAAAAGTAGGCAGTGGCCCAATTCCTGGAAATCTCCGCCCCTTCCCCAAAATAATGGGAATGATCCTTCCACTCATTAGCCTATGAAATTACCCAGCCCATGAAAACTAACCACACCATATTTCAGGGCCACTCTCACTTTCTGAGATGGCCCACACTCTGTGGAGTGTGTTGCTCTCTAAATAAATCAACTTCTTACCTATCACTTTGTCTCTCAGTGAATTCTTTCTTCAATGAGACATCAAGAACCTGAGTTTCATTAAGTCCTGAGACCAGGTGTGTAATCTCAGTTAAAAGACTGTGGGTTCAAGTCCCAATCTGAGTTGCACAGTTTCAATATCATCTGTGAACAGACATAATTTTACTCCCTCCTTTCCAATTTGAATGTCTTTTCTTCTTGCCTAATTGCTCTGATTAGAATTTCTAGTACAGTGTTGAATGAACGTGGTAAAAGCAGGCATCCTTGCCTTGTTCTTGACTTAGAAGAAAAGCTTTCGGTCTTTCATCACTGAGTATTATGGGCTGCACCTGACAGGCCTGCAAGCCCTGTACTTGCCCAGCCTCAAGACAGAAGAAAGAGCCCCGAGTCAGCAACAGAGACATCAATGGTTTAATGGATAGGGGGAATCTTACATGTCTGAAGCAAGGTCCTGGAGTGACACCCCACTGTGTGTGCCCAGAAGGCAGGCAGGAAATGGTAGTAGTCTTTGCTACCTAGGAAAGAGGGAGGTTTCCAGTTATAGGGGGAATTCATGTCAAGGTTACCAGGGAAACCAGCAGAGGGGCACACCCCTTTGATAGACTATCATAATGGAGATAGTTCTGTTCTAAAGATTAGAACAATTACTTAGCTTTTCTGGGGGCAAGTATGTAGGCATTTACTGATTAGGCTCTATAATTAAGAGGGAAAGTCAGTCAGGTGACTAGGTGAGGCAAGGACTGGTCAAGCAGGAGATGTACAGAGAGCAAGAGAACAGCCATCACGAGTGCCCTGATCATACAAGTTTGATGTTTGCTGTGGGTTTTTCATATATGGCTTTTATTATGCTGAGGTAGGTTCCTTCTATTCCTAGTTTGTTGAGTGTTTTCATCATGAAAGTACATTGAATTTTCTCTAATGCTTTTTCTACATTGAGATGATCATGAGGGTCTTTCACCTTTTTTTCTGTTAATGTGGTGTATTACACTGACCAATTTTTGTATGTTGAACTCTCATTGCTTTCTAGTAATAAATCCCTTTTGTTATGGTGTGCAATTCCTTTAATATGCTGAATTCAGTTTGCTGAAATTTTGCTAAGGATTTTTGCATGAATGTTCATAAAGAATATTGTTCTGTAGGTCTTTGTTGTTGTTTTAGTGTCTTTTCCTGACTTTGCTATCAGGGTAATGCTGGACTCATAAAATAAATGAGTAGGAAGTATTCAATTTGGTGGAAAAGTGTTTTTTTTAATATTTATTTATTTATTTGGCTGCTTTGGGTCTTCGTTGCAGCATGCGCGATCTTCATCGTGGCATGAGGGATCATTCGGTGTGGCACGCAGGCTTCTCTCTAGTTGTGGCACGCAGGCTCCAGAGTGCGCGGGCTCAGTAGTTGTGGCATGAGGGCTTAGTTGCCCCGTGGCATGTGGGATCTTAGTTCCCCGACCAGGCATCGAACCTGCATCCCCTGCAGTGAAAGGCAATTCTTAACCACTGGCCCGTGAGGAGAGTCCCTGTGGAAAAGTTTGAGAAGAAATGGTATTAGTTCTGTAAATATTTGGTAGAATTCACCATGAAGTCATCAGGATCAGGGCTTTTCTTAGTTGAGAGACATTTGCTTATTGATCAGTCTCCTTGGTTACAGGTCTATTCACGTTTTCTATTTCTTTATGATTTAGTTTTGGTAGCTTTTATGTTTCTAGAAATTTTTACATTTCATCTTGGTTCTCCAATTTGTAGGCATACAGTTGTTCATAGTACTCTTATAATCCATTTTATTTCTGTAGAATCAGTAGTAATATCCCCATTTTCATTTCATTTTAGTAACTTGAGCCTTCTTTTTAAAAAAAATATTTATTTATTTGGCTGTGCCAGGTCTTAGTTGTGGCACACAGGATCTTTGATCTTCACTGCGGCATGTGGGATCTTTTTAGTTGCAGCATGTGGGATCTTTAGTTGTGGCATGTGAACTTAGTTGTGGCATGTGAGATCCAGTTCCCTGACCAGGGATGGAACCCGGGCCCCCTGCATTGGGAGGGTAGAGTCTTAGCCACTGGACCACCAGGGAAGTCCCTAGCCTTCTTTTTTCCTTAGTTCATCTAGCTCCAGCTTTGTCAATTTTGTGGATCTTTTCAAAGAACTGAGCTTTCAGTTTTACCAATTTTTTCCAGTTTTTCTATTCTCTATTTTACTTATCTTTCCTCTAGTCTTTTTTTTTTTGACCACACCATGTGTGGCTTGCAGAATCTTAGTTCTCCAACCAGGGATTGAACCTGGGCCCTTGCAACCAAGTGGGGCCCTATGGGGCTCCTGGGCACAGAGGCCTTTTTGCCCCCCATTTCTTGTAGGCAAGACTCTAGCCTCCATGACCTTCCCTGAGTTCCAAAGGGCTGCTAATCAGGGAAGGAGCCAAGAAACCACCTGAGGCAAGATTAAAGGGACCAGAGAAGCTCATCAAGATTAGGAGACCACCTGAGATTAAGGGAGTACAAGCCCTGCACACACCCTAATCTTGTCAGCAACCCCACCCTTGAATTATTGCTATAAAACTCCTCATCAAATCCTCCTGGGTTGGGACACATGGTTTTCGAGGGCAGGAGCCCTCTGTTTTCACGTTTGCCTGGCAAAGCAATAAAGCTATTCATTTCTACTTCACCCAAAACGCTGTCTACGAGATTTGATTCTGCACTGGTGTACAGAGGCTGAGATTTCAGCATCACCCTCGGCAGTGAAATAATTGAGTCCTAACCACTGGACTGCCAAGGAATTAATTCCCTCTCTAGTCTTTATTCATTCCTTCTTATATTTGGGTTTAATTTGTTCTTTTTCTAGATCTTTAAGTTGTGATGTTAGTTGATTTAACATCTTTCTTTTAAAAAAAAATTTATTTATTTGGCTGTGCCAGGTCTCAGTTGTGGCATGCAGGATCTTTTAGTTGTGGCATGCAGGATCTTTTAGTTGTGGCATGCGGAATCTCTTAGTTGCGGCATGCGGGATTTAGTTCCCTGACCAGGGATTGAACCCAGGCCCCCTGCATTGGGAGCACAGAGTCTTAACTGCTGCACCACTAGGGAAGTCCCAACATTTTTGTTTTTTAATATAAGCATTTACAGCTGTACATTTTACCCTTAGCACTGTTTTTGCTGCATCCCATAAGTTTTCGTATGTTGTATTTTCATTTGTCTCTAAATCTTTTCTAATTTCCCTTGTGATTTCTTCTTTCATCGAATAGTGGTTTCAGAATGTGTTGTTTAATTTTCACAAATTTTGTGAATTTTCCAGCTTTTTTCTGTTACTGATTTCTAACTTCATCTCAATGTGGTCAGAGAAGATACTTTGTGTGATGTCTATCTTTTAAAGTCTGTTAAGGAGAATGATGTCATCATCATGGCAGAATAAGAGTTTTCTACCATCTGTCTTCCAAAGAACACTGATTTAGACAATCACCCATGGGTGAGAAGGCTTTTGTGGACATCCAAGAGGCCAGTGGATAGGTTTGTGCATACCAATGGAGAGGGGGAAAAAAATCTGAGATTGGATGCACTGAAGAAGATAGTGGAACAGTTTCACTTTACTCATATCACTCTTCTCCGGAGGCACAGTCCAGCACAAAGAGAACTTCCTGGCCTATGATTTCTCCCTCAGGGGAAAGTGAGAGTGTGTGATTGTGTGCTTGGCTTCCCCAGCTGTGTGGGATGCTGCCAAAGAGATCCACTTCTTTCTCACCCCATCCAGAATACTGAAGCATGCCATGCAACTGGGGGGTGGGGGCGGCTGGGAGAGCAGCTGATAGGGCTAATTACTAACATGAATGCATATGAAAATATATATCACACTGATAAAGGTATTTAGTTAAATTCAGAATACTCTAATACCATAATATGGTGATGTATTAACCAGTTAACTCTAGTATAAATATTAAAGGACAGGGCTTCCCTGGTGGCGCAGTGGTTGAGAGTCCGCCTGCTGATGCAGGGGACACGGGTTTGTGCCCCGGTCTGGGAAGATCCCACATGCCGCAGAGTGGCTGAGCCCGTGAGCCATGGCCGCTGAGCCTGCGCATCCGGAGCCTGTGCTCGGCAACGGGAGAGGCCACAGCAGTGAGAGGCCCGCGTATCGCAAAAAAAAAAAAAAAGGACAAAAGTATTAAAAATAACAATAGCTACAATAATTTATTAATGGATACACAATATAAAAAGGGGTAAACTGTGACATCAAGAACAAAAAATAGGACAGGGGAGTAAAAAGTAATAAAGTTAATGTATATATCAGCACCCACAAACTGGAGGCTGCCCAGTGGCCCAGCCACATCACACATCTAAACCTAAGTCAGCCTGCACTTAACAGGAAACACCTGTCAAGGATACCCAACCCCCCCCCCCCAATCACAATCCTCCAACTCAGCTTTAGCTAGCTTACCTTACCTTAGAAAATAGGACCTCCTAGCCAACCATGCATTTCTGAGTTGCCTCTTTTAATACTCTATAAAACTCATTCTTACCCAAAATCCCTTAGGAAGAGTGTTCCACTGCTTGTGAAGATTGTACACTTTCAATCCATGAATTGCTTTCCCTTGAATAAAAGGCATTAAACTCATTGTTAAATTGTTTTAGTTTTGTCATTTGACAAAGGGTTGAGTCTTTGTGTGCTACAATTCTGATCACACTTCCAATTGGGGGTTCACTCCACCAAGCAATTCTCCAACACCAACAGGGTTCAGAATTCAACTCAATTCTGACACACTGTTACCAAACTCAAGTTCGTGTGTCAGACACACTGTGAGACCAAACAAACTGAAACATTGGAGGTTGGAGCAGAGAAAGGTTTTTTTGCAGGGCCAAGCAAGGAGAATGAGTGGCTCATGCTCAAAAACCCCAAACTCTGGTGGTTTTGAGGGAGAAGTTTTTATTAAATTTGGCAAAACTTGGGGTGACTGCTGCAAGGTGTGTGTCTTTCTTCTGATTGGTTGGTGGTGAGGTAACAGGGTGGTGCTCCAGGAATCTTGTGCTCAGCCTGAAGTTACCATCCTCCACCTGGGTGGGGGCCTTAGTTCCTGCAGAAGAACTCAAAAGATGTTATGTATGTTCCTTGAGGAGGAGCCAGAACCCTGCCCCAAGGCTGTATTATTGTTTCTTGACTGCTTCTCCTTTGTTTCTGCATCCCCCTCCTTTCCCTGATTAGCAACTGTTTGAATCTGCCTTTTGGAACTCAGGGAAGGTCAAGAAGGCTGAATGAAGTCTATCTCTCACAAACAAGAAATGGAGGGACACAGAAAGAGGATTTGTACCAGGGAGGGCCCCACAGGGTTCTGCTGCTGTTTCATATCTCCCAGGTGATAGCATCAGATCTCACAGATTAAGGGCTCAGTCCTACAAGACTCCCCCCATGCCTTCAGACGTCAGTTGCAAGACCAGGTTGTCACCTGTGCTTCTGACTGACTGGCTATAGATTGGAGGTTCCAACAGCCTCCTCCTTGGCTTTGATTAATTTGCTAGAGCAGCTCACAGAACTCAGAGAAACATTTTTCTTAGCAGATTACTGGTTTATTGTAAAAGGATATAACTCAGGAACATCCAGATAAAAGAGATGCACAGGAGGGAATTCCTGGCGGTCCAGTGGTTAGGACTCCATGCTTTCACTGCTGAGGGCCTGGGTTCAATCCCTGGTCAGGGAACTAAGATCCTGCAAGCTGCACAGCACAGACAAAAAAAAAAAAAAAAAAGACACACACACAAAGGACAAAAGGATATGGGGAAAGGGCATGGAGCTTCCATGCCCCCTCTGAGCACCACTGTCCCCAGATCTCCATGTGTTCACCAACCCAGAACCTCTCTGAAGCTACCCTTTCGGATTTTTTGGCAGCTTTATTGTATAGGCATAGTTGATTAAATCATTGGCAATTGGTGGTTGAGTCAACCTCCAGCTCCTCCCTCTCCCTTGAGGTCAGAGGGATGGGACTGGAAAGTACCAACCCTCTAATCACCTGTTCGTTTCTTCAGGCAACAAGCCCCCATTCTTAGAGGCATTTCAAAAGTCGGCTCATTAACATAACAAGAGACACCTTTCATCACAGGCGCCTCCCAGGGTTTTAGGAGCTCTGACAGAAAAGGGGTGAAAGAGTTTTTTTTTTTTTTAACATCTTTATTGGAGTGTAATTGCTTTACAATGGTGTGTTAGTTTCTGCTTTTTAACAAAGTGAATCAGTTATACATACACATATATCCCTATCTCTCTTCCCTCTTGCAGTCTCCCTCCCTTCCACCCTCCCTATCCCACCCCTCTAGGTGGTCACAAAGCACCGAGCTGATCTCCCTGTGCTAGGCGGCTGCTTCCCACTAGCTATCTATTTTACGTTTGGTAGTGTATATATGTCCATGCCACTCTCTCACTTTGTTCTAGCTTACCCTTCCCCCTCCTTGTATCCTCAAGTCGATTCTCTAGTAGGTCTGTGTCTTTATTCCTGTCTTGCCCCTAGGTTCTTCACAACATTTTTTTTTTTTTTAGATTCCATATATATGTGTTAGCATGGAATATTACTCAGCCATAAAAAGAAGTGAAATTGAGTTATTTGTAGTGAGGTGGATGGACCTAGAGTCTGTCATACAGAGTGAAGTAAGTCAGAAAGAGAAAAACAAATACCGAAGACAGTTTTTATTACAAATCACATCACATACAAATTCGAAGTTATCAGCTTAACATAGACTGTAATATCTATAAGTTGTTTTGTGTAAGCCTCATGGTAACCACAAAGGAAAAACCTACAGTAGATACACAAAGGATGAAGAGAAGGGAATCAAAACATACCGCTACAGAAAATCATCAATTCACAAAGAGAGCAAGAGAGGAAGAAAGGAACAAGGGAACGACAAACAGCCAGAAAACAGTAAGATGGCATTTGTAAATCCTTACCTATCAATATTTACTTTAAGTGCACTGGATTAAATTCTCCCATTAAAAGACATAGAGTGGCTTAATGGATAAGAAAATAAGAGCGAACTATACGTTGCCTACAAGACTCCTCAGTCCAGCTGTAAGGACACACAGAGGCTCAACATGAAGGGATAGAAAAAGATATTCCATGAAAATGGCAACCAAGAGAGCAAGGGTAGTTACATTTATGTCAGACAAAATAGACTTTAAGTTAAAAGCTGTAACAAAAATATCATTATATAATGTTAATGGAGTCAATGAAATTCCAAAATGGTTACCTCAGTCAGATTCTGCCAGGGCAACTGTCTCTCTCTAGCTGGGGAGATGAATTCCCAGCACTTCCTACTCCTCCATCTAATGAAAGTCCTCTAGCAAAATGGTTTGAACTTGTTAGACCCAAACCTAATGTATCCATACAGGTTGCTCTAGCTCTCACTACTCCTAGGTGTCTGGCAGCCCACTGGTCTGGCAGGGTGGCTTTTATTTTGGGGATCTGAGGAAGCACTGGACCATCAGCGCAGGCAGATTTCAGACTGAGGAGTCTTCTAAGAATTAAATAAGTTTTCATAGAGCTTTTTCTGGGAGCATTTGCTGAGCACCAGCCTCTGGAAAGGACCTGCCTTTCTGGGTCATATCCTGGGAGGGGCAAAAAGGCATGAAAACAGCACCACTCTGCAGTCGTCAAAGGAACAATGGGCAGCACACTGGCAGACCCCAGTGAGAACCCAATGCCTAGGTGCACTATCCCCAGGAGCTGGGGGTGTCAGATCCCCCTGCTTACCCAGAGCCCACTGAGTCCTCAGTCTTGACCCCACCATGGATTCTTACTTTTGCTTCCAGGCCAAGAGCCAGTGTGAGGAAACCCACACCAGGAGACTGCAGGGTGTGCTATATCATCGTACATTTGCTCAGTGCCAGGTCAAGTCATGCAAAGTGTCCACTCGAGAAAGAAGTTTTATTTGCAGTGTCTACCGAAAAAAACACACAACCTAAAAGTTGAGAATTAAGTTTTGTTTGGTGGACTTACTGAGGACCTAAGCCTGGGAGACAGGCTCTCAGATAGCTCTGAGGAACTATTCTGAAGAGGTAAGGGAGGAGCCAGGATATACAGGAGTTTTGCAAAACAAACAAACAAACACAAACCCTCTGCCCCCCCCCCACCTAGGTAGCCAAACATCAAAAGATTACTGCTAATTAAAGAAAAAACAGACATCTCAAGTTAATGAATTTAATGCTTTTCTCTATAAGGGAAGATGCAAGAGTCTGGGCTTAATGAAATCATTCTTTTGATATGCATCTTAACTATCTAGAGCCAGTATCCTGTTCTTCTCCATCCTGAATCCTCCGCAGGGTGCACCACTGGGGGTGGCCACAGAGGCTGATGGCTTGATGGCCACAACATCCTTTGTTTACTGACATGGCAGGCAACGTTCTTTGTTCACAGCTGAGAATAGGTGAAGGCAAGTGTACAGTTTGATGGTCTGTGTGTAAGGACTGCATATGTTGGCATCTGTGCTCGGGTCCTCTGCCAGAATGATTCTGGGAATCATAATGAATGAGTTATGGGGAGGTGGCTGGGAGGTAGCCAGCCCCTTCTGGGGCGTGAATTTAGAATACAATGGCCCAGGTGAGGCTGGGAGCAATCAGTGAGAGTGGTTGTCCTCAGCTGAATACAGATGCTTGGTAATCTTCAGGCCTGCAGTGCATCATGCCTTCTGCTGGAGGGTGCTGGAAGACGGGCTGAACTGCGTCAGGCTCTTTAGTCCAGGTAGGGGTCAGTAGGTGAACTAGCGTGCACTGGCCTACCCACGCAGAGGTCCGGCGCATGGTAGCTGTGCAAATGGCCTGTGGAGGCGCAGCCTCTACCCTGATGGATGTATGGGAAGAGCTCCGTGTGTGTGTGTGTGGTGGGGTGAGGGGGCGCACATACATCAGTGGTTGTAGGCTACAGGGTATTGAAGTAAACGAACAACTGAGCACTAGGAAAGATAGTCCCAGATTTCTCAGTACTTGAGGATGCAGATGATGAGCCCTCCTGCTTCAGCCGTATCCAGCAGAAAGCCCTCTGGGTGGACTAGACCCATGGGATGGGGCTGAGGCTTTCCAAACCTGAGCAAACCCTGAAATCCCCAGACCTGGGTAGCTCTTCCTGCACTTTTGATTTTGAGCTTCCATACCATCCATGTTCACAGGCAGCTTTGAACTCCAAAGTGCAGAGGAAAGAGGCCTGGAGAAGGGGGTCCATTTGGTGAGGGGGGACAGGTCTAAAAGGCCTGAGCTGTGGTGGTCATTGCTCTGGCCCAGGTCCCAGGCCTTGAGGGAATGCTGAGAAGTAGGGGTAACCCAGGATGACATGACTCAGGATTTGGCAGGTGGTTCCTATGACCAAGAACAGCACCAAGAACAACTGTGCTGAGGTGCCGGTAAACATTTCGAAAGAGGATGTTGCAAAGCCTGTTTTCTGGGCCCTTTCCAAGTAAGACGGGGATTTTTTATTCTCCTGTGGAGGTGTATTTGATGCTTGTCCTTGGGGTGTGACCTCTAGAGACTCCTTATGTGCCTCAGAGTGGGACTGGGAGTAACCCCGACATTCACTGAGGTTCTTCTGGCCTTTGTCAGTCTCCCCTTGCTGGCACCAAAGGGACTGACTGTAAGGGATGGAAGAGCAGGGAAGAGTGTGTGGAGCGTGTGCCCCACAGTCAGGAACCAGGAATCTCACTGGGTTCTGCGTTTTCTGTGACATTCTTTGGGGAGGGCTCCTAGCAAAGATTGGTATGATAATTTCCTCTAATGGCTCTTATGATCTTCTGTCTTGATAATTATGTTTAGGAGAGAAACTTAATTGGTTAACTGATGCAACCCAGCACATTAATTCTTTTTATGAAAGTCCCTTGGGATGGGGTCTTCTCCCTGGGACTCTCTTAACATCAGAAACTCACAGTCCTTTCTCTTTCATCCTGTAAATCAATGTCACTGCCCAGAAGAGAGCCTGCAACACTGCCACTTTCATGACCCTGGCCACCTGTTGGCCAATCACTGAGCAGTTGGGGTGGGGAGGGTGAAGAGCAACTTTGTGCCCACCAATATGGGCGCCAAGGTCTTCAGCTGGCACTGCAGGGGCCTTCAGACTTGAGTGGTTAGACACCTCAGGAAGAAGTGACTTGTCTAATGGTCATGGAGAAGAGACAAGTTAAATCAGGGTAGAGGCCCATATTCTGAGCCCACTAGATGTGTGTTGTAGGGAGAGGAGATGGGCAAGTCTGACTTTCCTCTATGATTCTGAGTTCATCCATCTAAGACATTTCAGTGAAGCTAATTTAAAACATAGATCATTTAAAAAATAATTGCAGTCATTCAGGCTGTGCAACATGATCTTTGATTACACATTCATCCTTTTCTTCTAGGTCATGGTGAAATGAACTTGCCACTTCTTTTGATTTACAAGGAAAGTATTGTAAATTAGAAAACTTTTGTGGAAAATATGCACATTATACTCTTTTTGATATTGAAAAGTATCTTTTTGCTCTAAAGCAGTATGCAAAATAAGCTCATTCCAGTTCTTTCCATGCATCTACCCATTTTTAAAATAAACTTTTTATTTTGGAATAATTTTAGATTCACAGCGAAGTTACAAAGATAGTACAGAGAGTTCCTATGTACTTTTCACCCCCTTTTGCCTAGTTTTGCATCTTACATAACCAAGTTACATTAGTCAAAACTAAGATATTAAGGTTGGTATGTTACTATTAACTAAACTGTACACATTTTTCAAATTTCACCAGTTTTTTCACTAATGTCCTTTTTCTGTCCCAAGATGCAATCCAGGATACCACATTACATTTTGTCATCTTGTTTCCTTAGTCTCCTCTGGTCTGTGAGTTTCTTTCTTCCTCTCTCCTTGCCTCTTTCTTTCCTCCCTCCCTCTCTCCCTCCCTTCTTTCTTTCTTTTCCTTTCTTTTCTTTCTTTCTTTCTTTCTTTCTTTTTTTCTTTCTTTCTTTCTTTCTTTCTTTCTTTCTTTCTTTCTTTCTTTCTTTCTTTCTTTCTTTCTTTCTTTCTTTCTCTCTTTCTTTCCTTCCTTCCTTCCTTCCTTTCTTTCTTTTCTTTCTTTCTTTTTATTAAATTGCCAATCATTTGCTTCAGTTTTGATTGGCTTTTAAGTCCATATGTTATTTTTTTTTAATCACTTTTTATTGGAGTATAGTTGGTTTACAGTGTTGTGGACAGTTTTTTCTTTTTTTTTTTTTTTTAGGCCTTTGTTTTCATTTTGTCTTTTTTAAGTGACCTTGAGAATTTTGAAGAGTTCTAGTCGATATTTTATAGAATGCCTCTAAATTTGGATTTGTCTAATGCTTTCCTCATGTTTATATTGGAGCTTTAGGATTTGGGGAAGAATATCACAAAAGTGGAGTGCTGTTCTCATCAAATCAGGGTATGTACTATCAACATGAGCTATCACTAGTACGTTAAGCTTGATTACTTCGTCCCAGTAGTGTCTCCCAGGTCTCTCCACTGTAAAGTTACTGTTTTTCGCTTTCCATATTGTGTTCTTTGGAAGTCCAGCTCACACAAAAGGAGGGATATTATGCTCCATCTCCTAGAGGGGGTAGTTATTGAGCAGAACACTGTGTACCAGTGACCAATCCCAGGGCAGGACTCCAACTAAAAAGAATAGCAAAGATCATCACAATGCCAGCCACCAGGAATAAAAGTCCAGACACTTCTGCCCACTGCAGCTGCGTATCAGAGTCACCAAGGAAAACACAACGCAGTCAAGCACTGGACAAACAACGCTTTACTCACAGAGAAGAGACCAAACAAGATCAGCTCCAATACTGTGCGTTGGTCCCTCACGGCTGGTTGGTGCCCCCATCTGACTCAGGGCAACTGGCCTACATGTACCCCTCTCCTGCCACAGAAGAAGGACTCCTCCCCACCTCCCCTATGGAGTCTGAAATACTGAAAACTGGAGGTGTTGGCTATTGATATACATGCTTAAGCAGAACAAAGAAACACTCATTGAGTCTGAGATTGGGAGAATATTCTCACACAGGCAATAAGCCTGGCACGGCTGTGAGGGCTCTTTATCTCTTGTTAAGGAGGTGTTCCAGGCCCAAGGCCCACTCTTAGTGGCCCAGTGGGGGTGGATGGATTGCATGCATGAGACTTCCTTTCCCAACAGTAGTATTTAGATACATTGTTTGGAATTCTTCTTTAAGAAATATTTGTTTCTCCTCTCTATTTATTAAATCATTTATTATTTATGTCAGTATGAACTCATTTACTTTATAATTTAGGTTATAATACAATATTATATCCCTTATATTGTTGCTCAAATTGTTCCAGCTTTGGCCATTGTGAGCTCTTTCAGTTGGGCTTCTGTGTCCTTTTGGCAAGCCTCCATTTTTCGAGTATTTCCTTACTGTCTGACATTACAATATACTCCAGGTTTATGTTAACTTATTTTCCCTGTCCCAGCCCTAGATTCAGTCCTTTCTGGAAGGAGCCTTGGCTTCTATTATTGAATAATGGTATATACTCATCATATGGTGTTTTTCATTTATTTTGCTAATGTAGGGAATTACATTGAATTTTAATTAATTAATTAATTAATTAATTTATTTCTGGCTGCTCTGGATCTTCCTTGCTGCCTGTGGGCTTTCTCTAGTTGCGACGAGCAGGGGCTAATCTTTATTGTGGTGCTTGGGCTTCTCATTACGGTGGCTTCTCTTGTTGCTGAGCATGGGCTCTCGGCACGTCGGCTTCAGTAGTTGTGGTGCACGGGCTCAGTAGCTGTGTCCCACGGGCTCTAAAGCACAGGCTCAGTAGTGGCACAGGGCTTAGTTGCTCCGTGGCATGTGGGATCTTCCCAGACCAGGGATCGAACCTGTGTCCCCTGCATTGGCAGGCAGATTCTTAACCACCGTGCCACCAGAGAAGTCCCTACATTGAATTTTGAATGTAAAACCAACCTTGTGTTCCTGGAATAAATACCATCTGGTCATGATTATTATTTTTTTTTCCATATTGATTGTTTTTATTTTGATTTTTTGTTTGTTTAGGATTACTGCGTCTACATTCATGAGATATATTTGCCTGTATTTTGCTTTCCTTGTAATGTCCTTATGTGTTTTGGTGGAATTATACCAGGTTCATTAAACGAGTTGGGAAATGTTCATTTTTTTCCTCCAATATAATTTTTCTTTGATTGGTGATATTTCTTCCTTCTTGGAGTAGGAGGGGTTTAAATCATATATTCAAGTTTTTTACCAGATATAGCACTATTCAGATTTTTCATTTTCTCATGTAAATTTTGGTAACTTGTCTTTTTCAAGGAATTTATTTTATCTAAATTATCAAAATTACTCACATAAAATTATTCATAATATCCTCTTATTATCTTTTAATATATGTAGGATCTCTAGTGATATTCCCCTTTTTATTCCTGGTATTAGATATCTTGCTCAGTGTTGCTAGGGGCTTGTAATTATATTAATCTCAAAGAATCAACTTTCGGCTTTTTGATTTTCTCTATTTTCTATCTGCTTTCTATTTCATTACTTTCTATTCTTACCTTTTTTATTTTGTTCCTTCTTCTTTCTTTGTGTTTAATTTATGTTCTCTTTTTCCTAGCTTCTTGAGATGGAAGCTAAGGAAACATTCTCAATCTTTCATTTTTTAAAATATATATATCTACGACTTCCCTGGTGGTCCAGTGGTTAAGACTCCATGCTTCCACTGCAAGGGGTGCAGGCTTGATCCCTGGTCAAGGAACTAACATGCTGCACGGCATGGCCAAAAAAAAAAAAAAAGGTATATATATATATATATATATATATATATATAAAGAGAGAGAGAGACAGACAGAGAGACAGAGAGACAGAGAGAGACAGAGAGACAGAGACAGAGACAGAGAGACAGAGACAGAAACAGAGACAGTGTTTTAATTTTTTTCCATAATCGTTTTCAGCTCTAGTCCACAAATTTTGCTATGCCATATTTTTACTTTCCATTCAAAATATTTTCAGTTTTTCATTATGATTTCTTTTTTGATGCATGGGTTATTTACAGATGCATTGCTTAATTTCCAAATATTTAGGTATTTTCTAATTATTTTTCTTTTTTAATATTTGGAAGGCTTTTAATTTATTTTTTACTTTCTTAAAAATCAAAGTATAGGGCTTCCCTGGTGGCGCAGTGGTTGAGAGTCCGCCTGCCGGTGCAGGGGACATGGGTTTGTGCCCCGGTCCGGGAAGATCCCACATGCCGCGGAGTGGCTAGGCCCGTGATCCATGGCTGTTGAGCCTGCGCGTCCGGAGCCTGTGCTCTGCAACGGGAGAGGCCACAACAGTGAGAGGCCCGCGTACCGCAAAAATAAATAAATACATAAATAAATAATTAAAAAAATCAAAGTATAGTTGATTTACAATGTTGTGTTAATTTCTGCTGTATAGCAAAGTGATTCAGTTATACATAAATATATATACATTCTTTTTTATATTCTTTTCCATTAGGGTTTATCATGGGATATTGAATATAGTTCCCTGTACTATACAGTAGGACCTGTTGTTTATCCATTCTATATGTAATAATTTACATCTGCTAACCACAGCCTCCCACACTATCCTTCCCCCAACCTCCTCCCCCTTGAAAACCACATGTCTGTTCTGTATGTCTGTGAGTCTGTTTCTGTTTTGTAGGTAGGTTCATTTGTGCCATATTTTAGATTTCACATGTGTTATCATATGGTATCTTTCTCTTTCTGACTTATTATGATAATCTCTAGGTCCATCCATGTTGCTGTAAATGGCATTATTTCATTCTTTTTATGGCTGAGTAGTATTCCATGTGTATATGTACCACATCTTCTTTATCCATTCATCTGTTAATGGGCATTTAGGTTGTTTCCATGTCTTGGCTATTGTGATTAGTGCTGCTATGAACATAGGGGTGCATGTACCTTTTTGAATTAGACTATTAGTAGATTTAAGATATAGGATTGTTTTTCTTAGTGTTGAATTTACCTATTTTAAGATCTTGAAATGTCCTTTATCACTAGTAGTACTTCTTACCTTAAAGTTTGCTTATATTAATATTGCCACATAAATGCATTGTCGTTAGTGTTTTCATGGCATACCTTTTCCCATTCTTTTACTTTCACATTTATAAATAGCATATAGTTAGATCTTGTTTTTTTAGACAGTCCTACAATCTTTGTCTTTAATTGGAATATTTAGTCCATTTACATAGTATAATTTCTGATGTAGTTTGTCTACTGTCTTCTCTTTATTTTGCTTTTGTCTCATCTGATCTTTGTTTCTTTTCCTTTTTTTCTTGTTTTGTTTGGTATGAACCAAGTTTGTTTCTTCCTCCCTCCCTCCCTTCCCTTCCCCTTTTCTTCCTTTCTTTATTCTGGTTAACTCTTCTAATAGTATTTTTCTAAAAAATCAACTTTATTGATGTATAATTTATATAAAAGTAAATGCAGTCATTTTATAATTTGACAAGTTTTGACAAATATAGCCACCACTACAATCAAGATATAGATTACTTTCTTAGTCTTAAATGTATTCTCTTGCAGTTAATCCCCAGAACTGTCAATCATTGATCTACTTTCTTTCTGTATAGTTTTGTTTTGCCAGTTTTAGTATTTTACATAAATGGAATCATACAAGATGTACTCTTTTGTGTCTTGTTTCTTTTACAAAGCATAATTATTTTTAGACTCATCAAGTTTGTTGTGTATATTACAGTTCATTCTTTGAAGGCTAGGAATCTTTCCTAGCAATGAATGAGAGTGCCTGTTCTGCTCAGCCTAGACAACAGAGCATGCTGTCAAACTTTGAAATTTTGCTCATCTGATAGGTGAATAATGTTCTCTCAATAGATTTGAATTTGTACCTTTTTCCCTTGTTATGAGTCATGCTAGGAACCTTTCATCTGTTAAGGTCCATTTGCATTTCTTTCTCTGAGAATTGTCTATTTCAGCCCATTCTTCTCCAGCATTGTTGGTTTTCTTCTTTATTTTTGAAAAATTTTTTTATTGTAGTATAGTTGATTTACAGTGTTGTGTTAGTTTCAGGTGTACAGCAAGGTGAATCAGTTATACATATAGCCATTCTTTTTTTTTTTTAGATTCTTTTTCCATATAGGCCATTACAGACTATTGAGTAGAGTTCCCTGTGCTATACAGTAGGTTCTTATTAGTTATCTATTTTATATATAGTAGTGTGTATGTGTCAATCCCAGTCTCCCAATTTATCCCTCTCCCTCCCCGATGACCATAAGTTTGTTTTCTACATCCGTGACTCTACTTCTATTTTGTAAATAAGTTCATTTGTACCCTTTTTTTAGATTCCACATGTAAATGATATCATATGATATTTGTCTTTCTGTGTCTGACTTACTTCACTCAGTATGACAATCTCTAGGTCCATCCATGTAGCTGCAAATGGCATTATTTTGTCTTTTATGGCTGAGTAATATTCCATTGTATATGTGCCACATCTTCTTTATCCATTCCTCCATCGATGGATGTTTAGGTTGCTTCCATGTCTTAGCTGTTGTAAATAGTGCTGCAGTGAACACTGGGGTGCATGTATCTTTTCAAATTATGTTTTTTTCCAGTTATATGCCCAGGAGTGGGATTGCTGGGTCATATAGTAGTTCTATTTTTAGTTTCTTAAGGAACCTCCATACTGTTCTCCATAGTGGCTGTACCAATTTACATTCCCACCAACAGTGTAGGAGGGTTCCCTTTTCTCCACACCCTCTCCAGCATTTATTGTTTGTAGATTTTTTTGATGATGGTCATTCTGACTGGTGTGAGATGATACCTCATTGTAGTTTTGATTTGCATTTCTCTCATAATTAGTGATGTTGAGCATCTTTTCATGTGCTTTTTGGCCATCTGTATGTCTTCTTTGGAGAAATGTCTATTTAGATCTTCTGCCCATTTTTTGATTGGGTTATTTGTTTTTTTTGATATTGAGCTGCATGAACTGTGTGTATATTTTGGAGATTAATCCCTTGTCATGTTGCTTTGTTTGCAAATATTTTCTCCCATTCTGAGGGTTGTCTTTTTGTTTTGTGTATGGTTTCCTTTGCTGTGCAAAAGCTTTTAAGTTAAATTAGGTCCCATTTCTTTACTTTTGTTTTTATTTTCATTACTCTAGGAGATGGATCAAAATTCTTTATTTTTAGACACTCTTTATTAAGGATATCAACCCTTTATCTGTGGTGTAAGTTATAAACTTTTCCCTAGTTTTCTGTTTTTTTTAAACCTTGCTTTCATGTTTTTTTTCTTTATGCAAAAGTTTTATTTATATGAGATTAGATAGCTCAGTCTTTTCTCATTGTTTCTGAATTTTTAGTCATAGTAAGGAAAGTTTTTTGTACTTGCAGTTGTAGAGGAATTCTCCTCAGCTTTCCTCTAGTAGTTCTATGGTGTTGTCACTTCTGTTTAGACATTTGATTCATTTGGAGTTTATGGTGTGAGAAATGGATCCAACTTTATCTTTTTCTATTAAGCTATCCACTTATCACAATACCACATTTAAAAAACCTATCTTTTCTCTACTTATTTGAATTATTGCTTTTGTCACACAAATTACCATATGCTGTTGGGTCTATTTTTGTATTTTCTATTTTATATCATTAGACTGTCTGACTATCTGTGCACCAATACTATACTTACTATTTTAGAAGCTCTTAAATATGTTTTTATATTTGATAGGGCCAGCCCCCACTTTGTTCTTTTTTAGGGTTTTTCTGGTTTTTGTTATTTCTTGGTTCTACTACATTAGCTTTATAATGAACTTGTCTAGCTTGTAAGAAATATATGCTGATATTTTAATTGGAAATTTATAAATTAATTTAGGGAAAACTGACATAGATTTAATGTTAAGTCTTTCAACTCAAGAAAGGAGGAAAATTTCCATTTGTTCAAACCTATGTTGTGACTTATTAGGCTGTGGCTATTTCTTGTTCTAAGTATTGTAGTTTTCTTTCTTCTTTCTCTCTTTGTTTCTCTTTTCTCTTTCTTTTCTCTATATTTCTTTTGTTTTTCTTCCTATTTTAGATGGATTTTTCTCATCCATTATATCTCTTAACTACCTTTTGTTTAAACTACTATAGGGATTATTGATTTTGTACACTGACTTTACAATTAATTTGTTATTTTATTAAAGCATAGTCTTCTTGTTCTTTTGGATTTCCAGACACTTAATTTTATTATCTGCAAATAGAGATAGGTTTATCTCTTTCTTTACAATTCTTAATCCTCTAATTGCTTCATTTTGTATAGTTGAATTGGTCATAACTTCTAATATGTTGTGTTAAATTTACACTTTTATTTGAATTAATATAGATACTTCGTGCTATAATTTGACTCTGGTAACTTCAATAGCTGTATCCCATGGATTCTGAAATGTTGTTTTCACTAATGTTCTTTTTAAAAAAAATTCTCTAATTGTATCTGTATTTGTGCTTTAATCCAAGGGTTGTTTGATAGCATAATTTAAAACTTTTTAGCTGAAAGAGGCTTTAAAACGTTTTGTTATTGAATATCTATTTTTTAATGCATTTCTCTTTTTCTTTGAATTCTAATTATTTTACTACAGTATGCCTTGATGGCAATCATTGTGGGTTGATTTTCCAGAGTATACAGTGTATCTTTTCAATATGTAATTTTGAGTTATCTTTTATTTTGGAATGGTTTTCTTCAATGATTGTTTTCTAGTATTCTGGTGTGTTCAGTTGCTTTGGTTTTCTTCTTTGGAGATTTACACACACACACATACACACTAACAGTTTGCTAATGTTCTGTGTCACTTTCTGTTAAATCCGTTTTGTTTTTTTTTTTGGCTGTGCCATGCAGCTTAGTTCCCTACCAGGGAATTGAACCCAGCCCCTTGGCAGTGAAAGCACGGAGTCCTAACCACTGGAGTGCCAGAGCATTCCCTTAAATCCTTTGTAATTAAAAATATCCCTCCTTTCCATTTATTCACCAATGTATTACTTCTACTTTAGTCTTCATTTCTAAAGATATATATTTTTTAATTACTAACACATTCCTTGTTTTTGTAAGTTCCATTTTCAAATCTTTTCTTTTCTCTGATAATATTATTTCTGGGTTATTTTGATTCTAATTTAAGTTCTTTTAAACTTCTAGTATTTTCTTAATTTCTTTTAGCTTGTTTGTTTAAAATAGTAGCATACAGTTTTTCTTTATTTTGTGGGCATGTTGTTCTGGCTTGTTTTCATTGCTTGAAGGAATGTTATTCTGATCCTAATTTTCCTTTTTTTCTGATAATAATTTTGAGTGGGTTTGACTACTTTTCTTTTCTATTGCTTATATTATATTTCAACGAGCTGAGTTTGCCTGCCCTAGAAGGGAGGATGGTCAGTGTAGATTTCCTAGCTTAAGGATTTTAGAGCTTCCTCTTCTGTCATTTATTTGAATTGTTAAAAAATGCAGTGCTTTGTGAAAGGGGCTGTCTCTGTTCCCTTTTCCGTTCCTGTGCCCCTATTGTTCCTGCTCAGTATGGGGCTGTGTCCTAGAAGTGAGACTTGAGCCTGGCATCCAGGTCACCCCAGCACTCTCTGATTTAACGATGTTGCCTTGCACTCACCTGCAACTGTAGCCTACAAAGTACCTCCTAGGTTAGAATGATGTTCTCTGGGAGATATATCTGCAATGCATATAAAGACAAAAGATTTTTGGTAATATCCAAATCATATGTAATCAATAAGGAAAAGAAAACTACCCCTAATGTGCAGAGGTTAAAAACAGGCAATCTATAGAGGAGGAAACCTGAATGTCAAATAAATATATGAAAAGGTGCTTCATCTCACTGACAATTAAAATATCTCACTGCTAATTAAAATATGAAAATAGAGTTTTATCTGATTCAGCACTAAAGACATTACAATAAATTAATACAATGGTTACCAAAAAAAAGAGTAAAATATTGGTTTTTGTTGAACAGCCATCACCTTGTAATTGTTCTGAAAAGGAAGCCAGAAAAAAAATCTAATTAGAAGAGATTTTAGTGCTCTCTTTCTGGCCTTTGCTTACACTGTTTCCATATTTCAGAATATATTCTCTATCCACCTCTTTATCTTGCTCATTCTCATGTTAATTGTCATCTCTTTCGGGAAATACCTGACTCCCCTTAGACTAAGATAGATGCCCTACTTTGTGGGTCCTTCTCATTTTATTCTTTCTCCACAATAGCATTTTCTAAACATGACTGTGATGATCAGTTTTATGTATCACCTTGGCTAGGCTATAGTATCCCATTAATCAATCAGACACTAATCTAGGTGTTGCTGTGAAGGTGTTTTATAGATGTGAACAACATCTATAATCAGTTGACTTTATGTAAAGGAAATTATTCTCCATAATTTGAATGGGTTTGATTCAAATAGTTTAAAAGCTTTGAGGGCAGTACTGAAGTTTCCCTGAGAAATAAGAAATTATACCTGTGAGCTGCAGCATCACCTCCTGCTGAGAATTTCCAGACTTCCCTTCCTTATGGCCTGTCCAGTGGATTTTGGACTTTCCTAGCTAGCCTCTGCAACCGTGTAAGTCAATTCCTTGCAACAAATCTCTCTCTCTCTCTCTCTCTCTCTCTCTGTTTCTCTCTGTCTCTCTCTCTCTCTCTCTCTCTCTCTCTCTCTCTCTCTATATATATATATATATATATATATGATATTTGTGCTCTTTCCCTGGTAGAACTCTGCCTGATAAAATTACTCTACCAGGGACTTCCCTTGGTGGTGCAGTGGTTAAGACTCTATGCTCCCAATGCAGGGGGGCCCGGGTTCAATCCCTGTTCCAGGAACTAGATCCCACATGCATGCTACAACTAAGAGTTCACATGCCACAACTAAGGAGCCTGTGAGCCACAACTAAGGAGGCTGCCTGCCGCAACTAAGGCACCCACGTGCTGCAACTAAGGCGCCCACGTGCCGCAACTAAGAAGCCGGCAAGCCGCAACTAAGGAGCCCACCTGCTGCAACTAAGACCCGACACAACCAAATAAATAAATAAATAAATATTTTTTAAAAAAGAAAGGAGGTGAGCATTTCCTTCCCCCCCCCAAAAAAATTACTATACCAGATTATATAATTATCTGTTTTCTTTTACATCAGACCATAAACACCGTTAAAGCAGGTATGGTGTCTGTCATGTTAACCTTTGTATTTCTAGTGCCTAGGATATAGTATATGTTCAAAAAGGCTGTTAAATGAACAAATGAATTTCCTATTGAGATTGAAGCATATAAGAGGCCCAATGTGCAAATCCTAATACTGCTGTGGGGAACCCTGCTTAGTGCACTGTAGGATTGGAGAAATGGAGAAAGAAAGATCTAAAAGCCTTCTAGATGCTTGTAGGAAGTTCTGATAAATGCCAAACAGTAACAGTTCACTCCTGGGAGAAATCATTCTTTTGGTAAGTCACTGGAGTATCCATCCAGTTTTCAAAGCTGTACCAAACATTGATTCCATGAGGCAGTCATTTCTGTACTAAAAAGGAGGATTCAACCAAATACTACTGGTGTAGTTTAGTGGCAAAGAACTTTAATATTTAAAGAAAATGTAAATATTAATATATCAAGTAACCCTAAATCGTATACTCTAGGAGACTTATCCATTTTCATTTCCAACAAAAACATCAAAAATAGAATTTCATCTTATTTGGCATAAAAGATATTACAATAACCTAATATGATAATTGCTAAAGAATGAATCAGAATCTTGGCTTCTATTAAAGAACAGACATTACCTTGTATGTATTTAAAAAAAAAAAAA
This sequence comes from Grampus griseus, assembly GCF_964374135.1. Lineage (NCBI taxonomy): Eukaryota > Metazoa > Chordata > Mammalia > Artiodactyla > Delphinidae > Grampus > Grampus griseus. The sequence goes on from NC_139002.1 coordinate 69,960,769, forward strand.
AAGCCAGAAAAAAACTGTGATGACAAGAGAGAACAACATCAAAACTTTTTAAAAAATGCCAACGATTAAAGGTTAAAACAAAAAAAACCAAAACATGAATAGTGCCCTAAGCCTGTTTTCCAAAAGAGGTCTGAAGGCTTATTACATGAGCTACATCTGATATGATACATCGCATTCCCAGGCCCCACTTTCTGCCAACTGAATCTGAGTCTCCTTGGGTCAGGTCTGAGTATTGAGTAGTTACTAAGCTCCCCAGGTGATTCTGATGCACAACCAGTCTTGTGAACTAATTCTAAACTATCAGAGTCTTCACAAAAGGTCTTTCCTTTCCTTCATCTTACAGGTCAAGTTCAGCTTCCTGCAAGAACCTTTCTGTGGTCTCTTTTACCCACTAGCAAGATTTCTGTGGTTCCTTCTATCTACTAACTTCTTATCTTAATATGGCATTTAATCATATCACATTATAGAACCATGAAATTGAGCTGGAAAAGAATGGAGAAGCAACACAGTATTTTAGTTCTCCTCACATTGTCTCTTTATATCCTGTTTTGTTCTATTAGTTCAGTCTCTCAGACGGAACAACAGACAACCATGACTAAAGATTTTCCTACCGACAAGCCCGATGTAACAAAACTTTTGACCCAATGCTTTAGAATTAATTAATTAACCATAAGAACCTAGGCTTATTACAACGACCTAGGTTCATTCCCAGCTGCACCACTAATATGATTTTAGAAAAGGTGCTTCACCTTTTCACATATAGATTTCCTTATCAGTCAAATGAAGATACAATATCTTAATAATAATGATTATTATCATCATTATGCTAAATAGAGGGAAATGGAAAAACAAAATAGTTTCTCATCAATTAAAAAAAATTGGTGATCATGCAACTACCAGAGTTTTTAGTCATAGTTGGGACTAGTATGAATATTACATATCCAGTAAGGAAACAAACAGATGGTTCCAGTAAAACAGTTTTTCAGAATCACAGGAAAAGGGAAAACAATAAAACTTAGATCTCCTTGTTCCAAAAATAAACATAATATTTTGAACTATTTCTCACCTCCTGCTGTGCGGCCTGGTTCCTAACAGGCTGCGGACTGGTACCGGTCCACTGCCCGGGGCTTGGGGACCCTTGCTATACAGGCATTAAAAGGAAGATAAAGATCTAAATGTATTGACCTAATTTTAAGTGAAAAATGAAAATTACAAAATCGTGTATAGGATGATCCTATTTGTGTTAAAATATATACTAGATGCTTCACATAGTTGTATGAGGAGAAACATTTCTGGAAGGAGAAATTAACAAGAAACTGTTAACAATGACAACTGGGGTATGGGATTGTGAAACTGAATTGGGAAATAGGAACTTTTGTTTCCTCTTCCACATTCTTTGTACTTTTAAATCTCTTAGTTTGAGTTTGGGTTTTATAATAAAAGTACTTTCAAATGCATAAAAACAATAGAATTGCTAACAGTATCAGAATTAGTTTTCAAGTTTTCTTTAAAATGATCTCTTTGATCATTTTAAAATGATCAAGTTTTCTTTAAAATGATCGCTTTGAACACCTAACATGTGTAGGTGTTCAAAGCGCATTTGTCCTCCCTCAGTGATCATACCAGTGCACGACAGCTGTCACTCATGGAGCCACTGACTTAGACTTTAACGCATTGAGAATAGCCAGTCATGGCTTTCATCTGAAATAGTTAAAACTCTTTAAGAAAAAGTAAGCAATTTGACCAAGGTCAATTCCACCAGAAGACTCTGAAGAACTGTAAACACAGGAATGAAACAGCTTTAGCTTTTAATTTTCCCACAATAATGTTAAGTGTTCCCAAAACCATTATGATTACTCTCCTCATTTTTCAACTTGTTTCAAAAATAAAATACATTAGCATAGAAACTGGGAGAACTACATATATTAATTAGAGGGAGCCATGTTAGTTATAACCCCATAGTCATTTACTTTACTGACATTACACAGTTCTCGTACAAGTTCACTGGTGTATTGCTCAGACTAAGAATAAAAATAATTTGATTATCTAAACACACGTCAGCTAGGGGTTAGGTTAGGTGGCCAGCATGCAGGTAGGTGGTAAGAAAAGTCAACAATAGGGAATGAAATTTGCCTCGTATTTTCTGTGACTCAGATGAAAATAACAAAGATAATTAGAAACTTAATGTTATCAAACCAGCATCTCAGTATAGATTTGATGTTTTCATGTTATCACACAGTGTTTCTTGATAGGAAAGTTTTGATTTGAAAATGTGACTAATCACTCAGAAAAACTTTCATAAAAAATAAAACAAAGCATATTAACAATAATTCTAAACATTAATCAATAAAATATATAGAAAGAAAGCCATAGTCCTCAATGAACTTGTATTAAATCCTAAGAGACTGAATTTACAGTGCACCCAAGCCTCCTGCTGCATCCTCTGAGCTCCCAGAGAATGCATTCATTTGGTCGAGAAATCTGTGTTGAAGTCCTCTGTGCCACACATATTGCCTAACATTAAGGACAGTGGTGAAGGATGTCATTCTTCCCTATGAACTTTGGCTCATGTCATCAGTGTAGGTCATATCACAGTATGTTATGGCTCGTTGTAATTATGCCTTAAGGAAGAACTCATGTCCTATTCATGTTTGTTCACTGTGTTTAGCTCAGTAATCAAGTTTAATTGCTGCAAAAAGTTTAAATGGTTAATTTCCCCCCCCCACCAAAATATAATTATGGGAATAAAGAGAAAAATGAGAGTAGATGAAAAACAGTTAATATTGTTAGACTAAAGAAGGTATTAAAAATTTCTGATCGCCTATCATGTGGCAAACATCATTCCAGGGAATTTATATGTGTACCCTTGTTTATTCCTCACCCCAGTTTTGTGGGGCAGGAAGAAAACTAACCTTACTAAGCCTTACAGAGGTTAATGCTTCACTTCCTTCCTACCTATACTCCCCACTGCAGCCAGGTGACCCTGTCTGGTCACTCATTGACTTACCAGCCTTCCATGGCTCTTCACTGCACTTGGAAAAATGCCCCAAACCCTCAACTGATTTGGAAGGAGCTATGGGACCTGGTGTTTTCCCAAGTCTCCAGCCTCATTTCTTGCCTTTCTTTCTCCTGCTCTTTTCTCTCTTGGTAAAATGCATTTCCTTCTGTTCCTTAAGCACACACCATGCCCTTTTTCATCCTGGCCTTCCCACAGGCTGTTCTCAAATGCAGAATGCTTTTCCTTCCTCTTTCCTCAATAAATATCGAATGAGTGAACGAATTAATGAATGAAGGGATATTGAAGAGAACATAGAATCCTGTTCAGTGGAAAGATTAAGAGTAGATAAAGGGATTATGGAATTAATCACAAAACTATGATAATAGTTGAGTTCTTTGAAGTTTAAGCTGATCAAAAGATGTAGTACATCTAGCACCCAGATCTTGGTTTCTTCTCTTCACTAGTTCCTGCTCTTCCTTCAAGCCTCCGTGTTAGTGCCACACTCTCTAGGATGCTTCTGTGACCACCGAGGTGGTTAAATCCCTCCCTATATGCCCTATAGCTCCATACACTTCCCTTCTATGGTGCTTATCACACCAGACTGAAGCTGCTTACAAGCAGGGCTGTGACTTCCTTGTTTGCTTCTCTATTCTCAGCACACAGCTGGTGTGCACACAGCTGTGGTGTGTTGTAAACACCACGTAGTGGTTACTCTCTCTATATTAATTAATTTGAATTAACACAGAATTACTCTAGGACACATAGTTGGTTAGCATTTCTCATTGGTTTTGGTGTTTTATTCTTTTGGTCGTTAGTTTATTTTATATAGAATTATCGTGTAGTTGGAGATTTTATATATTCCCTACCCACTCTCAGATTGAGTACAGGGACTTCCCTGGTGGTCTAGTGATTAAGACTCCATGCTCCCAATGCAGGGGGCCTGGGTTCGATCCTTGGTCAGGGAACTAGATCCGCATGCCGCAACAAAGATCCCGTGTGCTGCAACTAAGACCCGGCACAGCCTAATAAATAAATAAATATTTTTTAAAAATTGAGTACAACTGGTGAGAGATTGGGGCTACTCTCAAATATAAAATATTATCTACTTAATAATAGAATTAAAACATAGCTATCCCAATCCTCTAAGTGTCCTTCTGGGTGTATGCACTGGAGAGCACATGCGTTTCTTTTCTTTTTTTTTTTTTTTTAACCTCACCCTCCACCCTTTTCCCTTTTCCTGACTAATTCCTATCTATCTTTTTCATCTCATCAAATATTACTTCAGAGAATGTGTACATACACTATCAAGAGGACAACTGCATTCCCAGTGTCAAATACAAGAGTACCTGACACATGGTAGGAGCTCAATATTGAATAATGAATGAGTGAGTGAATAAATGAATAAATGAAGATGTGTTGGAAAGATTCAAGGTAGGATCTTGTTCAATGGAACAAGATGAGGAATAAAGAGATGAGGAAATAAATCACAAAGCTATTCAAGGTAGGATCTTGTTCAATGGAACAACATCAGGAATAAAGAGATGAGGAGATAAATCACAAAGCTATGATAATAGTTGTGTTCTTTAACATTTAAGCTGACCATAACATGAAGCACACTTAGCACCCAGATCTTGGTTTCTACATAACATTCTCCAGTAAACTGAAGAGGAATTCTTGGAGAAATAGCTGATTCTAGGGCAGGGGCAGGGAAAATACAAGATGAGTTTGGAATATCATGTACTGCCAGAAAATAATGAAGTGCTTAAGTGGCCATAAGTGTGGACTGAACTTAGTGACTCTCATCTAACAGACAGAATATGGAAAGGAAAAAATAATAACTGTAGTAACAGGAGAAACCTGGCAGACACTCCCTTAACCAAGTGATCAAGATTAATACCATCAGTAATACAGGCTGACATCATGGACTCCCTGATATGATGCAATGAGAAACGCACCTCTCTTCAGGGATATTGTTTTACAAGATCCATAAACTCCATCTAATCATGAGAAAATACCAGATAACCTAAATTGGGGGACAGTGAAGGAAATATCTGACCAGTGCATTTAAAAGTGTCAAGGTCATGAAAAAGCTAGGGAAGACTGCGAAACTGTTAAAGAATCAAAGGAGAATGAGACATGACAACTAAATGCGATGTGGTATCCTGGAACAGAAGAAGGATATTAGTGGAAAAATTGGTGAAGTCTGAATAAATTCTATAGTTTAGTTCATTTCACTGTTCCAGTGTTAATTTCTTGATGTTGATACATGGGCCATGGTTATGTAAGATGTTAACACCATGAGAAGCTGGGTGAAGGGTATATGGGAACTCCGTACTATCTTTGCATCTCATCTGAAAAATCTAAATTATTTCAAAATAGAAAGCTGAAAAAGATTCCACACAAGGCTGCAGTGTCCATTACAGGGAGTGTAGTGAGGAGGGCAGGGAAAATTGCCTGATTTGGGGTCCATAAAATCTTGGCCCTCTAGCAGTACATATAATGCTACCCTTATCTGCATAGTGAGTTTGATTTTGTGGAAGGATTTCACATCCTAAGCTCATTTAACTCTCTCCACTAAGAGGAAGGATAGGCAAGGAAGGTGCTTATGTTCATAGGGGACTAAAGTGAGAATCTTCCAGAACTTTAGGACAAAATGAGTAATCTCATATATAACGTTTGAGATTAGGCATCTGTAGAGAGCAAAGTGTGGACTCTAAAAGGAACTGATCTGAAAGAAGACTGTGACATCAGTAATTAACACACTGGTGAAAAAAACCACACAGAGATGGTAGGCAACCAAGTGCAGAAATAGGATAACCAAACTCTGAATTTGTCAGTATGTTTGCAGCAGGGACCAGGGAGATGTAGGTGCAAGCTGTGTCTCAGAAACTCAGATAATAGGATCTTCTCTTTGGGAAAAAGATCAACTCAGGCTATTGTAGCTCCTTGTTCTGATACTTTTCTCTCTTAACAAGTAATTAAAGCACAAAGAAAGAAAATTGATTACCTGTGTAGTTAGCACTGTGCTAGATAATTTTGATGTTTTTAAATTTTCTCAAAACACTGAAGTAGGCATTATTGCCCCCAGGTTACTCGTGGGAGTCAAACACCTACAGAGAGATTAAGCTACTCACTTGGTTACAACGTAAGTAGGAGAGCTGGAATTCAAACCCATATGTATCTGATGCCCTGACCCAATCTCTTACCAGACCCATTGGGTGAGTACAGAGGAAATGCCCCACAGCCCCCCTGTGCTCTTTAACCATCCTACCTGATGGGGACTTCTGGCAAAAACTGGATCACTGCTCTCTGGGGTTGTCTTTTGCAGCACTTGTTCAAAGGCCAAAACCCCACTTGCCTTTTGAAGACAGCAAGCTCTATAGTGAATGGACAAGAGGGTGACTCCCCAACATCCATTTCCCTTTCTCTTGGTACTCACCCTGATTTTTGTTGGGTATTCGTGCAACCCCTGCCCAGCCCAAGTACTTTGGCTGAAGCTCAGTCCACCCCTGGCCCTTGGGGAAGGACATTTGATTCAGACTAGTGTGACCTTATTCTCTGGCTGCAGATTTTGGTGACGGGATGGGCATGCAGGCAGAATTAGGTCAAGGAGCATGAGGATTCATACACTGGGAGCCTCTGAGAAATATGCCTCTTTGTTTTTTTTGGGTGGTGGGTGGTTACAGAGTTTTCTTTTCTCTTTTCTGGGAATGGAATGAGGACTCATGTAGCACAGGGTATGGATGAAGAAGCAGGTTTTCACTATGTACTTTGTCCCAGTGAAGTGGAGTCAGCCTTTGGAGAAAGTGCCTTGTGCATCAGACAGGTCAAAATAAACTAAGCCTTTGGTGTTTCCACTTTTCTCATGAGTTAATAAGTCCCTCCAATGATTTAATACAATTTCAGTTGGTTTTTCTCTTACTTACAACTGAAATTATCTTCACTGAAAAAGTCCAAACTAACTTTTATGGACATTAGCCAGTGAGCAGGATAATCATGTAATTTATCAATCAAATCAGGACTTTTTTCAGAGAATGAGAGGGAGTTATTAATAATTAAATGGGGCAACAGGTGTGAGCTGGGACCATCCTGGACAGGCTGGAATGTGTAGTCCCTCTACCACTGAGGCAGATGCTAGTTGCAAATCCGTCAGTGAATATGCTGTGAGACTTTGGGAAATTAATTTCTGATCTGTGAATATCAGTTTTTCTATATAAAAATAAAATATGACATTCTGTGAGGTGGTTTCCCTTGAGTCTGTAATACTCTTTACTCCTTGCTGCAATGGGATCCCAAGACTGAAATGTTCCTCGCAGCAGAGATAATAATAATAACAATAACGATAACAATAATAATAAGCACAGTGGCAGCTTCACAAGCTACATGTTTACTAGTTGGGATTTTGTTATTCTGCCATTTTCATACCAGCCTTTACATGGATGTTTGAGAAGCATCAATGAATAAAAATTACAAAACCACAAAAGACTCTAATAAACAAAAGTCATTAGGTGGTACACTTGATGTCTAGGCATTCTTATAATGGGATTCCTAGCATCAAGGAAAGCTTGAGTGGGGAGAAAACCTGGGCCAAGGATGATGTCCAGTCAATGTTCAAATTGCTTCTCCTCCTACTCATTCCCAAGACCATTTTGATGTCATAGTCTGGAGTCAAATCCTGAGTCTTTGCCAAGTCATTATCCTTTAAATTTATATTATTTAATAAATAACACCTTCTAACAATTAATAAAAAATATCAGGCCACATACTTTTATTTCATCCAGAACTTACTGAATATCTTCTGTTTGCTAGCCACTAAGCCAGGTGCAAGTGACAGTCTTGCCATCAAGGTCACACATAATCCAGTGTGAAAATAGCAAATATATATAGATTTAACCATAATGAGGTGATGCCTATGCTTTATTTGACATATCAGCCAGTCTGAGACACAGAAGAGAGGGGAATTGTTTCTTCTGAAGGGAGGAGCAGAAAGAGTAGGTCCCATCCAATCTGAGTCTTATAATCTGAGAGGAGGAAGAAGGACCTTTGGGGAAGAATTTCAGAATATGAAACAGGACAAAGAAATAAAACCACTTTCCATCTCCCTCAGAGCTCTAATTCCTGCAAGGTTGCCTCAGGTACTATTGTGGGATGGAGAGTTATAGGTTGAATTGTGTCACTCCAAAAATAAATATTGGAGTCTTAACCTCCACCATATCAGAATGTGACTTTTTTGGAAATAGGGTCTTTACCATGCTGAGGTCATTAGGGTGGACAGTAGTCCAGTATGACTGGTGTCCTTATAAAATGCAGAAATTTGGACACAGAGAGGCACAGAGGGCACACAGTGGAAAGAGGCCCAGAGAGAACTGTAAAGCCATGTGAAATGGAGGATTGGAGTGATGCATCTATAAGCCAAGGAACACCAAAGATGCCAACAAACCAGCAGAAGCTGGAAAGAGGCAAGGAAGGATTCCCCTACAGGCTTCAGAGGGAGCAGGGTGCTGCTGACACACTGATGTCTGAGTTCGAGCCTCCAGACCTGGGAGATAATAAATGTCATTGTTGTAAGTCACCTAGTTGGTGGTACTTGCATACGGCAGACCTAGGGATCAAATATAGGAGCAAAGAAGTTGCTCTCAGGATTCTGGGCTGCCCACTCCTACTTTAAACACATTCTCTTTTGTTTTATGCTTCTCCTTAAGGTTTTGTTTAGAAAGCAGGGTTTCATTGATGAAATGAACTTGGAAACCACAGGTACAGAGCTTTGAGAGTATATCAGTTGGACACTTTCAGTTACAGATAACCAAAGCAGAGATCAAATGTCCTAATTAACCAAGGGATTTATGGCTCCTATAATTATAAAAGCCTAGAGAAAATGTGAGGTTCCAGTGCAGTTTGAAAGAGAGATTGACCAAGGCTCTGACTCCATTTCTCTGCAGTTTCCTGGAGAGTTGTCATGTAAGGGTTTCGTCCTCGGGCTGATTGTGTAATGGTGGCAAAATGGCTGCATAGTTCCAACTTCACCTCAGAGCACACTACACAGAGTAGGGAGGAACAACGTTGACCAGGTATCCCCAGCCAAGGCCTTGAGGTCCTCACTGATTGAACCACCCGTGAGCCTGCACTGATCACTTGGCCTATATTCTGGATCATCTGTGACAGGAGGGAAGAATTCACTCTGATTGGCTTAGCTCACTGTTTCCATTAGCCTTTGCTACATAAAAAAATATTCCAAAATTTAGTGTCTCAAAACCACAACCATTTATTAGTTCATGAGTCTGTGGGTCAGGAATTTGGGCAGGGCTCAGCTGGGATGGCTCATTCTCTTCCATGTCGTGTTGGCTGGGCTCACTCATGCATTTAATGTCACTTGGCAAGTCAGCTTGGGGCCAGCTGGTCCTGGATGGTGTTGGTTCTACGTCTGCTGATTGTCCGGGCTGCCTCTGTTCTCTTCTGTGTGTCCTCTCCACCCAGCCAGCTGGGGCACGTTCTCATGCACACAGCACCTCATGAGGGTGAGAACAGAGGCTCAAGGACCCTTGACATCCAAACTTGAGACCTGTGCAACATAATTTCTGTCACATTATATTGGTCAAAGCAAGTCCCCACCTCTTGGTGGGAAGATCTGTAAGAATTTGTGATGGTTTAAAAACATCACACCCACCCTTAGAGCTGGGGGAGGGGGAACCAGTTTCACCAAACCACAGAGCTCCTGAACAGAATGGACATGAGGGGGAAAACTGGCCAGAGGCTGGAGAAGAGGCTAAAAGGTATATTGAAATCAATTGTGAGGGGTTCTGTATGCCTTGCTAAGTGGACTTTATCATCTAGGCTTATGGTTCTCACCCTGTTTCTGTGACAACAAAATGATTCTGATGCATTTTCATTAGGAAACATGAGTTAAAAGTGAGTCACCATGGCTGTTCTTCTCAACCTGAAGATTGGGCATGAATAATGTTTTTTTTAGGGGGGGCTGCATGCTTCTTTCTCTTGGGGAGTAGGGCTGCCTTTGTTGTAACTCACTGTTCCAGGCACTGGGGAGCCACTGATGTCTTGTTCCTAAGTGCAAGGGAGATTTCTGCTCTGAGACTCAGTCTTAAGCTGCTCCTGTAACAGCTCTGAGTTATACTCACACACCTTTCTTCATTTCCCCCAGTGTGCACATACGCCGCTAGTTTGGGATTTTCCTCTTTCCAGCAGCACATGATTCCCAGAAGCAGCCTTTTCTTCCTCCTGGTCAAGTGCTTGGGGCCCAGTCTACTCCTGGGTGCTCACACATCATTCTCATTGCCATGGCTTTTTTTTTTCTGCTTTCTGGCCTCAACCAGGACAGCCCTAGTCCATCCAATGTGTTTGGACATCAGTCAGGGAAATGGCTACTTCCCAATTCTCTTCCCTCCCAGAAATTGCCTTCTTGCAACTGATTTGGTCTCCAATGGCCAAATGAACATGAACGTGAGCATATTGACAAGGGGATCTTGTCAGTGCCATCCCTGTGGCATATGAGCTGCAGCTCCAGTGAGTGTCCTGCCATGTGCACGTATTTATCTCTGCTGCTGGGCTGTATACAACTTGTAGAAGAAACATGGGATTCAAATTGTTTGTGTTGAAAATAAATATTTTTTGAATGAGGGAATTAATAAAATTAATAATGGATAAATAAACAAGATAACCCTGAGTAGCATCCCTCTTTTTTTTTTTTTTTTTTTTTGTTACTCGGGCCTCTCACAGTTGGTGGCCTCTCCCGTTGTGGAGCACAGGCTCTGGACACGCAGGCTCAGCGGCCATGGCTCATAGGCCTAGCCGCTCCGCGGCATGTGGGATCTTCCCGGACCAGGGCACGAACCCGTGTCCCCTGCATCGGCAGGCGGACTCTCAACCACTGCGCCACCAGGGAAGCCCTGTAGTATCCCTCTTGATGGAAAAGTTAGGAACAAGGAAAATGTCCCCTGGTGGATGACTTCTCTTGTATTCTCAGAGTCCTGGTTCCCGGGCAGGCACTAGTGCCAGGTGGTATCAGGTATCTTGATCTCAGATTCTCCCTTACACTGGAGGTAATGGTTTTATCATTTCATAGTGGGGAACTGGAAGGATCCATACGGAGCAGAACTTGTCAGGTGAAGCAACAGGTAAAGAAGGAAAGGTCGCCTATCTGATTTAGTGACAAAGAGAGGGGGATAACTTTGATCTCTTGAGTTCCCAGGCCAATTAATTTCCCATTTACTACTTTGCTTTCATTTACTAGTCACGTGGTCTTGGTCAAGTCTCAGTTTCCTCACCTGTAAAATAGATATCATCACCTAATCTACTTTTTTCCTATTATTGCCATGAGGGCTGGAGTTCATGAAGATGCTGGGCAAACCATGTACGGGGGAGAGAAGAAATAGCAGAGATATGTCTTTAGGTGTGGGACTTTAGAGGATATTGTCTAAATTATGGTGGTGGGGTAGAATTGCATGAAAAATAGATTTTCAATGCCTTCTACACTCTACCCTTCTCTCCAAGAGGCTATAATAAAATCTGGTCAGATTCCATCTCTCCCCAGATGGGGCTAAATCTAGTCTCATTGTCCTCTAGGGAGTTAATGGCCAATGAATCTTCTGCTACTCTTGCCTCTGTCCCTAGTGGCCACCGAGACCAGAGCTGGTACATCTCTATTTCATTGCCAGTAATGTTGTTGGATGAATGAGTGCATGGAGTCTTGGCTTCTTATAGTCTTAGTCATATTAGACAGAAGTTCCCAGCTCTCTTGTTCTCTTTTCCAGAAAGAACCTTCCTCAGACTTCTAAAATGATGACCAGACCCCTGGAAAGCTACAATGCCAACCATCAGGCACTCTTGTACAAACATGTTCCACTGTCACACTTTCCTTTCAGCCTTAATAATTCCAAAGGGAAATCCAAGTCAACCCAAGTGACTAAGGCATTCCCTTGTAGAGCCTGTATTAGTTTCTTCCTTTCCCTCTCCCTCCCTCCCTCCTTCCCTTCCCCTTCCTTCCTTCCTTCCCTGCCTCCCTCCCTCCCTCCCTTCCTTCCTTCCCTCCTTCCTTCCTTCCTTCCTTTCTTCCTTCCTTCCATCTATATTGGAACAGACTTTAGAAATGCGTTTGTTACAGTCTGGAGCCCTGCCCTGAGAAGGGCTTATCTGTAAATGATATGCTCTGTGATGAATTAAAAGACAGGAATCTTTGCAACATCGCTTGGAAGTCACTCTGTGAAGTCCTACGTTGCTTTGCCTCCTTAGCTTCCATGCCCAGACCACCTTGAAGACAGTCTCAGAGAAGATACTAATGGGTCCATGTATGAGCTCACTTAACCAGGACAGGAACAACTGCATCTTCTGATCTCTTTGTCCCTGTAAGAAGGAGACTCAGATGTGAGGAGAAAAAGCAAATTTTCTAGGAGTCTCTGAAGGGGTTACTGGCCACAGTCCATCTCTACAGCCAAGAGCTTTCAGGGAGACCAGAGTGAATGAGGAATAAAGTTCCTACAATTTATTAATCAAGGATGGAGAAGGCCTATTGGGGAAAAGTCCCTAGAGGGTCGGCAGCTGGTCCAAGGCACTGCTCTTTGGAGTTGGAGAGGAGCAGTTGGCTTTGAGGCAAGGCCCTGAACATGATCTCAATAAGGAAAAAGGGGTGGGGTGGGGTGGAATTCTCCTGGGAGCAGGAGTAACCTGAGGACATGTTTTCCTCAGGTCACCGAGGGAAAGTATGGTGAACTGTTCCCCAGTATCTCTCATCTTGCCCTGAAGCTACCTACTATTAGAGCCTTGTTCCTTTGCATTTCTTGTTAGAGATCTCATCTATGCCAGGCACTATCCTAGTGCTGAAAGTACAAAGTGAAATAAAACATAGCTCCTTAACTTCATGGAACTTCTGGCTTGTTTTGGAATTTCATAGGACTGATTGGCTGTGGGGTTAAATAATTAAAATCTATAAATGTTACCAGGATTCTGACTCAGGAACTGGGTGTATGCTCTGAAATACACTAGCCGCTTTCACATTTGTTACAAGGATGTGCTTCAACTTCTTTCCAAAGCCAACTGCTCTCGGCTCTGGGTCCATCCTGTTTCACCCTCTCGTTTTTCATTCTTGCATTATTTTCCCCATTACATGGGATCATTCCAGTCAGCACACAGACATGTCTGGTACCCACTATTTGTAAGCCCTCCTTGATGTCTCACTTACTTCTGCTGCTTCATAGAAAACTTGTCCACAGTCACTTTTTCCACTTCCTCTCTTTCCATTCTCAGTCCACTCCAGTCAGGTCAGGCAAACAACCCCTGAAAATGTCACTAATGGTCTCCTTGTTGCCAAATCTGGAGGTTACATTTCTGGTCTCTTCTTACATGGTATCTCCAGCATTTTTTTTGACCTAGCTGACCATTCCCCTTTTATTTGAATTTCTTATCTTGTCTTTTAATGACTCCATTTTCATCGCATTTTTCTCCCATCTCACTGGCCACTTTTTGTTAATTTCCTCTCCTGGCTCCTCTTTCTTTTCTAGACCTCTAAACTGTAAAGAGTCCCAGGGCTCTACCCCAGGCCCCGCCTGTTCCTCACTGCCCTCTTTCTCTAGGTGAGGCTCTCTGCTGTCAGGGCTTTAAATATGCTGATTATTCGTAAATGTAGTTACCCAGTTGAGCTCCAGACATATATTAAATTGCTCATTTCACACCTCCACTTAATACTTCACATGACAAAAACAGAAATTTTGATTTCTAGTTCTGTGGGTAAATAGCATAACTCTTTTCCATTCTGCGTAAGAACCTGACCTTCAAAGTGTAGCTCTGTTCTCCTAATGACCTGAAGAGGGTAAGAATGTCAACTATGTTACTAAGCAACATCTCTTATAGTAAAAATGACCCCTGTTTGGTAATCTAAACATGGAGTGGGAGGAAGCATAAATGAACTGTAAATACCTGGTGGGAAAGCATGCTCTAGGGCTTCCCCCACATGTGGTGATTCTTGTAATTGCCATTAGCCTTCCTGGGAAACTGGAAGCTATGTCCTTAGGGTAATTACATAGATACTATAGCTCCTTTAGGCAAAGAAGCTATTAAGCTAAGTAAGCCCCGGCACCTGACTGATACAGATCTGGAATCCTTGCATCTGGGCTGTCACCTGGCAAGAAGGTAGTTTCTGGACAACTGAATGGGTTGCTGTTGGACTGCTTTAAGGAAGCTAACAAAAGAGGAACCTTGTGATGTGCCCTGCTGAACAACTGGAATTTCTCTCCTGTATCCTTCTAAGAAGACCTGTGGCAAGTGTGACTGATGGTAGTCTTGTGAGTTTCAATTTTTAGGAGATCCTAAGAAGACCTCATGTCATACCTATTTCTAACCCAGTACTGCACATTTCAGTAAATGACACAAGCATTCATTCAGATGCTCAAGCCAAACATCTAGGAATTTGATTCCATCTTTTTTGATTATTCTCTTAGTCCCAAGCTTTGCAAGTCATCAGCAAATTGCTAGCTCTACTTCTAAAATATATCCCATATCCATTTATTTCTTGCCATCTCTACTATTACCTTAAATCAAACAATCAGCGTCTCTCATATGGTTTATAGCAATAGCCTGCTTCCATTCTTGGACCCATCAACCCATTCTCCACACTGCAACCAGAGTGATCTTTTAAAAACATCAATTACATTATGTTCCTTTCTTGCTGAAGCCCCACTCCCCTGGCCCACACCCCATGGCTTTCCATTGCATATAGATAAACTGTAAACTCTACTGAGATCTACAGACCCCACATGGTGGGGCCCCTACCTATGTTTCCAAGTTCAACTCCTGCCGTTCCCCACTGTTGTTCACCATGCTCTAGACACCCTGCTTGCTCTCTGGCTTGTAATTTCTATGTCCTCCAACTGGATTGAACAAACCCTACATCTTCCTGTGTAATCTTTCTTTTCTTGTGGTTTTAATTGTCACAACCAACTTGAATAGTGGGCTAAGCAGTGACTGGAATGGAATTAGAAACAAGAATTACGGAATTATGAGTAAAAAGGAAGGAGAGTTATTAGAACACATGATAAGAGGGGAGTCTGGAGTCAAAATTTAATTTTTGCCATGGAAGAGAGACTTGAGCATTTTTATTTTTATGTCTCTGAGGGAGGAGCCAGAAAGAGAGAAATATGTGACATGGAAGGAAGTGGAATAACAAAAGAAGCAAATTCCCTGAGCCCCTTTTAAAGATAAAATCCCTTTAAAGAGATAAGATATGTGGCTCCTAAGGATTCTGGTTCCCACCTTGCTTCCTTTTTTCCCATCACTTTGTGAACTTCTATACTATATTACAATTATCTCCTTATCCATCTATATGTAAACTGTGAGTTCAGTGAACAGAGGGGAGAGGTCTTAATCACAGTTGTATCCCAGTGCTGAACACAAAATAAAGGCTCTATAATTAATGAATAAATTTACCTGTTGGGGCTTCCCTGGTGGTGCAGTGGTTGAGAGTCCGCCTGCCAATGCAGGGGACACGGGTTCGTGCCCCGGTCCAGGAAGATCCCACATGCTGTGGAGCAGCTGGGCCCATGAGCCATGGCCAATGAGCCTGCGCGTCGGGAGCCTGTGCTCCGCAACAGCAGAGGCCACAACAGTGAGAGGCCCGCGTACGGGAAAAAAAAAACCATACTTTGTTGTTCAATTTGAAGTTTGCTGTAGCCTGAACATTTTCCCTTGTTTGCTTACTATCTACATTTTGTTGTTTATTTCATTTGCCATAAAGGGGGCATTTATAATATTTTTATATATTAGGGTAAACTTTTTATATATTATACATAATAATCCATTACTCTAACATTTGAGACAAATACTTTTCCTGCTGTTTTCATTTTCACTGTGATTTGTTGGTTCTTATACTGAAGTTATATATTGATCTTTTCCTTTATGAATTCTTTCAAAGAACAGTTGCTATCATCTAAATGAACACATAAAAACTCTCAATTCTGCTTTGTGCAATTTATGAAAATTAAGTTATTTAATAGATTTGTAATATTTAAATATAAGATTTGGCTATAACTTGATGTTTCCCCAAACTGGTAATCCAGTGGCAGCTTGGAGTCTATAAGAGAGAGCAATAGGGAGCAATCTTGTTAAAAGGGAGGGTGGGTTCCTTGTCTTGAAGCTGCACTTCTACAACAAGCACATTGTTTTCACTGTTGGTGCATGTTGTGAGGTAGCTTTATGATGGTGGTGACCATGACGGAGATTATGGATGAGAAAGGCTAAAGCTCTCCAGGTCAGGACTGCTTTTTGATTTTGGGGGGATTTAGGCATTTATGCCTTCATAGGCTCCATAGGAAAAATATTAAAAACCGTATTTTATAACTTTTGTTGTAAAGGTGAATATAACAGGCTGGATTCATTATTATACGATTATTATTATTAATTTTCCTTTTTTCTTATTTTAAATGTTAAAATTAAAACATTTTTGTGGGCCCCTAAACTGTGCCTGTTGCATCTAATAAATGAGTCAACCCTGTCCCAAAGCCACCCCTTAGCACTGATTAACTCTATTAATCATCTATCTAGCATATCTAGCTATCTAATCTATCTATTCATCATCTATCTAGATCTATCATCTATCATATCTGTCTATCCATCTATCTACCTATCTATCTATCCATGCATCTGTCATCTATCTAGATCTATCATCTATCTATCTTTCTACCCATCTGTCTAAATAATTGGGTCTACTTCTTGCCTTTTCATTCAGTTTCTCAGATACACATTTCTGTCTATATCAGAATCACAGTATTTCAACAATAATTGTTTTTTATTTTTAAAAATTTATTTTATTGAAGTATAGTTGATTTACAATGTTGTGTTAATGTCTACTGTACAGCAAAGTGATTCAGTTATATATAAATATATATATATGTATACACATTCTTTTTCATATTTCTTTTCCATTATGATTTATCACAGGATATTGAATGTAGTTCCCTGTGCTATACAGTAGATCAGTTGTCGTTTTTTAAAATATGAAATAATGTTCTAATATTGTTAGAGGTGATATGTACCACAGAGTTCTTTTCAAATCTCTTGACCGCTTATTTTCAGAGTGAATCTTAGAACCCTTCTGTTTACTATAATTAAAAAAAAAAAATTGAAGTTGCATTGTGTTGGTAAGTTGTCTCAAAGAGACATAACATCTTTATAAAGATACACAGTTTGATATTCCATTCCAGCACCAGGATACCATGACCGTGCTGCAAAGAGAGTTCAAGAGGAGTGGAGACAGAGGCAGGAAACAGGGTACAGAAGGACCTGCACTCTGGTAGGGTGATCTCGCAACTAGGGGTGCTCAGTGAAGCTGGAACACGAGCTGCTATGAGTCAACATAGTGCCAGAAGTGGGTCATAAGCCAACACTGTAGGATACCTGCTAGTTTATTCTTCAGTTTAGGGAAAGGGAGTACCTTTGGGAAGAAACTGGAGACCATGTTTTAGCCAAACCCACCTTCTTCTAATCTGGTGTTCTAAAGTGGCTATAGCTTGGTAGCCCTGACTATCATATTTACTTATGAGTGAGTTTAAAGGAGAAATTTTGTTTTTCATGCAGGTATCCTTGACACAATAAATACATAATGATAGAAATAGGGAAAAGAGATCACAGGGTAGAGGCTGACCAGTATGGAGCCATTTTGGATCATCACTCATGATCAGCTCGCTCCTTTGCAATTTTTCTTATAACAGAAATATTTTATGTATCCTTATAATTTTCTAGTATGAGGAACAGTCATTTTAGGATAGAGTTGAAAAATTCAGAGGCCTTCCTCCCCAAGTCCAAGTCTGTAGTGATGAAAATTAACAAGCACTGTACATCAAGCTAATGACTTACAAGCGAAACTTACAGGTGTTGTCTGCTATGAATAGATGTAACTTTAATATAAGGGCCATTAGAGTAAATTGAGTAACTTTAATGTAGAGAGAATTTGGATGTATATCATGTTTTATAAATCACATGCAGAGGATACACTTGGCAAGCTATTCCCCTAAAGGACCTAGATTAGGAAGATTTCCGTGGCTCCAAAAAAAGGTGAAAGATAAATGATCTGAAACTTCAAACTTTCAAAATTTCAAGGTCAATATTTTACTTCAATTTTAATGTTACGAGGGATATTGGAGCACCTTGTTGGAAAATCTACTTGTGGGTCCATTCCTGCCCACTCTTTACACTCGATAGTATACAGTTATGTTTGTACTCAGAGATGCCTTCCCCCTCCAGGTAAATCAAATAATCATCTAGATACTTACTGAGGGATGACACATTAGTTTCTAACACTGATTAATGTTAGTCATTTCATGTATATATATCAACAACAAAAAAACCCATCCAATATATGAGGGACCTCAGCAAATTCAAAAAGAGTGGCCAAGCTGAATAAACAGAGAAAATTTTCCTTAATGAAATAGGAAATTCAGTTTAAACTTATCATGAACTGGTCACAGTCCCAGATGGCAAATAGAAACAAATGTTAATTATCTCTTGGAGATTTAAACCCAGACCAATAAAAATTTCCATTGATTAAGTACCAACGAACACAAACTAAAAATTGAAAAATCACAAAAATACCCATGGTAGAAGTCATCATAAATAAGAGTCATCAGAAATAAACTGAAAAATCAGACCCACAAATAATGCAGATGCAGGAATTTTTGGTTTCAAAACAAATTTGTCCAATATTGTTAAATAAATTAAAAAATGATGTTAAAATTTTTATTAGCTTGGGATACCACACGCTGGGTGGTTTAAAGGACAGGAATTTATTTTCTCACAGTTGTAGTTGCTGGGAAGTTCAAGATCAAAGTGCCAGCTGACTCGGGTTGTGGGGTGGGGAATGTGATGCCCAGATCCCAGCTAAAGTGATCCTCTGGAATTTGCTCTGGCAAGCATGCAGCATCTCTCCCAAAAGGAGCTTCTCATTCTGGCTCCAAAGGTGACTTTGGGGATTATGGAATCTCTTGTTCCTTCTCTAGAGACATATACCTGCCTCCTGGTTTCACCCTCTAAAATGCTTCTTGATCTTGGCTCTTAACTGACACTTAATGTAGGTGTTGGACTTAGACCCCTTTTCCTGTCCCTGACCCTTTTCAATCTCTGACCTCCTCTTCTTCCAAGTTCAGTGTACAATTCCTTAAGTTCTCCTCACTATGCAGTCTCAAACAGGTACACTTAACTATAACAGCTTGTATAAGGGATCTGTTCATCATTCTTTTATGTAAAACACAGGTATTAAGTTATTAGCATCCTCCAAGTACTGAGTGCTATATGAAGCACTCTGGAGACTGCAAAGGAAAAAATAGATTAATAGTCCCTGCTTTTAAGATACTTAGAGTTTAAGAGGAGACAGAGATGTTAACCAGCTATACTATCATGTATTCAAAGCTATAATCAAAGTGTTGTAAACCTTGCTGTTGGAAGTGTGGCCTTCAGTTGAACAGTATTAGCGTCACTGGGGAGTTTGTAAGAATTACAGAATCTCTTGCCCCAGCCCAGACCTACTGAATTAGAATCTGTATTTTAATATGATGTGCACATGAGTCACCTGGGGATGCCAATGCTGCTGGTGCATGGATCACGCTTTGAGGCGTGAGGTTGTAGAGTACAAAGAAAAGGATAATTCTGCCTAGCTGAGTGAAGGGATAAGGGTGTCACTGAAAGCATCACAGAGGGGGTATCATATGCATTGGGCAAGGAAGGACAGAGAAAACTTTGCTTAGCAGATTGGGAGAGAGGACAGGTGGATGGGCAGTCAGGCAGAGGAGGTAACACAAATAAAGACATAGGGACATGAAGAGTATATTTGGAGAATGGTAAGTAGTAACTATTGGAAAAATGGATGAAGACGAAGTTGAAAATATAGGCTGGGACTGTATTTTGAGAAATCTTTTATGCTATGAAGAAAACAGTAGAAAACAGGGATTCTAGAAGTTCTTTGAGTGGAGGAGCAACAAGATCATATATGTCTCATTGAAGTGAAGAGGGTAGATTGAATGGGAGAAAGCCAGACCACAGCAAGAAGCCAGGAGGAGGTTACTGCAATAATTCAGGCATGAAATAAATAAGAGCTGGAACTAAGACAGTGGTTGTGGGAATTGCAGATACTTTGAACTAATAAGTTTGTATTAATTTGTTACGCAGCAGTAGATAACTAGCTCACATTTTACTACCTGAAACTGGGATCCAGAAATATATAAGAATGTGAGAGCAGTAATGAAACCAGAGAATAGGCAGTGGCTGGAAGAGTTTTGAAAAGCATGTATGAGAAAGTGCAAATTTCCTTAAACAGACTTTAGTAGAAATCTGGACTTTCAGGATGCTGATGGTGGGGATTCAAAAGGAAGTGAGGAACATGTTATTGGAACTTGGGGAAGGAAAATCCTTGTTACATAATGACAGAAACTTAGCAAAATTATCTCCAGCAGTTATGTGCAAAGAAGAAATTGTAAGTGATGAACTTTAGATTTTACAACTAAGATTTCCAGGGAAAGTGTAAAAGGTGCCACCTGACTTCTTCCTGTCATTTATAAAACATGGGAGAGGAGAGCGATAACTTGAGGGAAAAACAAAACAGGACATAATGATTTTGAAAAATCAGCCTCTCCAGATGGCAAAAGATGTTAAGCGATTCACTGTTGAGAAATCATGCTCTGGAGAAAAGGCTGAAGCTATTACTATACCTTTTGCTAAAATGTCATAAAGATCAAAAGTCAGAGTATTCAGCCACACTCAGGATTCTTTCAAGAGATTCAGAGTGCACCTTACAGATCTTTTCAATTGTGGATGAAGAATGTCACCCATCATATCAGTAAGCAAAGGATGTTGGGGCCAACAAGCCATCAGCCACTGCAGTTGCACCTGTGCATCCTGAGGAGATTCAGGATGGAGAAAAGCAGGATGCTGGCCCTAGGTAACTAAGATGCATATCAAATGAATGATTTCAGTGAGCCCGGACTCTTGCGTCTTCCCATACTAGAAAAGAGCTAAATTCATTAACTTGAGCTGACTTGTTTGATGTTCTGACTACCTGGTTTTGTTGCAAAAACTCCTATTTTTTGATGTTCTGACTTTTGATGTTCTTTTGATGTTCTGACTACCTGGTTTTGTTGCAAAAACTCCTATTTTTAAAAATAAATTATTTTATTTTTGGCTGTGTTGGGTCTTCATTGCTGCTCATGGGCTTTCTCTAGTTGTGGTGAGTGGGGCCTACTCTTTGTTGTGGTGAGCGGGCTTCTATTGCGGTGGCTTCTCTTGTTGCGGAGCACCGGCTCTAGGCGTGCGGGCTTCAGTAGTTGTGGCACGCGGGCTTAGTTGCTCCATGACGTGGGATCTTCCCGGACGAGGGCTCGAACCCTTGTCCCCTGCATTGGCAGGTGGATTCTTAACCACTGTGCCACCAGGGAAGCCCCCAAAACTCCTATTTTTTAAAATTAATTTTTATTGGAGTATAGTTGATTTACAATGTTGTGTTAGTTTCTGCTGTACGGCAAAGTGAATCAGTTATACATAATACATATACCCAGTCTTTTTTAGATTCTGTTTCCATATAGGTCATTACAGATTATTGAGTAGATTTCCCTGTGCTATACAGTAGGTTCTTATTAGTTATATATTTTATATATAGTAGTGTGTATATGTCAACCCCAATCTCCCAATTTATCCCTTCCCCCCTTTCCCCTTTGGTAACCATAAGTTTGTTTTCTACATCTGTGACTATTTCTGTTTTGCAAATAGGTTCATTTGTACCATGTTTTAGATTCCACATATAAGTGCTATTGTATGATATTGTCTTTCTCTGTCCAGCTTACTTCACTCAATATGCAATCTCTAGGTCCATGCATGTTGCTGCAAATGGCATTATTTTTCTTTTTAATGGCTGAATAATATTCCACTGTATATATGTACTACATCTTCTTTATCCATTCCTCCGTTGATGAACACTTAAGTTGCTTCCATCTCCTGGCTATTGTAAATAGTGCTGCAGTGAACACTGGGGTACATGTATCTTTTTGAATTATGGTTTTCTCTAGATATATGCCCAGGAATGGGATTGCTGGATCATATGGTAGCTCTATTTTTAGTTTTTAAAGGAACCTCCATACTGTTCTCCATAGTGGCTGTACCAATTTACATTCCCACCAATAGTGTAGGAGGGCTCCCTTTTCTCCACACCCTCTCCAGCATTTATTGTTTATAGATTTTTTGATGATGGCCATTCTGACCGGTGTGAGGTGATACCTCATTGTAGTTTTGATTTGCGTTTCTCTAATAATTAGTGATGTTGAACATCTTTCCATGTGCTTCTTGGCCATCTGTATGTCTTCTTTGGAGAAATGTCTATTTAGGTCTTCTGCCCATTTTGGATTGGGTTGTTTGCTTTTTTGATATTGAGCTGCATGAGCTGTTTGTTTATTTTGGAGATTAATCCTCTGTCGGTCGCTTTGTTTGCAAATATTTTTTCCCTTTCTGTGGGTTGTCATTTCGTTTTGTTTATGGTTTCCTTTGCTGTGCAGGAGTTTTTAAGTTTAATTAGGTCCCATTTGTTTATTTATTTTTTTTAATTTTCATTACTCTAGGAGGTGGATCCAAAAAGATCTTGCTGCGATTTATATCAGAGGGTGTTCTGCCTATGTTTTCTGCTAAGAAAAAGCTATTATATGTCAGCTCCTCCCTTATCTCTTTGGAGCAGTCCCTCAGAGATATCTGAAAGGCTGCCTTCTAGACGTTAAGTCCTTAGCAGTTCCGCCAAATAAAACATAATTCTCAACTTTTAGGTTGTGCTTTTTTTTTTTCAGTTGACACAATCAAGTCAGAAAGTCTCTAGGAGACTTAAGAGCATTGTCCCTCAGCTATTTTGGCAGGAGCCAAGGATAGAGAAGTGGATAGAGAAGTTTGCTGTTAGTGTATAGAAATGCAGCCACTTCAGCTGATTCCACATGACCTATAGACAGGCCCAGCATTCCTTTGGAGCTTCCCAAGTCAGGTGTATGTGATACTGCTTTCTGGTTTTGCTAGGGTTTTGTAGAATTGCCTTTGCATTCCCAGGTCATGCCCTAGGCCCAACCTTCACAAGACTAAAAGAAGAATAGCCTTAGTGATCCTGCCTGATCTGGCATCACCTATTCTCAGCTCTGGAATCCTCAGCTGTGGCTCCTGGACATTCTGCCATCTCCAGAAACCGAGTCATCAGTGATCAAGGGTACAGCTCTCTAGCAAAGCTGGTCTTCCTTGGTGAGGCTCTGTGATGGTATGTGCCATACAACTGCCACCTTACAAGCTCATTTTTCTTCCAGTTTTAAATCTGCCATCCTTCATGAGACTTTCAATAACTTTCTGTGACTGGATAGAAGACTGATAGTTCTCATTGGCAGAGGGGAAGTAATTGACTTGACTTGGATCCAATGATTGACTGACTTATTCAGGCTCTTCTTACCTCTTATTTCTCTAGTTTCTTTGTTCACTTGACAGAATCCTGTTCATTTTTAGAGATGTGATATGATATCACATCCTCAGGGAAGTTTTTAAAAATCTAGACCGGGTTAGACTATATAGTCCCCCTGTGCCTACTCCAAAGATGGCATTTAACACAATGGGTTCTAATTGTTTCTCTCCTAAATGCTGCAAAGACTTACTATACCTGACACCACGTTAAGTGCTACAACAAAGAGCAAAACAGATGTGGTTCCTGTGTGGATGGGACTCTCAGTCTAAGAGGAAATAGATATTAATAAAATAATAAATCTGAATGTATAAACTAAACCTGAAATAGTGAGCTGAAAGAAAGGTATATCCAATCTTTGAAATCAGATAGGAAAGGAATGTAACCTAGACTCTGGGAGTGGTCATCTGGGAAGGCTTCCATGAGGAAGCCTTAGCTGAAATCTGAAAGATAGAGTTACCTGGGAATAGAGAAGATATAAGGACTATAGAACAAAGAAACAGAATGTGGAAAGGCCCCGTGTAGGAAGAACATGCAGGTTCTGACAAATTGAAAGAATACCAGTGTAATTGGAACTAAAGTGGGAGGGAGAGCATGGTAAGAAATGAGGCTGGAACAATAGTCAGGTTTCACATCATTTGTAGCTTTGTGGACTATCTTAAGGGTTTTATACAGGACCTGGCAGATTGTTGACTCTCTTTACGATGGCAAGAAACCACTCCTACAACCTTCCTAGATCCACAGTTTAGCCAGGCTCTCCAGCAAGCCTCTAGAGTACCCCTCTTTATGGAAACAATTAATCTCGTCATGGTCCTGGCAAGCCTGAGTAGGAGAGATGAGGCCCAGATTTATAGCTCTTGGGTCAGGGCCCTACAAGAGACAAGGGCAAAACGTTTCTTAGCTCTACCAATCATTTATGTGCAGCAGCTGCTACAGGTGTATCCAGAAAAGTTTCACCAAGAGTAGAAACATCTGAGGACCCAAATAATTGCAGAGCCTTCTCCCCTACCCCAGATACATTCTTGAGAATGAATAGGTAATTGTCTAGAATGAATCTAGCTAATGAGATGGCTAAATCCAACTAGGGACTTCATAGTAAAGAAAATATGATTTACTTTAGATCCCCAACGATTAATACCTTCAGAAGTGTAGTCTCACTCATAGCTAATTCTCCCTGGATATTTTGCCCAAGAATGAATTTCTTGAGAACCCAGTGAAGGAGGAGAGGAAAGAAAGTGAATTCTGCTCACTATTGGAGGAATTTTCTAAGAGTCAGAATGATCCAAAGATAGAATGAGCTATATCAGGAGATTGTGACATCAAAATTTCGAAAGTAAGCTAGTAGACCACTTCGGGGTGTTACAGAGTAATTCAAGCATGAGGGTTGTGCTACATGATCTTAATGGTTTCTTCCCACCATGAGAATCTTAGAGGCAGAAAGAATGATGTGAAAGAGTAGCTACAGGATGGAGAGCATTGAGAGCTCAGAGAGAGAGGCTCTGGTAAAAAGCACTCAATAATGAGGAGGAACAGGACTTAATTTTGTTTGGAGTGGAAGCCTCTTATGCCATTGCACCTAATATGATCTGGGCTTGGGAACCAGGGGAAAGAAATCTGACTGCATCCTTTCTGGGAACTGTGACTTCCAACTTGAATTCAGGTCTGCTCATCTAGCCAACTTCCCATGAATGTGTTTTCCAGGGAAAGCACTAAAGTTATCATGGTTTGGATGGATATTAGTTATCTATTGCTGTGTAGCAAATTATCTCAAAACTTAGCAGCTCTGAAGAACAAAAACTTAATATCACATACAGTTTCTGAGAGTAGGTTCTCTGGGACAGGCTCAGCTGAGTGGTTCTAGCTCGGGGTCTCTCTTGAGGTTGTTGTCCAGCTCTCAGCTATGCCTACAGTCATATCCAGGCTCAAAGGGAGCTAGAGAATCCACTTCTAAACTCACTCATTTGGTTGTTGACAGGCCTCCGTTCTTCATGGCTATTGGTCAGAGACCTGCATTCCTTGACACACAGACTCCTCCATAGCCTGCTTGAACAGCCTCGTTTCATGGCATCTGACTTCCCACAGAAGAAATGATTCAAGAGGGAGAGAAACGTGAGCAGGTAAGTGAAATAGTGCCCCCAAAGGAAGCAGGACTTGTATCTAGAATATATTAAGATCTTTTACAACTACATAGTAAGAAGATAAGGTGTCCAATTGAAAATGGGAAAAATAGTGGAACAGGAACTTCATGAAAGAATATAAACAAATGGCCAATAAGCATATGAGAGGATATTCAATTATCAGTAGTTATTAAGGAGATAAAAATTAAAACTCACAATTAGAATCTGCTACAGTATCATAAGAATGGCCAAAATTATAAAGGCTGAAAATACCAAACATTGTCAAGGTTGTGTGCAGCAAGTTAAATGATCTGACGTTTATGCTGGGAGTGTAAAATGGCAGAGCCATTTGTAAACTGGCAGAGTCAGTTTAGTCATAACAGACATTTACCATACAACTTTTAGCTATTTATCCAAGAGAAATGGCTTCAGCTGTTCCCAGAAATATTTATACATGAATGTTCATAAGAGTGTCATGCATAATAACCAAAACTGAAAGTAATGCATCTGTCTGTCCAACAGATTTTAGTATGCAATGGAATACTACTTAACCCCTCCTCTACAATCCTTGAGAATTAATACTCAATTAATATCCAATTAGTTTCCCAGATAACTATATAATGATATATGCAACAGTATAAATAAATCTCCCAAACAAGATGCTGAGTGAAAGGAGCTAGATAAAAAAGAGTACATAGCATATATCTATCGAAAAATGAATTCACAGTGATATAAATTACATCAGTGATTATGAGAGGCAGGGGTTTGGAGGATATTGACTTCAAAGTGGCATGAGGAACATTCTGAGATGATGGAAATATTCCATACCTTCTATTGCTGTGATGGTTACATAGATTTTATGGTATACTTTCAGCAAAACTCATGGAAATATAATTCATCTATATAATTTTATATTATATAATTTATACCTTATGAAAGTAGATTTTAAAAGTAAAAAATAACCCTTTAGAATATGTAAAATTAAATGTTTTTAGAAATACAAGGGTCTAATTCACAGAGACAAAAATAACACTTGGAAACTTTACTGCCCTCTCTTAGTCTTTGCAAGATCAACTACCCAGGCAAAAATAATATATAAGAATAATGTTATTAATCTTTTAATTATATATGCATAGATATATACATAGATAGATACTTATATAAAAGTTTTTAGCTCAGGGAAAGTACCTTATTTTCTGTTATTTTTATAACATTTGTGAGAACGGACCATATAATATGCCTCAAAGAAAATTTAACTAAATTTCCCAAGCAAAAAATTGTAGAGATCACTGTATCAAACCTCAGTGCAAAAAACCTGGAACTAAATAACTGAAATGTAATTTTAAAATCTATTTTAAATTTGAAATTTCTCTACTAAGTAACTTTTGAGTTAAGAGTAGATAGCAAAAGAAAAATTAAAGATGATTTTAAAAATGACAACTTTACTTCTCAAAACATGATGCTTATTTTCCTCTGAGTTCATATTAAAGATGAACTCAGAGGGAAATAGGTCAGAAGTTCATAGAGTTTTATAATTTATTTATTAACTCAACATATTTATTGAAGGGCTACCATGTTCTAGAAATTTTTCTGTGCTCCAGGGATATAGGTAAATATCCATATAACTTCCTTCATAGAGTTACGTGCTAGTGGAAGTACATAGACCAAAAAACCCCACTAAATATGTAACATTTTAGATGGTAATATGTTCCATGTGGATAAAATAATGGTAAGTTCTATATGGATAAAATAAAGCTGAATAAGGTGGGTAGACAGTGATCAGAGCCATTTCATATATAAGCATACAGGAAAGCCTTTTCTGAGAAGGTGATGTTTCAGCAAAGTTCTGAAAGAAAGGGAGTGAGTCAGTCACGCAAACATTGAGGGAATAGCATGCTAGGCAGAGAAAATAGTAACTGCAAAGACCCAGAGGAAGATGGGAGTGGAGCAAGCAATGGGTCAGTTGTCAGGAGATCTGAGAAATATATAGGGTCAGGTTATGTGGTACCTGTTAGACTACCAGGTACAGGTACACTACATCCAGAATGAAAAAGAAGATATAACCTCAAATATGAAAAATGTAAATTATAATGAAAAAGTGCGATTTGCTAATGCATGTAAAAATTTTAAAATTAAAGTTTCACAGAAATGTATATAAATCAAGAATATACAGAATAAAATAAAAAAGTAGAGTTGAATAATCTTGAAAAAATTGAAAACCTTGCAAGGAACTATGTTACAAAAAGAACTCTGTGAGAAACTTACAGGTGAATTACATCCAGCTTAAGGCAGAGATAGTTTTCACACTATTTGCACTGATTTAAAACAGAAAAATTTTAAGTTTGCCAACTCATTTGATACCATTGGCATAGCCCCAATTCTAGACTTAACAAAGGTAGTACAAAATCCTAAATAAATCACAAGCAAATTGAATTTGGAAATAAATTTTAATACATATCCTCTGACCAAGTGGAGTTTATTAAGAAGCCACGGCAATGCCCCAAGTGTTTACTCTGTGAGATGGGGACTCAATGGAGTATTCTGTACCTAAGGGAGACATGGTCTGATCTGCTTTATGTACTACTGTGATGAGTAAAGAATGAATGGGAGCAAGGGTCATAATTCTATGCGTTTCTGAGGAAATAACTAGAATCAGTAGATAGTAGATGACTTTTCTAATTAAAAAAACCCTCTTAACTGACTGCCCACCAGTGAAACTTGCTGCTGAGTCATCTTGGAAGTTACAGTCAGCAGTTTCTCACCGGCATTTCCAGCAAATGCCAGGGATGTTGACGCTGGGAAGTTTCTGTATCTAATAAGCCTTTAGACCCTATGACATCCCAGATTCCTTCCAATACCGACCATCTCCGATTCTACAGCATGTATCACCTCAATCTCCCCCAGTTAGAATATAAGCTCCATGAATGCAGGGGGTTTTGTCTGTTCTGCTCATTGCTCTAGTCCTGGAGCTCAAATAAGGTCAAGCATATAGCAGACACTCAATGATTATTTGTTAAATATAGGAATGTCTCTGTTAAACTTATTGCAGGACCTGAGCAACGCACTTTTCTTCTCTGCACAACAGAGAGTAAAAAAGTTGGATTAGATGGCATCTGATTATCTTTCCAGGTCTGCCAGTGTGTGATTCCCTTTCAAACTGTGAGCCGTTGTTCTAACGGGCTTTTCAGGCTATGGGGTGTATGAAGGGGTGCTGCTGGGAGGAAAGGCAGGGATGGGTAAGGGCAAACCTGAGTCAAGGAGAAGAGAACAGATAACTTCTGGGGCTGGGGACCAGGGCACTCTCTGAAAATAAATGTGAATATCTCTTTGAGATGCACAGGGTTCTAATTCCAGTAAAGGTGTTTCACTAGACACTGAGGATACAGGATACCGAGGACCCACCCCAAACATGGTATCATTGCCTCATTTGAGCCAGCCTGGTCAACAAAGTGTCACAGGTCCCTGAGGTTCTCATGGGAAAAACAACATAAATAACAGCAGGAACTCCTTTTAACTGTATCGAAAATATACTTTTTATCTTGATGAAGTGCACAAATGAGAACATTTCTTTAAAGAGAGAGTTCCATTGAGGCTCAGCATTACTAGGCATCTCCAGACACCCACAAGGCAGCGATTTCATGTGCCCCTGAGGTTTAGCAGGGCAGCCAACAGGTTAGCTGACAGGGCCCAGATTTTCTACCAGATAAGCCAGTGAGACATGCATCATATTTATAGAATACAGAATCAACTATAAAAAAGTTGCACATTGGGTAATTACAATGATTTGATTCTGCATTTATCTTTAGTTTATTTCAAGCAAAAAGGAGTGTTTTCAATATCAAGAGGCATGCATATATGTGTGTCTTCCATGATATTTCTTTTCAATAAGTTGCTTTCATTGCAAATTAAAAGAAATGGAGTTCAGCTCCTTGGTGACCTAGGAGAAAAAAAAAGTAAGAACTAGAATATTATTACTTATTAACAGCAAGGCTCTTGTCATGTATTATCTCAATTACTTTTTATATTAATGATACAGGTAGGTACTTATTGTTGCTTTCAAGTTAATATGGGGAAACAGGCTCAGAGAGGGTCAGGTCCATGGTCATATAGTTAGTAGAGGACAAACACAGTATTTGAACCCAAGTCTATGCTCTGAATCCAGATGTACATGACATTGTAGGGAATACTCCGAAAGGGTAGGGTCTTTGCCTTTCAAACTAAAAAACTAGAATAATCACAATTATAACTGTAGGGAACTGTGTTTTAAATGAGTAGGATCTATATTTCCTGGCAGATGATCTCAGAGTCACTTGGAGGCACTGAATAAAAGCAGAAATGAACCCAAATTCTAGGTGTTCTAGCTATTGGGACTCTGTTCTTTCTCCAGACACTGTGGTTGGCACCTTCACTGTGGATTTTTTTACAATACAGGACCAGGGAGGGTCAGACTGTGGCCTGCACTCCTGCAATACCCAGCCATCTGCCCTGCCGTCTGAGGTACTAGGGCAGTTGTCTTCTTCCTGGAGTCATTTCACTGCTCAGGCCTGAAGGTCGCTGCGGTGCCAGCCAAAGGCTTTGGAGCCCACATTGGTGGGCGTGAAGCTGTTCTTAACCACATTCTCAGACCTGCTCAGCCAGCCCGCCATCTTATGGGTCACACAGGTCGCAGTGTTACAGGATCTCTTCTGGGCAGTGATGCTGATTTGCAGGATAGGGAAAAAGAAAAGGCCTGTCAGTGAGAGGCTGAGGGCAGGTGCTACCCCATGGGACCAACATGGTAAAATTACTGCTCCGAGAGGCACCAATGAACTTTAAATATTTTTCCTAAACACGGAATCACCACAGACAAACATAGGGCATTAGGGAAAGTGCCACAATCACTCCCCATAGACGTTTCCAAGGGTGTCAGAAAACCCAAACGTGCTCTGGGCAACAAGCCATGGAACACAGAACTATAGCAGCCAGTCTTTTCTGTACAAGTAAACGAAAGCTTAACCAAGGCTTAGGTGACTAGAGAGATTATGGTGCCATATCCAACCTCATTCTTAAAGATTGTCTAGAAGATGCATCCCATTCACAAGGTACTGAGTCCTCCTTAGGAAAAGGAAAATTCCCCTGTCCTCCTGGAAGAGGAAGCGAGTTTGCAGCATCAAGTCTCAGAGGTGCTTAGTGCTCCTGTTTTCACTACCTGAGGTTGTTCACAGGGACCACCCACTATGCCCTGACTCCAGCTACCCGGGGCTAAAGCTCCTTGCCGGACAGGTCCCTGTATCCATGAAGTGTGGGATGTGGCCAGAGCAATAACCACCACAGCTCAGGGGTTTTTAGAAATATACTATTACTCCCCCAATGAAAGGTATGTTCAGAAGCAGGACTGAGAAGCTCTGCTGTGAAATCCGCAGGTACTTACAGGGCTGCCCTCTCTCTCCTGATCTCTTCCTGAATGATTCTCTCTGGCCTGCTCTCCCTCCTCCCATCTGATGTTCCAGACATCCACTGCCACAAAGAATGCCACTGATACTAGCCCAAAGAGCAACCAGAGAAGACCACATGCATCAAGTTACAGGAACAAAGGAATTAGAAAGGAGAGGAAGAGGTTGAGTAGGCACCTTGAGGCATGCCAATATGAGGGGTCATGGTCTTTCTCCAATACCCTGGCCATGACCCATTTCTTGCCAGGCATTCTGACCCCAGTTTTAGTTAAGGGGAATGTGTAAAACTTGTTGAGGTCCTATGTGTATGTGCCCAGGACACAGGTGCTCAGATTGTTACACTGCTTAGTTCTGGACCTGTCCAGGCTACAGGGAAAAGTCAGGCTAGACAATACCATGCACCAGGGCTGCCCCTGCAGGCAGTCATGCAGAAGGTTAGAATAGGGAGAGGGCACCTGGAGCAAAAGCAGAGGGGCAGGAATGGGGGCGGCTCACGCATCCTCCATTAGGAGAACACAGAGGTTCACTGAGCCAGGGCAGTGTGGGGAAGGGCTGCGGGGGGAAGGGGTGACCTTTTCTGGCATTCCACATGCTGCTCAGTCCTTCTTGCTCTGCCGAGAGGTTCTTAGGGCAGATACAGGTGCAGCACATACCTCTGCCCAGGTACGGCCAGGTCAGGAGCTGGTGTGAGCTCCAAGCTCAGGGTGCACAGGGAGGTGAGGCTGGGGAAGGGTGTCTGATCCAGTGAGAACATGCACATCTCCACAGATTCTACACATCTAAAGGCCCAGGACCTACCTCAGACACTGTGCTACCTGACAACATCCTTTGTAAGGGCTCTGGCTTCACCTTGCAAATGTGCAATGAAGATGCCTTGCAGGTGTGAAAGAATATCATGTGCAGGTTAACAAGGAGGGGCTAGATTTATAAAATCCCCTGAGATACATGGGATTCATTCCCTGGCTTTACGAGGCTAAACTCCTCCAGTGCTGGGAGGTATCCTCAGTACTGCCAGACAATTTCCGGAGTGAGGAGTTCCACAGCTTCCCCCACTGCTTTTAGAAAGGGATCTTTGTACGTGTGGTGCAACCATAGTTCCTTCACATGACCTCTGTCTTCAGTGGAGCCTGTAGGAGAGGTGGGCCCCAGGCCAAGGTGAACAGTGACTGCTTGCTGGCTGCCTATCCAGCTATGTTCTCTCGTACCTGTCAGGATACATCTTCCTGGTAAGCCAGGGGAGAGGGTAAGTGCTGAGCAGAGGGCAGAGCCTTAACCTGAAGCCCTCCTGTCTCTTGCTTCAGCTCACAGGCCTTCATCTGCACATAATCGTTCACCATTGCAGCCAGTAGGAGGCGCATTTCCTTATTGGTGAGTGTAGCGGGATCAAAGCCATTCTCCAAGGCCCACCTAGGGAAGGGGAGCAAGCACAATCCTGACTCTGAGTCCCTGCCTACTCCCACCCCCAGGATTAGCAGCCAGGTTTCCTGGTTTCTGTATCTTCCCCTGAGGATGTGGCTGCGCCAACTGCCAACGGAAGAAATGAGGCCATTGTCTCTCCCAAAATGCTGCTTCACCAGGAGTTAGGCTCTGGTGTGACCTCAAAGAAATGGTTTGCTGGCAACTGATGGTTAGATTTTCAGGAATTTTTTGAGCTTAGTGTTTTAAATGCAGCCATTATTAAAAATTAAATGATAATGATAATTTGAATCTGCAAATGGTTTCAGTTTAATAAATATAATTTGAATGAGGATGAGAAATTAGATGAATAGATCACATATCAGATTTAATAACAAATTTATTGGCCAAGTAGTTAGCAGACTAGGATGAAATCCATTTCTCAAATTATGGTTAAGTTAGTAAACAGCTTTGCTAAAGGTAAAAGTGTTTGATAAAAAGCAACAAAAGTATGTTGTGAGGTTCAGTGAGTTAATATGATATTTATAATAACTAGTACTGTATATGTTATGTCTATTTGTAAACTGTGTGCTACACATCTTTTTATGATAAACTTATATATAAGTGTACATTTGTACATTACCACCACCCATCCCCCCACCTCCACCCACCTTTAGCCAGTTGCTAAAGATTCAGCACAAGCACAACTGAGAACACAGAACTGTATGATTCCAGGGGCCATAGGAGGTGAGAGTGCTCCTGGCAGGGCTGTCTCACCTGAATGGCGCTGCCTGGAGCATACCTGCCTGGTTCAGGACCAGAATGCTGAGGACCAGGAACGGGGGCAACTTCCAGAAGCCCATGGCACCTTTCTGCAAGGGAAAAATGGCATCACCACCTGCAGCAGTTCAAGTTCTGTGAGCCCACAGACCGAGGCTCTGATTCTCTCTCTGACTCTAACTCCCTGGCATCCTGACTTCAGGTTGGACATGTCACTTCCCTTCACCATCATTTCCTTCTCCGCCAAGTGGACTGCTGTAAGATCCAGTAAGCCTGTAGCATGCTTGGCTTAGCAAAGAAACCTAGTGGGACAACTGGGTGAGGAGGTCTCAGTCCGTAGCCCCCTCCCTGTCACCCCACACATTTTCACATACAACCTGTTGGCCAGGACTCCTGGAGGACAGACTCCGAGTACCTGTCACCACAGCTTTTCCCACTGTGCAACCCAGAGCTGTCCTCCTGGTGTGGGGCTTTTGCTCATACCTGGTTGGGGGAGGTGGGTAGGGAGGACATATCTCTGTGGTTGGAATCCCTGAGAAACTGAAGAACCAAATTCTACTGCTCAGCTGCTTCAAAGAGTGCCTTTGGCAAAGAGTACCCTATGAGAAGCAAGCTGGCAGAGTCTTAATTTGGAACCCAGGATTTAAATGGGGGAAAAAAGCTCCCAGAACCTGCCACTGGGGCTTGCGTTTAACGGTTACCTGCCCCTCAGTCACTGCATCTGTTTGCCATCCGCTTGTGCTGGCCCAAGTTCCGAACCCATTTCCCACGGACCATTAGGCGAGGGATGTGATCCATGAGCGCACTGTTCGCACAAAGCCATTCCTGCGTCCTGCTCTGTGGGTGGTGCCTGGGGAGCTCCAGCATCCCGAAATTGACCTAAGCACGTGTGCCGCAGGAGACAGAGAGACTGGAGCCCGCCTCAGTGAGGGGAGAGTGGAGCAGAGAGTCCCCAGACTGAAACCATGCGGTGTTACCTGTGGAAGGATCCTGGGATGAATCGCGGAGTAACACAAATTGTGTGATGAAAAGACCTAGACAGAAGTGGACAGAGACCCTGAATCATGAAATGTCTAGAGTAACCCTCTGGCATTTATTTTACTTCTCTACAGTCCTACTAGGTATGGGGTAATGTTGGAACATAGGTGGTCATTAGATCATGTATAGCTTATATTAGGAAAGTCATTCTACTGATTTGGCCTCTTTATAAGTCTAGAAAGTAGTAAGTAAACTAAAATAGCTGTGAGGCACCTTCCAGCCTTATTCTTTTATTTTATTAAAATGGGGGTGGGAGGGGTGAAGGAGGTGGGTATAGAAGAAAAAAGAACAACTGAAGGACATTGTGTGATGGCAATGAGATTTACTTGGAGGTTAGTTGGGAGACATTGATAATGCTTATTGTATTTTAATTTTGAGAGGAACGCCAGCCTGAGCTGCTGGTAAGTGCTTCTGGAAGAAGCAGTCTTCAAGGAAGCCACCTTTCAGTCAAATATAAAATGGGGCTGGTGCCTTGTTTTCTCCCTATGTTTTACAGCTCATGCCCTCATGAGGAATTTTATTCCCTCACACTGCTTCATCCATTCTCTTCAGTAAGCATGCTTATCCACATCTGTGATGGTCCCTGGTCAGTTTTAGAAGTACACAGAAGCTACTCTAGATATTTTAAGCAGAAAGGCATTTCATACAGGAACTAGATGTTAAAAAATAATGTGTATAGTTCCAGAAGATGCTACATTTACCATAACCAAAAGGTGGAGACTGAGAAGTCCACACACTTGAACTGTAGGCATGAAAAAAGCCCCATGGAGCCTGTGATTCAGGGATCAGGACGCTGCCCTGTGCTGCCACAACTACCTTTCAACACCAGTGACATCCTGGACCCAGGGATGCTGCTGTCGAACCCCTGGCTTCTTGACTGCTTGCCAGCAGAAAACAGAAGAGCAGGAAGATAGAACTCTCTGACTCTGCCTTCCAATTCTCACATGAGATATCTAATTGGAAAAAAATTGCATTCAGACACTGCCTTTAAGGAAGTGTGGGAAAAATCAATGTAATCCATCACACTAACAGACTAAAAAAGAAAAATCACATGATAGTATTAATAGATGCAGAAAAGGCATTTGACAAAATCCAACACCCATTTATGATAAAAACTCAGAAAACTAGCAATAGAGGGGAACTTCCTCAACTTGATAAAGACTACAAAAACCCTGCAGTAGCTTTATACTTAATGGTGACAGACTCGAAGCTTTCCCACTAAGATCAGGTACAACAATGCCCTGTTTTACTACTCCTTTTCAGAGTCATACTGGAAGTCCTTGCTAGTGTAATAAGGAAAGAAAAGGAGATAAAAGGTATACAGGTTGGAATGAAAGACAAAACAAAAAAACACCCAAAAGAAACAAAAAAAATCTCCTCCTGGAGCTAATAAGTGATTATAGCAAGGTTGCAAAATACAAAGTTAACATACAGAAGTCAATTTTTTTCCTATATACCAACAATGGACAAGTGGGATTTGAAATTAAAAACATAATACTGGTTACATTAGCACCACCCAAAATGAAATAGGTATAAAGCTAACAGAATATGTACGAGATCTGTATAAGGAGAACTACAAAACTAATGAAAGAAATCAAATAATAGCTAATAAATGGAGAAATATTCCATGTTCATTGAGAGGAAGACTCAATATTGTCAAGATGTCAGCTCTTCCCAACTTAGTTGATCTACAGATTCAATGCAGTCCCAATTAAATCCCAGCAAGTTATTTTATGAAAGTTGACAAATTGATTCTACAGTTTATTTATTTTTGGCTGTGCCATGCGGCATGTGGGATCTTAGTTCTCCGACCAGGGATCAAACCCATGCCCCCAGCAGTGGAAGTACAGTCTTAACCACTGGAACAGTAGGGAAGTCTCTGATTCTACAGTTTATTAGGAGAAGCAAAAGAACCAGAATAGTCAATGCAATCTTGAAGGAGAAGTACAAAGTTGGAGGATTGATGCTGCTTGACTTTAAAACTTACTATAAAGCTACAGTAATCAAGACAGTGTGGTATTGGTGAAAGAATAGACAAATAGATCAATGGAACAGAATAGAGAGCCTGGAAATAGACCCCTCATAATATAATCATCTGATCTTTGATAGAGGAACAAAGGCAATGCAAAAGAAGTATGGGTGGTGGTTTTGTTTTCCAGTTGACTGGGAGAGTTGGAAGAAACCATTTTCATTATAATAGCCAAGTACTGTGAATATTCTCAGCCTGTCACAGCTAAGGCTTAAACCAAAGGAGTGGATCTCTAATAATGGAACTTCATCTATCAGTGAGAGAAAGTATTTTTTCTCT
This sequence comes from Grampus griseus, assembly GCF_964374135.1. NCBI lineage: Eukaryota > Metazoa > Chordata > Mammalia > Artiodactyla > Delphinidae > Grampus > Grampus griseus. The sequence goes on from NC_139002.1 coordinate 69,997,292, forward strand.
TAGTGCTGGAAGGGCTTTTCAGATCTTAACACATAAATGATCCTTTACCAACTTTACCTTTGGCCTTCTGGTACCTTACGGTTATGACTATCCAGTAGAGAACAAAACCCTCACTTTTCTATTTATCACTACTCAGGAATGTGTTATGTTCTCATATGTAATTTTGTAATTGAGATGATCAACTAGGTTGTCCCACCTCAGGCTCTTACTATCCTCCATTGTGGTGAAACACAACTCTGAGTGCACATAATGGAATGTGCAAAGGAGGCACATCTGTGCTGGTTGTACACTCTGCACTGCAGGAGCTCTGTGGGGGCAAGCACCAAGTCCCAGGCCAGAGCCACAGCCATCCAAGAACTGGCAAGGAGCCCAGGAGACACTCTCACCTGATGCTGCTCCTCAGGATGAGTCTTGGAGGGACGGTTTTCAAAGGGCAAGAAAGAGGCTCTCACTGCTGCACTCTTCTCTACTGTAAGTGTTACCATTCTGCACACAGAAATGTCAGAGCCCGAGACAGGGTATTCACATTTCTCCAGACACCCATCCCACCCTGCATCCTGAAGATGAGATCCTTGCCATGAAACAGTGAAGTCTTTCACTTCATCTTTCACAAAACACCCTCGTTGTGATCAAATCCATAGACAAACATTATCAACTGTTTTCTGTCACTCTAAGAGCAAATGTAGGAAGCTGTTTCTATTTTCTGAGCACTGAGAGAACATAATATATGATTACAAGGAAAGCTTTATGTTCTGAGAGACTTTTAGTGATTCTTGAGACCACTCCTCCTTACTATCCCCCAATGGGAGGTGAGGATGGGGGAGGAGGCATCTCATCAGTGCTGTTAGACTGCTTGAGCCATGGATCAAGTTCCCCTTTGCTAATGTAGCCAAGGGAAGAATGCCAAAGAAGGAATGCTCCTTAATTTAAGTGAACTGGGGGTATTTACAGAATGGAAATCAATCTGTTTTGAAATTTAAAAAATGATCTGAACAAGGATCCTCTCCTGATCGATATTATGGTTAGATTAGAGTTTACTGATGTGGATTTCAGGCAAGGATGACCTCAGGATCATCCTTTTTGGATCTTCTCCCTCCTGCTGCTGCCTCCTTCTTCATGTAAGGTCCAATCTGAATGGTGTTCTCATAGGAACTTTCTAATGGCCTGACCCTAGGCTGTTACTTATTTTAACAACATCCTGACCAAAGGCCTTATCTTGGAACATCAGGCAGCTTGAGAGGCAGTGAAGAAATCCTTATTTGGGACTATTATATAGACCTTTGTTATATAAACCTTCGTAATTGTTGCCAAAACAATTGTAAAACATGGCTTATGTTAATCAATGAATCTTATTAAAACCGTGGTCTAGAATTCCAGGAAAAATTGACATCTAGAGGTCAAAAAGTTAAAGACAAAGATACACTTACGTCTTTGTCTGTTCAGGCTGCTGTAACAGACTACCATGGACTGGGTGGCTTTTAAACAACAAAAATTTATTTCTTACCATTTTGGAGGCTGGGAAGTCCAAGATTAAGGTACTGGCAGATTTGGTGTCTGGTGAGAGCCCACTTGCTGGTTCATACTTAGATGGCTGTCTTCTCGCATGGCAGAGGGGCAAAGGAGCTCTCTAAGGTCTCTTTTATAAGGGCACTAATCCCATTCATGAGAGCTCCACCCTCAAGAGCTAATCACCTTCCAAAGGCTCTACCGCAAAACCAGTTGGGTGACCTTGGCTCATGCTTAATCTCCCAGTGGGGCTATTACTACCACGCCCTTTCACTCTCAGAAGGATACCAGTATGGACAGTGTCTTAGTCCATTTGGGCTTCTGTAACAAATTACCACAGACTGGTTAGCTAGTAATCAACAGAAATTTATTGCTCACATTCCTGTATTCTGGAAGTCCAAGATCAAGGTGCCAGCATGGTCAAGTGGGGGTTCGCTTCCTGGTTAAATATATGGTTGTCTTGTTGCTGTATCCTCACATGGTGGAAGAGGATAGGGATCTCTCTGGAGCCTCTTTATAAGGCACTAATTCCATTTATGAGGGCTCCAATCTCATGGCTTAAGTATCTCCCAAAGGCTCCACATACTAATATCATCACATTGGGTATTGTGTATGGACACAAACATTTCAGACCATAGGCAACAATAAATCTTATTGTTGCCTAATATATACGTCATTAGTCTAAGGTATGTGGTCAGTCAGTGTAAACTCTGTGATGGTATCATCATTAGATGAGACCTAGTACTATAGAAGACAGGAGAAATAGACTGCACTGGAGGTGAAAAGAAGGAAGACAAATCCCATAAAAAGATAAAGCTGCTGATAGGCAAGCCCTTTATCCTCTAGGCAACAGAATCTACTACACCTCTGATATCTGAAATAAATATGTCAAATATGAGAGGTATGTGAAGTATTTGAATGAGAATGTGTAATTTATTAGGATACATATTTATCATTATTCATCCTTTACTAAGTGCAATTTTTTAGCTGCTGGAAATAGAAAAATGAACAAGAAAAGGATTCTGCCCTCAGGGAATACTAGATCTACTTCAGTGTGTATTAACAAGCTCTCTTCAATCTCGGAGTCATTTTCATAAGCCCAAGTTACAGAAAATCTTTACTTCCCAAATCACTTCCCTCAAGGAACTCTACCACATACTTAGAAAAGGTCTTGAATTCCTGATCTATTTATAAAAGCATGGAACATAAAAATGAAATCAAAAAATTTTAGGCAATCATCTAGAATTTTCTATCCAGCAAAACTCTGAATTTTCTGTAATGATGTAAATATTCTGTACTTGTGCTGTCTGATGCCATAGCCACTAGCCACGTGTAGTTATTGAACACTTGATATTGGCTAGGGCAACTGGGCAACTGATTTTTAAATGTTATTGAATTTAAATATAAATTGCCACATAGCTAGTGGGTACTGTTTTGGACAGTACAGATTCTAGACCTTTTTTGATTCTCAGTTAAAATAGTCAAGTTTTTTGCTCTTTTTACTTGGATGTTTTAGCACTGTAGGGGTATGACATATGTCCTAAATGAAAGTGGGTAAATCACAGGAATGACAATTCTACAATCTCCATATTTAATGAGAGAAATGTATTTATTCACTCAGTCAAATTAGATTTATTGAGCACAACTGTGTGCTGGGCACAATGATGAGATATGATGTACATGGACTTGCCCCCAGGGGATTATAGGGCTTCAGGATAAATAATTCATCAGTGCTGGTAATGGGAATCATTTAGTGCCCATCTTAGAATATTTTTTCTACTCTTTTTCCTTTCCCAGACACCAAATCAGATGTATCAGAAGTTTCTGGCTGCTTAAGCCTTAAAGTAAACAGAGGTCAGGCAATATCTCTGTACTGTGAAAAGGGGACTTCCATGTCCTGATGTGACTGAGAATAAGGTATTTAATTTCCTGTCCATTAAAGAAAAATATTGAGAAGCCCAGGCAGGAGAGATTTAGAGGCATTTCTTATGAAGATTAACTTACTGGTGAAGTATTATTTATAAAACTAAGTAAAAAAAGAAATCAAGAAAATGATAGAGACTTCATCTGTTTTCTTTTCTAATATCTGTACGTTGGAGGAAGACGTAATGATATTCCTGGCACGTCATTTTGCCCTCCGGAGCCATCAAACATTGTAGATGTGATTAAGTAGAATTATTTAAATATGGTCATATATCTTTACCTTTCTGGTCAATCACAAGTTCTGGTTATTTTTTTTTTAATAAAGAGTTTTTGTTTTTGTTTTTTGTTTTTTAAAATGTAACCCAAGTGTCCCAAAGTCCCCAGGCCTCTTGGGGTCATTCTTTTATTTAATATTCAAATGAAAATGGCTTAAGCTCCCATTCTACATAATAGCAAGTTCTAGTTTTAACATATCTTTCCTTTAAGTTTAACTTTCTTTCTTTCTTTTTTTTTTTTTTTTTTAAATCCATGCTTATGTTCCTTAAAAGGATTGGAAAAGGGAGGGAGGGGTTTTTGGAAGTATTGTTAAGAGGCCCCGAGCAACTGAGCCCATCATTACATTAAGCCCTAATTTTCGTCTTCCCCAGAGGATACTGTATCTTCGTAGGGCAGCTGGCTAGAATTCAGGATTGTCACTTAACTGAGAACAGGGTGAATCCAGTACTGATGAACTGTTTTCATGAAGCCTGAGTAGTACTGTAAGATCCAGGCCCCTGGGGAATCTTTGTTGAAAGAGAGCCTAAAGACCCACCTGTAGTTTTTCCACACTAAGCCAGTAATCCCTTGTATTTGGGGGGGGAGGGGCAGATAAGATCATCCTCATCCGTTTTAGGAGCCAGGACCTGAGGTGGCTAACCTCTATATTGTTTTTTTACGTTATTCTTTTTTTTAAAATGATGTATAGTTGATTTACAATGTTGTCTGAGTTTCAGGTGTACAGCAAAGTGATTCAGATATATATAATATATATATTCTTACATATATGTATATATAATATATTCACATACATATATATTTTTTCTTTTTATATTCATATACATATATATATTCTTTTTCAGATTCTTTCCATTATAGGTTATTACAAGATATTGAATATAGTTCCCTGTGCTATGTAATAGGTTCTTGTCATTTATCTATTTTATATATAGTAGCATGTATATGTTAATCCCAAATTCCTAATTTATCCCTCCTCTCCACCTTTCCCCTTTGGTAACCATAAATTTGTTTTCTATGTCTGTGAGTCTTTCTGTTTTGGAAATAAGTTCATTTGTATCATTTTTAAGAATCCACGTATATGTGTTATTCTATGATGTTTGTCTTTCTCTTCCTGACTTCACTTAGTATGATAATCTCTAGGTCCGTCCATGTTGCTGCAACTGGCATTAGTTCACTATTTTTTATGGCTGAGAAATATTCCATTGTATATATATATATGCCACATCTTCTTTATCCATTCATTTGTCGATGGACGCTTAGGTTGCTTCCATGTCTTGGCTATTGTAAATAGTGCTTCTATCAACACTGGGGTGCATGTATCTTTTCAAGTTAGAGTTTTTGTCTTTTCCGGATATATGCCCAGGAGTGAAATTGCTGGCTCATATGGTAACTCTATTTTTAATTTTTTAAGGAACCTCCATAGTGTTTTCCATAGTGGCTGTGCCAATTTACATTCCCATCAACAGTATTGGAGGGTTTCCTTTTCTCCACACCGTCTCCAGTATTTATTATTCGTAGAATTTTTGATGATGCCCATTCCGACCGATGTGAAGTGACACCTCATTGTAGTTTTGATTTGCATTTCTCTAATAATTAGGGATGTTGAGCATCTTTTCATGTGCCTCTTGGCCATCTGTATGCCTTCTTTTGGAGAAATGTCTGTTTAGGTCTTCTGCCCATTTTTTGATTGGGTTGTTAGTTTTTTTGATATTGAGCTGTATGAGCTGTTTGTATATTAAGAAAAAATTTTAAGTAACATAGAATACAAAGAAAGCAACAGTTTATTCAAAATGGCCAGAAATAACAAGGTTTAGCATTTGGTAAGAATAATTCCAAACACAACTTTATACCCATAATCAGACAAAACTGTGGATACGTAGGTGGTAGGTTAAGTAGATACATAAAAAGAGTTTTATAAACTAGAATCATACTGTACATGCCTTTTAAATGTATTATATTTATCATACTTGAATTGAATAGAAAAAATAAGCTGAAGAAATAGCTGAATTGCAGATATTTATTTAACAAAGTGATCATAAATTATTATGAATTGAAGCTATACTTTTTTCCCCATTAATTTCTTTTACTGAGTTATAATTTACATAGAGTAAAATGTAAAATGTACCTTTTCTTTGGTAAAGAGTTCTATTAATTTTTTTAGAACATTTAATTTTTAGAGCAGTTTTAGGTTTACAAAAAAGTTGAGAGGAAGGTACAAAGATTTCTCATCAGCCGTCTGCCCCCACACACACTAGCCTCCCCCATTGTTAACATCACTCACCAGAAAGGTACTTTTTTTTTTTTAACCAAGGATGAACCTACATTGATATATCATAATCACCCAAAGTCCATAGTTTACCTTAGGGTTCACTCTTGGTGTTAATACATTCTGTGGGTTTGGACAAAAATACAACGACACATATTTGCCACTATATCATACAGAGTATTTTCACTGTCCTAAAAGTATGAAACTATATTTTCCATTTTTTTTTTACTGCATGTTCCTTTCTAGTAGGAAAACAAAATTTAATTAAAAGAAAGTTTGAAATACGCATATTTAAAGCAAAGCTTTGCATAAAATGTGCCACATAATTTTAGGAGAAATTTTATTAAGAATAAGATGTTATATATCCCTTTGCCATTTTCCCCTCAATTTTATTAAGGTCTAACTCACATATAATCAAATGCACTCATTTTAAAAATATAGTTTGATGAGTTTTGACAAATGTATACACCCGTATCATCACCAACATATTCAAGATATAAAACATTTCCATCACCCCCAAAGTTCTTTCTTCCCTTTCCCAGCCAATCCCTCTTTCCTACACCCTACAACCAGTGATTTGCTATCTGTCATAGATTAGATTCGTTTTCTAGAGTCTCCAATAAATGGAACCATACAGTATCTACTCCTTTATCTGACTTCTTTTGGGAACTTATCCATGTTATGTGTATCAGTAGTTTGTTTCTTTTTACTGCTGAGTGTAGTTCATTGTATGAATATGCCATATTTTGTTTATCCATTCACTTACTGATAGTCATTTAACTGTTTGCATTTTTTGTCTGTCATTAAAAAAAAAAAACTCCTGTAAACATTCTTGTATATATTTTTTTGGGTGTAAAAATATGTTTTAATTTTTCTTGGATAAATACTTAGAGTGTAGTTGCTAGGTCATATGGGAAGTATATGTTTAGTTTTACAAGAAGGTGCTAAACCATTTTCCATTATTTCATTATTATAACATTTTACATTCCCACCAACTATGTACAAGGATTTTACTTTCTCCGCATCCTCACAAACACTTGGCATTGTTCATTTTTAAAAATTTTAGCCATTCTCCTGATTTTGTATCTGATTATGGTTTTAATTTGCATTTTCCTTATGACTAATGACATTAGCTACTTCTGATGTGCTTATTGGCCATTTGCATAGCTTCTTTTGTAAAGTGTTTTTTCAAATCTTTTGCTGTTTTTTAATTGAGATTTTGTTTTCTAACATTGAATTGTAAGGGTTCTTTATATGTCTATATATGTTAGATACTAGTCCTTTGTCAGATATATGTATCATGAATGTTTTCTGCCAGCCTATGGCTTTATTTTAATGCTGCCTTTCAAAAAGTAGATTTTAGTTTTTATAAAGTCCAATGTTTCATGTTTTTTGTACCTTATTTAAAGAAATCTTCAACTACTCCAAGCTTGCAAGATTTTCTCCTATGTTTTCGTTAAATTTTATCGCTTTAGTTTTTATGTTTAGGTCTATGTTCTACTTGAAGTTAATATTTGAGTATCTTTGAGATCAAGATTTCTTTTTTTACCATATGGTTGGCCAGTTGTTCCAGCACCATTTGTTGAAAAGATTATCACTTTCCCATTGAATTGCCCGGAACTTTTGTCAAAAATCAGTTGACCACATATGTGTGTCTATTTCTGGATTATCTGTTTGGTTGTTTTGTTCTATATGATTATCTTCACTACATCACCACACTGTTATAATTACTGTAGTTTTATATTAAGTCTTGAAATCAGGTAGTGTAAGTCTTCCCAACTGAATCTTCTTCAAAATGGCTTTGGCTAGTCTAGCTCCTTTACAGTTCCATTTAAATTGTCAATTTTGAAAAAAATTCTATTGGTAGTTTGATTGGCATAGCACTGAATTTATAGATCAACTTGGGAAGAATTAAAATCTTAGTGATATTGTCTATTCCAATCCATGAACTCGATACATCTCTTCATTTATTTGGGACTTCTTTAGACCTTCTCAGGAGTGTTTTGTAGTTTTCACTAAAAGTTTGTCTGTAAGTGTTTTACATTTGTTGATGTTATTGTAAATTTCAATTCCCAGTTGTTAATTATTTGAATATGGAAGCAAATTGTTTACCTCTCTGAGTGCTTTACATGAATCCTCTAACTTTTATGTGCTGCATTGTAATTATGATTTAGTTCAGAATATTTTCTTGTTTTCCCTATGATTTATTCTTTGAGCTATGGGTTCACATGAATTATAAAATTTAATCCCCCAATATTTGGGTATTTTGAGGTTTCTTTTTAGTTAGTAATTTCTAATTTAATTCCCTTTTGATTTCAGTCTTTTAAAATGTATTGAGACTTAGCTAATGGCCTAGCATCTGTTCTATATTGATCAATGCTCCATGAGTACTTAAAAAGGAGATATAGTCTGCTACTGATGGGTAGTTTTCTAGAAATGTCCACTAGTTCAAGTTCTTTGATAGTGTCATTCAATTCTTCTATATTCCTATTGATTTCTGTACTTTTAATACTAATTACTGAGAGAAGAGTTTTGGAATCTACAGCTATAATTTTAGATTTATTTTTCTTTCAATATTATCATGGTTTAGTTTTGTGTATTTTAAAACTTTACTATTATCCCTTCAAGAATTTTTTTCTCTTCTCCTTTTCATCTCTTTCTAAGACCCCAATTACATGTGTGCTAGACTGCTCGATACTGTTTCACAGATTACTTACACTCTCCTATTTATTTTTATTTTTTTCCCCTGAGTACTTCATTTTGGATATTTTCTATTGCTTTGTCTCCTAGTTCACTAACCTTCTTTATCTTTTATGTCTAATTTATGGTTTATTTAATTCAGTGTAATTTTCATTTCATGTATTGTATTTTTCTTCCCTAGCAGTTCTATTTGGTTTTATTTTTTAAATTCTTCCATTTCTTCCCTCATTATGTTCACATTTTTATTTAAGTTCTCAAGCATATTGAACATATTTATAAAAGTTATTTTATCATTACTGTTACTAATTCCATCAATTTTATCATTTATGCATCTGTTTCTATAAAATTAATTTTTTCCTTGGTCACATTTTTCTCTGTCTTTGCACGTCTAGCCATTTTAGTTGGATGCTGGACATTGTAAATATTTCATTGTTAAGTGCTGGATTTGCTGTGTTTCTTTAAAGGTGTGGATTTTATTCTAGTAAGCAATTAAATTAGTCATGATTTAGTTTGATATTTTCTATGCTTATTTTAAAGCTTTTTAAGGATGTGACTAGAGTAGATATTCCTATATTACCAGTTTAGCCCCATATGTGACTCTTCTAGGGTCACAAGTAAATGCCATGTGTATTTAACAAAGTCTTTCTGCTCTGGTGGGAAGGAACTTCAATAGTCCTGGCCCTGTATAAACTATGGGCTTTTGGCTTTCATTCTGTGGTAATTGTTTTTTCTCCACACATCGTCCTTCATGCAGTCTTGTTGAATTTTATGTTGTGCATGGACAGATTAGTATTAAGTCAAAGGCTGACAGATATCCATATTCAGATATCTGAGACTTCTTCTGAATATTCTACTACCACCTTCTCTGTAATATTCTACTCTGCAAGTTCTAATTGCCTTAACCACGCTAAACTCTAATATCTGTCTCCTCAACTCAGAGAAGACTATTCAGACTTTGAGTTCCTGCTTCCTGCACTTATGGGCCAGAAATTGTCTACTTTCTGAAAGCTGGAGCTATTGCATGACACATATCATTTATTTCTTTTCTTTCAGGGATCATAACCCTTCACTGGTTGTTGCCCAATGTCCAAAATCATTTATTTTATATGTATTTGGCCAGGTTTTTAATTGTTTATGATTGAAGAGTAAGTCCCAAACCATTTACTCCCTCATGGTTGTAAGCACAAACCATGGTATTTTTGTTGTCTTCTGAAATAATTTTTTCCTAGTGGCTTAGTTTTAGTTCTATGTTCATATGGTGGTTATCACTTGTCATTTTACCTCTTTGGGTTCTTAACTTTGAATCAGCTTTTGCTTAGCTCATTTTATCAGTCTGAAGTGCTTTTTGTTGAGGGGCTCATGGGTGCTGTGTCCAGAGAGTTTCATATTTGAAAATATCTCTTAACCTTTTTACTTGAAAGACAACTTATGTGGGTTTAATTTTGTGAGTCACATCCATTTTCCACTTTTAATTTATAGACATTTCTCCATTGTCTTCTGCCATTGAATGTTACTGTGAGAAGTCAGTCTGATATCCAGCTCACTTTTAAAAAAAAATTAATTTATTTGGTTGCACCAGGTCTTAGTTGCAGCAAGTAGGCTCCTTAGTTGCGGCTCATGGGCTCATTAATTGTGGCATTGTGAACTCTTAGTTGTAACATGCATGTGAGAGCTAGTTCCCTGACCAGGGATCGAACCCAGGCCCCCTGAATTGGGAGTGCAGAATCTTATCGTCTGTGCCACTAGGGAAGTCCCTCGAGCTCACTTTTAAATTATTTTATTTTTATTTTTTGCTCACGTATCTGAAGACTTCTGTTTTTATCCTTAAAGTTCAATAATAATCAGGATCTGTCATTGATGCCCTGTATAATTTTTTTGGGGGGTGTATGTGGTATACTGTTTTAATCTACAGATTTTGATTTGCAGATTTTTTTATTGCAAGGAATATATATATATATATATATATTCTCTTTGTTGGGTTCACCATTTAAGGGACATCTAAATATCTTAATATGAGATAGTCTTTCTTTGACTTCTATTTTTTTAACATCATTTGTTTTATTCTCTGTTTTTCTTTCTATTCATTCCTCATTATTATATTTAGTTTTTCTTCTGCCTTCATCTGAGTTTTAGCTGTATCTGTCCTGTCCATGCAATTTCTAGTTTATAGATAATGTTGTTTGGATCTCCTTTTATTTCTTTAGCTTTAAAATTTCTGTTTTTCTTTCCATTCTGATACTTCATTTTCCATTTAGTCTTTAAGCTCTCATTTTACTGAATTCATGTTTACTAAGCAGTTCTATAAAGCTCAGCACTTGTAGGTAATTTGTTTCTGTATCTCATGCTGTGTTATTTTTCAGACTGCATCCTTTGACAGTTCTTGCTTATTTTCTGGATTGTTTGTTTTCTTTGAGTGAATTGTCCTTGGTATTTCTCTCACTCTATCTGAGAATTTGTTTCCCCCCTGTCTGAGGTTTAGATATTTCTTTCCATCATTTTCTGAAGCCTGTTTATCACTGGGTTCTTAGAGAGGCCTTCTCTTATTCCCCAATCTGAATTAGGACTCCACTGTTATTTTTCTCCCAGAACTCTGGTCTTTTCCCTTATAGGATTTATTAAAATGTGTGATTTTGACCACAATTTGAAAAAGAAAGCTCCTTACAGCTTTGAAGTAATTTCCCCTCTCCCCTTAAAGGTCTATTAGTGCCATGAAGGTTTTTTGTTTATTTGTTTGTTTAAAGCATTAGGAGGTTCAAACTTGTAAATATTTCATTACCTAGTGAATAAAAAATAATTACAGTAAAACTTTCAAATAATCTTAAAGAAAAAGTAACTGCTTTACAAACCACACAGATGATATAGCTTGCTTGGGGCATCATTAAATGTCTAAATGTCATTAGAAAGATACTGATTTTCATGACTACTTTGACCCTTTTTATTAAAGCTTCTACCAAGCACTAAATGATCACCTCAATGCCACTTAACTAAAGAGTGTAAAAGCAAACTCCACACAAATTCTGCAAATTGCTGACTTCATTTTTTTCACACACACACAAACATACGCACATTTATATGTAGCTATAGAACTACTTTTTATTTTGTACTCATTATCATTACCACAACTTAAAAGTTGTGGTGAGATAAAGAATGAGTGGAATTTACGTGCTTGAGGAAAAGATATTAAAGTATCTTTAGAGATATATCTAGAGCCAACTGAAAAGAATTTGAAAAATAAATACAACATTCAATCAGACAGAAAAGTGATTAGTTGACTCCAAATCTGGATAAAGAGTTTCAAAATACCATCTACTCAAATTGACTCATATAAAAGAGCCCAGCATATCTGAAGAAAAATAGAATCATTTTGGAAGCAAAGAATTATCTTTTATTTACTATGCTTCATTTTCTTAGAGTGTAAAAACTTGTGGTATGACAAAAGGATTATTTGGAATTTTTGGTGCTTGGATTGAGAAAGTAAATTTCTGAAGATTGGATTAAAAAATCTTTGGCAAGTCAAGTGGTTTCCAATTATTTGTATTCAACAAAATTGACAAAGGATCTAATCAAGATATTTTCTTATAGATCACTAAAAATTATTTTTGAAGCTTATATCATTAGGTGCTTTCTGGCATTTAACTCAGAAGTAGTTCAGAGATACTACTATGACAAAATTTCTTCCACTCCCATTCTCACTTTTTATATGAATGAGGTATCATAGTTCTTACATCTATTAAATAATTTAAAAATAGGAATAGAATTGCATCTGAGTACTTTTTTCATTTTAGTAATAAGTAGGTTTGTCCATAGATAATGGAACTGATTAAAAAAAAACCTAACCATCTTGTTAAGAGATGCATTTCTAGTAAAAATTTACTTTATATATTTAATAATTATTTAACCAAATATATAACAAATTTTTAGTGTTTAATCGATTCTATTAATATTTATAATGATAATTTATTTCAGAAGAAAATTTTATACTTGGAGTATTATAGATACAGGAAATAAAAAATATATTCATCTCTTTTTATAGAGAAGAATATAATGGGACAAATAAAAGACTCTAGGGCATAAAATATAATGCATTGTGATAAAATTCAAGGGAAGAAGAACAATGTAAATTTTCTGAAAGTTAAAGAAGAGCCTGTCCTTTTATTTTTTAAATTGATCATGGCATTATATATTGCTATGGCATTTAGAGTCCAATGGTTATATTAAAAGAACAGTATAATAGCTTAAAATGTCGATATTTGCAATATACTGGGTAGTACGTATTTTACAACTCTTTAAACTTATGAGAAACATTTTAGATATTGCCTAAAAGAGGGTAGTGAGCAAAATTGTTTAAAATTACTGTACTAAGCTACAGTGGACTTGTTTTTGTTTTTGTTTTTGCGGTACGTGGGCCTCTCACTGTTGTGGCCTCTCCCGTTGCGGAGCACAGGCTCCGGACGCGCAGCCTCAGCGACCATGGCTCACGGGCCCAGCCGCTCTGCGGCATGTGGGATCTTCCCGGACCGGGGCACGAACCCGTGTCCCCTGCATCGGCAGGCGGACTCTCAACCACTGCACCACCAGGGAAGCCCAGCTACAGTGGACTTGTAATAATCTCACTTAGTTTAAATTTTCTAGTCTGAAAAACAAACGTAATTATACCAAATTCACAGGGTACTTCTGTTAAATAAAATAATAAATGCAAAGGTCTTAGCATGAAATAAGCTCTCAGAATGTTAATTCTGGTCCTTCTCATTTTTCAAGTGAAGAAACCAAGTTGAAACCTGCCTACGAAAGATGGTGTGAAGCCAGCTAAAGCTCCAGTGAGAAGGGTGTGGAGGCAATACCTTGTATCCCTGGGTAGGGGGAATAGGGTACAGGTAAGGAATCACAGACAAAGGGACTTATCTAGGTGCTAAAGTTAGGGACAGGAACAGAACAGGAAACCAAGCAATTTTCCCTCTCCTCTGTATACTGAGCACTTTCTATATGTCTGGCACTGTGTGTTAAACCCATTTCAATCATTATGTAATTTAGCCCTATGAACAAATCTATGTGAACTTTATTTTTAAAAATTTATCTCCATATAGCAGATAAGGAAATAGAGTCTATGGGATGTTAAGTAATTTGTCTGAGGTGAGGCAGCTAGTACATTTCTGAGGTGGGAATCAAATCCCACCTTAGGTATGTTTGTCCCCAAACACAATCCTGCCTGCATTGAAAACTGTGTGCTTAGTTTCTATTCTACAAGCTCCTTCCTAAGAAGGCCACACCCAGGGAACACCATGAGTTTGGTGTCTAAATTCTAGGAGTGGGCCTTCAGGGATAGAGGCTTCAAAACCCCTATGGCCAGGGCACAGCACGACTCACCAAGACCCATGCTTCAGATTGAAGTTTAAGTCAGACTCAGAGCTGGATTCTAGAGCTGGACTCCAGGCTTAGAGAACTGCCGCTGAGCCCACCTCCACCTCTTGTCATTTCCAGGCACGAATGGCAGTCCCTATCTTGGGTCAGGTTGACATAGCTACTGACTGGTTTACATATACCCTAGGAAACCCAGCCTGGGCTCTGTGGGCAGCCTGCTGTGAGAAGAAACATTTCTCTTGAGACAGGGTCTTTGACTCAAAGTGCCATTCTTGTGGAAAGACTTGATGAATTAGGAAACCATCATAGTACACTGTAGTAGATTCTCTGAAAAAGATAAGTACAGGAGGAGTGAGATGATGGAGGGGAGGGTCTCTCAACTCATCCCAGAAAGGCCACCCTTGAAGGATAAGAAGCACAATACAGGCTAAGGTAGCAGTGAGAAGTGGGGAAAAGGTGATAAAAGAAGTGGGAGGAGGTAGTGAAAAGGTCTTTGGGTGAAAGAAAACAGGGGTTAGGTGGCAGAGGGCCTTAATGCCATGGTTAAGAGTTTGGACTTTATCCAGTGTGATGGGGAGCAATGGAGTGCTTTAGGCTACACAGTGAACACCTCCCACTGTGTGTGATCAGGGACTGGAAATAGATTAGAAAGGGGTGAAGCATCTAAATTTAGAGACTTGGATATAAGTCAGGCAAAAAATTATAAGGACTCCATTTTAAGTAGTGGTAATGGGATTGGAAAGGAGAAAAAGTTTTTCCAAGTGTTGTCCTGCTTCAGAATAACCTGAAGGTATAATAACCTGAAGGAGGTGCATCTGAAAAATAATGCACATTTCTAGACCAACCAGAGGATGAATCTTTGATGGATAGGGCCTAGGAACCTACAAGTTCAGGTACCTGGCACAGCACTTTACAATTGGGAGGGAACCGCCAAATCCCTGTTTCTGTCTAAAGAGTGAAGGTTTTGGACCACACATCTACTGCCCCGACTTTTATATCTGAGAGCCAGTGAGGCTCAGAATTTGCCAGTTTCTCAGGACTACATTTAACAAAGAGGTGATTTTTACATGGGTGTGTGAGCAATTCCCAAGACTATCTGAACTAGGTTCATCAGAGGGAGCAGGCAAAAACGCAAAGCTCTCAGTTTTTCCCTGGAAGGGATTAGACTGCATACTTTCCCAAGTGCTGCCTGAAAGTTGGGCTTCTAATCAACCTGCATGTGTGAGCTGACTGGGATCCTCACTGGAGCCTGAAAGAGTTTGTGGGCACTTTCCCAGCCACCCTGAGACACCTTATAATCAAATTGCCAAAAGTTAAGAAAGTAGCAAGAGAAGAGTGATGTGTTACATATAAGGGAACACCCAAAAGACTATCAGTAGATTTCTTGGCAGAAACATTGTAGGCCAGAAGGGAGTGGGATGATATATTTAAAGTGCTGAAAGAAAAAACCTGCCAACTAAGAATACTTTACCTGGTAAAGTTGTCATTTAGAATTAAAGGAGAAATAAAGATATTCCCAGAAGAACAAAACTAGAAATTCATCACCACTAGATTGGCCTTACAAGCAATGCTAAATGGAGTTCTTCCAGCTAAAATGAAAGGACACTAGTTTGTAAAGTGAAAACAAATGAAGTATAAAACCCACCAGTAAAGGTAAATATATGGTTAAATTCAGAATACTTTATTACTCTAATGGTGGTATATAAATTACTTGTAACTCTAGGATAAGGGTTAAAAGACAAAAGTATTAAAAATAAATATAGCTACAATAATTTGTTAATTGATATGAAGTGGAAAAAGATGTAAATTGTGACATCAAAAATAAAAAATGTGAAAGGGGAATAAAAGTGTATAGCTTTTGTATGAGATCAAATTAAGTTGTTATCAGCTTAAAATACACTATTATAAGATATTTATTTATATCTTGGAAACTATTATATAATTCAAAAACTTATAGTAGATACACAAAAGATAAAGAGAAGGAATCAAAGCAGAAAATTATATCATAAAGGAAGACAGAGAGGAAAAAAAGAACAAAGGATCAACAAAACAGCCAGAAGATAATTAACAAAATGGGAATAGTAAACCCTTACCTATCAATAATCATTTTAAATGTAAATCTACTAAATTCTTTAAGTTTTTAAGTAAAAAACAATTATAAGAGACTACTATGAACAGTAATATGCCAACAAATTGATCACCTGGAAAAAGTGGATAAATTCGTAGAAACATACAACTTACTGAGAATGAATCATGAAGAAGTGAAAAATTTGAACAAACCAGTAATGAGTAAGGAGAGTGAAACGGTAATCAAAAACCTTCATATAGGCTTTCCCTGGTGGCACAGTGGTTGAGAGTCCGCCTGCCGATGCAGGGGACACAGGTTCGTGCCCCAGTCCGGGAAGATCCCACATGCCACAGAGCAGCTGGGCCCATGAGCTATGGCCGCTGAGCCTGCGTGTCCGGAGCCTGTGCTCCGCAACGGGAGAGGCCACAACAGTGAGAGGACCGCATACCGCCAAAAAAAAAAAAAAAAGAAAAAGAAAAAACCTTCATATAAAGAAAAGTCCAGGACCAGATGGCTTCACTGATAATTTCTACAAAATATCTAAAGAAGAATTAATACCAGTCTCAAATTCTTCCAAAAAACATTAAAGAAGAGGGAACGCTTCCAAACTTATTTTATGAGGCTAGCATTACCCTAAAACCAAGGCCAGAGAAGTACACTACAAGAAAAGAAAATTTCAGGCCAATATCCCTGTTAAACATAGATGCAAAATCTTCAACAAAATACCAGCAAACCGTACTCAACACATTAAAAGGATCATACACCACGATCAAGTAGAATTTATCCCTGGATGCAAGGATGGCTCAAAATTTGCCAATCAGTAAAAGTAATGCACAACATTAACAAAATGAAAGATAAAAATCATATGATCATCTTAATAGATACAGAAAAAACATTTGACAAAGTGCAACATCTTTTCATACTTAGAACTTTCAACAAACTAAGTATAGCAGGTATGTACCTCAACATAATAAAGGCCAACATGACAAGCCCACAGTTAACATCATATTCATTGGACAAACCTGAACACTTAAAATGTACTTTTGTCATTCCTATTCAATAGAGTACTGGAAGTCCTAGCCAGAGAAAACAGGGAGGAAAAAGGAAAAAGAAGGCATCAAAATTGCAAAGGCAGAAGTAAAATTGTCTTCTTTTTCAGATGACATGATGTTATATACAAAAACCCTAAAGAATTTACCAAAAAACTGTTAGAGCTTATAAAAAATTTGTTAAAGTTGCAGGATACAAAATTAACATATAAAAATCAATTGTGGAGAGGGCAGACAGCAGAAGCAAGAAGAACTACAATCCTGCAGCCTGTGCAACAAAAACACATTCACAGAAAGATAGACAAGATGAAAAGGCAGAGGACTATGTAACAGATGAAGGAACAAGATAAAACCCCAGAAAAACAACTAAATGAAGTGGAGTAGGCAACCTTCCAGAAAAAGAATCCAGAATAATGATAGTGAAGATGATACAGGACCTCGGAAAAACAGTGGAGGCAAAGATCGAGAAGATGCAAGAAATGTTTAACAAAGACCTAGAAGAATTAAAGAACAAACAAACAGAGATGAACAATACAATAACTGAAATGAAAACTACACTAGAAGTAATCAATAGCAGAATAACTGAGGCAGAAGAACAGATAAGTGACCTGGAAGACAGAATGCTGGAATTCACTGCAGCAGAACAGAATAAAGAAAAAAGAATGAAAAGAAGACAGCCTAAGAGACCTCTGGGACAACATTAAACACAACAACATTCGCATTATAGGGGTCCCAGAAGGAGAAGAGAGAGAGAAAAGACCTGAGAAAATATTTGAAGAGATTATAGTTGAAAATTTCCCTAACATGGGAAAGAAAATAGCCACCCAAGTCCAGGAAGTGCAGTGAGTCCCATACAGGATAAACCCAAGGAGAAACACACCAAGACACATAGTAAGCAAATTGGCAAAAATTAAAGACAAAGAAAAATTATTGAAAGAAGCAAGGGAAAAATGACAAATAACATACAAGGGAACTCCCATAAGGTTAACAGCTGATTTCTCAGCAGAAACTCTACAAGCCAGAAGGGAGTGGCATGATATACTTAAAGTGATGAAAGGGAAGAATCTTCAACCAAGATTACTCTACCCAGCACGGATCTCATTCAGATTCCATGGGGAAATCAAAAGCTTTACAGACCAGCAAGAGCTAAGAGAATCAGCACTGCCAAACCAGCTCTACAGCAAATGCTAAAGGAACCTCTCTAAGTGGGAAACACAAGAGAAGAAAAGGGTTTCTTTGTTTACAAAAACAAACACAAAACAATTAAGAAAATGGTCATAGGAACGTACAGATCGATAATTACCTTAAACGTGAATGGATTAAATGCTCCAACCAAAAGACACAGGCTTGCTGAATGGATACAAAAACAAGACCCATATATATGCTATCTACAAGAGACACACTTCAGACCTAGGGACACATACAGACTGAAAGTGAGGGGATGGAAAAAGATATTCCATGCAAATGGAAATTGAAAGAAAGCTCGAGTAGCAATACTAATATCAGATAAAATAGACTTTAAAATAAAGAATGCTACAAGAGACAAGGAAGGACACTACATGATGATCAAGGGATCAATCCAAGAAGAAGATATAACAATTATAAATATATATGCACCCAACATAGGAGCATCTCAATACATAAGGCAACTGCTAACAGCTCTAAAAGAGGAAAGTGACAGTAACACAATAATAGTGGGGGACTTTAACACCTCACTTACACCAATGGATGGATCATCCAAAATGAAAATAAGGAAACAGAAGCTTTAAATGACACAATAGACCAGATAGATTTAATTGATATTTATAGGACATTCCATCGAAAAAGAGCAGATTACACTTTCTTCTCAAGTGTGCATGGAGCATTCTCCAGGATAGATCACATCTTTGTTCACAAATCAAGCCTCAGTAAATTTAAGAAAATTGAAATCATATGAAGCATCTTTTCTGAACACAACACTATGAGATTAGAAATGAAATACAGGGAAAAAACCGTAAAAAGCACAAACACATGGAGGCTAAACAATACGTTACTAAATAACCAAGAGATCACTGAAGAAATCAAAGAGGAAATCAAAAAATACCTAGAGACAAATGACAATGAAAACACGGCAATCCAAAACCTATGGGATGCAGCAAAAGCAGTTCTAAGAGGGAAGTTTGTAGCTATACAAGCCTACCTCAGGAAACAAGAAAAATCTCAAACAATCTAACCTTACACCTAAAGGAACTAGAGAAAGAAGAACAAACAAAACCCAAAGTTAGGAGAAGGAAAGAAATCACAAAGATCAGAGCAGAAATAAATAGAAACAAAGAAAACAATAGCAAACATCAATAAAACTAAAAGTTGGTTCTTTGAGAAGATAAACAAAATTGATAAACATTTAGCCAGACTCATCAAGAAAAAGAGGGAGGGACTCAAATCAATAAAATTAGAAATGAAAAAGGAGAAGTTACAACAGACACCGCAGAAATACAAAGCATCCTAAGAGACGACTACAAGCAACTCTATGCCAATAAAATGGACAACCTGGAAGACATGGACAGATTTTTAGAAAGGTATAACCTCCCAACACTGAACCAGGAAGAAATAGAAAATATGAACAGACCAATCACAAGGATTGAAATTGAAACTGGGATTAAAAATCTTCCAACAAACTGAAGTCCAGGACAAGATGGCTTCACAGGTGAATTCTATCAAACATTTAGAGAAGAACTAACACCCATGCTTCTCAAACTCTTCCAAAAAATTGCAGAGGAAGGAATACTCCCAAACTCATTCTATGAGGCCACCATCACTCTGATACCAAAACCAGACAAAGATACTACAAAAAAAGAAAATTATAAACCAATATCACTGATGAATATAGATGCAAAAATCCTCAACAAAATACTAGCAAACAGAATCCAACAACACATTAAAAGGATCATACACCATGGTGAAGTGGGATTAATCCCAGGGATGCAAGGATTCTTCAATATATGCAAATCAATCAATGTGATACACCATATTAAAAAATTGAAGAATAAAAACCATATGATCATCTCAATAGATGCAGAAAAATCTTTTGACAATACTCACTCATTTATGGTAAAAACTCTCCAGAAAGTGGGCATAGAGGGAACCTACCTCAACATAATAAAGGCCATATACGACAAACCCACAGCAAACATCATTCTCAATGGTGAAAAACTGAAAGCATTTCCTCTAAGATCAGGAACAAGACAAGGATGTCCACTGTCACCACTGTTATTCAACATAGTTTTGGAAGTCCTAGCCTCAGCAATCAGAGAAGAAGAAGAAAAGGAGTACAAATTGGAAAAGAAGTAAAACTGTCACTGTTTGCAGATTACATGATACTATACATAGAGAATCCTAAAGATGCCACCAGAAAACTACTAGAGCTAATCAGTGAATTTGGTAAAGTTGCAGGATACAAAAGTAATGCTCAGAAATCTCTTGCATTCCTATACACTAATGATGAAAAATCTGAAAGAGAAATTAAGGGAACACTCCCATTTACCATTGCAACAAAAAGAATAAAATGCCTAGGAATAAACCTCCCTAGGGAGACGAAACACCTGTATGCAAAAAAGTATAAGACACTGATGAAAGCAGTTAAAGATGATACCAACAGATGGAAAGATATACCATGTTCTTGGACTGGAAGAATCAATATTGTGAAAATGACTATACTACCCAAAGCAATCTACAGATTCAATGCAATCCCTATCAAATTACCAATGGCATTTTTTACTGAACTAGAAAAAAAAAAATCTTAAAATTTGTATGGAGACAGCAAAGACCCCGAATAGCCAAAGCAGTCTTGAGGGAAAAAAATGGAGCTGGAGGAATCAGACTCCCTGACTTCAGAGTATACTATAAAGCTACAGTAATCAAGACAATATGGTACGGGCACAAAAAGAGAAACATAGATCAATGGAACAAGATAGAAAGCCCAGAGATAAGCCCACACACCTATGTTCCACTAATCTATGACAAAAGAGGCAAGGATATACAATGCAGAAAAAACAGTCTCTTCAATAAGTGGTGCTGGGAAAACTGGACAGCTGCATGTAAAAGAATGAAATTAGTGCATTCCCTAACACCATATACAAAAATAAACTCAAAATGGATTAGAGACCTAAATGTAAGACTGGACACTATAAAACTCTTAGAGGAAAACTTAGCAAGAACACTCTTTGACATAAATCACAGCAAGATCTTTTTTGATCCACCTCTTAGAGTAATGGAAATAAAAACAAAAATAAACAAATGGAACCTAATGAAACTTCAAAGCTTCTGCACAGCAAAGGAAACCATAAAGAAGATGAAAAGACAACCCTCAGAATGGGCGAAAAGATTTGCAAACGAATCAACAGACAAAGGATTAATCTCCAAAATATATAAACAGCTCATGCAACTCAATATTAAGGAAACAAAAAACCCAATCCAAAAATGGGCAGAAGACCTAAACAGACATTTCTCTAAAGAAGACATACAGATGGCCAAGAAGCATATGAGAAGCTGCTCAACATCACTAATTATTAGAGAAATGCAAATCAAAACTACAATGAGGTATGATCTCACACCCGTTAGAATGGGCATCATCAGAAAATCTACAAACAACAAATGCTGGAGAGGGTGTGCAGAAAAGGGAACCCTCTTGCACTGTTGGTGGGAAAGTATATTGATACAGCCACTATGAAGAACAGTATGGAGGTTCCTTAAAAAACTAAAAATAGAACTACCATATGACCCAGCAATCCCACTCCTGGGCATATACCCAGAGAAAACCATAATTCAAAAAGACACATGCACCCCAATGTTCATTGCAGCACTATTTACAATAGCCAGGACATGGAAGCAACCTAAATGCCCATCGACAGACAAACGGATAAGGACGTTGTGGTACATATATACAATTGAATATTACTCTGCCAGAAAAGGGAACGAAATTGAGTCATTTGTTGAGATGTAGATGGATCCAGAGACTGTCATACAGAGTGAAGTAAGTCAGAAAGAGAAAAACAAATATCGTATATTAACGCGTGTATGTGGAACCTACAAAAATGGTATGGATGAACCGGTTTGCAAGGCAGAAGTTGAGAGATGTAGAGAACAAACGTATGGACACCAAGGGGGGAAAGTTGCAGGGGTGTGGGGATGGTGGTGTGCTGAATTGGCTGATTGGGATTGACATGTATACACTGATGTGTATAAAATTGATGACTAATAAGAACCTGCTGTATAAAAGTATAAATTAATTAAAGTTCAAAAATTAAAAAAAAAACTAAAAAAAAATCAAATGTGTTTCTCTACACTAAAAATGAACTATTGGGAAAAAATCCTATTTGAAGTGGCATCAAAAAGAATAGAATACTTAGGAATACATTTAACAAAGGAGGTGAAAAATCTGTACATTGAAAACAGTAAAATATTGATGAAAGAATTTGAAACAATCACAAGTAAAATGAAAGATATCCTTTGTTCATGGATCAGAAAAATTAATATTGCTAAAATGTCCATGATGCTCTACATATTCAGTGCAATATTTATCAAAATTCCAATGACATTTTTCACAGAAATAGAAAAATATATATAAAATTCACATGGAACCAAAAAAGACTCTGATTAACTAATGCAATCTTGAGCAAGAAGATCGAAGCTGGAAGCATTATACTTGCTGGTTTCAAACTATATTGCAAAGCTATAGTAATCGAATGTTATTGGCATAAACATAGACATACAGATCAATGAAACATAATAGAAAGTCCATAAATAAACCCACACATACATTGCCAACTAATTTTTGACAAAGGTGCCAAGAATATAGAATGAGGAAAAGATAATCTTTTCAGTAAATGATGTTGGGAAAATAGGATATCCACATGAAAAGAATGAATCTAGATCCTTATCTTACACCACACACAAAAATTAACTCAAAATGGATTAAATGTCAGACCCCAAATCATAAAACTCCTACAAGGATACATAGGGGAAAACTCCCTGACATTGGTCTTGACATTGGTAGGACAATAATGTATCCTACAAGGATACATAGGGGAAAACTCCCTGACATTGGTCTTGCTTTTGGATCTGACACCAAAAGCACAAGAAACAAAAACAAAAATAAACAAGTGAGACTACATCAAACCAAAAATTTTCTGTATAGCAAAGGAAGCAATCAACAAAATGAAAAGGCCAATTATGGATAGGAGAAAACATTTGCAAAACATACATTCAAGAAGGGGTTAATATCGAAACTATATAAGGAACTCTTACAACTCAATAGCAAAAAAACATAAATATTCTGATTAAAAAATGGGCAAAGAACCTGAGTAGGCATTTTTCCAAAAAGACATACAAATGCTTAACAGGTATGTGAAAAAATACTCAACATTACTAATCATCAGGGAAATTCAAATCAAAACCAGAATGAGATATCAACTCATGCTTTTTAGGACATCTGTTATCAAAAAGATGAGATAAATGCTGGTGAGGATGTGGAGAAAAGGGAACCCTTGTGCACTGGTGGAGGGAATGTAAATTGGTACAGTCATTATAGAAAACAGTATGGAGGTTCCCCAAAAATTTAAAAATAGAAATACCGTATGATCCAGCAATCCCACTTTTTGGTATCCAAAGGAAGTGAAATCACTATCTTAAAGAGATATTTGCACTCCCATGTTCATTGCAGCATTATTCATAGTAGCCAAGACATGGAAACAACCTAAGTGTCTATCCACGGATGAATGGATAAAGAAGATGTGAATAAATATATATACAGTGGGATATTAAGAAGGAAATCCTGGAATTTATGACACCACCAGTAAACCTGAAAGTTATTATGCTAAGTGAAATTAGCCAGACAAATACTGGCTAATGGTATCACTCTTATGTGGAACCTTAAAAAACAAAAAGTCAAACTGATGGAAACATATTTAGAATAGAATTGTGGTTTCCAGGGGCTGGAGGGGTGGGTGAAATGTGTTGATGTTGGTCAAATGGTACAAAATTTCAGTTCTAATATGAATAAATTCTAAGGCTCTAATGTACAGCATGGTGACTATAGTTAATAATACTGTATTGTACGCTTGAAATTTGCCAAGAGTAGATCTTAACCATTCTCATAAAAAAGTAACTATGTGAAGTGATAAATGTGTTAATTAACTTGATTGTGATAATCATTTTACAATGAGTTATACATATATCAAATCATCTTGTACACTTTAAGTTCATTATAATTTTATTCATCAATTTTACCTTAATAAAGCTGGAAAAAAGGAAAAGCACTGTTAATCACATTAGTAGTATATGAAATGAGGTTGGAGAGAATCATAAGTGAAGGGGTAGACCAGCTGGCTGGTTGCTGCAAGTACCAATCTATAAGGAGGCTAAAATATCTCTAGACAAGCGGAAATACGTACCTGTTCATCTTCTTTTCCACCACCTGATGGAAAATGCTGAAATGTACATTGTTCCCTCTTCTGCTGAAGTGGGTAGTGCCCTCTGGTGGAAATTTAAGCAAAAATACCCTCCTTGTCAACCTACTATAACTGCCTTCTCCACTTGTGGCTTTTAAGTTTAATTTCCTATAAATTAAATAAAATTAAAAATTCTATGTCTCCATTTCACCAGCCACCTTTGAAGTGCTCAATAGCCACATGTGGCTAATAGCTATTTTACTGGATAGCACAGGTATAGATCATTTCCATCACTGGACAGCCGACATACCTTAAATCTGTTATCATAGTCAACTAAAATTCCTAACCACTAAAATACATGGCATTGTGCTTTTACCAGGAATAAGTCATTTCTTTGTTGTCTAATTTTTTGTCTTTTTAAAATACCTCTCAAGAAGTAGTCAGTTACAGAAAATCACAAACATTTTAACTTTAAATAAGCAAAAGTGTCATGTTAAATATTGTTTTTAGTGTAAACAGATGTACTATTTTTATTCCTAGAATAAAAATTCCACCCACAGCAAAATAATATTGAACAATTTTAAAAAGAATTTCATCTTGAAGTAGTGTTATATTTTTAGCTTCTGTGTTTTCTCCATTCTGCCCCTTTCCAGTTAGGCTCTATCTTACTCAATGACAGCAAGGAGTGGGATGAGTTAATGAGACTTCAGGCTTTTATTATTTCTGAGAATCCAAGTTATTCACTAAAGCTATTTGGAAAGCATGTTTTGTCATATACAATCCATGGCATTTCCCCTGCACAAAAGCTGAGTAGTGGCACAAGAAAACCAATGAGGATTCACAAATATTTTTCTTATTCATGCTGGTGATGACCATGCCAGTAGAAGAAACAACAGGTAGACATAATGCCCCAGAAATTCTCATCAAATAAAATCCTCATTTATCTACCACTGTATCCATTCTTTTAAAAATCCCAGTCACTGTCCTTTGGGCTTCCCTGGTGGTGCAGTGGTTGAGAGTCTGCCTGCCAATGCAGGGGACACGGGTTCGTGCCCAGGTCTGGGAAGATCTCACATGCCGCGGAGCGGCTGGGCCCGTGAGCCATGGCCTCTGAGCCTGCGCGTCCGGAGCCTGTGCTCCGCAACGGGAGAGACCACAACAGTGAGAGGCCCGCGTACCAAACACACACAAAAAAAATCCCAGTCACTGTCCTTTGCACACACTTCTTTCAAAACATACCAAATCTGTACTCTCTCATAATAGACAAATATTAAAAGTCTGGTCTCTTTTTCTCATGCTTTGCTTTCAAGTGTCTTGCTGACTGAGATATATTTTTCATGCTTACTAAGTTAAATCACCTCTATCTACTGCATCAGTTTATTCTATTTGTACCAGCAACACAGCATGTAAAATATACCCAATACTGTACAATCATAAAATTATATAAATATATTTCTTTTACATCTTTATTGGAGTATAATTGCTTTACAATGTTGTGTTAGTTTCTGCTGTATAACAAAATGAATCAGCTGTATGTATAAATATATAGCCCCATATCCCCTTCCTCTTGTGCCTCCCTCCCATCCTCCCTGTCCCACCCCTCTATGTGGTCACAAAGCACCGATCTGATCTCCCTGTGCTATGCAGCTGCTTCCCACTAGCTATCTATTTTACATTTCGTAGTGTATATATGTCAGGACGACTCTCTCACTTTGTCCCAGCTTCTCCTCCCCTACCCCGTGTCCTCCAGTCCATTCTCTACGTCTGCGTCTTTATTCCTGTCCTGCCCCTAGGTTCAACCGAAACATTTTTTTTCAGATTCCATATATATGTGTTAGCATACAGTATTTCTTTTTCTCTTTCTGACTTACTTCACTGTGTATGACAGACTCTAGGTCTATCCACCTCACTATAAATAACTCAATTTCTTTTCTTTTTATGGCTGAGTAATATACCATTGTATGTACATACCACATCTTCTTTATCCATTTATCTGACGATGGACACTTAGGTTGCTTCCATGTCCTGGCTATTGCAAATAGTGCTGCAGTGGACATTGTGGTACATGTCTCTTTTTGAATTATGCTCTTCTCAGGGTATATGTCCAGTAGTGGGATTGCTGAGTTATATGTCAGTTCTATTTTTAGTTTTTATTTTTTGGGGGTGGGGAGGTTTGGTTTTTTTCATAGCAACACTTTTTATTGTTTTTTTTAATGTTTTTTTAAACAGCTTTATTGGAATATAATTGCTTTACAGTGTTGTGTTAGTTTCTGCTGTATAACAAAGTGAATCAGCTATACGTATACATATATCCCCATATCCCCTCCCTCTTGCGTCTCCCTCCCACCCTCCCTATCCCACCCCTCTAGGTGGTCACAGAGCACAGAGCTGATCTCCCTGTGCTATGCGGCTGCTTCCCACTAGCTATCTATTTTACATTTGGTAGTGTATATATGTCAAAGCTTCTCTCTCTTTGTCCCAGCTTAACCTTCCCCATCCCCGTGTCCTCAAGTCCATTCTCTACGTCTGTGTCTTTATTCCTGTCCTGCGCCAGGTTCATCAGAACCTTTTTTTTTTAGATTCCATGTATATGTGTTAGCATACAGTGTTTGTTTTTCTCTTTCTGACTTACTTCACTCTGTATGACAGGCTCTAGGTCCATCCACCTCACTACAAATAACTCAAGTTTGTTTCTTTTTATGGCCGAGTATTATTCCATTGTATATATGTGCCACATATTCTTTATTCAGTCATCTGTCGATGAACACCTAGGATGCTTCCATGTCCTGGCTATTGTAAATAGTGCTGCAGTGAATATTGTGGTACATGACTCTTTTTGAATTATGGTTTTCTCAGGGTATATGCCCAGTAATGGAATTGCTGTGTCATATGGTAGGCCTATTTTTAGTTTTTTTTTTTTTTGCGATACACGGGCCTCTCACTGCTGCGGCCTCTCCTGTTGCAGAGCACAGACTTCAGACGCGCAGGCTCAGCAGCCGTGGCTCACGGACCTAGCTGCTCCGCGGCCTGTGGGATCTTGCCGGAGCGGGGCACGAACCCATGTCCCCTGCATCGGCAGGTAGACACTCAACCACTGCGCCACCACGGAAGCCCTATTTTTAGTTTTTTAAGGAACCTCCATACTGTTCTCCATAGTGGCTGTATCAATGTACATTCCCACCAACAGTGCAAGAGGGTTCCCTTTTCTCCACACCCTCTCCAGTTATTGTTTGTAGATTTTTTGGTAATGGCCATTTTCACGGGTGTGAGTTGATACCTCATTGTGGTTTTGATTTGCATTTCCCTAATGATTAGTGATGTTGAGCATCCTTTCATGTGTTTGTTGGCAATCTGTATATCTTCTTTGTAGAAATGTCTATTTAGGTCTTCCGCCCGTTTTTGGATTGGGTTGTTTGTTTTTTTGATATTGAACTGTATGAGCTGCTTGTATATTTTGGAGATTAATCCTTTGTCAGTTGCTTCATTTGCAAATATTTTCTCCCATTCTGAGGGTTGTCTTTTCATCTTGTTTATGGTTTCCTTTGCTGTGCAAAAGCTTTAAAGTTTCATTAGGTCCCATTTGTTTATTTTTGTTTTTATTTCCATTTGTCTAGGAGGTGGGTCAAAAAGGATCTTGCTGTGATTTATGTCATAGAGTGTTCTGCCTATGTTTTCCTCTAAGACTTTTATAGTAAAAAGTCTTGGGCTTTTTAGGTCTTTAAAAAAAGTCATGGGCTTAAATTTAGGTCTTTAATCCATTTTGAGTTTATTTTTGTGTCTGGTGTTAGGGAGTGTTCTAGTTTCATTCTTTTACATGTAGCTGTCTGGTTTTCCCAGCACCACTTATTGAAGAGGCTGTCTTTTCTCCATTGTATATTCTTGCCTCCTTGGTCAAAGATAAGGCAACCATATGTGCGTAGGTTTATGTCTGGGCTTTCTATCTTGTTCCATTGATCTATATTTCTGTTTTTCTGCCAGTACCACACTGTCTTGATTACGATAGCTTTATAGTATAGTCAGAAATCAGGGAGCCTGATTCCTCCAGCTCCATTTTTCTTTCTCAAAATTGCTTTGGCTATTTTGGGGTCTTTTTTGTTTCCATACAAAAAAATTGTAAAATTTTTTGTTCTAGTTCTGTGAAAAATGCCCTTGCTAGTTTGATAGGGATTGCATTGAATCTGTAGATTGCTTTGGATAGTATAGTCATCTTCACAATGTAGATTCTTCCAATCCAAGGACATGGTATATCTCTCCATCTCTTTGTATCGTCTTTGATTTCTTTCATCAGTTTCTTATAGTTTTCTGCATACAGGTCTTTTGTCTCCTTAGGTAGGTTTATTCCTAGGTATTTTATTCTTTCTGTTGCAGTGATAAATGGGAGTATTTCCTTAATTTCTCTTTCAGATTTTTCATTGTTAGTGTATAGGAATGCAAGAGATTTCTGTGCATTAATTTTGTATCCTGCAACTTTACCAAATTCATTGATTAACTCTAGTAGTTTTCTAGTAACGTCTTCAGGATTCTCTATGTATAGTATCATGTCATCTGCAAACAGTGACAGTTTTACTACTTCTTTTCCAATTTGTATTCCTTTTATTTCTTTTTCTTCTCTGATTGCTATGGCTAAAACTTCCAAAACTATGTTGAATAATAACAGTGAGAGTGGGCAACCTTGTCTTGTTTCTGATCTTAGAGGAAATGGTTGCAGTTTTTCACCATTGAGAATGATGTTGGCTATGGGTTTGTCATATATGACCTTAATTATGTTGACGTAGTTTCCCTCTATGCCCATTTTCTGGAGAGATTTTATCATAAATGGGTGTTGAATTTTGTTGAAAGCATTTTCTGCGTCTATTGAGATGATCATATGGTTGTTATTCAATTTGTTAATATGGTGTATCACATTGATTTGCGTATATTGAAGAATCGTTGCATTACATGGATAAACCATACTTGATCATGGTGTATGATCCTTTTAATGTGCTCTTGGATTCTGTTTGCATGTACTTTGTTGAGGATTTTTGCATCTATGTTCATCAGTGATATTGGTCTGTAGTTTTCTTTTTTGGTGACATCTTTGTCTGGTTTTGGTATCAGGGGGATGGTGGCCTCATAGAATGAGTTTGGGAGTGTTCCTCCCTCTGCTTTATTTTGGAAGAGTTTGAGAAGGATAGGTATTAGCTCTTTTCTAAATGTTTGCTAGAATTCACATGTGAAGCCATCTTGTCCTGGGCTTTTGTTTGTTGGGAGGTTTTTCTTTTATCATATAACATCATTTATAAGTGAAATCTTAAAAAATGATACACATGAACTTATTTACAAAACAGAAATAAACTCACAGATATAGATAACAAACTTACG
This sequence comes from Grampus griseus, assembly GCF_964374135.1. NCBI lineage: Eukaryota > Metazoa > Chordata > Mammalia > Artiodactyla > Delphinidae > Grampus > Grampus griseus. Next base: position 70,027,226 of record NC_139002.1, read on the forward strand.
GTTACCAGAGGGGATAGCTTGAAGATTTTTAATCACAGTTTCAATTTCAGTGCTTGTGATTGGTCTGTTCATATTTTCTCTTTCTTCCTGGTTCAGTCTTGGAAGGTTGTACTTTTCTAGGAATTTGTTCATTTCTTCCAGGTTGTCCATTTTATTGTCATATAGTTGCTTGTACTAGTCTCTCATGATCCTTTGTATTTCTGCAGTGTCAGTTGTTACTTCTCCTTCTTCATTTCTAATTCTGTTGATTTGAGTCTTTTCCCTTTTGTTCTTGATGAGTCTGGCTAATGGTTTATTAATTTTGTTTATCTTCTCAAAGAGCCAGCTTTTAGTTTTATTGTTCTTTGATATTGTTTCCTTCTTTTTTTTTCATTTATTTCTGTTCTGATCTTTATGGTTTCTTTCCTTCTGCTAACTTTGGGTTTTTTGTTGTTGTTGTTCTTTCTCTAATTGCTTTAGGTGTAAGGTTAGGCTGCTATTTGACATTTTTCTTGTTTCTTGAGGTAGGATTGTATTGCTGTAAATTTCCCTCTTAGAACTGCTTTTGCTGCATCTCAAAGGTTTTGGGTCATCATGTTTTAATTGTCATTTGTTTCTAGGTATTTTTTGATTTCCTCTTTGATCTCTTCAGTGATCTCTTGGTTATTTAGTAGCATATTGTTTAACGTTCATGTGTTTGTATGTTTTACAGTTTTTTTCCTCTTATTGATATCTAGTCTCATAGTGCTGTAGTCAGAAAAGATACTTGATACGATTTCAATTTTCTTAAATTTACCAAGGCTTGATTTGTGACCCATGATATGATCTCTCCTGGAGAATGTTCTATGCACACTTGAGAAGAAAGTGTATTCTGGTTTTTTTGGATGGAATGTCCTATAAATATCAATTAAGTCCATCTGGTTTAATGTGTCATTTAAAGCTTGTGTTTCCTTATTGATTTTCCTTTTGGATGATCTGTCCATTGGTGAAAGTAGGTGTTAAAGTCCCCTACTATTATAGTGTTATTGTTGAGTTCCCCTTTTATGGCTGTTAGCATTTGTCTTATGTATTGAGGTGCTCCTATGTTGGGTGCATAAATATTTACAATTTTATAGCTTCTTTTGGATTGATCCCTTGATCATTATGTTGTGTCCTTCTTTGTCTCTTGTCATAATCTTTATTTTAATGTCTATTTTTGTCTGATATGAGTATTACTACTCCAGCTTTCTTTCAATTTCCATTTGCATGGAATATCTTTTTCCATCCCCTCACTTTCAGTCTGTATTTGTCCCTGGGTCTGAAGTGGGTCTCTTGTAGACAGTATATGTATGGGTCTTGTTTTTGTATCCATTCATCAGTCTGTGTCTTTTGGCTGGAGCATTTAATCCTTTTACATTTAAGGTAGTTATCGATATGTATGATCCTATTACCATTTTCTTAATTGTTTTGTGTTTGTTTTTGTAGGTCTTTTCTTTCTTTTGTGTTTTGTCCTTAGATAAGTTCCTTTAGCGTTTGTTGTAAAGCTGGTTTGGTGGTGCTGAATTCTCTTAACTTTTCCTTGTCTGTAAAGGTTTTAATTTCTCCTCTCAATCTGAATGAGATCCTTGCTGGGTAGGGTAATCTTGGTTGTGGGTTTTTCCCCTTTCATCACTTTAAATATGTCCTGCTAGTCCCTTCTGGCTTGCAGAGTTTCTGCTGAAAGATCAGCTGTTAACCTTATGGGGATTCCCTTGTATGTTATTTGTTGCTTTTCCCTTGCTGCTTTTAGTATTTTTTCTTTGAATTTAATTTTTGATAGTTTGATTAATATGTGTCTTGGCATGTTTCTCCTTGGATTTATCCTGTATGGGACTCTCTGCACTTCCTGGACTTGATTTATTATTTCCTTTCCCACGTTAGGGAAGTTTTTGACTATAATCTCTTCAAATATTTTCTGAAACCCTTTCTTTTTCTCTTCTTCTGGGATCCCTATAATTCAAAGGTTGTTGATTTTAATGTTGTCCCAAAGGTCTCTGAGACTGCCCTCAATTCTTTTCATTCTTTTTTCTTTATTCTGCTCTGCAGCAGTTATTTCCACTCTTCTATCCTCCAGGACACTTATCTGTTCTTCTGCCTCCATTATTCTGCTATTCATTCCTTCTAGAGTGTTTTTAATTTCATTTATTGTTCATCATTGTTTGTTTGCTCTTTAGTTCTTCTAGGTCCTTGTTAAACGTTTCTTGAATTTTCTTCATTCTATTTCCATGATTTTGGATCATCTTCATCATCATTACTCTGGATTCTTTTTCAAGTAGACTGCCTATTTCCTCTTCATTTGTTTGGTCTGATGGGTTTTTACCTTACTCCTTCATCTGCTGCATATTTCTCTGTCTTCTCATTTTTTTTAACTTACTGTGTTTGGGTTCTCCTTTTCTCAGGCTGCAGATTCTTAATTCCTCTTATTTCTGGTGTCTGCCCCCAGTGGTTGAGGTTGGTTCAGCGGCTTGTTCAGGCTTCCTGGTGGGGGGACTGGTACCTGTGTTCTGGTGTGTGTGGCTGTATCTTGTCCCTCTGGTGGGCAGGGCTGCATCAGGTGGTGTGTTTTGGGGTGTCTGTGAGCTTAGTATGACTTTATGCAGTCTCTCTGCTAATGAGTGGGGTTGTGTTCCTGTCTTGCTAGTTGTTTGGTATGGGGTGTCCAGCACTGGAGCTTGCTGGCCGTTGGGTGGAGCTGGGTCTTAGTATTGAGATGGAGATCTCTGGGAGAGCTGTAGACGATTAATATTATGTGGGGCCGGGAGGTCTCTGGTAGTGCAATGTCCTGGACTCAGCTCTCCCACCTCTGAGGCTCAGGCCCAACACTCAGGCGGAGCACCAAGACCTTGCCAGCCACACAGCATGGAAGAGAAAGAAGAAAAAACAAACAAACAAACCAACAAAAACTGAACAGACAGAACCCAAAAACAAATGGTAAAAGCAAAACTAAACAGACAAAATCACACAAAGAAACATACACACACACACACACACACACACACACACACTCATAAAAAGAAACAAAAACAAAAAACGAACAGAGAGAACCTCAAGATAAATGGTAAAAACAAAACTGAACAGACAAAATCACACAAGGAAACATGCACACACACACTCACAAAAAGAGAAGAGAAAAAAAAAGGAGAAGAGCAACCAAACCAATAAATAGACCCACCAATGAAAACAAGCACTAAAAACTAAACTAAGGTAAACATAAAATCTAAAACAAATGAAACGCAGAAAGCAAACCCCAAGTCTACATTTGTTCTCAAAGTCCACCACCTCAGTTTTGGGAATATTCGTTGTCTATTCAGTTATTCCACAGATGCAGGGTTTATCAAGCCGATTGTAGCTGTTTGATATACTTCGCCTGAGGCTGCAAGGAGATATTTCCCTTTCTCTTCTTTGTTTGCATAGCTCCTGGGGTTCAGCTTTTGTTTTGGCCCTCCCTCTGTGTGTAGGCTGCCCTCAGTTGTCTGTTCCCTGCCCAGGCAGGAGGGGTTAAAGCAGCGGCTGATTAGGGCTCTCTTGTTCACTCAGGCCGGGGAGAGGGAGGGGTACAGTAGTCATAATTGAAATGCGAGGCGAGCCTGCAGTGACAGAGGCTGGCGTGACATTGCAACAGCCTCAGGCGCACCGTGCGTTCTCCCGGGGAAGTTGGCCCTGATTCATGGGACCCTGGCAGTGACGTGCTGCACAGGCTCCCAGGGGGGTGTGAGTAGTGACCTGTGCTTTCACACAGGATTCTTGGTGGCAGCAGAGGCAGTTGTAGCAGTCCGTGCCCGTCTCTGGGGTCCAAGATGATAGTTGTGGCTTGCGCCCATCTCTGGAGATTGCTTAGGTGGTGCTCTGCCATCTGTGGGCACACAGAGCAGGAAGCCCCTCTCCTCGTGCACCCCAAAACGATGGTCTCTTGCCTCTAAGGCAGTTCCAGACATTTCCCCAGACTCCCTCCCCGTTAGCTGTGGTGCACTAGCCCCCTTCAGGCTGTCTTCATGCAGCCAACGTGCAGTCCTCTCCCCGGGGTCTGACCTCCGGAGCCGGAGCCTCAGCTCCCAGCCCCCACCCGCCCTGGCAGGTGAGCAGACAAACCTCGGGCTGGTTAGTGCCGGTCGGCACTGATCCTCTGTGTAGGAATCTCTCTGCTCTGCCCTCTGCACCCCTGTTGCTGCACTCTCCTCTGTGGCTCCGAAGCTTCCCACCCCTCCGTCTCTGCCAGTGAAGCGCCTTCCTAGTGCGTAGAAACTTTTCCTCCTTCACAGCTCCTTCCCAGAGGCACAGGCCCCATCCTCATTCTTTTGTGTCTATTTTTTCTTTTTTCTTTTGCCCTACTCAGGTATGTGGTGAATTTCTTGCCTTTTGGGAAGTCTGAGGTCTTCTGCCAGCGTTCAGTAGGTGTTCTGTAGGAGTTGTTCCACATGTAGATATATTTTTGATGTATTTGTGGGGAGGAAGGTGATCTCCATGTCTTACTCCTCCACCATCTTGAAGGTCTTCAATCATATAATTATATATTTTGCATATTGAATCTTTTACAAAATGCCTTTTCTCTCCATATTCATGTATTGATAATATATTCCCTCTCAAGCAACACTTTGAGAACTGGCATTTCTTGATCAGGCCTCGGGCAAAATGAACATGAATAGAGCCTTGAGAGACAAATTATCTCTAATAAGTCAAACATAAGACAAATAAATGTAACACTTTGTAGTCTGGTCTCCAAAAGCTACCGGAGCCTATGTAGAAAGGTTGAGAGTGACTTGGCTCCATAGTTGTGTTTGTGAAAAATGTTTAGTAGTTTTAATTACTCTTGATTTTAAGATATGCTGGCAATGTGACTGTGTAGTAGATATCAGCTAGGGTGACTGTCTGAATGTCCCCTCTATTCTCTGAGAGCAGCAGTAATACATAGGGTTAAACCTAGGTTGGTCATGTTGAAATGAATTACCCACAATCAGTTGGCCCTGGTGGCACCTGACAAAGACTGACCAGCCAAAGTCTGTTTCCAGGATTTGTCACCTGGTACTATGAGAAGAGACAGTGGTTTCTGTTATTGAAATATGAGATATAGCACCTGACAGTCCCTGTATTTCCTGGCATAAGAGTTTTGGAAGGATTCAGTCCTATAAGGAGCTAGTCTTTGTTTTAGTTGCCCCTTGGGACTTTTTGACCTCTCAATGTGGTTAAATAAGATATTTAATCCCAGTTATTGTCCTCTATACAGACTTCCTTCAAAATTCCTTATCTTTGCAATAAATTTCTTTTTGCTCAAGCTCACTTCACTTGCCTTTCCATCACTTGCAACCAAAGTTGAGACTAAATGCTGTTTCAAAGGAACTAATGCAATCTTAGTCTACAATATTTAGGACTATAAGTATTTAGGACAAGATAAATGATACTCACATTTTATTCTGAACTGTAGCATTATATTGATTCTGGAGGGTGAAGAGATTCCAAGTCACATCATATAAAAGAAGGCTGAAGGAACTGGAAATTTAATTTAGAGAAGAGGAGGCTCCACTGGGACAGTGATAGCCTGATATATGTCTATTAGGTTTGTTTTATACTATTTCAAAGGCCCTTAAAAATTATCTGAAGTTTAACATGCTTTCAATGCCTAAATATCTCTAGGGTACCTGCCTAGTAGATATCGGGCATATTCTTGACACATCCAGGAATTCAACAGTTATTCAACAGATAGTCATTGTGTACCTACTATGTGCCGACCACTATACTAGGAACCAGTGTTTTAGCAATAAAGAGAGATGTCTCTGCCCTCAGAGCAACTAGAGTCCCATTGAGAATTTAACTACCACTTGAAACATTCCATCCTCAGAAAATTCTTTCTGGGCCCAGTGGAAAGAAATTGTGGAAATACATGATTTATTTGAGTTGTTTGAAAATGGCAAGATCTGAGTGAGAATAGATATTTAGATACGTTTACATAACTTTCCAGTCCTGATATATGAGAATAAGGACACCCTTGATACCAGTGGTTTCCACTCTTTGGGATGCAGACCACAAGGGATCCAAGGAATTATTGCAGAGGGTTCAGGAATCCATATGTGCTTCATTAATTGTTTAAGATGAAATCAGTAATATTGCCACTGCTATCATGTAAGTATCCATTGAAATGTTCATTCATTTATGCATTCATCCATTCAGTATATATTGATGACCTATCAGGTCCCAGGGACTGTTTTAAAAGCTGGGGGAAAAAAACAGAACAAAAAATATGTGGAAAGATTGGGAATCACTGCTTAGAGCTATTTACAATATTCAGCTTTATTTACTGTGTGCTTTCATCAGAAGAACAGATGGCAAATCCAAGATTCTGTTGGCTTTTTTTTTTTTTGCAAGGGGGGTGTGGTATCTGGGCTTCACATACTATTTTGATATATATTAGTCATTAGGATATAAATGATACTCTGCAAGCTGTATGATCCAGGACAATTTGAAAATTTTAAGAATTTTATCATGACCTTTGGTTGTGAATAAAATTTAATTTGACTGAAAGTCACATTATTTTGCTGTGTTCACATAAAAAAGAATTTCTTTTTTATGGCAGTTAAAGTGAAACTGACGAGTTCAAAAATAATGAGATGTCTGTTTCCATGGTAGTAGTACAAGAACAGCCGACAAAGAGGAAGGTTTCAAAAGCTCCTATAACCTGTCCTCAGAAATCTGTGATTGCTTAATAATCTCAGGAGACCCTGGAATCCTAGAACATATAGAATCAGCAGTGGGAAAAGAAAAGATCAAGCTCCATTCTTTGCCACTTCCTTTACACAGTGCTAATATGTGAGGACAAGACCCACAGTGACCCATTAGCCAAGTTGTGTCCTAAAAAGAAGTAGTTAAAACTAATGAATGGTGCTGGCTATCTTGGTGCTATATAGTGGTCATAAGATTATTGAGGTAACATTGGTTTAAAACATTATACATGGTCATGTGTACAACATTAAATTTCCACTTCTGTATACCTTACAGTGTGCTTACCACCAAAAATTTCATTTCCATCCATCACCATACGAGTTGATCCTCCTTACCCACTTTGCCCACCCCCCACCGCCTTCCGCTCTGGTAACCACTACTCTGTTCTGTGTATCTACATGTTTGTTTTGTTCATTTATTTTGGTTTTTGTTTGTTTTTTATATCCCACATATGTGTTAAATCATATGGAGTTTGTCTTTCTCCATTTGACTTATTTCATTTAGCGTAATACTCTCAAGGTCCATTCATGCTGGCACAAATGGCAAGATTTCATCTTTTTTATGGCTGAGTAGTATTCCATTGTGTATATATATATATATATATATATATATATATATATATATATATCACATCTTCTTTATCCATTCATATGTTGATGGGCACTTAGGTTGTTTTCATATCTTGGCTATTGTAAATAATGCCATGATGAACATGGGGGCACATGTATCTTTTTGAATTAGTGTTGTTGTATTCTTTGGATAAATATCCAGAAGTGGGATAGCTGAATCATATAGTAGTTCTAGTCTTAATTTTCTGAGGAATCTCCATACTGTTTTCTATAGTGGCTGCACCAATTTACATGCCGATCAACAGTGTATGAGGACTATCTTTTCTCCACACCCTCACCAACACTTGTTATTTCTTGCCTTTTTGATAATAACCATTCTAACAGGTGTGAGGTGATATCTAATTGTGGTTTTGATTTACATTTCCCTAATAACTGAACATCTTTTCATGTGCCTGTTGATCATCTGTATGTCTTCTTTAGAAAAATATCTATTCAGCTTCTCTGTCCATTTTTGAATCAACTGTTGTTTTTTTGTTGCTGAGTTGTATTAATTCTTTATATAGTTTGGAAATAAACTCCTTATCAAATATATCATTTGCAATATCTTCTCCCATTGGGGAGGTTGTCTTTTTGTTTTGTTGGTTTCCTTTGCTGTGCGGAAGCTTTTTAATATGACATAGTCCCATTTGTTTATTTTTGCTTTTGTTTCTCTTGCCTGAGGAGACATATTTAGAAGCATATTGCTAAGACCCATGCCAAAGACTGTACTGGATATGTTTTCTTCTAGGAGTTTATGGCTTCAGGTCTTACATTCAAGTCTTTAATCCATTTGGAGTTGATTTTTGTGTGATAGTGATCTAGTTTCATCTTGTAAATTAGGTTTTACCATGACTTGAATGAAATCTCTCTCCTGTTTATACAGTTTCTGTGCTTGCCACATCATTTTTAATTTCTAAATTTGCCTCTTGGTTAATCAGCTGCCAAGACGTAGACACAAGTAAACTCTTCATGGTGGAGGTGTACCATCTATTGTAAATTCATATATTTCCATGGAGTTAGAAGATCTGATTGTGCTTCATAGCCATGGTTTTCTACTCTAAATTAGTAAATTTGACCTTCTGGTTTATGTATCATTTATTAAGAATTTGAGGGACTTCCCTGGTGGTCCAGTGGTTAAGACTTCGCTTTCCAGTGCAGGGTGTTTGAGTTCACTCCCTGGTTGGGGAGCTAAGATGCCACATGCCTCAGAGCCAAAAAACCAAAACATAAAAAAGCAGAAAAACAGAAGCAATATTGTAACAAATTCAATAAAAGACTTTAAACATGGTCCACATCAAAAAAAAAAAAAGAATTTGAGGTCCACCAGCTTGGATTCATGGATAAAATTAAACCAGGAAAGGAGATCACAACCTTGGACAATGATGCTATTTCATGAGACTCTGCCTAAGCAACTAGTTCTTAACCCCAGGTGAATTCACTTACACCCACCTCCAAAGTGGTCCTTTGACCTACAGATAAATCAGATTCTTGGAAGAGTGAAGAGTAGTCTTTATTGTTAGCTCCTTGCTAAAAACAAAACAAAAACTAGAAAAAGATCCCTATGTCCAGATGTACGGTTTTATCTCCACCCCATCCATGAAAATTTAATTCCTAAACTGATATTTATATATGCATAGATGATTCAATATGGTATGCATTTCATGGAGGAGAATTGTATTTCTGCTTTATAAATTCCAGTTTAAAATTCTCAGATTTCAAACATTTATCTTGAATGAACTTTAGAAACTTTATTGCTGTCGTTAATACTCTAAGTGGTTAGATTAGGGGAATTAGGATCAATGAGTAAAAATGTTTTGAAGATTGTTCTCAGGCTTAACTCAATTGCAAATCTGACTTAAGCTGTATTATCATAACAGATTATCCATAAACTGAACTCTGGCTATGAAAAACTATGTTGGAGCTAATGATACACCTGTAAATAGCTTTTAATTTTAAACAGTTAATAAACAGGATGAGAATCCAGTACAGAGTGAGTTGCATCAATCAGGAAGCTTTGGGGTGCTCTTTTTATTGACTGCCTGGCATATGATGTAAGGGAAGGTTAATGGCAGAAAAAGCTTCATATCAGCAAGAAGCTTTGGGTATCTCATTATATCTAGATGTGATAAAAATAATAGCCCATTAATTACACATTCAGAAGAAACCCATATTGTTCAGTGGAAAAACCCATTTCTTGGAATTGGAATTATCTTTTTTAATAGATTTTATTTTCAAAAATGAAAAAAGCTTTTTGTTTGTTTCTGATTATAAAAGTAATGGGATTAATGGGAAAGATGGTGGTCTAAGTGCACATTTATCCATGCCTAATGTTTACTGAAAGGAAGCAAAAGAACCAGTTAAGAAAAAGAAAACTTCATTAATGCTGAAACTAGAGCAGGCTTCGTATTCATAATACAATGTCTAGGTAAAGGATGCCAAGGAAGGAACATGATTTTCCTGCTTATGAGCATGGTGGGCTGAGCTCTGAGAAGTGGGTGGAGATGATGCAGAAGATCCCCAGTGGTACTTCTCACTAGAAGAGCAAATATCTGTGGTATGAGTGGGCTGCAGGAAGGATAGCAAACAGTTTTTTGAAGTGAAGGGGATGCTGGAAGAGAAAGTATATGGCTAAATAGTACCATTCTGTTTCTCTGGCCTAACTTCCTAAGCACTAGAGATCTGCAGATGAACTATCATTGAAGCTCTGGACCAGAAGAATAGTATTGACCCACAAATTTAAGTGTGCAGTAATCCTTTAAAGAGAAGTCTCAATGTTGAAAATAGATTCTATATCAGAAGCAGTAAAGTAAACCCACGTTTTAGTGGTGCCCTCCATAGAATAGGGGTTAGCACAAAATGGATGATAATGAAAGATTTTTAATAAATTCAGAAAGAAAATACAGAGTCAAATTTCCCAGACTATAATTTTACATGGACACAGCTCCCTACCCACACCCACCCCACCTGCCATAGGTAGCTAGGTAGTAGAAGAGGGAATATTTACTGTAAAATCCATCCCTTTAGCTCTAATGCTAATGGAAAGATTAGTATAATGATTGAGTCAACAGAAAGGAGTCAAGTAGATTCTAGTCACACTAATCTGGAACAAATATTAGACTTACATTATGAGATAGATGTGCAGGAAAACACCAGCATGCAAATAAGCATTTTATAACAAAAAGGATTAAGGGGACATTTTATTGCAAAAGGATGAAAATAACAATTTGGGACATTTACTCTAGGAAACAGAAAATTTAAGCTATAACCATTTTGTGCTTATGGATTCAAGCAGGAAATTGTACAGTAGAGTGAAATGAAAGAGCTACTAGAAAAACTAAGATAAGAAGAAAAGGAAGATAAAGATCACCTTCTAGACAAATAATATTATACCATTGTTAACTGGTATAATAATTGTACTATGTTTATGTAAATTGTTAACACATGTATTACTGATAATGTGTCTAGGACACTGGGAATAGTAGGTACTCAATAAATATTTGTTGAATGGATAATCAATTTCATCCATGATGGTGTGCCATAGTAGTAAAGAGTGATCATTAGAATTATACAGGAAGCTATTTAAAAATAACATAAATCTAGGTTCCACCTCATATCTATATAATTAGAATCTCTGAGAAAGTGACAGAAGCTGATAACACAATAGTAATAAGAGACTTCAACACATCTTAGTCCTTGACAGATTTTGTAATTAAGAAAAATCCATAGAAGATCTTAATCATATAATTAACAAGCTTAATCTAATATACTGATTTTAAACATTTTTAAGGCTATGGAATTTTTTCTTCAAAATATATCTTATATAGACTCTCAAGGATGAAGAGATACAGTTCCTTTTTTAAAAAATTAATTAATTAAAAAAATTTTTATTGGAGTATAGTTGATTTACAACATTGTGTTAGTTTCAGGTACATAGCAAAGAGAATCAGTTATACATATATCCACTCTTTTTTAGATTCTTTTCCCATATAGGTCATTGAAGAGTACTGAGTAGAGCTCCCTGTGCTATACAGTACGTCCTTATTAGTTATCTATTTTGTATATAGTAGTGTGTATATTTCAATCCCAATCTTCCAATTTATCCTTCCCCCTTACCCCCTGGTAACCAGAAGTTTGTTTACTACATCTGTAACTCTATTTTTGTTTTGTAGATGGGTTCAGTTGTACCCTTTTTTTAGATTCCACATATAAGTGATATCACATGATATCTGTCTTTCTCTGACTTACTTCACTCAGTATGACAATCTCTACGTCCATCCATGTTGCTGCAAATGGCATTATTTCATTCTTTTTTATGGTTGAGTAATATCCATTGTATGTATGTACCACATCATCTTCATCCATTCCTCTGGTAATGGACATTTAGGTTGCTTCCATGTCCTGGCTATTGTAAATAGTGCTGCAATGAACATTGGGGTGCATGTATCTTTTTGAATTAAGGTTTTCTCCGGATATATCCCCAGGAGTGGGATTGCTGGATCATATGGTAACTCTATTTTTAGCTTTTTAAGGAACCTCCATACTGTTCTCCATAGTGGCTATACCAATTTACATTCCCACCAACAGGGTAGGAGGGTTGCCTTTTCTCCACACCCTCTCCAGCATTTATTGTTTGTAGATTTTTTTGATGGGCAGAAGATCTAAATAGACATTTCTCCAAAGAAGACATACAGATGGCCAAAAAGCACATGAAAAGATGCTCAACATCACTAATTATTAGAGTAATGCAAATCAAAACTACAAGGAAATGCAGTTCTGATACTTGTTAGGTAGTTTTTGATTTAGCAAATGCAGTGTTTTCAATGCCCATAAGTAAGGAGTATCAGAAGCAGTTTTCATTCATTTGAGATGAGCAAACAGTTCACATTTATGAATTTACTCTACGGTCTGTGACTGCCCTCTGTCACAATACAGGAGTCTGAAGAGAGTTTGATCATCTGGACATTCTGTAGAAGATCACGTTGGTTTGATATATTGGTGACATCATGTTATTTGACCCTGATGGGCAGGAAATAGTAAATACTCCAATGCCTATGTTAAGACATATGTGCTCCAGGTGTGGGAGATAAAACTTTATAAACATTAAGGCGCCTGCCACATTGGGGAAGTTTTTAAGGTCTCATGATCTGATATAGACTTTGGCATGAGATAGAATTGGCTTCAGTTCATGTTGCATTACTTACTAGCTGTGCATCTTTGAATAAGTTCCTTAACCTTCTAAGTCCAAGTAAGGTTTAAATGATTCAATTTATGACGATCTTAGAATGGTGCCAGGCATATAGTAAATGTTTAACTAATGTACATGATATTATTACTCATTTTAAGGACCAGAATCTTGACTGCAATTGTTGTTTGGGTCCAGCCAGTCCATAAATCTATTTATAATAATGTCTGGAAGCATTCTTTAACTCAGGATTATAGAATAATAAAACAGGCTAAACTGAGAATATCTGAGTCCACATTATGGGATGGGAAACTGGAGTGATTTTAATTATATGAATGACTTCAGTATGATTTATTTTTATTATTATTATTTTAAATTTAATTTATTATTACCCATGCATCTTCTCAGGAAGGATGGAGCCTTGCCCTCTCTCTCCTCCTTTTTACTTACTCCTTCCCACAACAGGGGTAGTGAATTGTCTGATGGATGTAATCTAGGGGAATATAATAGTAGTCAGACTACGTTAATAGGGGCAGGATCATTGCAATAAAAAGCAGGTTTGTCTCTCTCCCTCTCTTGGGCTCCTTGCTGATAGAGTCAGCATGTGGAAAGAGTGCTGAGCCCTGTCTGGGGAAGGACTTCTGCTCTCTGGGTTTTGGTTTCTTCATCTGTGCCTGGACAGTTGAGTCAGGTTAATCCTTCATCTCCAATTCATGAAGAAAGTCCAATTTGCCCTCTGGTCTAAACCACTTTCTTCAATCTTTTAAAAAAGTTGATTGATATCTTGATTTAGCTCTAACATTAATCTATAGCAATGGCTACTATAAAATGAGATTCCAATATTCATTTTCATTTCTTTTTTTTTAATTTTTATTTTTTATTGAAACATAGTTGATAAACAATGTTGTGTTAGTTTCAGGTTATTTTCATTTCTTTAGCCTTTGATTGATCACTAAGTAATTCTTCTCCCATTCATTCATTCTGGACATTTATTACTCCATATTTATTATGTGCTGGGAACTCTCTTAGGCACTGTAGCTACAAAGTACACAAAAAAGACTAAAATCCTGGCCTCCATAAAGACTTATATCCTAGTAGGGAAGTCAGACCATAAAAAATATAAACAAATAAAACATCAAAGTGTGTAAAATATAAAATATAGGTGGTGATAAATGCTCCTAAGAAAAAAAATGAAGAGAGAAAAAAGCTAAGAAGTATTGTGAGTGGGATGGGGTTGAATTTTGCATTGTCATGTCAGACAAGACGTCACTGAAATGGTAAAGGACTGAAGGAAAAGAAAGAGCAAGGCCTGAGGCTGCCTGGGGGAAGAGTACCAGGTGGAATGGCCACGATGTGCACAGGGTGGAAGTGGGAGCTTGTGGAGATGGCCAATGTAGCTGGTAAGAACTTTGGCACTTTGAGTGCAAAGGGAACCTTTGGAGGATTTTGAGCAGAGGAGTGATGTGATATCCTCTACATTTTGACAATGCACAGAACGGACAAAATTCCTACCCTCATGAAACTTTTATTCTAGTAGAGGAGGCAGACAATAACAAAATAAATAAGTAAAATCTAGAGAATGGAAGGTGATAAGTGCTACTAAGAGAGGATGAGGCAGGGAAAGAGGACATTCCAGCTGCAGCGTTGAAAATAGGCTGTTGGTGGGCCCTGCAGAGGGTGTGAGGGCAGATTCAGGGAGAGAAGTTAGAGGTTACTGCAGTAATCACGGCAGGAGGTGGTGAGAGCGAGTGGTAGCAATGGAGGAGGAGGGACATGGCAGATTCAGGACATATCTAGGAGACAGAGTCAACCAGAACACTTGTTGATGGATTGGATATATGGTATGTGAGAGAGCGAATTCCAGTCTGACTCCAAGGTTTTCTGGCTGAGCAACTGGAAGGATGGAGTTGTCATTAACTAAGAGGGAAGACCATGGGAGGATCAGGTTTTGGGGAAACTATGGGCGCTTGCTTTGAACCTGTTAAGTCTGCAGGGCCTATTAGATGTCTGTAGAAATGCCGAAGAGGAAGTCTGGTGTTAAGATAGAAAGCTTGACATGAATTTTTCCTTTTCAGGTCGTGCTTATCTTGAATGATATTTTCTCACTGGGAGGCAGTGAGAAGGGTTGGGTCTATAGTTTGATTACCTGACCTCAAATCTGGCTCTAAGACTCACTAGCTCTGTGCTCTTGGGCAATTATTTAACCTCTCTGTGGCTTAATTTTGTCATCAGTAAATGGGAGATACTTGTGTAACTCATAGGATTGTTGTGAGAATGAAATGAGTTCATATCTCTCACTATCTTGGCAGTGAGCCTGGCATGAAATAAGCATTCAAAAGAAAAAAATTTAAGTAATAATAGCAGTAGCTAACATTTATATAACCTTCACTTTATGCCAGGTACTATATACTATTTTATTCTATTTATATATGTATAATTCATTTTATCACTCACAAAAGGCAGATACGATTACCTTATGATGGCATGAAAGTTTAAGTTACACAGTTAGCAGATAGCAGAGTTGAGGTTTAATTCCAGGCAATCTGGCTCCAGAGTCCATGCATTTTGGACTCTCAGAACATGTTAACTATGGTTATTATTTCCCTGGGTTTTTCCTTCCTTGTATCAGGGCATCCATTCTTAATCTGCTTATGAACCTGCTCAAAGTTCACTTAGAGTCTGGTATTTATCAATTGTACTTCTAACGAGTATTGTTACCTTCAATATACTTTGCAAGGTATAATTTCTAGTTGCCCTAGGAATGACCTATCTCTCCACTTGCCAAGTTCTGTTGCTTCCTGCCCTTCTCTAATTTGAGCACTCTGTCTTTTGTATCTGGGTGATCAGCATTATGCCCTTGTGACAACACAGGGATTCAGTTCTGCATGCTTTCGTGGGAAGAGTCGATTCTTGGTTGCTATTCGATCTCCCATGACTGCTGCCACGTGGGGGCATTCTTGTTTTACCATTTCACGTTCATTCATATGTGGACAATAGTTGCATAGCTAAATGGCAAGCTGAACATTTGGATTCACTTATGTCACATCAAACACATCATATATAGCAAATATTCTTTTTTTTTTTTACAAGACATAAATAAACTGACACCAAGCATTGTAAATGGATGACCACAACAAAAGCAACAATGATTGCAATTACCAAATATGAAACACACTCATACTATGTCATAATATTGACATTCAGTCCAGTAATCCTCCACTGTAACAACTCCTTTACTTTGCAGTGAAAATTGATTTGTAGCAAATATTATTTCTAATAGATATTTATAAGCTCTCTATATAGGACCTTATTAGGTAAAATATGATATTTTAATAATTAAGAAAATCTTTTTTGGCAATCTGTAACTTTTACTGTATCTTCACTTATTCATTCCTTGATGCTTTTTTCCTTTATGTAGATCTGAGTTGCTTATCTGTATTATTTTCCTTCTCCCTAAAGAACTTCTTTTAACATTTCTTATCAGGCAGGTCTATTGGCAACAAATTTCCTCAATTTTAATTTGTCTGAGAAAGATTTTATATCTCCTTCACTTTTGGAAAATAATTTCAAAGGGTACAGAATTCTAGGTTGATGGGATTTTTTTTTTTCTTAACACTAAATATTTTGTTTCCCTCTCTTCTTGCTTGCATGGGTTGTAAGGAGAAGTCAGATGTAATTTTTATCTTTGTTCCTCTATAGGTAAGGTGATTTTTAAACTCTGGCTTCTTTCTTTATCTTAGATTTTCTGTAATTTGAAAATTATATGTCTATGTATAGGGGTGTTTTTTGTTTCTTTGGTTGGTTTTTGTTTTTTGCATTTATCCTGCTTGATGTTCTATTAGTTTCATGGATCTGTGGTTTGGTGTCTGACATTAATTTGGAGAAATTTTCAGTCAATATTGTTTCAAATATATCTTTTGTTTGGTCCTTTCTCTTTCTCTTCTTTTAGTATTTTTATTACACATATGTTACACCTTTTGTAGCTGTCCCATAGTCCTTGGATATTCACTTTTGTTTTTGCAAGTCTTTATTTTCTTTGCCTTTCTGTTTTGGAGGTTTCTGTTGACATATGCTCAAGTCCTAAGATTCTTTTCTCAGCCATATCCAGTTTGCTAAGTTCATTAAAGGCATTCTTCATTTTATTACAGTGTTTTTGATCTCTAGCATTTCTTTTTGGTTCTTTCTTAGGATTTTCATCTGTCTACTTAAATTTCTCGTGTATGCTTGCATGCTATCTACTTTATCCATTAGAGCCCTTAGCATATTAACCATAGTTGTTTAAATTCTAACATCCCTGCCATGTCTGCTTCTGATGCTTGCTCTGTATATTCATATTGTGGTTTTTGTCCTTTAGAATGCCTTTTAATTTTTTCTTGATAGCTGAACATGTTGTAACAGGGAAAAGGAACTGCTATAAATAGGCCTTTAGTAATGTGGCGGTGAGGTGTGGGGCTAGGGGAAGCATTCCATAGTCCTATAATTAGGTCTCAGTCTTTTAGTGAGCCTATGCCTCTGGGTTGTGAACTTCACAAGTGCTTCTCAGTTTTTTTCTCCCCTCTCAGATGGTAGAGAATGGCTAGAGTTGAGGGCTAGAGTTGACTGTAGTTGGATATTCCCCTTCTCCCAGGACATTTAGGTCATGATAATACCTCATCAGACTAGGCTTTGGTTAACCAGTTTCTCCTGAGGGTGGCCTTGTTAAGAAAAACAGAATGAGCTATAGTATTTAAAAATGATTCCATTACAATAGCCAGGACATGGAAGCAACCTAAGTGTCCATCAACAGATGAATGGATAAAGAAGATGTGGCACATATATACAATGGAATATTACTCAGCCATAAAAAGAAACGAAATTGAGTTATTTGTAGTGAGGTGGATGGACCTAGAGTCTGTCATACAGAGTGAAGTAAGTCAGAAAGAGAAAAACAAATACCGTATGCTAACACATATATATGGAATCTAAAAAAAAAAAAAGGTTTTGAAGAACCTAGGGGCAGGACAGGAATAAAGATGCAGATGTAGAGAATGGACTTGAGGACATGGGGAGGGGGAAGGGTAATCTGGAATGAAGTGAGAGAGTGGCATGGACATATATACACTACCAAATGTAAAATAGATAGCTAGTGGGAAGCAGCCACATAGCACAGGGAGATCAGCTCGGTGCTTTGTGACCACCTAGAGGGGTGGAATAGGGAGGGTGGGAGGGAGACACAAGAGGGAGGGAATATGGGGATATATGTATACGTATAGCTGATTCACTTTGTTATAAAGCAGAAACTAGCATGCCATTGTAAAGTAATTATACCCCAATAAAATGTTAAAAAAATTATTAGCAAGAAAAGAAAAAAAACATTTTCTTTTCTCCTTCCCCTGCTGAAAGCACAAGGGAATATTTTTCTCCAATATTTACTCTGAAAGCCTGGTCAAACTCCTGGAGGTAAATCTCACAAAACTGAGTTCCCTGCCTCCTCCTCCATGCCTGAGTCCCCCTGGATTTTTTAGAGTTGTCTATGTGGAGCCTCCGGCAACTGGTCAATTGTAGTTTAGGTTTTCCTGCCCCAGCACTGGTTCCCAAAGAGGTTTCCACTTCTTAGTCTCTGTTTCGGTAAGCCATGACTCCCTGCCTGCCTGTCTGTCTCTCCAATTTGGAGGCAGCAGTTTGCCCTTGTCCTCAACTACCTTATGGATCTTAGAAAAGTTGTTGATTTTTCAGTCTGTTCAGATTTTTACTTGTTAGGATGGAGTGGCAACTTCCAAGCTCCTTTTATGCTGTACCAGAAATTGGAAGTGGCAATCAGTGACTTTCAATCACGTAAAGATTTTAAATATTTGGGCATAATCATAGTATTGATATATGTACAATAACAACCTAAGCACTGGCTTTCATATGTGTTTCTAAAAACAATGGAGCTATATTTTTTATAAGGAAAACTCCATGTTACATAGTTAATTGAGAATAAAAATCTACTCTTTGAACTCTGTAAAATGGCATAAACTAGAGATTGGCAAAAGATGAATGATATTTTGTGACACATGAAAATTAGGTGTAATGCAAATTGATGTGTCTATAAATAAAATTTTATTGGAACACAGCCACACTGTTACATGTTGGGAATGGCTACCTTCACACTATAATGACAGAGTTGAGTAGCTATGACAGAGATTGTACAGCCTGCAAAGCCTAAACTATTTACTCTCTGCCCTTTGCATAAAAATGTCTGCTGACTCCTTAAATAAACTAATACAAAAATAATGCAGCAGGCATCCTTGCTAAGGCCAGGGTCCCACATCACTTGGTCAGTACCTGTCTGCCCATCTCACAATGGTGCAGGGCTGTCATATGACAGTGGATGCTGACTGCAATCAGAGGAGACAGACATTTAGCCTAATCCCATATAACACTCCATTCTTATCTTAATATGCATTTCCTTTGGAAAGAAGATGGTTCTTGTAAATTGTCAACTTGTTTTCCAGAAACAAGACTGTCATTGAATGTGGAATTGTATTTTGAAAGCTTAGGTAAGAGAGGATTCTTTCCCAGAATTAAAATTATGTTACTTGTGTTTCTCATTACAAAAATATGCGTTTAGTGTAAAAAATTATAAAAACACAGAGAAGCATAATGTGAAAGTAAAAATCCCACCTAAAATCCCACCTCTCAGAGATAACCACAGTTTGAGCTCAGTTTATCCTATGTCTTAAAAGAAAGAGCTGATATTTATTTTTCAGGCTGCCAAAGACCACCTGATGATGGTCTGGATGCAGCTAAAGAGCTCTTTCCAAGGTGGAAGTGGCAGGTGGCCCAATTTCCTACCCCAAAGTGGGAGCCCATTGGCTCTTTGCAGGTGTTGAAGGGTCAGTTGAACTCTATCAGACTTCAGCCACTGAGGCTCAGGCAGGAAGCCAATAGGTAGCTCAGTTTATATCAGTGATAAAAGCAGGAAAATTGTCTCTAGAAAGCATTGGATATGCATTCATTCATTCAACCATTCAATCAACCAGTCAGTGAATAGTAAGCATGCTGGTTCCCTATTTCTGCTATAACAGATGACCACAAAAGTAATGGTTTAGAACAACACAAATTTATTCTTTCACAATTTTGTTGGTAAGAAGTCTAAAATCAAGGTGTTGGAAGGGCTGCGTTTCTTCCAGACGCTTTAGGGAAGAATCTGTTTTCTTGCCTTTTCTGACTTCTTTCTACAGGTAAACTGCATTCCTTGGCTTGTGCCTCTCCCTCTGTCTTCAGAGCACATCACTCCAACATCTGGTTCTGTGGTCACATCTCTTTTTCTCTCAATATCTTGCCTCCTTCTTATAAGGACTCTTGTGATTACATTGGGCTCACCTAGATAACCCAGGATAATTGCCCCACCTCAAGATCCCTAATTTAATCACGTCTGCAAAGTCCCTTTTGCCATGTAAGGTAACATATTCACAGGTTCTGGGGATGTCTTTGGGAAGCCATTATTCAGTTTACCACAGCATGTGGGCACCTGCTTTGTTTCTGACACTACTCTAGGCTCTAGGAAATCAGAGGTGAATGAACATGGCCCCTCCCCCTTGAAAAGCTGACTTGCAGGCCCAAAGAAAGAGCTTGGGCAAAAGGTGCAGAAGAGTGAAGTGAACAGTGTTGTTGCGAAATGGTGATTAATTCAGCATTTGGGAAATCCTGTATATTAGTCAGTATTCTTTGACTGAAGCATTACAAACTAAATTGATCAGGCTTAAACAAAAATGATTTTCTTAAAAGGATATAGACTGACAAAAGGAAACCAAGGGCAAAAGTGCAGCTGGGCCCCAGGAAGGCCTGGACCAGGAACTGGAAAACAGATTGAAACCCAGGCAACTTCTCTCCATGTGCTTGCTCCTGGTGTCCAGTCCGTATGGCTAAAATGACTACACCATAGCTCCTAAGCTTTTCTTTTGTTTTTTTAAATAGTCACTTTTTGCACTACTTCAGATCCTCAGAAGAAAATCCAGTTTACTGTTGACTTCTGGTCCAATTCATTCTGACCTTGGCAATATAATCACATAATGATGTCACATGGGTGTCTCTGAGCAATCTTCACCTTGGGGGTTTGAATATCATATTGCACTGCCACATAATGACTTTTTTCTTCTCAAGGGGAGGTAGACTGTTAATATATTACCATTATTCTTAGATTATGGAGGACCTAAAATCATAGGACAAATGTCACGGTAAAATATCTGTCTGATTACTCTGAGAGAAAATAAATAACATATCCTAATTCCATTCTTTTGTTTAGGAATTTTGCTAGCTTACCTAATTGAATGTGTATCTCTGTCTAACACAGTGGTTCCCAACCCTGGCTGCGGAGTCACCTGGGAAAATTTTTATAAAATATTCATGCCCAAGCTCCACCTCAGACCAATTGAATCAAAATATAAGGTGGTAGCAGATGTCTGTGTGTTTTAGAAAATACCCTGGGTGAAATGAGTACATGTAACAACTGGTGAAATTGAATAAGGTCTGTAGTTTAGTTAATAGTATTACACCTATATTAATGTCCTGGTTTGATCATTGGGGGAAGCTGGTGAAGAGTACAAGAGAATTCTCTGTACTGTTTTTGCAACTTGTTGTAAGTCTAAAATTATTAAAAAAGAAAAAGAAAAAATCCATATGAACAAAGAACCAAAAGAATCCACCCCTTCCCCCAAAAAGAGTTATTAATTGGACAAATTCATTTTTGAAAGTATTGAAAACAACAACAACATACCCTAGGTAATTCTGAGGAGGATTGGGAATGGTTGCCTTAATATATTTAGGGGAAGTGAGTCCCTTTGTGTAAGGTCAAATTGGATTCCCCTAATGAGAATTTCAACCAAACAAGGTTTTGATGGGATTAAATTTAGGAGAGTTTATGGGAAGAATTTATCTTCTGTTTTCAATCTCAGGGAATGTAATAAAAGGTCAGAGCACCACTTTTACAGTGCTGTAGAAATGACTCAGAAATTTCCTGTAGAGGCTCAGCTGTAGGCTTCAGACACTCCACCCAATGTTATTTGTCCCCAGCATAAATAAGCAAACCAGCTTGGGGGTTAGGCTTCCTGAATAATTGACATTTTCTGCCTCCAGGCAATGTGCTGAATGCTAAGAAGGTGATACAAAGGGTTATTGAACATTACATTTAATATGGAGTAAAAAGGCACGTGAAACCCTCTGCCTTGTTTTTTTTTTTTTTTTTTGTAGTGGCCTGAGATTTCCATCTCAAAGAAATTTAACAAATCAAAGTATAGTCAGGTCCGGAAAGGAGGAATCGTTTTTTGATCTAGGGCAGATTCTCAAATAGAGGGAAGTTTGAGGATGAGAGAGATACTTCAGGAAGTTATTTTGGTCTCAAAAAAGAATAAATTTCATTTCTAATAGAGTTGTAGTTATTAATTAGGAAGGTTCATGTTTTGTATTAGATTTCAGACTTCACAAGCCAGAAGTGGTACAACCATTTAAGTGCATTAGTGAGGAGTCTTTTTGTTTATAAGTGACAGGGTAGTTTAAAGGGAAAGATTTATTGACTCACTGGGAATTGAAGGCATTCCTGCCTTCAGGTATGGCTGGATTGAGGATTGAGGCAATGTCATTGGATTGACTCCATTTCTCTACTTGATTCTGCTTCTCTCTATTTTAGCTCATTTCTCAGCAGATTTTTTCCCAGTGTGGTGGCAAAAATGTATGCCAGCAGCCCTAGGTGTACATTTGCCTTTTAGCTAATGATCCCAAAGAAAAAGAGCACTACTTCTCCAGTGGCTCCAGGCAAACTCCCAGGCATGGCTCTCATTGTACTGGTTTGTCACATGTCCATCTCTGAAGCAATCACTGTTTGAAGAGGGATGGGGACTCCTATTAGTTAGGCCTGAGTTGTATCCCTCCTCCACAACCAAGATGTGAGGTCAGTCCTCCAAACTACATGTGGACAGAAAATGGAGCAGAGGTGGTTCCCCAAAGAGCTGCTGGTCAGATAGAAGGTGATGGTTCCCGTTGGATGAGGCTCATCCGTGGGCATTGGCAGCAGTATTATGCATCACCAGGTGGATGACATAGGGGAGTGATGGTGGATGCCCTGTTGTTACCAATGCCTTATTTGTGAGCATTCATGAGAAACACTCCACCCCAGAGTCCTAGCAGTACCATGCTCAGGGCAGACATTGTTGAGGCAGAAGAGGCTGTCCATTAGCAGGTAAAGAGTCTGTGAAGCATAAGTTACATGTGTGAAATCCTAAATGGAAATCAAAGTGAGAATTCAAGTTCAGACATTGTATAGCAGGGCTTGCAAGGGAATTGATTTGTGTTGAAAAGCTTTATTTTTAATGTTTGCTGATCTTATGAAGTTCCTTTTAGGAACTTCCTGTTTGGGAAGTTGGAAGCTGATTTCTCATGATGCATAGGGGCAAGTTGGGGAGGAAGGGAAGGAAGGAGGGCGTATGGAGGCTGAAGAGAAGAGGAGCAAAGAAATGGTGTGTATTCAGATCTAGTTTAACGTCAGATTCATGAATTTTTAGAAATGAACGTTACACAACAATAAAAAGTTTTAAAATATTAGTCTTTTAAACTGACCTCACATCTCAGTTATGGAGGAGGCGTGAACTTAGGCCTGACAAATAGGAGTGCCTGTCCCTTTTAAAACAGTGATTGCTCAAGATAGACAGGTGACTTAAGCCAGTACAATGAGAGCTGTGCCTGGGAGTTTGCCTGGAGCCACTGGGAAAGTAGTACTCTTTTTCTTTGAGGATAACAGTTTCCCCACAAACTGTCCATAGGCCAAGAAATTTCCAGACATTTAAAAAAGGGCCCCAAACAAACATCATGTGCTCCTGCTGTTGACGTAAGCATGAAATGAAGGGAACCTTGGAGATCTGAACCATTGAGGTGCACGCAGAAAGCCAGCAACCACAATTTGATCTCTGAAAAGAACATTAACAGCATGCACTGTACCAGATGCTATTCCATGCTGTAGACTTGGGATAACTGAGCAAACAGTAGGGATTTTTTAAAATGGAAAGAGTGGTCTTCTGAGAGAGATATAGAGAGCTATTGCAGTCTCTTTCTAGGATCAATTACAAATTCAGGTTTTAGAAAAAGATAAAGCAGCTCTTTCTAGCACTATGTGTTGGGTTTTCTTGGGCACTGAAATAGACCCATTTCCCTACCAAAATGTCCTCCACCCTTTTTTATAGGGGTGTTTTCAAGCAGATCCAGGTAAGTAGGTGAGGAAGAAGCTTATCTTTTGGGAACCTTTTCTGTTAATTAGTAGTGCTGGGGTAACTCTTAGATTTAGTGGATACTTTTTAGTACATAATCAGTTGGCTACTTCTATAATGTTTTAAACCTTTGGTTCATTTAAGAAGCAGCTGGATTTGGTGAAAAGGGAGTGAAAATGGAATGTAAAGATTAAGAGTTCCTATCTTGGCTTTAGTCTGTACTAGACATATATCTTTGGAAAGTTAATTACTGTCTTTCAGCTTGGATATTTCAAGCTATAAAATAGATATAATACTACCTACTGCAAAGGTTTGCTTTGGACATTAAAGGAGGTGAAGAGTCCTGCAAAACACCTGGCATGTTTTAGGAAACAAGCACCTGTCATGGGATCATAGAAACAATATCTCCTATTTCAGCTATAACACAGGTGCCCACAGATCTATCTGTGACCTGATCTTTTTGATGAAATTTCCATAGAGCCAATGATTTACTCTGTGAAGCCCCTAAGAGTAGTGAGCTTGAAGAGGCTTTCAGGAAATATGTCCACCAAAGGGATTTTAGTAGCCTACACATTGTCCCAAACCTATTTAGTCAGGGTTAAAGATGCTGAACCATCAATCTGCATATAAATACATACTTCTTTTTAAAAACCCTGGAGACAAATTACAAATTATGACCTATAAATGAACCCAGGGCATTTATGCTTCTTCTTGGAAGATTTCCAAGATGCCATTAAAGAGATTTGCAGTTACTTATTGGTGGATTTAAGCATTACCCTCCCCCAACTCACCATGCCAAGGAATAGTGGTTAAGAACTGATCTGCTTGTTCCAGAGGGGCCAGCAAAAAATTCTGCAAAAACTGCTCAGGAAATGTGGATATAACAATCTGTGTGATCTTATTGCAGATGGCATTTGTCTTAGTCTCTTTGGGCTACCATAACAAAATAACATAGACTGGGTGGCTTAAACAATAAAAATTTATTTCTCACATCCTGGGGGATGGGAAGTCCAAGATCAAGGTGCTGGCAACATAGATTTCATTCTGATGCCTTTTCTCTTGGCTTTTAGGCAGCCACCATCTTACTGTGTGCTCACATGGCCTCTTAGTGTGTGGAGAGAGAAAGCACTGTTCTCTCTTCTTATAAGGACACTAATCCTATCATGGGGGCCACATCCTCATGACCTCACCTAAACCTAATTCCCTCCCAAAGGCCCCACCTCCAATACCAACACACTGGGGGTTAGAGCTTCAACATGTGAATTTTGGGAGGATACAAACATTCAGTATTAACAGCAATTTGAGTGTCAAAACGTGTGGGAAAATATGACCACAAGTCCAAAAGACACATGACCTCTTGAATTTGACGCTTCACAGCAAAAGTAATTGACTATCTCATTAAGTCATCTTTGCCCTCTCCCCAACCCACATAAGTAATTTAAAAACCTGTTCTACCTTGCACCTGGAGGATTATTTTAGAATTTACCCTATTAGACAATCACCACTTATTTATCACCAAGTATTGTGATTTTGACTAACAGTACTACGCAGATTTTGGGGGGAAGAAAACATAATATTTGCAATAAATAAATATTTGCATGAATAAACATAAATTTTGCAGTCTGTTTGAAGTTGTGTTTTGTAGGATTATTCCACATGAAGTCTGTAAAAAGGAAAACAGGAAGATATGAATTTGTCAGTATCAGTTTGGCATTACCCAAGGGGTGCAAAGACTGTATCTGGCAGAGGATCCTGACCAACGGAGTAACCTTTTTTGTAGAGCAGGATCTTACCAGGCTTTGCCAGTGATGAGATGAAATATCCCTGTTGGGTATCAAATTTTTGGACCTCAGTTTTTTCTGCTGACTAAGAAAGATTCTGATAACTAATTTATTTCCTCAGGTGTCTTAATGAGGAAGAGTGAGCTCCAGAGAGTGACATAAAATTCTGATCCTTGGAAAGAGGAAGGCGTATATTTCATTGTAAATTACATGCATCAGCCTTGATGAATTTAATTCATGGGGGTTCAGGGTCAGTTCCCCAAGCCTGGTCAATTCTGAGTAAACTGAAAAAAATTTGAGTTTCTAAACTTCAAAGCTTAGAATTAGAGTGTGTATATAGAGACTACACCTGTACATCTGTACACTATACAGGTATACTGACCACAGTGAAACCTTGCTTGAATTTCCAGCCAGTGTATCCATGTCTCCTATACCTTCTCACTTGGCAAGTCTGAACGGGCATGTCAGTTGCCACCAGCCAGCTATTGTGTCATCTTCATATACACAGAGCTATCTCCCGCTGCCAAGCTCACAGAACAGCTCTGCCCCCACGAATAGAATATTTGGCAGCAGACACAGTAACTCTGCCAGAATGCTACAGAGCACAAAATAGAATTTTATTCTCAGGATCTCCGGTTAATTTCTTCATCTGCTGCATCTCACCTCTCCAAAGAGACTGCACAAAAGCCCAGTTTTAATGGGACACATTTTATACCAAGAATCAGTGAAAGTTTTTAGAAGCTTTAAGAAAGCTTCTAAAAAAGTTTGAATAGTTATATATTCCTCCTCTGAGCGGAAGGTTATACACAATACAGTTACAACACTGAGCCTAACAGGACCTCCAAGTCTCTCCAAGCCCAGTTAATATTTGAACTTAAGAACTGTGTTCTGGGAGAAGATTCTGGCTGAAAACTTTGAGGCAGCTTAAGCAGAAAGTATTTCATTCATTCGTTCATATTGCAGATTAGACATCCTGGTAATTTTTTGGCTACTAACTCATTTAATACAGACATTCTTGATTCATTTTTTTGCTGGGTCTTTTAAAAATTTTCCTTTCTTTTAACAGAATCTTATTGTAGGTTTAGTTGCTATAATTCTTCATGGTACAAGTTCCACTGAATGGCAAGAATTAATATAATCCTCTAACTTTAAACAGACCTTTGTCCTTAGAACAGCTGACTTTATGAATATTTCATTAGTGAATGTTTGCTAGTAACACTTTTCAAACTCTCCTTTTATTTTAAACAACTTCCCTGTTCTTTGTTGTTACTAGGTTTATGTTTTTTTCCCTTATAACTCTTGCCAGAGACCATCTTTCAGATAATCCTAGGAATTTATAGGTATAACATCCATAAATTTTCTCTAAGTAGAGATGTCAGTGGTGTCCCCTCTATGTATTATTGACATAAAATAACTCTACAAAAATAATAATTCCTCAAATAATGAAATGGTGAAGTGTTTAAAGCACAAAAAGACAGAATTTAAGAATGCATATTCCAAACAGCCAAAAATTGGGGTGCCCAAAATATCCTTAAATATAAGCATGTTGACTGAAGCACTGGATCTCAGGTTGTTCACCATACTGTCTCCAAAATGCCAAGCTAAAGTTCATTCTGGTTCCAACATCATCTGTTATCTGGTGATAAATGTCCATCCCTTTGAGAACTAGAGTCCTCTGAATGCTTAAGTATTTCTGTTGAATAAGTTGTTCAATAGATATACCAAAGTCATAGATTCAAATGCTCATGACACCTTTATGGCATGTGACCACAAATTTCTCTCCAGCTTGATGTCAATCAATAAGTAATCTTCAGATTTTGCCATTTAACCAGTTGTCCTTCTGACAGTTCAAATATCTAGTTTTTATTCTTCAGCATTTCATGAGATCCACAACAGAAACATGAAGCAAAAATTTTACAAGTAGGTCACTGGGAGTACTGGCAAGAGGTCCAGTCTTATTTCTACTGCTTAGCTGCATTTTCTAGCTCATGAGGACGCAGCACAATGTTTAAGTTGTTGGTTTAATACATATGTTGCATTCTGGAGGACAGCACCCAACGTGGCAGAATGCCCCTTTGATGGTGCCTTATCTGAGTCTTCATCAGGTCATTCCACCATTTTGTAAACGATACTTCTGGGGATGGGCATGTGGAAAGCCAATCGTTGCACTTTCTTTGAGGTAACATGGCTATCTTTGTCCCAGCCAATATTGTGTGGGACACAATATCAATAGATCAGGCATTCTTAAGTCCATGAGAGGTGGTGCTGAGCAGGGAGAGCAAACTCATATCCATAGTATGTATCAATTGTGATAAGGACAAATAACTACCCCCTGTAGGGTGTATGGAGTGTTCTCTGGACCCTAAAACAGGCTAAACCTATAAGATTAAACCGGTAAATTGAAGTAGACACTTGATCATCTCAATATCCAATTTCCTGCTGTTCTGCATCTTAGTTAATTACAGGTGGAAGACAGCCTCAGTAATTTTGATGGCCTACCTGCCAAGGGTCATCACCACTCTGTTTACTACCACAGTAGAGTTCCTGTTGCCTTTGGATCAGTGAATAATCCAACTCCAAATCTCACTATGAGGTTTGCTTTCCCAGGGTCACTGCTGGGACTGTCTTAGCAAGGGTTTCCTAGAAAACAAGATCTGTGGCAAAAACTTAGCATCCTAACATTTTAGAGGAGAGTTTAATCCCAGGATAGTAAACGTGAAGGAAAGCAAGAAGTGAGGCAAGGGAAGGGGGGAAGACAAACACACAGGGATGTGCAACTGAGTTGGCCACTACTCATGGATAACAAATCCGATGGATTGCTTGGTCTCACAGAGGGGCCAAGTAAGCTCTTGCTGCACCTTTGAAACAGTCCGTGTGCGGACTTGAAGGGGGTGGAGGAGGAAAGGGGAGACAGGGATCAATTCGTTTGCTTCCTCCCATCTTCTCCCATGGATTTAAGCCCATCCTAGGTGGCATTACTACCTCCTGCACCAGGGAGCTGTTGAGAGAAGCAGAGCTTCTGCAGGTCCCTCCTTCTCTATCAGCCCTATGTCTGGGGCCACTTGATCAGTGTGTGTGGTGGGGGAAAGGGGCAGCTTCATTGACCTGCTCTGTGACCATGGGAATTGCGTTAAGGCTGCTTGGTTGTGGCACAAGTAATGAAAAGTAGGTGTGGCCATAAGAATCGGAGATATTGCATGAACTGGGTCTGATATGGGTGTGTTCAGAAAATAGTGATTTTCCCCAGACCGATACCTTAATGGACGTTTCTCTGCCTGGAAAATTCCACAGGAGTAATCAAGAATACATTTCCAGCATGAATTCCTGTAAAAAATTTATACTTCTTGCTTTCCCTAGGGCACCTAGCAAAGTGCCTCCCACAGAAAAGGCTCTGGGCGATTTGGCTTTAGAAGCCCTACCGTTCTTACAAAGCCATCTCCAGTGTCTGTTGGACCCAAAAGACAAATTACCACACTCGTCTATGTAATTAGCTTTGCACAAAGTGTACATATTAGCAAGAATATGAAAAAAAAAACCCTATTCCTGACATTTAATTTAAGTACCTGGTTCATTTCTATAACTTAAATCTCAACCTACTAGAAATGATTTTTATCCTTTCTTGAACAACTTTACTATGTTTTTTTTCTCTTTGAACACACAGGCATTTAAACTATTTTTCTTAGCTAGGACAAGACATTTGAATTCTCATGCCTTTTTATAATTCAAAGCTGTTTAATTCTGAACTTAAAACAAGAAGGAATACCCATTAGCTTAGATTACATGTTTAGTGGTACATTTTATGTTTAGTTTGTGGGGAAGAAAGGGGATGGGTGGGTGGTAGAAGGTAAGAGGAAATCCAAGGAAGTCTAGAGATACATTGATTGGTATTTGGAAATGAGAGAAGGCTTTTTGCTTGTTCTTTCTTTTTTCCAATCAGGGAATCCTATATTACAACCAGTTAAGATACTAAGATTTCTTATCAGCATTGGTAAATTAGTTTTCTCAATCAATATTTCAGATGCTTGAACTATAATTATGTGAAATTCACCCCATGCCAGTAAGTTATATCCTTCAAGAATTCATATCTCAATATAATAAATAAAAACCATCAATCATTGAGATAGTTTAAACAGTGCCAATATATGCTTTATAATATATGGTATATATAGTTTATATTATAGATAACATATACTGTGTATATTTCCAATATTGTCTTATTGTACAGACTATTTAGACACTCCTACAGTGTGTATCGAGGGTAACCACCAATACCTTCCCATCGGGGAATTGAAGAAGCCCTTAACCAGAATTGTAAGAATTGTAGATCCTTTCTAACCTTTTTTTTTTTTTTTTTTACCAACTAAGAATCTCCATCCCATGCTCTATCACCCAGACTGATCTTCCTAAACTGTATACTTCTTGGCACTATTGATAACCCACTTATTACTGAGGACTCTCAGCCTGTCTGCCTGCAGTTGCCTCAAGTTCCAGTCCTGATGCAGAGTTTATCAGCAACAAACTTCTGCAATACAGGAGATGGGACTTTGGATATACTTCCCTTCAAATGCCTGAGAAATGCCCTTTGCTATGTGCTACCACTGAGGGAATTGTTTCCACAGTTCATCTTTTTAACACTTATTTACTTATTTATATATTTTTCAGCTTTATTGAGTTATAACTGACAAAATTGTGAGATATTTAAAGGGTATATCTTGGTGATTCGATATACATATACATTGTGAAAGGATTTCCTTCATCTGGTTAATTCACACACCCATTACCTCACATATTTATATATTTATTAATTTGGGGCAAGGCTTGAGAATTCAACACATATTCACTGAGTGTTCACTTTGTGCCAGGGGTCGTGACAGGTGCTGGGAATACAGAGGGGAGTTAAGACAGGTCTGGACCCTGGCCTCCCAGACCCCACACTTTAATAGGCATTTGGGATGATTTAATAAGCTGTTACAGTCCTGAATACTGGGCTTAGGGAACTATAGGGTGCCTTGGGGTTAAATAACAGGTTGGGGGGGCATATTGGTACGCTTCTGTGCAGGAGGACCTGTGTGTGATATGTGAGGGAAGAATGTAAAGAGGTTAGCTAGATGTGGAACGTTTTAGCGTTCTCAGAGACTCAAGTGATTAAACAACGTTGGCTTAAGTTTTGCCTGAAAGAGCCCCCTTTATTTAAGATTGTCCCTTGGGCTTCCCTGGTGGCGCGGCGGTTGAGAGTCTGCCTGCCGATGCAAGGGACACGGGTTCGTGCCCCAGTCCGGGAAGATCCCACATGCCGCGGAGTGGCTGGGCCCGTGAGCCATGGCCGCTGAGCCTGCGCGTCCGGAGCCTGTGCTCCTCAACGGGGGAGGCCACAACAGTGAGAGGCCCACGTACCGCAAAAAAAAAAAAAAAAAAAAGATTGTCCCTGTCTCCCCAAAAAAACCCACGTTAAGTGCTGGGCTACAAGTCAGACAGGCCGGGGTTTGAATCCTTGCTCTCACAGTGAATTTTCAGGGTTTTTTGGTTGTAGACAACAAAATTCACTCTAACTCTAAGCAGAAACGTGTTTGTTATGGGAGATTAGGTAGGTTGAAGACACTGGGGAGGCCAAGGAACCACACGCCTGGTTACTGCCCAGCTAAGAACACAACTTGGGGAAACACTCAAACACACCACAAGTCTGTTCCAGGGGATGCCGCTGCCTCTACTGCTGCTGCACCTGTGACGTTGGGGACCAGAAACTGAATTCCTACACAGCTGCTCCAGAAGAAACACATGAAGAAACCACAGAGAGGCTCCCCCTAGTCATTTCTGCCTCCAGGTGTTGCTCATGAGACCCTAGGCTGCACCTGGAGTCCAGTTCCGAGGGTGCCTGGGTAGTGCTGTTTCTAATTTCCAGGCTCTGTGATGCATGTTATACCAGAGAAGAACTGGAGTGAGTGTTGAATGAGCCAGTTTTCTTTATATGTCACATCCCAATTACTAGCCATCGAAACTTGGGGAAATTGTTTAATCTTTCTGAGTCTCAATTTTTTCAATTGTAAAATGGAACTGGTAACGGACCATATCTCATAGGGTTGTTGTGAAAATTTATAAAATAGATAACACATGCTGTGAAGATTAATACAATAGATAACAAATGCTAGCACTTAGCCTAGATGTATGAAATCATGTTATCTTCTATTGTTGCTATCAATATTATTGTTACTATTGTTATTGGTATAATAAGTGCCCCTACCTCAAAAGGAACTTCCTGCCCAGGGAAATAGCTGAGTGAGGCTGTCTTCTGGCTTTGCTGTTGAACTACCCATTCTGAAGTGAATACACACATATAACTGTGCCAAGTGCAGGGACTAAAGTGCATTATTGGTAGACAGAATGGATGAGATTGGGGATGGAACAGGAAAGGGTAGACAAGACTTACAAAACAAAAACTCCTGACTGCCTGTTTAACTATCTAAAATTCAACCATGAACTCTAGTCTTTTGGGTCTCTTGGGTTTTGTTCTAGAGTTCTTTAAGAATTGCAACAAAACCATTGCCAAACCCCTGTCTTGTATTTGCCGGCTGCCTATTTTTTTGGCCCCACCGTGCAGCATGCGGGATCTTAGTTCCCTGACCAGGAATTGAACCCATGTCCCCTGCATTGGGAGGGCAGATTCTTAAGCATTGGACCCCCAGGGAAGTCCCTGGCTGTCTATTTTAATTGCAAATCTTCCATAGTAAGACAGTCTCACTATGGCAGAATTTATCTTTTCTTAAAATTAATTTTTATTGAAGTATGGTTGCTTTCCAATGTTGTGTTAGTTTCTACTGTCCATCAGCAGAGGAATGGATAAAGAAGATGTGGTACGTATATACAATGGAATATTACTGAGCCATAAAAAGGATTGAAATTGGGTCATTTGTAGAGATGTGATGGACCTAGAGCCTGTCATACAGAGTGAAGTAAGTCAGAAACAGAGTTTATCTTAATAGTGGCTGTCCTACCATCTTAGAGGGCCTGGAATTGTCATGCTCCTCAGACCACTTGCCAGCTGCTCAACTCCAATTAGGGTCCTCTTAGATCCTCTCCCTGCAGACCATAATTTTTTTTTTGCTGATAGTTGTAACTAGGAACCCCTGTTTCATCTAGTACCAATTAGTGCTCTCCCTACTTCTCTTATGACGCAACACTTAGTCCTGAAATATGTTGGTCCCCACAAGTCAGCTGCCTAGCTCTCGACCTCATTTCAGCACCTTCAGAGTGGAAGGGGGGGCTTTTGGTTTCCAGTTCCCCCAATCTTCTGGTTGGGTGTTGGGGTGAGATCCAGACCCTATGGCTTGAACTATGACTCAGACTCTTGAGTGATCCCTCCCTTGTGGAGTCCTGATCACTGTGTTTCACCAGTGAGATCTGACACTCAGTGCTGATTGCTTCTGGAATTAAAAATCTGCCCTCTTAGACACTACCAGGCTGGACAACCTAGTTTTCTCCTGCCAGTCTCTGACTACAAGCTAAAGGTTGTATTACTCCAATCCCTGTACAGAGGTCTTCTATCCCAAAGGTCCAACCCAGTTCCACCAGGATTATGACTAAAGTGAAATCTTTATGAGCCCCCTAAGGAAAATCCTATGAGAATGAGATGGAAACAGGATAGATACCTTTGGAGGAAAGGGCCAGCAAGCATATCTGAGAAGATCTTTGTGTCATTGGTCTGCACGGCCAGCCCTGGTGACACCATTGTTCAGAATTTGAGGTACAGGGCAATTTGTATATATAGCATCCCTTCATTTTCAAAAAGGATTTATTTTCACCCCCCAGATATCCTTCAATTTCTTTATCCTAAGGAGCTCTGCTGCTTTGGCAGTTTTCCTCTGGCTGCATTAGTTGGAAATCTCTCTGAGCACCTCTCGTTGGCT
The DNA here is from genome assembly GCF_964374135.1 of Grampus griseus. NCBI lineage: Eukaryota > Metazoa > Chordata > Mammalia > Artiodactyla > Delphinidae > Grampus > Grampus griseus. The sequence goes on from NC_139002.1 coordinate 70,060,625, forward strand.
GCTGATCCCTGTCTGCCTTACAGCATGTAAGAGATGACCTCTCTCCGGGAATAAGCAGAGGGATTTCTCAGGAATAACTAAAAGTCTTTTAGAGAACAAAGCCTTCTTCCAACCACTTATACTTTTCCTCTGAGTGCTCAGCAAAGAGAAATAGCTCATGGAAATCTCCCTCCTTGCATTTACCCTTTGAGGGACAGCAAGCCATTTTCTGTCCATTATATAGAGCTGTTTGGGCCGAGCAGTAACTTAGATATGCCACCTTTTCATGGAAGGGTCCTGTCTTTAATATGCAGAGTAGATGGAAACTTGTAGAAATGTGAGCACGTTGTAAAAAGGATTTCACATTGCATTGTGAATGATGACAACATTTTTAATCGAGAAGAGCATTGCTGTGCATGAGCCAAGAGACTCTTTCTCCTGCTGTTGGGAACTGTTTCCTCCAAGACTCATCCCACCAGTCCGTCATCAGGTGAGAGTGTTTCTTGGGCCACGTGCCAGTTCTTGGATGGCTGAAACGCTTGCCTGGACTCTGGCTACTTGCCCCACAGTGCTCTCAGAGTCACCCACAGTGACTCACATAGAAAGCTGTTACCTCATTTTGTTGACTTCCATTGTGTGGGCTGACGGTTGAGTTTAGTTGGAAGAAAGGAAAATGAGAACCAGAGATGTGGTGACTAATTGACAATCTCAATTACCAAATGACGCATGAGAACATAGAGGCTCTTAATAAGGAAGGTAAGAGCTTTGCCCTCTACTGGATTTCTTTTGCTATGAGCTACTGGTGAGTCACAGCTGAGCTGGGGCCAGGCACAGTGAGTTCAAGGGGGTTGATGCAATGGCATGAAGATTTTTCAGTGAACAACTTCCAATGGGATCTCATGAGGCAGAAGGGTAGAGGAAGACTCCCATTTCTACTGATGGAAGGCCATAATCTAGAGAAATCCATTCACTGAGTGGCTGTCCCAATGCTGGTGTAGCCCAGATCTGAGCTGAGGTCTACCAACCCCTTACAAGATAGTCAGCTCAAACCCTTATTTCATGCCTTATTATCTCTCGGTTCCAGCTTCTGTGTGTGCTGTCTTTGATTCTGCCTCATGTGGACTCTGAGATAAAAACTCAATACCTTCCTTGATTTCCTCAAAAAACTCCAGACCAACAAAACAGAAAAGATTATAATCAACTTTATTAAAGATATGGGGGTAAAAGGATAAGTCACATCACAGCTTGATAGGTAAATAGGCTAAATTTTCATATTAGGCATTTTTGTTGTCTTCAATTCTTTTGTCCCTCACCTTATCCCTTAACTACCAAGAAGAGTTTCTCCCTTGCTCTTCACCCCCTGTGAGTTCTGGGGCTTCAGCTGTTTCCTCTTTCTCCTTTCACCCATTGCTTCCAGACTGCCCTAAGGGAACTTTAATTTATTTATCCCTCTATTATATAAAACAATGCAATTTTCCCTAACTCCAGATCACAAACTTGGATGTCCAAAAACATCGATGATCTAACAAGACAGTGGTGATAATGAATAAACAGAACAAACTAACAAAAAAGCAAAAAGAGTAGTTATACCACTATTGTTCATTTTACAAATATATGCTAGGTGCCAGGCACTGTTCTAAGCAATGTCCATTTCTAAACAGAAATTTGTACAGTATGTCATCTCTGCCTTCTCAGGATTGGTACCTGGTTTCAGTTGGGATATCACATCTGCTGCCCTTAGGTCAAGTGTTTTGGTCAACTCTGATTCATGCACCTGATAGTTCAGTCATTCATTCAATTCTGGAAGACAGACATCACCTCTGACCTATGCAATTTACTCACTGTGGAGAAGTAGTCAACTAAGGAGAGACTGGGCTCTGGTCTTGGGACTGGAGGCACACTCTCTGAAAAGTTGTAGGGTGCTGTTATGGTCTTCAGATATACTGAAGGGATGAAAAGAAATGATCAAAGGAATGTGATGGTCTATAAGGGAGTTAATACGGTCCCCCAAGAGCCTTCTGTAACAATTATGGCTGGGTACCTGGGGGAGATGTTTGGGGCTGCCTACAGTTCACTCTACTCTCCAGGCCTGTTTGACATGGGTGATCTCAGGGGACCATTTATCAAGAGCTTCCTGCTTCCTTGAATGTGTATAATTGCTATGAGAGAGGCAAATAAACATAAATATTTAAAATGTGGGCTCTGGAGTCAGACTGTCTATGCTTAAATCCTGCCCTTAAGCTTACTAGATGTGACATTAGGCTAGTACTTAATTTTTCCATCCTTGTGTTTTTCAAATGGGTAGCAAGGATAACAGTATCTACTTCACAGGGTTGTTATTAGGTGTGATGGTTAATTTTATGTATCAACTTGACTGGGCTACAGGGTTTCCAGATATTTGTTATACATTATTTATGGGTGTGTCTGTGAGGATGAGATCAACATTTGAATTCACAGACTGAGTTAAATATATTGCCCTCCCCAGTGTGAGTGGGCTTCACCCGATCCATTGAAGCCTGGAAAGAATAAAAGGCTGAATAAGGAAAAATTCTTTCTTTCTGTCTGGCTGTCTGTGAGCTGGGACTTTAGTCTTCAGACTCAGACTCAGACTGGAACTCTATTATCTGTTCTCCTGGGTCTCCAGCTTCCCGACTGTAGATCTTGGACTTCTCAGACTCCCTAATCATGTGAGTCAATTTCTTATAGTAAATATGTTGTGTATGTAATTTCCTATTGATTCTATTTCTCTGGAGAAGCCAGATTAATACATAAGGATTATGTAAAATGATCTAAGTAGAGCTCTTAGCATACTGCTAAGTGTTGCAGAGTAAGCATTCACATACATCCATGATTCTTCAGATGTTTATCACATCCAGCCTTTGTGCTGGGCACTGTTCCAGGTACTGGAGATACAGTGGTGAACAAGATATTCAAGGAGACTGCTCTCAAAAACCTTACTTTCTAGCGAAAGAAGACAATAATATACAAATAAGTAGATTACAGAGATAATTTCAGAGAGTGGTAAGTTCTGTAAAGGAAGTTATACAGGTTGATGTCATAAAGAGACTGGAGGGACTTCTTTAGATAGGTTGGTTGTGGAAGGTCTTTTTTAAGTAGGTGACATTTGATTTTAAGTTGAAAACTGAAGAGTGATAAGGAGCCAGCCATCAAAAGTAGTGGTGGTAGTAGTGATGGTGATGTGTGTGTGTGTGCACGCGTGCATGTGTGTGTGTGTGTGTGTGTGTATTGTGTGGTGTCATAGAAGGGGAGGATTGACAGATAAGGAAGACTTTTCTAGACAGAGAAACCAGCAAGTGCAAAAGCTCTGGAGTGGAAAAGGTCTTGGTGTGTTAGTTCTAAGACTTCCAAAAAGTCCAGTGTGGGTATACAGGTGAGGGGAGACTGGTACCAGAGGGTGCTGGCAAGATTGATGGGAGCTAGACCATGTCTGTCTTAAAGCTATGGAAAAGCATTTAAATTTTTTATCCTAACTATACTGGAGAGTTGTAGGAAGAGGAGTGACCCAGTATGATCTATGCCTTTTACTTTTTTTTTTTTTGCGGTACGCAGGCCTCTCACCGTTGTGGCCTCTCCCGTTGCGGAGCACAGGCTCCGGACGCGCGCAGGCTCAGCAGCCATGGCTCAGAGGCCCAGCCGCTGCTCAGCATGTGGGATCTTTCCGGACCGGGGCACGAACCCGTATCCCCTGCATCGGCAGGCGGACTCTCAACCACTGCGCCACCAGGGAAGCCCTGATCTATGCTTTTAAAAGATCACTCTGAGAGTTATGTGGAGAAGGAATTACAGAGCCAACAGTCAAATCCAGGAGACTAGTTAGGAGACTACTGGAATTGTTCAGGCAAGAGATGATGGTGGCTTGGACTATGGTCCCTTGTTGCCATGGTCTGAATGTTTATTTATCTCTCCCCACCCCTCAGTTCATATGTTGAACTTCTAATGCTCAATGAGATAGTATTAGGAGTTGGGGACTTGAGAAGGTGATTAGCTCATGAGGGCAGAGCCTTCATGAATGAAATCAATGTGCCCATTAAAGAGACCTCAGAGAGTTCCCTTGCCCCCTTCTTCCATGTGAGGATACAATGAGAAGTCTGCAACCTGGAAGAGGGTCATCCCCTGACCATGTTGGTACTGTGATCTCAGATTTCAGCCTCCAGAACTGTGAGAAATAAATTTGTTGTTTATAAGCTACCTAGTCTGTTATTATTTTGTTACAGCTGCCTGAATGGACTAAGATATTGGTGGAGACAGATAAATGGTTGGATTTGGGATATTTTTAGGGTGGGAGAGTAAACAGGAGTAGAGTAATAGTTAATATATCTAATCGCTGGATTAGATACAGATGAAGGAAAAGGAGGAATTAAGAATGATACCTACATTTTGAGCTGAATCCACTGAGTTATTTGTGCTGCCGTTTACTATGATGGGTAAAAGTGAGGGAAGAAGAGATTTGGACAGAAAAAAAAAACCAAAATTCTTTTTGGACATGGTTAGGTAGAGAGGCTTATTAGACATCCAAATGAAGGTATATGTGATTTACTCAATTCCCATTGAACCCCTTCTTGCAAGCCTTTTTACAGAGATTAGAACATTAAAAACATTTCTTCTCAGGTCCTCTTGGAGTGAGAATTCCACACAAAATTTAGGCAATCAGAGGCACTGGCAATCAGAGGCATTCATAATTCATTTGGAGGGCAGAAGTGAACATTTTAGGATGTTGGCTGTATGAGAGGAAACTGGATATTCTGGGGCAACCATGGAATTCCCTGGAGTCAAAACTGATATAGGTGAGCAGCAATGGACTTCCCACTACATTTCCGTGGGATGATTAGTTTCTCCTGGATGTATTATTCTTGGGTGTGTGGCATCTGGACCTGATTCTCTGGCCCTTTAAAAAATTCTGTAAGCTACTCAATACCTTGTAACAAGTACTGTCCTGTTTAAATTAGCTTGGAGAATTCTGTTATACACAACTAAGCACCCTGATGAATACAGAGTCAGATGTTAACAACTAGCATTATTGCTAAGAGACATTCTGCCATCTCCCAGTCCTCCAGCCTTTCAGGAGTGAGTATGAAAATTTAATTTTAACCTATCAAGATAGCGAGCTGAGAACACCCATACACGAAAAAAGCCTGATATAATTATCTTCAACGATAAACAGAAGATATGCCCCAGTAATTTCTTGGCCAAGGAAATTTCTAAGATGCTAGGTATGAGAAAATAGGGTCTGTTCAACAAGAAATAACAAACCAAGTCATGAAAACTAATAAATCAGGATTGGAATCTCCCCTCCCCCCACTGCCCCAAGTTCATCCAGCATTAATGAGTCTTTGGCAGCGTGTCCTTTATGTTTTCTTTTGAGTGGAAGGGCTTCTGTGTGTGTTTGAGTTATTGCTGCAAGAGACTAGAGGGTACTGGTTTTTCTGGTGTTTGCTTACTGATGAAATAGGCGCTGAAGTTAATGGACCCTAAGACTCAGGCACCATGAAAGGCTTTCTAAATACTCTGAGCAAAGACCTTATGAGTCAGATGGGTGGGAATAGTTGACAAAGTGACATCAGCGTATCACAGCCTGTTTGCTAATCTATCACAACACAGTATGGATGGCAAACTTATTCTTGCCTATTTCTAGGGAGGGTCATTAAGCAGTGGCAGACTCTTTATAATAATAAAATGGGCTATAGCAGACGGTCTTAGTGCCTCATCAGTCTTTACTATTCCCATTTGTACCTATAGCTTTCTACTGCAAGCACCTATGACTCTCTATCTGGGAATTTTCTCAGGCCACAGAAGCCTGGCCATGCAGGACTGGCCAAGATGTGCTAGGGAGTTAGCACCTGTGGGAGCACCCCTAAACTGGTGATGGACTGGAGTTGGTGGATAAATAACTTACCATTTTTCGGGGTGGAATAATTCTGAGGCTTTCTCTCTAAAGTGTTCTGGAGGATCTCCAGCAGGATAAAGCCTCAATTACCTGCAGCAGTAACCTGCTTATTATCATACTCTATAATGGTTATCTTCCCTTCCCTGTCTCATTTCCCTGTTCCCTTACTGGTACAACTCCCAAATAAATGGTTTATACCCAAATTCTTGTCTTGGGTTCTGCCTCTGAAGAAACCCAATGTGAGACAATGGTTAACGTGTTATAGCACTTGCTAGTTGCCATACACGGTTCTAAGCACTTTATGTTTATTACCTGTTTAATCCTCACAAAGCCCCATTAAATAAGCAATATGATTATATTCATTTTACAAAGGAGGATCCTGAGGCGCAGAAACTTTGAACTATTTGTCTATGGTGAAACAGCTAATAAGTGTGAGAGCCAGGATTTGAACAACAGGCAGTCTGGCTCCAGAATCTGTGCATTTATCTACTACTCTGTACTATAGATTGTCATCCAGTACTGTGGCCACTGGCTAAATGTGGCTCTTTACATTTCAATTAATTAAAACAAATTAAAATTCAGCTCTCTGGTTGCACTGGTTATATTTCGTGTGCTCAAGAGCCACATGTGGCTTGTGGCTATTGTCTTGGGCAGCATAGATTTGGAATATTCCCATTGTTGCCGAAAGTTCTATTGGACAGCACTGTTATACAAGACCCTCTTTTAAACTTATGGTCTGTCTCAAACTTCCTTAACATTATAGAAACACTCACTTATCCAGAAACACCCTCTATAGAAGACATAGTTGAGGGCCAGAAAAAGGGCCAGGAAAATGCATTAGAGCTCTTTACCATTACTCATAAGAGAGACACTCAGATCCTTCCCTTAACCCTCCTCCTTCTGATTTGCTCCAGCCAGTTCTACTGAACATGTGTCTATCGTTTTCCTGATGATGTTGAATTAGCAGGTGAAAATTCAGGTAGACTGGGCCTGGGGCTAGAGGCAGATATATTAACGGTGACCAGAAGAAACCATCACAACCCAAAAATGTGATCCTGAGATTCTGACTAAGAGGATCTCATAGTCAACTGAATATGAATAACTAATATGCTAACTGAAAACAATGGACCAAGAGCTCAAAAGCACAGAAGTTGGAGTCAGCAGGTGTGGAGGTAAACAGTCCAACTAATTCAGGCCCTGACATAGGATGCAACACTGTGACTGATGTTCTCTTGATGACGGCTGTGAGTCATCCAGAGAAGGTTAAGAGGAGCATGTCATGCATTTTAAAAGGGTTTCCATCCAAAATGGCTTTTAAAAATGTGTGTTTTCCATTTAGAGTATGTTTCAGTTACCTGGGAATTTACTTTAGCTAAAACTCTCATTATTCTGAGAGTGTTGACTGCAGGAGCTTTGACTCTAATTAGCTTTACAAGAAAGTTTTAAGGACCTGTATTTCTACTTTCTTTGCAGTGTGGAACAATGCTTTCAGACAGGGAGGAGAGAGTCAATTTGGGTCCTGTGAGTCTGAGCCAAGAAAGAATTTTAATCATCTCAGAGGAACCCAACCTGAGTAATTCCTTGACGTCATTCACTGTCCATCTCTCAGAGTGACCAGCTTGGGTCTGGGCCACCATGCTTTGCTCATTCTCTGGAAGGCACAGACAACTCTAAAAATATTCTCTAAGAAGGGACTTCTGTGGGTTAGATGTTGGCATCTCTATTTCTCTGGGGTTTGGAGGAAGAAGCCTCCCGGCTGGTGGCCTGTGATGGGGAGTGGGACTCAGTTGAGTCGAGCGTCCAGTGGATTGAATGTAATTTGAGGGTTCTGCAATGACTGTCTGTATCTCCTACCCTTCAGCCAGTCTTCTTAACTGGCTTAGCAGAAGAGAAAGCTGTGTAGAGACATACATTTCTAGTGCAAACTCTAGTAGGGCAGGGAAGGCCATCAAGAAGCAAGGACCCCAGACAAGCTCAGGGCTCTGAGGAATTGGTTGCTTCTGTTGGTGGTGTTATAAGATGGGTTGAAAATTGGAGTGTTTGCAAGCCTTTAAAAGGAGTAGTTAGACCCAAGATTTCCTTCTATATCCTATGTAGTTAGATGACTAGGTGTCAGAAAAGACTGCAGGATTACCATAATGAATGGTAAAACTCCCAGCCTCCTTTATTACTTATTGGCTTATACTCCACCCCACAACCCCCATCCCACTGACCCTTGCAGGAGTCCTCTTAGGACAAATGAAAAGCCAAGGGAAAAGACTTACAGTTATTCATTTCATAGTTTAGCCCCCCCTCCCCCAATAAAATGACAAGGTTGCTTCTCATCTAATCATTCTATATTCAGGTCCATCGATGGACAACTCTGCCATCCTCATCTTCTGATGAGCATGTTATTACTTCCCTCTGAAATATAAATCAGCAGCTAGGGGGAACTAGAAATGTGCGGGTAGTCTCTAAAGTGAGAAGAACAAAACAAACAACCTATGTTTAACAGCTTCAGAGAGCTAGAAGACGATGTTGCACCCATGAAATAAAAACAGGAGGATGTAAAAAGTAACACAGAATTTTTAAAAAGCTATTGGAAGTTAAAAATATGATCAAAAGAATTTAAAAACAATATAAATTTGAAAAAAAAAATCTCCCAGAAAGTTGAACCGAGAGAGAAAATTATCAAAGAAATAAAGCAAGAAAATTTCCTTGAATTGAAGAACACGAATTTTCTTATTGCAAGTGTTCTCCCAGTACTTAGAACAATAAATAAAAATAGTCCACACCAAGGCAAAACATCATGGTATTTTAGAAGACTGGAACAGAGGGAGGGAGAGGGAGAGGGAGGGAAGGAGAGGGAGAGTGAGAGAGAGAGAAAGAGAGAGAGAGAAAGAGAGAGAGGAAGAGAACTTATAAAAAATAGAAATGGATTTCTCAACAGTCACACTGGAAATAGAAGACAAATAGAGAATACTTTCACAATTCTGAACACAAATGATTTCCAACTTAGAATTCTATTTCCGGAAAAATCTATCATATAATGTTGAGTTTGCTCCACCAAAGTGAGGTAGTAAACCAAGAATGAGGGACAAGTAGGACCTAGGAAAAGGAATAAACAGGTGATGGGCAGAAAGAAAATTAAACAAATGAAAAGAGAGGGAATTACTAACTAAAAACAAAACATACAAAGAAATGTAATCAAAGTACAATATGTGGCTCAGCTAGTCTGTACATGGTCTTCATAATATAAACACTGAATATCTATTTGACAAATAGATGATATTACTATAATGAAAGGGTGCAAGGATAGGTATGTGTTTTATTTGGGTGGAGGGTGATATACAAGGACTCTTGTTAAATACACCACTGTAATATAAGCATCAGGAGGGCAGGGGTTTTTGTTTCATTCACTGTGAGTTGCTAGTGCCTAGAACAATGCCTGGCACATAGTAGGTCCTCAATAAATATTCATTGAGTGAATAAAACTTTCCCCTAAGGAATATTTCTCCAAAGAAATTTGTAAAGAAAGCAGAGAGTAAGTTAAAGCAAATAAAAATAAACTTCAGAAGCTACAGTACATGGAATCTTTCTCTCTACAATTTAATGACAATCATTTTCAAAATTTAAAGGTTAAGTACATAAACTAGTTAAACCAAGCATCGAAACATTTGAGACAATTTAAAAGCAAAAGATATTCCTGGGAAACCATTCGCTGTAAATCCTCATGCTAGTTAGACTGGGGATGCCTTGAAGCTCAGAACAGTTCCAGGAAAATCAAAATGTAATTTTCTCGATTTAGAAAACACATTTTATTGACTTTTTCTTCCATTATGTCACAAATATAATAAAGGATGGGTTGAGGAAAAATGCCTTATTTTGCTTTTCAAGCTGGAGTTCAGAAGAGAAGCCCTTCCTCTCACGTTAGATTCCAGAAAGTTTTCACCATGACACTGATTCCTTTTATGAAATAAAAAGAGGTGCGTCTTTGGATCAGCAATCTGCTTTTCCATCTAATGGATCTAAACTGGGTGCAATTCACCTTGGCTGTGAATTTACTGCTGACTCTTAAGGGAATGAACTCTTGGAACTGTTCATTCATCGTCCCCTCCCTCACTCCCCTGTCACCGAACATTTGCTGTGCACCTACTATGCTCCAAACACTGTGCAAAGACACTAGTGGAGGAAGATTAGGTTAAATAATTCTGGGTACGCAGTGCTAAAATAGCCGGTCCCTTCGGGGTCTCCAAGAAGACATTGGAAGCGCAGTACCAGGACAATTTGTGTGAAGATGGGCTTCCTGGTCCGGGTGCGCACTCCTCTTTCTTGTCAGAGCGCAAGGATCCGAGTCTCTGCAGCTTTTATAGAAACTTTCACCAACTTTACCCCAGGCAGGAGCTCTGCTCGGATTGTGGGCTACGCATCGCGTGCCTTTGGAGTGGAAGGCGCCGCCGGGGATTGTGCCCCGCTAGAGGTGGCAGCAAGGCTGTCGGTCCTAACACTTCAGAAAAGTTCTAATGACACAGACAGAGTCTCTGGAGAGGCTGTCAGCTTTTCAGTCCTTAGCCCCAAGAGTTCAAAGTTACCCCTAAATTCATATTTTGGGGCCTCTTGGGAAGCCAAAGCCCAAACGCGACTCCTGCGCTCTCTGCGGGCTTCCCCGCTCAGCTCGCCACAGATAACTTGGAGGAGGCTAGGGAGCGTGGGGCCCAAGCTCTGGGGCCTTCCGGACCTTCTCTCCTACCCCGCCCGCTGCGCTGGTCCTCTCTGGGGAGCGGTGCTGCCCAGAGCTGCTGGGACGGGCTCTACTCTCTGCCAGACCTCAGAGACTGTGGCAGTGGTCCGGGAAGAGGCGGCGAAGAGGGCGGAGGCGTTAGTCATCTCCCAGCTGCGCCTTTCCACCTGGCAGCCCCTTTCCCCGTCCAGAGTCCGGGAAAGGGACGCAGGAGTGTCCCCTCACATTTGCAGGGCTCTGGGAGAAGGGCCCTCAAGTAAAGGCCGCTTCGGTGTCACCGGTTGCATCCGGAAGCGAGCCCTACCATTGGGGCGCAGAGAGACAGTCCCACTGTTACAGCGGAACCGCTTCGAGAGCAGCGCTTTCTGGTGTGGGATTACAGGGGTCCTGGGAGTCCTCCTGCCCTGCTTCCTGCCGCCAGAGCCCGCAGCCACCTTCTCGGCGCGGCGCAGCGTTCCCGGGGGTAGGGGAGACTCCGGGTCAAGCAGCCTCTGTGCCTTCTGCCCGCCGGGGTAGCAGGCCCGGCAAGAGTCGCCCGGTTTGGCGGCCCGGATTCTTTGGGGCTGTGACCTGGAGTTTCGGTTGCCCAGGTGCTGGAGGGCCGTCTTCGGCCCGCAAGAGGGGTTCTGCCACAGAAAATAAGACCCGGAGGGCCTAGACAGACGTCCCTGAGCTCCCTTCTGACCTGCAGAAACGGTCGTCACCAGCTGCGGACATTCCGCCAGCCTCTGGCTTCGCTCCCTGCCCCGCACCCCTGGGCGAGGCTTCCGGAGAGGCTTCGCGAGCTCAGGAGGGCCCGGCGGGAGCACTTGGGGTCGCAGCTACCACGTTCAGCAGGGCTAGCCTGAGGGCCTGAAGGTGGTTGCGCTCCTTCACTTCTTCCGCACTGCCTCTACCCCCATGACACTGTACGCCCCTTCAGCCAGAGCTGGGATCTTCTCCCAGCTCCCTGGTGTCGCGGGCGCCCGCCGCGCGGACTCCAGACCCGGCTTTCCGTAAGGAAAAAGGGAAAGGCAGAGTCCGTGCGCGTGCCTGTGCTTGTGTCTATGTCCGTGCTTGGGGGACAGTGTGTACCCCTGTGCATATAAAACTTGCCTGTTTCTGAAAGCAGAAACTCGGGGGGCTGCTTTCGGATCTGGGCGAGGTCGGTATGGGTGGATGCGAGCTCCCTCCTTTGCGAACAGCTGGTGAGGGCGCATCTGCTGCAGCGAGTGCTGGCGATCTGCGGAGTGTCTGTGTGTGAGTGCGAAAGGAGAGCGTGTGGCTGGGGTCCAGGTAGGTGAGCGCTGGACGCGCACCCGCCGGCCTGTGGCTGCGAGTGGCGCGTGTGTGAAAGTCCAAAGGTTGCCCCGTTGGTAGGCGCTGACCCCGGACAGCTCTGCAATCAAGGGCTTCAGGGAAGTGGGGCTGGGGTGTAGGGCGAGACAGGTGGAAACCCGGACACAGGCGTCCTGGCCCAGCAGCTTGGAAAACAGAAGGCAGAGGCGCCGGACAGCTGTGTAAACCAACTCCAGCGCCGCAGCGCAGGATCCCCGGTTAGAGTGGGGGATGCAGAACCCGCAGTCGAGAATTCGGGAGCACGAGAGGAATGCCTAGCCCTCTGCGCAGACAGTGCGAGTCCTCTCTTTCACTCCTACCCGTCCCAGAGAAGCGAGAAGAAAGAGGCTAGGTTGCCAGACTGGCAGCAAACCAACTTTGCGGGGCCCTGGGCGCCAGGGCGCTGTTGAAGGAGAGGACGGAGTGGAGGATATCCCAGATCACCCCAGTTGGTCCAGAGGGATCAATTTTTTAAGGGCCTTTTCCCCCCACCATCCCCTTCTTCCACCGTGGTCTATTTCATCTGAGATCCCTTCAGAATCTAAGGGACCAGGCCGGAGTCCCTACTGGCGTGGCTGGAGGGAGTGCAAGGCCGGAGTTCAGGCACAAAGAAAGTAAGAGAAACTCTGGCCCCTCACTGTCGGTGACACCAAACTCTACACAATTTCCTCCCACTTTCTGGACGTCGAAGTCTCTCCGCTCTCTCCGAGCCCTCCCGCTGCCCAAGCAATGACCTCATTGCGAGTGACAGCCAGAGCGGATGGTTCCCCTCCCTAGTGGACTGGTGTGCGGAGCGCGAGCAATGACGCAATCGGAGCTGGGTCGCTCCTGGCCACTTTGGATTGGCCGCGCGGGCTCGTGGGGACCTCCCTGCCCCCCATCAGTGGCATAAGAGCAGAGAGCTCCGCGGGGAAGACGCCCACAGCAGGCGTTTTGTCCATCCGGGTGGACCCGCATCTCGCGCTCTCCTGAAACTCGAATCGCCAGGTGAGAACTTCCCACTCTGCTCACTCTTAATTACCAGCCTCTGCATAGTTCATCTAATTTGCCCCATCTGCCTGCCTGCCTCTCTTTGCTTCTCACGGCCATCCCGGCCCACCTATAGCCAGGTGCTGCTAGCCGTCTCTCCCCTTGGAAGAAGACAGGAGACTGGGGCTGTCAGCTCGTTTTCTTCTAACTAGCTCCAGTGGAACCGCAAGCATCCCCAGGGCTTCGCCTGGGCGCTGGAAGTTCCGTGAGCCCAGCCCTAGCTTCCTAGCCTTCCTGGGTCTGCAGCCCCTGCATTTGTGCCAGTCCTTTGCGTGCAGGATTCTTCCCGAGTTTGGTCTGGGAGTGCCCTGAGCAGTCTGTGTCCCGAGGGATCACGTTTGGTTCTCAGGACGGTTGAGCCCTGAAACTTCCTCTGAGGCGCCTCCAGCCTGCAAGCGTCCCTGGGGCATTGGCGCGGGCTTGGGGCAGTGCAGTCAGCCGGCCAGAACATTGAGCTGGCGCCCAGCACCTGCTGCTAAACTGCGCTTCAGCAGAGGCTGGCTGTTCGGGCAGAACCGAGAGACGCCAGTAACCGGCACGTTAAATGATCCCCAACCCAAACCCACAGACTGAGAGATTAGCGCTCCTTTCCAGTTTACCCTTACTGCCTTCCTTTCCCAACTGTTGGTGGCAAAGTCCAGAGGAGGTGAAGGTGGTCCTAGATTTCTCAGTCCCTATGAAGACAGGCACAGTCCACAGCAAGGGTGGGTTCTCGCTTGGTTTCTGCATAGGGCAGAAGGTGTGGATTTATGTGCATGTGCATGGCTTTTTCCTGGCTTTCCACGGGACAAAACCGGAATCCCCCACCCTCACCCCAGGACACCTGTTTCTGCTGTACCATGCGATTCAGTGTAATGTATATTTTGAGATTCAAAGCAGCCCATCTGGCAAATGAACCGAACTGAGCCGTGGGGAGGCGGGGTAACCTGCCCGAATTCTCAAGGCAGTTGTGGCAGAGGCCGGGCCGGACTGGAACTTGGGTCTGTGGGCTCCAGGCGGTGCTTGGTCTTGGTGCAGTGGTAACGTCATTCTCCCTTTACAGAGAGGCATCATGGGCTTCGGGAAGTCCTCCCCCTTCCTGGCTTTCAGCATCTTGGTCCTGTGCCAGGCAGGCAGTCTCGAGGCAACACCACTCAGGTGAGACAGCCTGAAGCCACGAGAGCATTCCCCTTCCACTGCCCCTGGGATCAGGCGGTTCTGTGCCTCTGAAGTCACAGCAGCGGGAGGCTCACAGTGAATCAACACCCTCAGGTGTACACTGGGCTTGAGCCCTGTGGGCTGGGAGTCAGGAGAGCCACATCCTCAGGGATAAGCCACGGAGACCAGGAAGCCTGGCTGCTTATCCTGGGAAGGAGGCAGGCAGGGACTTAGAGTCTGTGTTGGGTGTACTTCCTCTCTCCAGGTCTGCTTTGGAGACCCTCCCAGATCCCGGGGCACTCAGTGAGAAGGAAGGGCGCCTCCTGCTGGCTGCACTGGTGAAGGCCTATGTGCAGAGCAAGACCAATGAGCCGGAGCAGGAGACGGAGGACTCCAGGTAAGGCTCAGCACCCAGCCCTGGCATATTCACGAGGACATATCCCAGAGAGGTAGGAGAGACCGCATCGGGCCAAGAGTTCAGCAGATTGTCCCTGTTCGCCAGGACCTGGGACTCAGTCATTCTCAGCCTACGTGGAAGACAGAGGTCCACATGCAACTGGAGGGACTGTGGTTAGACACATTAAAAAGATCCATTCCTGAAAGCTGTTAGGAAATTAAATGGGGAGGTGTGGAATCACTTACTCTGGGAATTGGTCTTGCCTGACTGAGGAGAACACCCAGCACTGGATGAGTTAGGACTGGTAAGTGTGAAGCCAGGGGATGGGCTGTTATAGCTCTGGATGTCTTAGAAATTTAACCTGTGTGTGTTGTTCTTTCACACCTGCAAGGCACCTTCATTGCACATTTGCAAGGTGAAGCCAAAGGCCTTGCAGAGGGTGGGGTCAGGTAGAGCAGTGTCTGAGGTAGGTCCAGGGCCTTTAGATGTGTAGAATCTGTGGAGATGTGCATGTTCTCATGGGGCCAGACACCCCTCCCCAGTCGCACCTCCCTGTGCACCCTGAGCTTGGAGCTCACACCAGCAGAGTCACATGTTGCACTTGCATTCACCCTGAGAACCTCTCTGCAGAGCATGAAGGACTGAGCAGCATGTGGAATGCCAGAAAAGGTCACCCTTTCCTCACCACAGCCCTCCCCCGCACTGCCCTGGCTCAGCGAACCGCTGAGTTCTCCTAATGGAGGATGCGTGAGCCACCCTCCTGCCTGCCCCTCTCGTCTCTCTGCTCCAGGCACCCCCTCCTGGGTCTAACCTTCTGCATGACTGCCCTCAGGGGCAGCTCTGGTGCATGGTTTTGTCTGGCATGTCTTTTCCCTGCAGCCTGGATGGCTCCAGAGCTAAGCGGTGCAGTAATCTGAGTACCTGTGTGCTGAGCGCGTACTGGAAGGACCTGAACAACTTTCATAGATTCTCTGGCATGGGCTTCGGGCCTGAAACACCTGGCAAGAAAAGTGACATAGCCAGCAGCTTGGAGAGGGACCGCTCCTCCCATTTTGGGGTGCCCCAAGATGCCAAGTGAACTCCTTCCACTCACTCCTTCCTGATTTCCTTTCTTGCTCCCATGGATGAAGTTAATGCATGCAGATTTTGCCTGGATTGCTCTTCAAGCTGGTATTGGTAGCTTTGCTTATGACAGAGAATGCTGGGGACCACAGGATGGAAAGAAAGAGAGCAGGACTCACAGACAAGGTTAGAGATAAGAGAGTGAGGGAAGCTTCTGAGATACCAGAGAATGTCATGGGCAGAGCCGTCCAATTCCTGCTTCATCCCTCATGCCTCATCATTGATGAATAAACCTATTTTCTAAAAGGATTTGCACTTTGGTGGTCATTATTCTGGTCCCTGTCCCAGGCCTGAGAGTGCCCAGGGCCTATGCTTGAAAGTAGCCTTAGCCTTAGGGTAGTAGGATGCAGGACTTGGTGAGGGTCCCCGTGAACCAGCTCCAGCAACGAGAACAGGTGTGCTGAGGAGCAGGTAAGCATTTCTGAGGGACGATGCTGCAAACCCTGTGCTCTGAGCCTCTTCCAGGTAAGACTTCAGGGAATTTTCATTTTTCTATGGAAAGTGGTTTTGTTGGTGCTCGTGGCTAGGGTATGGCGTCTATATGCTCCTTACATGTTGGGGTGGGCATATGTAAGGAGTGATAAGTATAGGGTTTTAGCACTTGCCACATGGCTTAGAACTGGATTTTTTTGTGAAAATCTTTGGGCAGGGCTTCTAGCAAAGGCCGCCAGGCCATTTGCCCTAACAGCTTTGATAACTGCATTTAGGAGAAACACCTATTCTTAAGTGGTGTGTCAAAGAGCTACAATTCTCTTTATGAAGGCCTTATGGGGTAGGCTCCTGCCCCAGCCTCTCACTGACAGGCCTTCTCTTTTTCTCCATCCTGCAAAGCAGCATCACTGCCCAGAAGAGGTCCTGCAACACCGCCACCTGTGTGACCCATCGGCTGGCAGGCTTGCTGAGCAGATCTGGGGGTGTGGTGAAGAGCAACTTCGTGCCCACCGATGTGGGGTCTGAAGCCTTTGGCCGGCGCCGCAGGGACCTTCAGGCCTGAGCAGTGCAATGACTCTGGGAAGAAGGTGATTGCCTTGTACTGTCAGATGGGAGGGGAAGGGATTTGGAGGTTAGGACCCACATTTTGAAACCCACTGGACCTAGCTGCAGATCCCTTCTCTCCACTTACATTATTCTTCTTGAGTTAGTGAGTTCCTTCTACAACTCAGCTTGAAATCAGAGCACTAGGACAGGCTGCAGAGATGCAGTGTCATCTTTCTGAGAAAAGAGAAAAAAAAAAAAAAACTTGCTGTATTTAGAAAGGTAGGGCCTTGCAAATCTTAGCCCGGGCCACTTGTCATTAATGAACCCAGTTTCAGAAAGTACTCAACTCTTGATCAGTATTCACAGATTCAGACCAGAGGGCTATAATCATAATACTACCGCTAATATTAATAGTTACCATTGAATTGTTTGCTTATCATTTGCCTTCAAAGCTTGCTTACATCTCATATCCATAATTTATAAATAGTGTTCAGTTGAAGAAGCACTTTTATAAATTTGTGTTCTTTCAGTAAGAATTGTGATTATTTTCTTCTTGTCCTTCTGATTCTCCTAATTCTCTTTCTTCTTCTTTTCCTCTTCCTCCTCCTCTTCTTTTTTATTTTATTTCTTTTTCATCTCAGGTTACCAGGAAGCTGAACTCACCACTTCTATTAACTTCTGTTGACAACAACTTGGTGAGGAGGCCCCAAGGAAGATATACATGTTTGCATCCTAATAGATATCAAAAAAAAAGCACCTTTGTCACTTGAAAGGAATGAAACTGAATGCAAAATAAGCTAATTCCATATTTCTTGTGCATCTTTTTTATATTTGATTCTTTGTGCAGTAAATGTGATGGCATCTCTCATTAGCTTATCTGGTAGCAAATTGGTTCTTTGAAAGCTGTCCTGTTGACCATGGCAGCTCTGGCAAATCTTAGGGGGACATTAAATCACTGCCTCTATGGCCTCTGGGGACACATGGTAATGGTGATGCTATGCTTTATTGTCTAAGAACATGGTTGTATAATTTGTTTAAAGAAATGTCAATATTGTGCCATTTGTGAACTTCATTAAGATTAAAGACATATTTTGGATACACTTGTTTCAAGACCCGGTTGGTTCATTTCAAATTGTCTTCCTATTTGATAGCAATAATAATAATAATAGACATATTTTGAGGGATGACTATGAGCCAGATGATGTTCCAAGGTAGTGCTTTATACCTATTAATTCAGTTACTCTTCAGGACAACTCCACAGGGCTAGACCCCATTATCATTTCCACTTTACATGTAGGGAAACAGAGGCATGGAGAAGTGAAGTCCAAGGTCACACAAATAGACAGTGGCAAACACAGGTGCTGATTTCCAGAGGTTACAGTTGAAACCACTGCAGTGTATGCTTTTCAACAATGGCTCCTGTTGTTTTCCAGAGACCTGTGAGCCATTCTTTGACCTAGCTGCCTCACATGGTAGACCCTCAGATTTTTGAAGACAAATGGAAAATTTAAAACATACAAACAACCTAGTCTTTATATAATAAAATGAATCCCTTCTACCCATTACTTGGTGCTATAGGCTGCATGTTTGTGTCCCTCCCCAAATTTATATGTTGAACCCTAACCCCCAAAGTTAGGAGGTGGGGCCTTGGGGAGGTGATTAGGTCACAAGGTTAGTCCCCTCATGAATGGGATTAGTGCCCTCATAAAGGAGGCCTGAGAGAACTCCCTTGCTCCTTCTGCATATAAATTTACAGTGAGAAATTTGCTGTGAATGAGGAAGTGGTACCCCACCAGATATTGAATCTGTAGGTACCCTGGTCTTGAACTTCCCAGCCTCCAGAACTGTAAGAACTAAATATTTGTTGTTTATAAGCCACCCAGTTTGCGGTATTTTGTTACAGTAGCCTGAATGGACTAAGACATTTGGCTTCAAGAAGGATCAATTTGCGGCCAATGTTATTACATCTATGAGCCATCTTCTTCCCCCAGACCTCCCCTACCACCCAATATATCCATAAATATTTCCCCTTGTATCTCCAAATGGGAAGGACTTTTAAATATAACCAAAATTCCATTTAACAATTAAATAGTTCAAATCCCTCAATTACCTTATATATTAGATATATGATATCATATATATTAATCTTATATAAATTATATATATTATGTATATAAATATATAAATATAAATCAGGGCTTAAATTAGGTCTTCACTTTGCTGCTGGTTGATACGTTTTAAGGCACTTCCCATCTAGAGGTTTCACCTCTATCTTTTTTTTCCCTCCTGCAATTTATTTGTTGGAGAGACTAAGTTATTTGTCTAATGGAGTTTCCCATATTCTGAATTTTGATGGCTATACCCTTGTGGTGAGGTTTAACATGCTCCTTTATCAATTGTATTTCTTGTGAGTGAGAGTGGGAAAGGGGAAAGAAAAGTGGAAGATGAGGTCAGAGATGTAATGAGGAAGACAGATCATGTAGGACTTCATAGGGCACAGGAAATACCCGGGCTTTCTATCAGTCAATTTCTAGTCCATAGAACAGAAACCACGTCAGTGATTTTAACAGAAAGTATACTCTAAGACATTGACTAAGTAGGCAATAGAGTACTGAAAAGGCAAAAGAAAACAAGAAATAGTGCAGAGATAAAAACCAAAGGAAGCAGCTACCATCCACAGGGCTGGGAAAATGAGGGGAAGTGGTGAGGGAATTAGAATCTAGGAACTTAAAGAAGAATTCTCAGACCATTGAGAAGGAAGGTCATCTGATGCTGGTATTGAAGCAACAGCAGCACGCATTGAAGGGGTGCAACAAGACTGTTTTAGGAGTGTAGGAAAGAACACAAAACTGCAAACAGGAACCAATTTCCCTGGCAGAGTAGAGAAACTGGGGGTGATGCTGACAGAGACAGAAATCAAAATAAGAAGAAGCAAGTTTCTTCTTCATGCCTTCTTGTTTCCTTTGAGGACCTCCAATTGGCAGGGATCCACCTGACAAAGAAAAATGTGGTTTGCAGAGTTCCAGCCCCAGTATCTCTTTATAAGCATATATATTTACATTTTTATAGAGAAAAGCCATTTTTTTGGCATACAATTCAATGGGTTTTGACAGTGCATTTGAGTCATGTAATCACCATCACAATAAAGGCACAAAACAGTTTTATCACTCCTCAGAAGTCCCCCATTTCTCCTTTGCAGTCAGTTGCCCCCTCAGTCTTTAAACCCTGATAACAACTGTTATGTTCTCTCTCTATAGTTTTTAAAAATATTTATCTTTTAAAATTGATATATAATTAACATATGACATTGTATCAGTTTTAGGTGTCCAGTGTAATGATTTGATATATGCGTATATTGTGAAATGATCACCACAGTAAGTTCGTCCATCACTACACACAGTTACAATGTTTTTTCTTGCGATGAGAACTTTAAGATTTATTCTCTTGGCAACTTTCAGATAGATAATAGAGTAGTGTTAACTACAGTCACCATGCTGTGCATTACATCTCCAGGACTTCTTTATCTTATAACTGGAAGTTTGTACTTCTTGACTGCCTTCACCCATTTGCAGCTCCCTACCCTCACCTCTGGCAACCACAGATCTGTTCTCTGTTTCTATGAGTTCGGTTTTTGGGTTTTTTTCATACATAAGTGATATCATACAGTATTTGTCTTTCTCTGTCTGACTTATTTCACTTAACATAATGCCCTCAAGGTCCATCCATGTTGTAACAAATGGCAGGATTTCCATTTTTTAACAGTGAATAACATTCCATTATATATAAAAGTCTCTATATACACCAATGTCTATATATCCATATCTATATCTACCCATATATCACATTTTCTTTATCTAGTCATCCGTCAATGCACACTTAGGTTGTTTCCATGTGCTGCTATGAACATGAGGGTACAGATATCTTTCCAAGACGATTTCCTTTCCTTCAGATAAATACCCAGGAATGGAATTGCTAGATCATATAGTAGTTTGATTTTTAATTTTTTGAGGAAACTCTACATATTTTCCATAGTGGCTGCACCAATTTACATTCCCACCAACAGTGCACAAGTGTTGAGTTTTTTCCACATCCTTGCTGACGTTTGTTTTTTCTTGTCTTTTTCATAATAGCCATTCTAACAGGTGTGAGGTGATATGTCATCGTGGTTTTGATTTACATTTCCCTGATGATTAGTGATGTTGAACACCTTTTCATGTACCTGTTGGCCATTTGTATGTCTTCTTTGGAAAACATCTAATCAGATTCTTCTGACTTTTCTGGATTGTCATATACATGGAATCAATACGTAACTTTGTCTGAATTTTCTTTTACTTAACCTAATGCATTTGAGATTTATCCATATTGTTGCATGTATATAGTTTGTTTCTTTTTATTGTTGGGCACTATTACATTACAGGGATGTACTATAGTTTGTTAATCCATTTATCCACTGAAGGACACCTGGGTTGCTTCCAGTTTTGGGCATTTATGAATAGAGCTGTTATAAACTTTTGTGTATAGATATTTGTGTGAAGATAAGTGTAGTGGGCCAAACTGGGGCCCCCAAGAAGATATGCCCATGTCTTCGTCCCTGGAAACTGTGAATGTTACCTTATCTGGAAAAAGGATCTTTGCTGATGTAATTAAATTAGGATCCTAAAATGAGCTCATCCTGGATTATCCAAGTCGGTCTTAAATCCAATGATGTGTTCTTATAAGAGATACACAAAGAGGAAGATACGCAGAAGAGAAGATGATGTGAAGACAGAGGTAGGGAGAGTCATAAACCGAGGAAGCCAAATCAGCCAGCAGCTCTCAGAAGCTAGAAGAGGCATGGAGTGGATTCTCCCCCAGGGTCTCTGGAGGGAGTGCAGCTCTCTGTCACCTAGATTTTGGAATGAGAGAATAAATTTCTGTTGTTTGAAGCCACTGAGTTTGTGGTAATTTGTTATGGCATCCCTAGGAAACTAATACAATACATTCCATTTCTTTTGGGTAAATACCTTGGAGTGGGATTGGTGAGTCATTTGGCAAGTGTCTATATTTTTTTCCTTAAGAAGTCTTTTATTTTTACAATTACCTTCTAATCTTTGTCCATATACGTTTACATTCTTGATAATTACTACCAAATAGTTTACACGTGGTATTGTGTATTTTGCTTGTTACTGCATTCAGTGTGATAAACATAATTGTATTGCTTAAGTAAGAAAAACTAATTTCAGAAACTTTGAAAAATCAATATATGAAAGAAGATTTCAATAAGCTTAATTCAACCACTATGATTTGTTTTTATTGTCTTCCTTTTATGTGCATATTTTACATAGTTCTAAACTATATATTATGTTATATTTTTAAATAAAAACTTTTTATAAGAGCAGTTTTAGGTTTGCAAAAAATTGAGAGGAAGGGACAGAGATTTTCCTATACCCTCTGCCCTCACACATGCACAGCTTCCCGCATTATCAACATCACTCACCAGAACTATATATATATATATCTATATCTATCTATATATATATCTATATATATATATATTTTTTTTTACCAAGGATGAACCTACACTGACACATGATAGTCACCCAAAGTCCATAGCATACCTTAGAGTTCACTCTTGGTATTGTACATACTATGAATTTGGACAAAAGTATAATGATATATATCCATCATTATAATAGCATGTAGAGTATTTCACTGCTCTAAAAATCTTTTGTGCTCTGCCTGTTCAATATTCCCCTTGACTCCCCTGGCAAACACTGGTTTTGCCTTTTCCAGAGTGTCACATAGTTGGAATCATACAACATGCGGCCTTTTGAGATTGGCTTCTTTCCCCTCGTAACATGCACTTACGTTTCCACCATGTCTTTTCATGGCTTGGTAGTGCATTTCTTTTTAGCACTGAATAGTATTCCATTGTCTGAATGTACCACAGTTTATCCATTCATCTACTGAAGGACATGTTGTTTGCTTCCAAATTTTGGCAATTATAAATCAAGCTTCTATAAATATCTGTGTGCAGGTTTTTATGTGGACATATGTTTTCAACTAGTTTGGGTAAATACCAAGGACCGCGACTGCTGGATCATATGCTAAATGTATGTTTAGTTTTGTAAGAAACTACTAGAGAGCCTTCCAAAGTGGCTGGTAGCATTTGCATTCCCATCAGCAATGATGAGTGTTCTGCTACTTCACATTCTCGCCAAGTATTTGGTGTTGTCAGTGTTCTGGATTTTGTCCATTCTAATAGATGTGTAGTGGTGTCTCACTGCTGTTTTAATATACATTTTCCTGATGACATATGACTTGGATCATCCTTTCATATGCTTACTTGTCATCTGTATATCTTCTTTGGTGACGTTTCTGTTAGGGTCTTTGGCCCATTTTCAAAGTTTTAAGAGTTCTTTGTATATTTTGGAGAATAGGCCTTTATCAGATGTGCCTTTTCCAAATATCATCTCCCAGTCTGTGACTTGTCTTCTAATTCTCTTGACACTGTTTTTTGCAGGGCAAAGATTTCAATTTAATGAAGTCCAACTTAATCAATTACTTCTTTCATGGATCATGTCTTTGGTGTTGTACCTAAAACAGCATCACCTTACCCAAGGTCATGTAGGTTTTCTCCTATATAATCTTCTAGGAGTTTTATAGTTTTGCATGTTACATTTTGGCCTATGATCCATTTTGAGCTAATTTTTGTGAAAGGTCTGCATCTAGAATAATTTTTTAGCATGTGGATATCCAGTTGTTCCAACACCATTTGTTGAAGAAACTATCTTTACTCCATTGTACTGCCTTTTGTCAAACATCAGTTGACTGTTTTTGTGAGGGTCTATTTCTGGGCTCTCTGTTCTGGTCCATTGATCTATTTGTCTATTCTTTCAACAATTCCTCACTATCTTGATTACAGTAGATGTATAGTAAGTCTTGAAATTGAGTAATGTCAGTCCTCCAATTTCTTCTCCTTCAAGATTGGTGGCTGTTTTGAGTCTTTTGCCTCTCCATATGAACTTTAGAATCAGTTTGTCAACATCCATAAAATATCTTGCTAGGATTTTTATTGGGATTGCACTGAATCTATAGATAAAACTGGGAAGAACTGGCGTATTAATATTGAGTCACGAATATGGAACATCTCTCCATTTATTTAGCTCTTCTTTATCTCTGATAATTTTCCTATTTTTGAAGTCTTCTCTGTCTGAAATTAATATATCTAGCCCTGCTTTCTTTTGATGAGTGTTAGCATTTACTTTTAAAATTGTGGTATAACTGATATACAAAATTATTAGTTTCAGGTGTACAACATAATGTTTTGATATTTGTATATATTAGAAAATGATTACTTACTTCTAATTAACATCTGTCACCATACATAGTCACAGAATTTTTTATTGTAATGAGAAATTTAAAGATTTACTCTCTTAACAACTTTTTTTTTAATATCTTTATTGGAGTATAATTGCTTTACATTGGTGTGTTAGTTTCTGCTTTATAACAAAGTGAATCAGTTATACATATACATATGTTCCCATATCTCTTCCCTCTTGCATCTCCCTCCCTCGCACCCTCCCTATCCCACCACTCTAGGTGGTCACAGAGCACCGAGCTGATCTCCCTGTGCTATGCAGCTGCTTCCCACTAGCTATCCATTTTATGTTTGGTAGTGTATATATGTCCGTGCCACTTTCTGGCTTTGTCACAGCTTACCCTTCCCCCTCCCCATATCCTCAAGTCCATTCTCTAGTAGGTCTGTGTCTTTATTCCTGTCTTACCCCTAGGTTCTTCATGACATTTTTTTTCTTAAATTCCATATATATGTGTTAGCATACGGTATTTGTCTTTCTCTTTCTGACTTTCTTCACTCTGTATGACAGAATCTAGGTCCATCCACCTCATTACAAATAGCTCAATTTCGTTTCTTTTTATGGCTGAGTAATATTCCATTGTATATATGTGCCACATCTTCTTTATCCATTCATCTGATGATGGACACTTAGGTTGTTTCCATGTCCTGGCTATTGTAAATAGAGCTGCAATGAACATTTTGGTACATGACTCTTTTTGAATTATGGTCTTCTCAGGGTATATGCCCAGTAGTGGGATTGCTGGGTCATATGGTAGTTCTATTTGTAGATTTTTAATGACCCTCCATACTGTCCTCCATAGTGGCTGTACCAATTCACATTCCCACCAGCAGTGCAAGAGTGTTCCCTTTTCTCCACACCATCTCCAGTATTTATTGTTTCTAGAGTTTTTGGTGATGGCCATTCTGACTGGTGTGAGATGATATCTCATTGTAGTTTTGATTTGCATTTCTCTAATGATTAATGGTGTTGAGCATTCTTTCATGTGTTTGTTGGCAGTCTGTATATCTTCTTTGGAGAAATGTCTATTTAGGTCTTCCGCCCATTTTTGGATTGGGTCGTTTTTGTTTTTGTTGTTGTTATTGAGCTGCATGAGTTGCTTGTAGATTTTGGAGATTAATCCTTTGTCAGTTGCTTCATTTGCAAATATTTTCTCCCGTTCTGAGGGTTGTCTTTTGGTCTTGTTTATGGTTTCCATTACTGTGCAAAAGCTTTGAAGTTTCATTAGGTCCCATTTGTTTATTTTTGTTTTTATTTCTATTTGTCTATGAGGTGGGTCATGCTGTGATTTATGTCATAGAGTGTTCTGCCGATGTTTTCTTCTAAGAGTTTGATAGTTTCTGGCCTTACATTTAGGTCTTTAATCCATTTTGAGCTTATTTTTGTGTATGGTGTTAGGGAGTGATCTAATCTCATACTTTTACATGTACCTGTCCAGTTTTCCCAGCACCACTTATTGAAAAGGCTGTCCTTTCTCCACTGTGCATTCCTGCCTCCTTTATCAAAGATAAGGTGACCATATGTGCGTGGGTTTATCTCTGGGCTTTCTATCCTGTTCCATTGATCTATATTTCTGTTTTTGTGCCAGTACCATACTTTCCTGATTACTGTAGCTTTGTAGTATAGTCTGAAGTCTGAGAGCCTGATTCCTCCAGCTCCGTTTTGCGTACTCAAGGTTGCTTTGGCTATTCAGAGTCTTTTGTATTTCCATACAAATTGTGAATTTTTTTGTTGTAATTCTGTGAAAAATGCCAGTGGTAGTTTGATGGGATTGCATTGAATCTGTAGATTGCTTTGGGTAGTAGAGTCATTTTCACAATGTCGATTCTTCCAATCCAAGAACATGATATATCTCTCCATCTATTTGTATCATCTTTACTTTCTTTCATCAGTGTCTTATAATTTTCTGCATACACGTCTTTTGTCTCCTTAGGTAGGTTTATTCCTAGATATTTTATTCTTTTTGTTGCAATGGTAAATGGGAGGGTTTTCTTGATTTCACTTTCAGATTTTTCATCATTAGTATATAGGAATGCCAGAGATTTCTGTGCATTAATTTTTTATCCTGCTACTTTACCAAATTCATTGATTAGCTCTAGTAGTTTTCTGGTAGCATCTTTAGGATTCTCTACGTATAGTATCATGTCATCTGCAAAGAGTGACAGCTTTACTTCTTCTTTTCCGATTTGGATTCCTTTTATTTCCTTTTCTTCTCTGATTGCTGTGGCTAAGACTTCCAAAACTATGTTGAATAATAGTGGTGAGAGTGGGCAACCTTGTGTTGTTCCTGATCTTAGTGGAACTGCTTTCAGTTTTTCACCATTGAGGACGATGTTGGCTGTGGGTTTGTCATATATGGCCTTTATTATGTTGAGGAAAGTTCCCTCTATGCCTACTTTCTGGAGAGTTTTTATCATAAGTGGGTGTTGAATTTTGTCGAAAGCTTTCTCTGCATCTACTGAGGTGATCATGTGGTTTTTCTCCTTCAGTTTGTTAATATGGTGTATCACGTTGATTGATTTGTGTATGTTGAAGAATCCTTGCATTCCTGGAATAAACCCCACTTGATCATGGTGTATGATCCTTTTAATGTGCGGTTGGATTCTGTTTGCTAGTATTTTGTTGAGGATTTTTGCATCTATGTTCATCAGTGATATTGGCCTGTAGTTTTCTTTCTTTGTGACATCCTTGTCTGGTTTTGGTCTCAGGGTGATGTTGGCCTCGTAGAATGAGTTTGGGAGTGTTCCTCCCTCTGCTATATTTCGGGAGAGTTTGAGAAGGATAGGTGTTAGCTCTTCTCTAAATGTTTGCTAAAATGTGCCTCTGAAGCCATCTGGTCCTGCGCTTTTGTTTGTTGGAAGATTTTTCATCACTGTTTCAATTTCAGTGCTTGTGATTGGTCTGTTCATATTTTCTATTTCTTCCTGATTCCGTCTTGGAAGGTTATACCTTTCTAAGAATTTGTCCATTTCTTTCAGGTTGTCCATTTTGTTGGCATAGAGTTGCTTGTAGTAGTCTCTTAGGATGTTTTGTATTTCTTTGGTGTCTGTTGTAACTTCTCCTTTTTCATTTCTAATTTTATTGATTTGCATCCTCTCTCTCTTTTTCTGATGAGTCTGGCTAATGGTTTATCAATTTTGTTTATCTTCTCAAAGAATCAGCTTTTAGTTTTATTGATCTTTGCTATCGTTTCCTTCATTTCTTTTTCATTTATTTCTGATCTGATCTTTATGATTTCTTTCCTTCTGCTAACTTTAGGGGTTTTTTTTGTTCTTCTTTCTCTAATTGCTTTAGGTGCAAGTTTAGGTTGTTTATTCGAGATGTTTCCTGTTTCTTAAGGTAGGATTGTATTGCTATAAACTTCCCTCTTAGAACTGCTTTTGCTGCATCCCATAGGTTTTGGGTTGTTGTGTCTCCATTGTCATTTGTTTCTAGGTATTTTTTGATTTCCTCTTTGACTTCTTCAGTGATCACTTCGTTATTAAGTAGTGTATTGTTTAGCCTCCATGTGTTTATATTTTTTACAGATCTTTTCCTGTAATTGATATCTAGTCTCATAGCGTTGTGGTTGGAAAAGATACTTGATATAATTTCAATTTTTGTAAATTTACCAAGGCTTGATTTGTAACCCAAGATATGATTTATCCTGGAGAATGTTCCATGAGCACTTGAGAAAAATGTGTATTCTGTTGTTTTTGGATGGAATGTCCTATAAATATCAATTAAGTCCATCTTGTTTAATTTATCACGTAAAGCTTGTGTTTCCTTATTTATTTTCATTTTGGATGATCTGTCCATGGGTGAAAGTGGGGTGTTAAAGTCCCCTACTATGAATGTGTTACTGTCGATTTCCCCTTTTATGGCTGTTAGTATTTGCCTTATGTATTGAGGTGCTCCTATGTTGGGTGCATAAATATTTACAATTGTTATATCTTCTTCTTGGATCGATCCCTTGATCATCATGTAATGTCCTTTGTCTCTTCTAATAGTGTTTATTTTAAAGTCTATTTTGTCTGATATGAATATTGCTACTCCAGCTTTCTTTTGGTTTCCATTTGCATGG
Source organism: Grampus griseus (assembly GCF_964374135.1). Classification (NCBI taxonomy): domain Eukaryota; kingdom Metazoa; phylum Chordata; class Mammalia; order Artiodactyla; family Delphinidae; genus Grampus; species Grampus griseus. Next base: position 70,088,630 of record NC_139002.1, read on the forward strand.
AATATCTTTTTCCATCCCTTTACTTTCAGTCTGTATGTGTCTCTAGGTCTGAAGTGGGTCTCTTGTAGGCAGCATATATATGGGTCTTGTTTTTGTATCTATTCAGTCAGTCTGTGTCTTTTGGTGGGAGCATTTAGTCCATTTACATTTAAGGTAATTATCGATATATATGTTCCTATTCCCATTTTCTTAATTGTTTTGGGTTTGTTATTGTAGGTCTTTTCCTTCTCTTGTGTTTCTTGCCTAGAGAAGTTCCTTTAGCATTTGTTGTAAAGCTGGTTTGGTGGTGCTGCACTCTCTCAGCTTTTGCTTGTCTGTAAAGGTTTTAATTTCTCCATCAAATCTGAATGAGATCCTTGCTGGGTAGAGTAATCTTGGTTGTAGGTTTTTCTTCTTCATCACTTTAAATATGTCCTGCCAGTCCTTTCTGGCTTGCAGAGTTTCTGCTGAAAGGTCAGCTGTTAACCTTATGGGGATTCCCTTGTGTGTTATTTGTTGTTTTTCCCTAGCTGCTTTTAATATGTTTTCTTTGTATTTAATTTTTGACAGTTTGATTAATATGTGTCTTGGCATATTTCTCCTTGGATTTATCCTCTATGGGACTCCCTGTGCTTCCTAGACTTGATTAACTATTTCCTTTCCCATATTAGGGAAGTTTTCAACTATAATCTCTTCAAATATTTTCTCAGTCCCTTTCTTTTTCTCTTCTTCTTCTGGAACCCCTATAATTCGAATGTTGGTGTGTTTAATGTTGTCGCAGAGGTCTCTGAGACTGTCTTCAAGTCTTTTCATTCTTTTTTCTTTATTCTGCTCTGCATTAGTTATTTCCACTATTTTATCTTCCAGGTCACTTATTCATTCTTCTGCCTCAGTTATTCTGCTATTGATCCCATCTAGAGTATTTTTAATTTCATTTATTGTGTTGTTCATCATTGCTTGTTTCATCTGTAGTTCTTCTAGGTCCTTGTTAAATGTTTCTTGCATTTTCTCTATTCTATTTCCAAGAATTTGGATCATCTTTACTATCATTATTCTGAATTCTTTTTAAGGTAGACTGCCTATTTCCTCTTCATTTGTTAGGTCTAGTGGGTTTTTATCTTGGTCCTTCATCTGCTGTGTGTTTTTCTGTCTTCTCATTTTGCTTATCTTACTCTGTTTGTGGTCTCCATTTTGCAGGCTGAAGGTTCGTAGTTCCCGTTGTTTTTGGTGTCTGTCTCCAGTGGCTAAAGTTGGTTCAGTGGGTTGTGTAGGCTTCCTGGTGGAGGGGACTAGTGCCTGTGTTCTGGTGGATGAGGCTGGATCTTGTCTTTCTGGTGGGCAGGTCCACTTCTGGTGGTGTGTTTTGGGGTGTCTGTGGACTTATTATGATTTTAGGCAGTCTCTCTGCTAATGGTTGGGGTTGTGTTCCTGTCTTGCTAGTTGTTTGGCATAGGGTGTCCAGCACTGTAGCTTGCTGGTCGTTGAGTGAAATTGGGTGCTGGTGTTGAGATGGAGATCTCTGGGAGAATTTTGCCATTTGATATTATGTGGAGCTGGGAGTCCTCTTGTGGACCAGTGTCCTGAAGTTGGCTCTCCCACCTCAGAGGCACAGCTCTGACTCCTGGCTGCAGCACGAAGAGCCTTTCATCCACACGGCTCAGAATAAAAGGGAGAAAAAGTAGAAAGAAAGAAAGAAAGAAAGAAAGAAAGAAAGAAAGAAAGAAAGAAAGAAAGAAAGAAAGAAAGAAAGAAAGAAAGAAAGAAAGAAAGAAAGAAAGAAAGAAAGAAAGAGGGAAGGAAGGAAAGAAAGAAAGAAGATAAAATAAAGTAAGATAAAATAAAATATAGTTATTAAAATAAAAAATAATTATTAAGAAAAAAAAATTTTTTTAAGAAAAAAAAACCAAAACGGACGGATAGAACCCTAGGACAAATGGTGGAAGCAAAGCTATACAGACAAAATCTCACACAGAAGCATACACATACACACTCACAAAAAGAGGAAAAGGGAAAAAAATAATAAATCTTGCTCTCAAGTCCACCTCCTCAATTTGGGATGATTCGTTGTCTATTCATGTATTCCACAGATGCAGGGTACATCAAGTTGATTGTGGAGCTTTAATCCGCTGCTTCTGAGGCTGCTAGGAGAGATTTCCCTTTCTGTTCTTTGTTCTCACAGCTCCCAGGGGCTCAGCTTTGGATTTGGCCCCGCCTCTGCGTGTAGGTCGCTGGAGGGCGTCTGTTCTTCGCTCAGACAGGACGGGGTTAAAGGAGTAGCTGCTTCGGGGACTCTGGCTCACTCAGGCCGGGGGTAGGGAGGGGTGCAGATGCGGGGTGAGCCTGTGGCGGCAGAGGCCAGCGGGACGTTGCACCAGCCTGAGGCACGCCGTGCATTTTCCTGGGGAAGTTGTCCCTGGATCCCGGGACCCTGGCAGTGGCGGGCTGCACAGGCTCCCCAGAAGGGGGCTGTGGATAGTGACCTATGCTCGCACACAGGCTTCTTGGTGGCAGCTGCAGCAGCCTTAGTGTCTCATGCCCGTCTCTGGTGTCCGCGCTTTTAGCCGCGGCTCGCGCCTGTCTCTGGAGCTCCTTTAAGCAGCGCTCTTAATCCCCTCTCCTCGCGCACCAGGAAACAAAGAGGGAAGAAAAAGTCTCTTGCCTCTTCGGCAGGTCCAGACTTTTCCTCGGACTCCCTCCCGGCTAGTCGTGGTGCACTAACCCCCTGCAGGCTGTGTTCACGCCGCCAACCCCAGTCCTCTCGTGCTCTCTGACGAAGCCTGAGCCTCAACTCCAGGCCCCGCCCGCCCCGGCGGGTGAGCAGACAAGCCTCTCGGGCTGGTGAGTGCCGGTCGTCACCGATCCTCTGTGCGGGAATCTCTCTGCTTTGCCCTCCGCACCCCTGTGGCTGCGCTCTCCTCCGCGGCTCCGAAGGTTTCCCCCTCCACCACCCGCAGTCTCCGCCCGCGAAGGGGCTTCTAGTGTGTGGAAACCTTTCCTCCTTCACAGCTCCCTCCCACTGGTGCAGGTCCCATCCCTATCCTTTTGTCTCTGTTTATTCTCTTTTCTTTTGCCCTACCCAGGTACGTGGGGACTTTCTTGCCTTTTAGGAGGTCTGAGGTCTTCTGCCAGCATTCAGTAGGTGTTCTGTAGGAGTTGTTCCACGTGTAGATGTATTTCTGGTGTATCTGTGGGGAGGAAGGTGATCTCCGCGTCTTACTCTTCCACCATCTTCCCGATCGTCACGACTTTCAAATATGCAGTACAGTACTATTAATGATAGTTGCCATGCTATACATTACAACCATTTGTTTACTTTTAATTTGTATGCATCTTTATATTTAAAGTGGGTTGCTTATAGACAACATATAGTTGGGTTTTGTTCTTGTTCCACTCTGACAATCCATGTTTTTTAACTGGTACTTTTAGACTTGACATCAAAGTGATTATTAATATAGCTGGATTAATATCTACCATATTCACTATGGCTAGTATATATTTAACTTTATAAGAAACTGCCAAAATATTTCCTGAAGTGGCTGTACCATTTCGCATTTCCACCAGGCATGTATGAGTGTTCTAGTAACTCCACTAATGTGTACATAGTAGTAAATAATTGTGGTTTTAACTTAAATTTCCCTAATGACTATGACATTGAGCATCTTTTCCTGTGCTTATTTTCTATCGTTTTTCCCTTTTGTTGAAGTGTTTGTCCAAATCTTTTCCTCATTTTGTAGTGGATTGCTTGTTTTATTATTATTGAATTTTGAGAGTTTTTTATATATTGTGGATGCAAAATTATTATCAGATATGTAATATCTGATAATGTTTTCCCCAATCTGTGGATTGCATTTTCATTTTCTTAGCAAAAGTTTTAAATTTTGCTGAAGTCTAATTTATCATTTTTTAAATGGGTTGTGCTTTGGTGTCATGTCTTGTCTAAGGACTCTTTGCCCAACCCCAGATCCCAAGGTCACAGTGGCTTTGTCCTATACTTTTTCCTAAAAGATTTTTAGTTTTATGTTTTACATTTAGATCTAGGATCCATTTTGAGTTAATTTCTGTATAAGGTGAGAGGTATAGGTCGAGACTAATTTCTTTGCCTACAGATGCCCAATTGTTCCAGTTGTTGAAAAGACTATTACTTAACCATTTAATTGCCTTTGCACCTTAGTTGAAAATCAATTGATCATATTTGTGCATGTGATTTCTGGACTCCCAATTCTGTCTCATTGATCAATGTAGTTATTCTTTTGCCAATACCGCACTGTCTTTTTTTAAAATTAATTTTTATTGGAGTATAGTTGATTTACAATATTGTGTTAGCTTCTGCTGTACAGCAAAGTGAATCGGTTATACATATACATATATCCACTCTTTCTTAGATTCTATTCCCAGATAGGTCGTTACAGGATATCGAGTAGAGTTCCCTGTGCTATACAGTAGGTTCTTTTTTTTTTTTTTTTTTTTTTTTGCGGTACGCAGACCTCTCACTGTTGTGGCCTCTCCCGTTGCGGAGCACAGGCTCTGGATGCGCAGGCTCAGCAGCCATGGCTCACGGGCCCAGCCTCTCTGCGGCCTGTGGGATCTTCCCGTACCGGGGTATGAACCCGTGTCCCCTGCATCGGCAGGCGGACTCTCAACCACTGCGCCACCAGGGAAGCCCTACAGTAGGTTCTTATTAGTTATCTATTTTATATATATTCGTGCGTATATGTTCATCCCAATCTCCCAATTTATCCCTCTCCCCCTTTCCCCCTTGAATACCACATTGTCTTGATATACTTAGACACACTGTGGTGTTAAAGTAAGCATGGTAATCAGGTCGTGTGGGTCTTACAAAATTGTTTATTTGTATATTTATTTAAGTATCTACATGTCCATTGGTCCACTCCCACTCAACTCTTATGTAGTTGTATAGAAATAGTGTTTAATGTGGGATGCAGGTGCTTCTTAACATGATGTGGGGTGAGGATGTCAAAAATAAAAGCAGAGGGGCTGGCAGCATCTTAAAATACCCAGTCTCCCACCAGTCCCTCCCTCTGGGTGCAAAGCAGCCCCTTCTACACCAGAGGGCGCACCAAGCAGGCACTTAAGCTAGCTCTGCCAGGATCCCCTCTTCCCAGTTTGGTCCCAAGCTGGTCTCCCAGATTCACCTCTCCCTGCTCTCATAGCCTTGGTTTTCTGGCCCCTGTGTTTGGAATAATGACGCCTCCCACGCAGGTGTGAGGCAACGTCCTACCAAAGGTACTAAGGATTCCAGGGGCAGATGGTAGTCCTTAGGGAGGAGGGAGGCTGGAAGCTTCCTCTTGTCTGAGGGACCTTGCGAAAAGAGCAGCCGTAGTGAGAACCATTTTGTTGCCTTCTTGACTTCCCTCAAAGGACAAAGGCTGGGGCAGAGATGGAGGAGTGGCGGGAGTGGGAGGGGCATTAAGGGAATGAACAGAGATCTCTGTATTTTGACACAGGACTACTCCTGTGGGGGTTGAGTGAAGACAAAATAAGGGAGGTTTTTATGGAGGGCTGCATCTTGGACTCAATGACAAAAGACTGGTAGGGTTTCTTTTTAAATTAAAAATTAAATAACTTTTTCCTAATTATAAAATTAAAATACTCAATATGGAAAATTTAGCAACTACAGGAAAGACAACAACAACAACAAAAGGTGGGGAGAATAGTATGTTTCTTAGATATCTCATCATCCAGAGAAATCCACCGTTAGTAGGTTGGTATGTGTTTTTTTTTTTAATATCTTATGTGCATATTTATAAAATTGTATCCCACCAAACTTCTTTGAAACCTGCCTTTTGCAGGGTCCATCTTTCCGTGCCACTCCATGTTCTTCTACTGTATCATTCTTCATGTCCATTTCACATTCCATTGAATAAATGTGCCAGAGTTTATTTAATCAATCCCTTATATGCATGTAAATTATTTCCAGATTTTTATTCTTGTAAAAATGCTGTAACAATCAACTTTGGAGCTAAATTTCATAAAATATTCATATTTATTTCCTTAGGGGGAATGTGCATGAGCACAATCTAGGATCATGTTAATCTAATTTTAATCTAATGGGATACCATTTTTTATTCTTTCTGGCAGTGGGATTGTAGAGTCAGAGAGTAAATGCATATGTAATTTTGCTAAGTATAAGTAATCTACCATTTTTCATCCCCCCCAGCCATGTGTAAGAGTTCTTGTTTCTCCCAGCCTTACCAGCTGGCTATGTTATCAAATTTCTGGATGACTAGACACAGGGGGACACAGAGCAACATAAACAACAGAAAACAGAAACAGACCCAGAGGCTCACACATAGGAGGAACAAATGGGAAGAAAAATGCCAGCTTAATATGGGGAGACACTTTCTGACAGTGGGAGCTGTCTAATGATAGCAGGGGCTTCTCGGGAAGTGATGGGCTCCCTGTCACTGCAAGTGTTTAAGGAGAGACCAGATGGCCATTCAGCAGAATGTGGTACAGGAGGCTTCAGCAACTTGGCGTCTGGATCAAGGACCTTTAACGCCTGGAGAAAAATCACACAACTATATTGATTGATTGCCTCAATTTAAATCCATGAGCTTTAATTAAGCCTTTATTGCTGCCAGGAAATTGTATGTCCTTAGTCCATTCACTCTCCCATTTACTTCTAGATCATTATTCACACCTTCTCCTCAAAACCTTGACACTTCCTCCACTGTCCTTATTCTCAGCCCCTGACTGTGCTTCTTACTTTCCTGATCAAATGACATCGATCAGAAGAGAGCCTCCCCAGACTCCACCAGAACACCTGTACACCACTGGTCTCTGCTCCCAGGTCCTCGTCTCCCGCTAGACTCCATAGGTGAACTTTCCGTGCTCCAAGCTAGAGCCATTTCTTCCACGTATGCACTGGGCCCCATCCCCTTTTCACTACTCAGAGCATTGCTCCAACTCTTCTCTACTATCCCCACCCTCATCTCCTCCTACTTCCCCTCCCTTCTTCGCACCCCTCCATGTCACTAGTCTCCTTACTTTTGCTCCAAAACACCAGGCACACTCTTGCCTTAGAGCCTTTGCTTTGACTGTTTCCTTTCTTTGGAAAGCTCTTCTCACAGATAACCATCTGCATAACACATAAATACTTTACCTCTATTTACATGGACTGAATTAAAAGACCAGTCTAACTACAGGCTCTTTACAAGAGGTATCTAAAACGTAAGAATACAGAAAGGGCCAAAGTAAAAGAATGAACAATCTTCCATGCAAACAGTAGCCAAAATAATGGTAGTGTAGCTATATTAATTTTGAATAAAACTGACTTTAAGGCAAATAGCATCACTGAGATAAGGAAGGCCACCTTATAGTAGCAAAATTTAAAAATTTCCAACAGGATGTAATAATTCTAAATGTATATGAACCTAATAACAGCCTCAAAGTAATATAAAGCCTAAATCCACAATTCTGGTGGGACATTTTAACACATCTCTCTTATTAATTATCTCCTAGCATGAGATAGTCTATTATGTCTCTTTAGTAGACTGTGAGCATCCCAAGGTCACAGATTGCCTTGATCATTTATATTCTGAGCGATGTGCACAGGACTGGCCTTTATTCATTTTCTACTGGACTAAACTTCCTTCAGCATTGGTGAGGTTACTATCTTCTGAAGTAGCACATTCTTTCTGTGAGAGCATTCCCAGTGCTCTCACTCTTAGAAGGGTCTTAGTCTTCTGGATTAAAACCTGTCCTCTCCACTCTCCCAGCTTTCCTAATATGGTTTAGGCATGTATGGGTTTTGGAGGATTTCCCTCCAGGAATGGGTGTGTCTGAGACCAGATCTTTTAAACCATAGGTGGGTATTAATTGCAAGGAATTTAAAATAGATCATTTTTTTCTTTCCTACAGTCCTGGCTGGGCATGGTTTCTATTAGAAGAATCCTTTCTGGACAATTACCCATCCATCCTCAGTAATGTATCTGGGAGTTGGCATTAAGGCTTTTCAGTTATTCAGATTGTCAGAATTTTTATCTCCTGGTGAAACTTCTGGAAGCTCTCATGGCAGCTGTTGCATGTGCTCAGGGGCAAAGCTAAAGCTCTTTTTTTTTTTTTTTTTTTTTTTTTTTGGTACGGGGGCGTCTCACTGTTGTGGCCTCTCCCGTTGCGGAGCACAGGCTCCGGACGCGCAGGCTCAGCGGCCATGGCTCACGGGCCTAGCCGCTCCGCGGCATGTGGAATGTTCCCAGACCGGGGCACGAACCCGTGTCCCCTGCATCGGCAGGCGGACTCTCAACCACTGCACCACCAGGGAAGCCCCAAAGCTAAAGCTCTTGCCTTTGTCTTTGGCAGGCCCTTAGGCCAGGGCTGTAAATCTGAGCCCATTGAGACCATTGTAACAATTCACTGACGTTCTTGAGAGTTGTAGCACTTCTATAGAGATTTAAATGTGTGGGAGGCTGTGGGGATTGAAAGAGTTTGTAGGTCTTGGCTTTTCTCTGGGTTCCAGTTACTATCCATTTGTACTGTACACCCTCCCCCATAGCTTCTCCATCCTTCTCTGCTCTGCTCTGTGTCCAGAGGAGCTGGTCCTCAGATCACATCCCCTGGGTTATCTGGTTGGGTTTTGCCAGTGGAGGTACTGGCTGGAGGTCAAATGGAGGAGCAGAGAGAGGTTAGAGAAGTTCTTTCCCACTTTGGTGCCATGGTTCTGAGATGACCTCTTCCATGGTTCCACCAGAGCACCCGTAAGCCATTTCCCCCCTTGCCCCTAGACTTAGAGGTGGTAGCATCTTCCCACAGTTGTCAGTACCTGGGCGCCTCAAACCAGTTGTTATTCTCTTATCCTTGACCATAAATAGCCTTTCAGGTCTCCAAGTCCCACCTAAGTGGACTTCTTTTCCTGCTGGGACCTGACTGGGAAACAAAAATATACAGAATATGCCTTCTGCCTGGAAGATGGTTCCTTTCTTTACTTTATGGGCTCGGAGTCCTTGTCAGATACACCTGAGAGGACTCTTGCACTAGGTCTCAGGTGACTCTCTGTGACTCAGAAAAGGAAAGACACTTCCTTAGGGTCACAGAGGTAAGAGAGAAGCCTCTGATTCTTATCCCCCGTGCTGTGCTCTTCCCACTAACGGCTGGGCTTCTTTCGGTGCTGCCTTCACCAAGGAGACATGGGGAGGGGGGATACATTAGGACTTTTAGAATTGTAAGCAAAAGCAAAAAAAAAACTCAAGCCAGTTTAAGAGAAATAAGAAAAATGTTGTTAGAGTGTAGGGGTGTCTTGTGAAACCTCCAGGACAGGGAAGCTGTTGGGCCTCGCGAACCAGGGGTGCAAACACCCTTCATAGGGAAGATTCTTAGAAACCCAAGTCCTTTTCCTTTCAGTGGCTGGGTTTTCTGTCTGGCTGCCTTTATCTTCTTGGCATCTGGTTCCTGGATGGTCTTGGCCACTTCTGTGCTCTGCCACAAGTGACAGCTACTTCCACCACCGTGCTCAGACCATTCCACAGAAGTTTGCTGAATATCTACTATGTGCCAGGCACTGCACTGGAAGGTAGGTCCTCCGTTCTTGTGGAGTGGGGCACTAGGGAGACAGATAATAGTCAAACAAATAAATAAACAAGGAAATTTCAGAGAGTGATAAGTGGTATTAACAGGGGAATGACAGGGGAGGGGCTTTTTTACTTTGGGTGGTCAGGGAAGAGCTCTCTTAGGAAGATGATGTGACCTGAGACCCTGGTGGAGAGAAGAATCAGGTAGAATTTTGTGAGCCAAAGAAAGGGTCTAGAACTTTTATTCTAAGTGCAATAATAAGAAGCTCTTGGGCTTCCCTGGTGGCACAGTTGTTAAGAATCCTCCTGCCAGGTACATATATGCACTACCAAATGTAAAACCGATAGCTAGTGGGAAGCAGCTGCATAGCACAGGGAGATCAGCTCGCTGCTTCGTGACCACCTACAGGGGTGGGATAGGGAGGGTGGGAGGGAGGGAGGGAGACGCAAGAGGGAAGAGATATGGGGATATATGTATATGTATAGATGATTCACTTCGTTATAAAGCAGAAACTAACACCATTGTAAAGCAATTATACTCCAGTAAAGATGTTAAAAAAAAAAAAAAAGAATCCGCCTGCCAATGCAGGGGACACGGTTTGGAGCCCTGGTCTGGGTAGATCCCACTCGCCGTGGAGCAACTAAGCCCGTGTGCCACAACTACTGAGCCTACGCTCTAGAGCCCATGCACCACAGCTACTGAAGCCTGCACGCCTAGAGCCCGTGCTCCACAACAAGACAAGCCACCGCAGTGAGAAGCCTGCGCACAGCAACGAAGAGTAGCCCCTGCTCACTGCAACTAGAGAGAGCCCGTGCGCAGCAATGAAGACCCAGTGCAGCCAAAAAAAAACTAAAGAAAAAAAAAAAAGCGGTTGAAGAGTTTTAGGTTGGAGGAGGATGTGATCTCACTCACATTGCTAAAGGATGAGTCTGGCAACTTTGTGGTTAAGGGGTTTTAGATGGTCAGGGTTTCAACATGGAGGCAGAGCAGACAGGACAGACTGACTGGTTGGATGTTGGGGGCAGGGGGCTGGTGAGGTAAGAGGAATAAAAATTGCCTCAGGTCTTTTTTTTGATCAGCTGGGAAGAGGTGGTACCGTTTAATGACATGCCTTGATTTCAACCCACAGCCAGCTCCAGAGCCTCCCGTTCTCCAGGTGGGAAAGGTCTTTCTTTACCAGGCTCACAGCTTCCGCAATGACTCCCAGTGCCCGCCCCGGCCGCCTCTGTCCACAGGCCCCATTGCGTTCAGGAATCTGGGTCAGGTTCTACCGGGGCTGGGAGGGAAGTCCTTCAGGGCAGCACCCCGCGGAGTGAGGTGATGTCCCAGCTGTTTCCCCTCTCACGATAGATGGTAAGCTCCCTGCAATCCCTGCCTTGGAACACTTTCTAGACGCGGGGTCAGCCCGTGTCCCCAGACTCCGATCTGGAGTCGCTAAGTCTGGCTTGTGTGATTGCTCTCACGGACTCCTTGTAAGATGTGTGTTTTTCAACTCTAGTCTGGCTACGATTGTCATTCCTAATCTGCTCCTTCTACTTCCCAGGGGAGCCGGGCTGTTCCTTCTTTGACTCCTCAAGCCCCTACCCCCATTTCTGCCCCTTTATTTGCCACAAGTCACCTGGCCTCCCACTGCAGAAAAGGCCCCTGCCCTGCCCCTCCCCCAGCCTATCTGAGCAAGCACCTGGCCTTCCCTCTCAGCAGCAGGTGCACCTCTGCACTTGTGTTCTTGCACTGCACGCTGGGAAACTCGTGGACCTACGCTCAGACAGACCTGGGTCTGAACCTTTGATCTTCCACTCACTGGCTGTGTGATCTCAGGAGAGCTACTTAACCTCTCTTGCCCTCGTTCCTCACCTCTAAAGAGGGGAGAGTAATAACTACATCACTGGATCGTGGTGAGACACAAACAAGGTAAGTCATAGAAAGTGCTTAGTACAGCAGGTCTGTATATGGGAAGAAGTCAGTGACTGACTTCTTATGTAATAATAGTAGTTTTTTTTTAAATTTATTTATGGCTGCGTTGGGTTTTCGTTGCTGTGTGCGGGCTTTCTCTAGTTGCTGCGAGCGGGGGCTACTCTTGGTTGTGGTGCGTGGGCTTCTCATTATGGTGGCTTCCCTTGTTGTGGAGCACGGGCTCTAGGTGCGCAGGCTTCAGTAGTTGTGGTGCACGGGCTTAGTTGCTCCGCAGCATGTGGGATCTTCCCGGACCAGGGCTCGAACCCATGTCCTCTACACTGGCAGGCGGATTCTTAACGACTGCGCCACCAGGGAAGCCCATAGTAGATTTTTATTATTATTATTTTGCTCCTTTTCCCAAGACCTCACTTCTTCAGTTACCCTCGAAGCTCATCTTTCTCCCTGAACCCGGGGAGCACAAGAAGCAGAGGAAACAGTAGATTCATGCTGGAGAAGCCAAAGTGGTTTCTAGAGACAGGCCCTTAGCAGGCTTCCTTCCAGAAGGACACCTGAAGCTGTCCTCAGGCTGTCCAGAACAATCCCCTGAGATCCAAAGGGCCAAGGAATGTCCACTAAGTCACTCCCTTAATTAGGTACCAAAACAGTGACAGAAGTAACATTTTTCTGCCGTGTCTCTGCTGAGACTGTCCTGCTGTTTTTGGAAAGGGGCTACCCCTTAAACTTTGGAAAGAGGGCCTTTGTCTTAGCTTGGGATGCAGGGCCACAGCTCGGATGCCTGAGATTGCCCAGGAGTGTGGGGACAAGGATGCTAGCCAGGGAGGAGTGTGGCTGGCCACACAGTTGGCACCCTGATCGCTTTTCCTCCTGGCTCAACAGCGTTTGAATTCATTGTTAGGGAGGCAGAAGCTACAGCCCCTCCTGCTAAGATGGTGGTCCTCAGAGTGTAACGGGTATACTAATCACCTGGAAGGCTTGTTAAAACACAGCTTGCTGGACCCTAGCCCCAGAGCTTCTGATTCAGTAGTTGTTGGAGGAGGTCTGAGACTTTTCCTTTCCTATACGATGGCAGGAATTGCTGACGCTGCTGGTCTAGGACCACTCTTGGAAAACCACCACCCTGGAGAACTGCATATTTGCACACTCTCCTTTTGCATCCTGTCTGAGGGTGGGAAATAGGGGAAAGAAAAAGGGGCAGGAATCTCGGGCTCTTATTTTCACTAACTTACTCTGTGGCTATGTTTCTCAAGATGATTTTGCTTGTAAGTAATGGGAAATAGCTTGTTACTTTAAGTAAGGGAATTTGCTGGGAGGAAAGTCAACTCTTCTCTGAATTTAATGAAGAGTTGAACAGTGAAGGCTTGGGATGGGCAGGGTAGTCCTAGGGCCAGAAGCAGCTGGAGTTCATGTGCTGAGGGCACTGCTGGCCAGGGCACTCCAGTCAGGTGATCTGGCCACTAATAACCTCTAGTCCAACTTATTAAAATTCTAAATGCTGATGAAAGTCAATCTGATTGGCTCACAAGGGGCGAGACCTTCCTGCCGTGCGTCTCTTAGCCAATGAGCCACAGCTGGTGTGTGGTGGAGAGGCTGCAGGAGAGGGTCAAGAAAAATACAGGGCTGCCTGCCAGCCCCCGCTGTCCTGAACTGAGCAGCCGTGATCCCACAAGGGGCCTACTACGGTGACCTCGACCAAGATTCTTTCCCTCCCTGGGCCTTAGTTTCCCTGTCAAATGAAGGGTTTGAGTTAGAACCTAATTACTAGATCAATTTTTTCTTAAAAAGCCCTGCATCATAATTGCTTGGGATGCTTGAAAGTAGAGATGCACATGCCCCGCAGCGGGCTGGGAAGTTGTCCACAACAGGCTTTCCAAAGCCAACCAAAGTGAAGCAAAACAAAATGCCCTGATTTGTAGTATTTGCCCAATTTCTGTGGTGTAAATAAATACTTCCATTATGGCCAATTTCAAGTTACCAGCATGAAGTCACTGAACATGGATTGGGAAGAGAGAGGTACCCAGGCTTCAGCTCACCACCAACCCACTGAATCAGAACCTCTGAGGGAGGCCTGGGAACCTGCATTTCACTCCCCTCCCCGACCCAGTGATTCTGGTGGGTAATAAAATTTCAGAACCCCTGCTCCCAGAGATCGCTGAGAGCCTTTCTGGTTCTTACATCCTTCATCCTAGTTACATTACAGGTTTTCACACTGGTTCTGGGAGTTGAGGGAAATTTCCCCTTTTGAGAGCATTGTAGAGGAAGGCCTGGAGAGAGATAGATGGCCTGAGTGAGTCAATGGGGTGTCCACACCGACCTATGGCCAGATTCCCCTCTCCCAGTCCTTCTTGAGTGGCCTATCCCACCATCACCCCTGGAGGCAAGACAGCATCTCCATGGGCATGTCTCAAGGCTGCAGGAGGGGACTGCAGGACTTAAGGTCACAGCCATGGGTACTGGATCCTTGCCCATCGCTCATATCTCTGGGTGGGCTGGCATTTCAGCTGCGATCGTCAGGACCTTCTGATCTGATATCTCAGTCCTCAGAAATGAGAGCCTGTCTGGTCATCAGCTATTTTTGTACAGGTTCCTCATCTTGATAACCTTCTCTGAGTAGGTGGAGGACAGAGTGGAGGATGCTGTGTCTTACTTGAGATGGACTGAGGCAGAGAGAGCCATCACAAAGTCCAAGGGAGACTGACCAACAGAGGGCAGGGCCAGCACAGAAGCTGGGGAGATGGCAGCTGGGGAAAGGAAAGTACAGACTACTGACAGGAATGGAAATTCTTTCTTTAGGGGCCTTTCAGAAGAAACCATTTGCCCTCTAAAGTTAGGCTGCACCTTAGTTTTGAGCTGGAACGACCTCTGACTTTCTCTTATTCTATAAAGCAGTGGTTCTCAGAGCATGACCCCCCAAACCAGTACCATCCACATCAGCTGGGAACCTTTTAGAAATGCAGATTCTTGGTCTCTGAACACCTCCTCCTCTGAGAGCCATTGCCTGGCTGCATGATTCCAGGTTAAATTGTGCACGTCTCTCTGGAAAAACCCCTTTCCAAAGTAGATGTCCCACAAGGTTGCCACGCTGAGCTGTTCTGAGACCACAGAATGGATGGGCTTGTGAGCAGGAGCAGTTGAGGAGTTCTGGGAGGGGAACGGGGTAGGAAATGACGAGAGACAATGGGGATCACACTGGCCATGGCAGGCCTTCCTGAGCACGCTACTGGGGCTGCTGGGAATGAGCACCAGTGCCAGCACAGCCCCTGCTTGGAGATGTCTAACTTAGCATGGAAATTTCCAGCAGTGGACAAGTTCCTGGACTGCTAAATTCTTCTGTTCTCTTCTTTTGCAGTCCTGTTCCCCCAACTCCCAGGGCTCTGGACTTTGCGACTTGTCCTGTATCATAGCCCTGCCCCTCCTGTGCCCACCCTCCTCCCACCAAAGTCTTGCCACTTCTCTGCAAGATTGGAGCTGGCACCAGCTCCCTCGGGCAGCCCATGCTCTGTTCTGCCTGAGGCCTGGGCTCTGGTACCATGCCTTGTCCTGTGGGTCCTGTGCAGCCTCATCTGGGCCGGGGGCCAGGAGCCCTCCTCGGCCAGCTCCTGACAGTGCCAGAGTCTTTGAGGTGCTACCTGCATGAGGTTCATTCATGATCCCTTCAGAAGAGAGCACCTGAGACTTCTTCCGGTGACCATGTGCGGTGTGCTGGGTAAACTAGATTTGGAGCTGAGGCTGTGGGTTGACTGTAGTTCAGGCTGGCTGACTGAACTGTAAACCTGAAATCTGCCCTACATTTAGGTCTAACTTGTCCTTCCTGAAGTGACTCCTGAAGTTGGTGGAGCTGGGATGGGCCTTTTGGGAGGGAAGAAGAACACGGCGTCAGGCTAGAGGGGACCTTTGCCTGTTGCAGCTCTGAACCATTTCTGTGGCTTCTCCTTTGGTAGAAGGACCTATTTGTGGTTGTGCCCCTGAGAGTCTGCATGTATCTGTTTACCTGTATGTCTCCCTTTTCACTCATGAGGGCTCCCACACATATCTATATAGGGTCTCCCTTCATCTCACAAGCTGTGAGGCCACAGGCATATGATTTAAACCATCTGGCCTCCATTCTCCTTGTCTGTATAATGGGAATAAAAATAACTACTACAAAATGTTACCACGGTGGCAAAATGAAACAATGCACATAAGGCCCTGAGCATGGTTCCTGGTGCTCACGTGTTAGGCTATTATTACTAATGCAAGTTATTACTCCCTGTGCCTCAGTTTCCCCATGTGTAAATTAGGGATAATAGCTAACGTCCACGAACCCAGTGTAATCGTGAGATTAGGGAAGTTGATAACTACAAAAAACTTAGCACCATGCAGTAAATGCTAGTGATTATAATACTTATTGTCCTTCTGGGTATGTGGGTATGTGTCTGGGTGAGACTCTCTGAGTTTGTGAATGACTCTGGGCATGTCTGTCTGCTGAGTGTGTATGTATGTATGTGTTTATATGGCCAAGCAGGCCTCCTGTCTCTGGGTGGAGTTTGCTGTTGGCCCAAGCCTGGACTCCCTGAGGCAGCCAGGGCCGGCGCCGGGGATGGAATTTCCATTAAGAATTAAGCAGGACAGCACTGGGAAGCCAGGCGGGCGGAGGGGAGGAGGCTGAGGGGGATGGTGCTCCAATTCTGAGCTCCCCCCGCAGCCTCAGTTCTGAGCTGCCTTGGAGAAGGCCTCTGCCACCTCTGCCTGGAGTCTCAGGCCTGCGGGGGCCATGGCCCAGAAGGATGGGCGAGGAGAGAGGAGTTGCCTGCCAGGGCCCCTGTAAGGAGACTTGGAGTTGCTGCAGCCAAGACTGGAGCCATGAGAAGGCCCCCTGGGAATGGAGAGACGGCCAGCGAGGGTATAAGAGGCTGGGGCCTATGGGGCCGACATGAGCCCAGGAGGCTGGGCTGTGCTGTATGTATCTGGGAACGTGGATGTGTGTGTGCGTGTGTGTGTGTGTGTGTGTGTGTGTGTGTTTGGGAATGCAGGTGGGGGACATCCATACCAAGTGTCCTAAAAGGAACATCTAAAAAACCAAGTCTGTTCCTCTCTTTACCTGAAACTCGGACCCAGAGTTTGTACCTGGGAATGAAATATTTCTGAAGTTTTTTGCTAATATTCATCCTGTTCATGCTCTGAGCCTCATTCCATTTCTAGCATACTAAAAACTATCTTAGCTATTCAGGTACTTTTACACTCCTGAGCTCGTCTCATACTTTCAGCAACATATGAGCTAGGCAGAGATTATCATGATCCCCATTGTAAATATGGGAAAACTGAGCCTCAGAGAGTTTAAGTGACTTGTCCAAGGACGCATGACTAGAATGTAGTAGAGGCAGTGTGCAAGGTTAGGTTTCTTTGAGGATAAAGTCCAGGCTCTTTTTTTTTTTTTTTTTTTTTTTTTTTGCGGTACGCGGGCCTCTCACTGTTGTGGCCTCTCGCATTGCGGAGCACAGGCTCCGCAGGCTCAGCTGCCATGGCTCACGGGCCCAGCCGCTCCGCGGCATGTGGGATCTTCCCGGACCGGGGCACGAACCCGTGTCCCCTGCATCGGCAGGCGGACTCCCAACCACTGCACCACCAGGGAAGCCCCCCCCCCCTTTTTTTTTTTACACTACCTGATCTACC
Source organism: Grampus griseus (assembly GCF_964374135.1). NCBI lineage: Eukaryota > Metazoa > Chordata > Mammalia > Artiodactyla > Delphinidae > Grampus > Grampus griseus. Next base: position 70,105,703 of record NC_139002.1, read on the forward strand.
AGAAATGGACTCAAAGATTCAGGAAACTGCCCATTTGAGGAAGGCTGTGGCTTCAGTGTTAACGCATAGCCAGGTGAATGGCTGGGCCTTCAAGCTCTGTCCCCGGGCCCTGAGATAGCCTTTGCTGAGATAGGAACTGAAGCCCCTCTCAAGGATCTGGGGAGTAGAATCAGGGTGTCTCCAATGGACGGAGGCTGCAGTCAAAGCTGGCTTGTCTGAGGAGGATGACTTGGGCATCTACAGAGTCTGGGGTCCCCAGAGAGCTGAGGCAGTTGAGTTAAGGTCAGGAGCTGCAATGTGTCCAGGGCCAGGGAGCAATCATCATTTTTAGCCAGGGCCTGAAAAAGGGAACACGGGTATTAGCGTCAAGGAAGAGAGGCTGAGATGGGACCTTGGAGTGATCATTGTGTCTTGGAGACAGAACCGGTTTTCCTGTCCCTGAACACAAAGCGTGAGCATACTGACACACAGTAGTTGCACATGAGGGATTTAGGCTAGATGCCAAGGAGAACTTCCTGCCAATGAGCAGGTTCAAATTTGGAAACAGTGCCCGAGGGAGGCTAGGGTCTGCTCTTCCTTGGTGGCCCCAGAGTAGGTAGAGGAACTCCAGGCCCCTGGTGGGGAATGATTCACGGCAGGGTGGAGGGGGTTGGATGGAATGCGACATTCCTGAGCTTTGGGGTGGGAATCAGCCTTCTTCTCTAGACTTAGCCATCTGACACTAAGTGCAGAGCGGAAGTTTGATGTGCCCCAAGTTAAAACGAGTGTCTGCAACCATCTTCTGTCCTTTCTGGCAGGTCAGCGATCTTATGTGAGCGACTTAGGTTCCAAAGGGAAGCACCTGAGGGTCAATAAACCAAGTGGCATTCCAGGCGTTTGGGGGCTGCTCAAAGCTCAGCGCTCCCTCCGCAGAGCGTGTGAACCGCACCCAAACCCCTCCTTGTTTTGTTTCAGTTCCAACGCACTCCCTTTACTCTCCAGATGTTGGCATGTGGGGCACATGTGGGCACCAGGGTCGGGACGGCTCCGAGGGTCCGGGGTGCTTACCCGCCGTGACTCCCGCCCGGCCCCGTGCGAGCCAGGTCTCTAATTAGACCTGACCGCGTCCCCATTCCAGGGCTCCCCACAGCCGAGAGCACAAAGTTTGCACTGCCAGGGGCACCAAAAGAGCCTCGCAGCCCGGCTGAGACTGCAGGCAGCGGTGGCTGACGCGGGGCAGAGGTTTGGCAGCGAGCGGACTGTTGCCGGAGGTCCTGCGGCGGCGGGCGGGAGCGGCGGGCGGGGGCAGAGCGGGGTGGGGCGCGGGCAGCCGGCGGCCCTCGGGCTGGGCCACCGAGCAGGTCACTTGCTCGCAGCCTCTGCAGCCCCAGCTGTGCCTGCCGCCACTGGCCTGGCCGCTGCATGCAGCCGCGCACAGGCGCTCTCACTCGCTCGGAGTAAGTAGGCGGCGCTCCCCAGGCTGGATTCGGTGCCCAGCCCGGTCCGGGACAGAGCATGCTTGTGACTATTTAGATAGTAGGTGTAAGTGTATCAGTGTGAGTGCTTGTGAGTGGGAGCGAGCGCCAGTGGGAGGACGTGTGTCTGGGCTGGTATGTGAGCAGAGGGAACTTTCTAGCATATGTCTCAGGGTGTGAGTGTGTCAGTATGTGTGGGAACTTCTGTGTAGGTGGGCCTGGAGTGCGCCCTAGGTGGCACGTGTGTCTGCGTGGCCCTTGCTGCCCCGTGTCTGTACGCTGGGTGTGCATTGGTGAGTGTGGTAGGCAGGCTCCATGGGGCTGAGCGGGTCGTGTGTCGATGGCTGCATGTGTGTGAGTGAGCAGATGAAGACAGAAGCTGGGGATAAGGAGTGTTATCTGAACTCAGACTTTCTAGGGTGACCCGACTTGTCCCCAGCTGGGATGTCTTCTCTGTGGGTCACTCGGCTTTGGTTTCTCAGGACTCTGATCGGGGCAGGAGTTCAGCGCCAACACTGGACTGAATGGGGGTCTGAGCCAGCCTGGCTGACTGGCCAGGGTTGCGGAGACAGCCCCACTGTCACTGCAGGAGGAGGTGGGAGGACCACTCAGCCATGCTCACCCACAAACACAGGGCACCCACACCCACACACTCACAGCTGCTCATGTGTGCACACCTTCCCGCCACCCACACCAGTCTTGCACATGTTGTATCTCAGGAGGGCCGTGTAAACACTCACCTGCTTTCAGTATGTACATCTGAGGACATTGACACATATCCAACAGGTATCTCCGTGTGCAAAACGCATATGCACAAACATGCACCCCTGGCTTGACCCACTCTCAGCCTTTTAGGTCCCCTTTTCAGTCCCCTTTAGCCTACACGTGGCACCTTGGACAAGTCTAAGAAACTGGCTTTAGTAGGAAATACCGTAAGCCGGGGGCTTTGGCTGGGGGGTCAGGGCAGATGTTGATACAATGCCTTCAGAGTGTCCCATTTGATCTAGAACTGAGGCTGCTCTTGGAGTAGTCTTGCCTTTTTAGAAGTGAAAAGGACCGTCTGGCAAGGCAAGCAGGGCCAGTCTGAGATCTGAGGCAGAGCTCAGCACCTGTAATTTGCTCCACGCTCTAGTTTATTCTCTAGATTCCCCCTGCAGCAGAAAAGCAGTGAGCCTTCCGTGGGCTGGGCCCAGACAGTCATCTGACAGGCAGGAGAAGTGAGTTGAGATGGGCTGATTTCTTCTCTTCTTTGGTTTTAGTCAACCCTGTTTTGAGTCTCCCATCTGCAGGCAAGGCTGAAAGGGAGAGCCTTTGCTTTGCTCCTTTCCAGTGGTTATCTCTTTTTTTTGACAGAATCTTGTTCTCCCTGACCTCCCCCCTTGGGGACTGGGGACACACGAAACAGTGCCCGGAAGAGTAGGTGCCCCAAATATTAGCTGGCTGCTGCTGTTACGGCTTCTAGACCTCTCCCATCCTGACCATTCTCCTGTGGACAGGTCTCAATGAGGTGTCCTCACTAAATGTGCTTCCTCAGTTGGGAAGTTAGAACGATGACACTGACTTTCTCTTTCTAAATGTTTATGGTTTGGTCTAAGGAGTGTCTGAGTTCTCACCCCACCAACTCCTCCAGTATGCAGGGGAGCAGATGGGCTTCATGCATTTCCTGAGGGGGTGCTGGAACCTACCTTTCCCTGGCCTGGTCCTCCACCTGACCTTTGGGGAGGATGGTTAAATAAGGGCAGGCTGTGGTCAGCTGGGCAACCTTTTACAGAGTGAAGGTGGTGGGGAAGGAAGTCTCTGTGCCTCCCCTAGCCTTCTTATCTGTGGAGGCCCCCAGCCATCTTAAGACTCAGGAAAAGACTCTGGAAAATGAGGTACCCACTGTGAATCCCAGGCTGGTTCCCCAGTTTTAGTTCATCAAATACATATACCTACCAATCGGAATTTCAGAGCAACAATTAGGACTCATAGAGCATCAAGGCAACCCTATTAAGGTCACATAGTTCCAATTTAAAGAAGAGAAATCAGACAACCCCCAAAATGGTAATAATAACAACCACTATTTATTGAATCTATAATACATGCTTTATTTCATTTACTTTTCACAGCAACCTTATTAGGTTAATAGTCCCATTTTTTTTTTTTCCTCTGACAAGGAAATTGAAGCTTAGAGTGCTCAAGGGATTTCTACAGGTCTGTGTGACTGCTGAGCTCATGACATCACCTGTGTGTTTACCTTCTTACTCTGGCTGCCAGGAAGCTCTTAGTTCATCATATTGCTTCATCCTAGTAAACGTGTTCATTGGAAACATGGCTTTGAATTTTAATTTCTGCTTTAATAACTTTATATTATACCAATCTTTAGCTGTAAACTCCTACATCCTTCGTAAAGAGAGATCAGAATAAATAAATGAACAATCAGCAATTAAGCATTCTATTGGTCTCTGAGGATGAGAACCACGTTGCATGGAATTTTGGGGGGACATCTCCAATTTCAAATATTTCATCTGGTTTTCAAACCATATGTCTCAATTTTGGCTTCTGTATTTTGGGGCTCTGATTTGTGACCATGTCTTGGGGCTTTTCTTCCCAGCAGCTCTGGGAGAAAATGCCCATCTCTGTGCTGGCTCAGACAATGGGGATTGTTGTGAATGAATTGGGCCATTGATAAATGTCCCCTCCTCTGACTGCTTCAACTGCCAGCTTCTCCCTGTCTCAAAAGCATGAGTGTCTGGGTGCCCGAAGGAGTTTGACCCCTGCCCTATGCCTGGCCCTGGCCCTATGGCCACCCCTTCCTCATGTGACCCCGCCTAGGCTCAGGGCTCTGCTGAGAGGTCTGTGTCTCTTGGACCTAAGCTCTGCCTCCCTCAGAGCAGACCACGTGGACCACATGGTCTGTGATCAGGGATGGCCCTTTGGAGCCGGAGCTCAGGATAAAGAGCATGGGCACACGCGAAGGGCCCTTCTGCCCCCTCCCCTGGATCTGTGAGGCCATAGGCTAATGCTCAGTTTTTCCTTGTCCCCATGAGGGGCTCTCAAGTCTGCCATGTGGTCAGAAAGTCATTTGTCACCTCTTATCTGCAAGAGATGTGTGTCACCAGGGTCATCTGAATGCAGGACAGGGCTCTAGCCACACTGCAAAGTTGGCGAGACCCCTAACTAATTTACTCTAAGACTGATTCTTTTAACCTCCCCAAGGCTATTAGTATTTGGAAAGGGGAGGAGTGGGGGGCAACGCTTAGCACTAAAGATTACTTACAAGGACTCTCGTGGTGGGCTTTAAGGCACTGTGTTGAGATCTTGCTTCTCAGTATGCATTAAGTCACCCGATGCTGGCAGCTGTTTCCCATGTTCAAGATTAATCCTCCCAGAAGCACTTGGTTACAAAGGGGAGGAGGAATCATTGGCCTGAGGCCTCAGGAGATGCCTGGCACTGGGCGGTGTGCTGGTGGGTCGGTGCGGGTGACGGGTTTGTACCTTCCCAGGCAAATGCCACCTCAAAAAAAAAGGTAAGACTAAGACTTGATTGATTGCATCTCTGCTGAGGATTCTGGGTGTTCCCTGGACTTTAAGCTCAACCAGGTGAAAACAGGTTTCAAATCCAGCAAGAGAGCACTGGGTGAGGCAGTCAGAACTTCTGTGGGGGAAGGCGTACTCACGCTTACTCACATTTTTTAGTGTCTGCTAAGGGCCAACCCCCTTGTTAGGCTCTTTGCATCTTTTGTTTCAGGAAACCTCTGGAACAACACTGGGAGACAGGCGCTGCTATTTTAAAGATAGGGAAACTGAAGCACAGCAAGGTTAAATGATTAGCCCAAGGTCAGAGCCAGCAACAATTTCACCGCAGGTCTGTCTGACGCTGGAGTCTGTGGTGAAGACTGTGGTCTGTGGTCCACTGACCACTCCCCAGTTCAAAGGCCCTGAAAGCAGGGAAGTCCAGGCCTTTGGGCCAGCTGGGGAAGAGCTGAGGGCTTTGCCTTCTCTGGCTCTAGGACCTGAATATCATCAGCGTCACTGGCCTTTCCAGCCTCAGATGGAGACGGCTGCCCTGTGGGAAGCAGGGGTGGGGTGGGGAAGGCCTCCCAGGCTGGGCAGGGATACCCCTGCCAACCCCGCCCCCTCCCTGCCAACCACTCCCTTGGGGTGCGCTTCTGTGACTTCACTTCTTCCCTGGAGCAATCTCTGGGGACCGAGCCTACACCCAGACACTGTGATCCCGCCAGCCCAGTCCCCCCTCTTCCTGCTACATGGTGCCCTCAGTGCCAAGCTCTGGGGGAGTCCTGGATCCTCTGAGGATGTCTCTGGGCAGACCAGACCCTGTTCGGCGTGAGGCAGTGTCTAAGCGTCAGCAATTTGGCTGGGTAATTGTGTATAGTGTTCACTTTCTGCTGGAGAAATGGAGGTTTTGTCTTACAAACCAAATATCCTGGGTTTGGAAGCCATGTGAAATGCAGCCTGTCGTCTGGGCGTGTGGGCTGCCTTGTGGGTCTGTGTGTGGTGCTGGTTTAAAAGACATGGTCGAGGGACCGAACGATTGACTCAGGCCATATTATTGCCTCTGATAGAGGGTCAGAGGTGGGCTGCATATACTGTCCATGTGCAGAGAAAAGAGCACGGGCTTTGCCATCAGACAGGTCTGGCTCGGAGCCTGTTTCCACATCTGTAAAAAGGCATTCCTTATGACGCAGTGGTGATGCTAGAACTGGAAAGTTTATTGAAGTGTAGTGTCCAGCACAGAACAGGTCAACTGTAAATGACGTATTCTTCCTTCTTGTCCCACCTACCTTCTGGGAAAGAACACTGGGCTGATGGCAAGAGATCTGGATTCCAGCCCTAGCTCAGCCTCTGGGTACATTGTTTTCTCTTACCCTCTCTGGGCCTCACTTTCCTCATGCATAAAATTAGAAGAACTAATTTCCCTTATTCTTCTGTATTTTTTGAGGATCGTGAAAGAGACTGAAGTCAGGGAGCTCTCTTGGAGGATGCAGAAAGTTTAGTCACTATTATTCATGTATCCATGCTGCAGTATTAACTGAGATCCTGTCATGTGCTAGGGCCCGTGCAGAGCACTGGGCATACAGGTGTCGGGAATATCCCAGTCCTCAAGGCAAGACAGGATTGTGAGCAAACAGTGACAAGCCTGTCTGTGGGACATGATCATGGTAGGTATTAGTGTATCAGAAGAGGAAGTGTCACCCCCAACTGGGGCAATCAGGGAGGCCTTACCAGAGGTGAAAATTCCTGGTCTGGATCTGGAAAGATAACAGGAAGATTCCAGGAGGATAAGAGGAGGGCTTTCTAGGCCGAGAAACCAGCACATGCTAAGGCACAGAAATGTTGCCTCGTGTGGTAAGCCTGGGGGACTTGAGGCAGCGAGGGTTTGGTCAGTAGTGATGAGAGAGAGATGGGAGACTTTACAAAGGGCTGTCGACGGGCGTCAGGCCTTGATGGCTGTGCTGAGGTGTTTTGATTTTTATCATGACAGTTGTGGGCAGCCCCTGAGGTATTTTAAGCAGCGGAGGGTCATGGTTGGATATGGGCTCACTTATTCATTCAGCAAACATAAAAACAAACAATTTTATGTCACCTTTAATTTTGATATCATATCAAATTAATGAAAATTTGCAAGACTGATAAAAAAAAACCTTCTTTATCTGTATCCCTTAATTGATTACAAGACACTGCATTTACTTCATTTTTATTCATTCTTTCTCTCTCCAACAATATAAAAAATACATTATTTTTTATTTATGTATACTTCAATTATCTGTATAATTTATACTTTATTATAATTATATATTTATGGTTTTATCATGTATATGTATATATGAATACATATATGTATATGAATACATACAAAATATTCATATTTCTGATCAATTTAAGAGTAAATCGGAGGCATGGTGCCTCTTTGCCCGTAAATACTTAAGTGTGTATTTCCTTAAAAAAAAGATATACTCTTACTACAGTACAATTCTGTCCCAATAATGTCTCTATAGCTCTCCTGTCTCCCTCGCCCCATTCAGGGTCCAACCCACAGATGGCATTTTGTTATCATGTCTCCTGGGTCTTCTTTAATCCAGAGCAATTCCTCTGCTTTATCTTTCTTGACCTTTGTGTTTTGAATGGTATAGGCCATTTATTATGTTGAATATCCCCCTCCATTTGGGTTTATCTGATGGTTCTACATGACTGGATCCAAGCTATGCATGTTGGGCAGTAGTAGCATGAAGTGAGGTTAGCATACCAGCGAGCACAGGCTGTGGGGACCGTCCCAGTGCTGGTGATGGAAGCTTTTGTCACTTGCTTGAGGTGATGTTCACCAGTTTCTCCTGTGAAATTACTGTTTTTCCCTTAGTAATCAATAAGTAATTTGTGGAGAGATACTTCGAGGTTTTGTAAACATCCTATTCCTCATCAAACGTTTAATCACTAATTTTATCATCATTGATACTTTTGAATCCATCATTGCTTCTATATTTATTAGTTGGCATTTTTCTGTAGGAAAGATCTCTCCCTTCTCCCTTTCTTTCTGTCTTTCTCTTTCTCTCTCTCCTCCCTTCCTCCCTCCCTCCCTTCTTTCATTACTATGAACTCATAAATTCTTAATTAATTTATTCATGGGTTTAATCAATTTGTATATTTTATTTTGATGTTCGAAATGTACAAGATTAGATCAGTGGGAGGTTCTCAGTCTGGCTCTTGTTTCTTTTGACTTTTCCCCATGATTCTCTGAGCATTTGGTTACTGTTGCTTTAGCAAGATGTTCCAGGCTCATTTTGTTCTTTCCTTGCCCCAGCCCTGGAATTAGTCATTTCTCCAAGGAGACCTGGATCCTTTTAGTGGAGAATGGTATTAGAAACAAGACCTGGGGCTACATGTGCTCCCTGTTACTGGTGTGTCATTGCATTTAGCAAACAGAGCTAGGGTGTATACTTATATGTCCATATTTATTTCTATAATAAAAAAATAAAACAAATTATTATAGGTTTTTAGAAAGAAGAACTCAAGTGATTGAGACAGAGAGTGAGGGGATAGGGTGGCTTAGATGGGTGGTGAAGGAGGGACTGTTTGAGGAGGCGATATTTAGAAAGACCTACAGTGTGGAATGGATAGATTGGAAGGAGAGAGAGCCTGGAGATTCTTTCAATTATCTAGGAAATACTTACAAGGACCTGAAATAAGACAGACAAGAGAGGAAGTAGAATCAGGTAGCTGGTTGAATGCAGAAGGTGAGGGAGACGAAGGAGGGAGATAGACATCTCCAAGGCCTGTCAAGCTGAGTGTGTCCAAAACAGAATTTCTGCGTTCTTGCTTGGCAGTGTCCTATTCATATGTGGTCCTCTCCAGGTATTTCAGATCTCATTGAATGGCTCCTTCATCTATACAGCTGCACAAGTCAGAGAGAGCTGGCAATCATCTTCAACACCTTTCTCTCTCAAAGCTCATATACAATTCACCACCAAGTCTGTTGATGTTGTCTTGAAAATCTCTCCCCAATCCGTCACTTCTCTCTGTCTCCACTAGTCTCACTCTAGTTCAAGGCACCATTTTCATCTTACCGGACTACTGTGAGAACTTCCTAACTGCTCTACTTATACTCCCTCCAATTTGTTGTCACACAGCAGCCAAATGTATTTTAAAACACAACTCAGGGGCTTCCCTGGTGGTGTAGTGGTGAAGAATCCACCTGCCAATGCAGGGGACATGGGTTTGAGCCCCGGTCTGGGAAGATCCCACATGCCACGGAGCAGCTAATCCCGTGTGCCACAACTACTGAGTCTGCACTCTAGAGCCCGCGAGCCACAACTACTGAGCCTGTGTGCCACAACTACTGAAGCCTGCTCACCTAGAGCCCGGGCTCTGCAACAAGAGAAGCCACCACAATGAAAAACCTGCGCACCTCAACGAAGAGTAGCCCCCGCTCGCCACAGCTAGAGAAAGCCCAAGTGCAGCAACAAAGACCCAAAACAGCCAAAAATAAATAAAATAAAATAAATTAATTTTTTAAAGGAAGCTTTTTTTAAAATTTATTATTTATTTATTTATTATTATTTTTTGTGGTACACGGGCCTCTCACTGCTGTGGCCTCTCCCGCTGCGGAGCACAGGCTCCGGGCGCGGCTCAGCGGCCATGGCTCACGGGCCCAGCCGCTCCACGGCATGTGGGATCTTCCCGGACCAGGGCACGAACCCGTGTCCCCTGCATCGGCAGGTGGACTCTCTACCACTGCGCCACCAGGGAAGCCCTAAAAAAACCTTTTTAAAAAAAAAAAACAAAAACACAACTCATGTCATTTCCCTCCTTAAAAATACTTCAGTTGCTTCCTATTGATCTTAAGCTAAAGATCAACCTCTTTAATGAGCCTACAAAGTCTAATTTTTCTGACCCCTGCCTCCACTCCTACACCGTCTCACCCAGCTTCTTTCTTCACCCTCTCTCCTGGCCTTGTCTCAGTCCCTTGGGCTTGTCAGTTGGCAAGGCCACAGGCCTTTGCATTTGCTGTTCTTCTGCTTAGAACACTCTTCCTTCATGTCTTCACCTACTGAATTCCTACTTATATCTCAGCTCTCAGCTCAGCTGTCACTTCCATGATTAGGTCAAATCTCATTTTACAGGGCTTCACAACACCATGTACCCCTTCAAGCCTTTATCATAGTTGTGATTTTACATTTATTTACAATTTTTCATGATAATTAACGTTTACTTTTCCTATTTGATGATGAGTTTTGCTCATTACTTTATCCTAGTAGCTAGCATGTTACTGACACATGTCACAAATATTTGTTGGATGGATGAATGAATGAATGAAGTTTTATCAGCTGAGCAACCAGCTGGTGGTACCATTCAGTAGAATAAAAATTCTAGGGGAGAAGTAGATCTGGGGAGAAAGGTAATTCACTTTAGGACATGTTACATTTGAGGTACCTCTCAACCACGTCTACCCCCCCAAACATCTTACCGTCTTCTGGGCAAACAAATTAGACTGTCGTTCAAGAGCTTTGAGGGGACTGGTGATAGGTGACAGCTAATTCCTGGGCAATTCTAAGGAGCTCCTGGAGAAGATAGCTAAATCACATGGCATCCCTGAGCTGTACCCCCTTTCTGGTTTGTAGAGGATACAGGAGATCTGAGGGGCCTCCAGGTGGTCTGACCTGGCTCCTTGGCTGCTACGAAGGATTTAACAAACATTTATGAAGGCTCCTTGGAACTTGAGAGTTACTTGCATGATTCCCATGGGTCAGGAATTGCCAACCTCCTCCCCACCCCTGAGACTGCGCTAGATATAGGCCTAAAAGAGAATTCAGAGAGGGTCTTACTAAGCCCAGTGAGCTCTCCTTACAAAGATGCCAGTAGTCACTCCAGCTCACTCACTCCTGCATTCCTCACTCATTCGTTCAATATCTATTTCGCCTTCACTCAGTCACTTACCCGCCCAACCACATGTATCCATCCACAAACAAGAGTTTATGTTGGATCTGTAGCAGGACTCAAGGCTGATGAGTCACCCTCCCTGCCCTCTCCTTCATCCCTCTTTCATATGGTCCTCACAGCCCAGGAGCCCAGATGAGGAGACATCAGGGTGGGGAGGTGTCACTTTACTGGTTGAAGGCCATGTGTGCTTGCAGGGTGTTATCAGGAAGAGAGGGAGATGCCACCACACCAACTGCTCCTCTTATTTCACCTCCTGCTTTTCTAGTGTCCCTTCCCCTCTTTCAATGGTGATGAGAGCTTAGGAATTAAGCTCCTTGATCAGATAGCTGGGCTCTGCAGAGATACTTGGGGCTCAGGCTTGAAAGGGAAAGAGAGACAACAGCTCCCCATGAGCACCACCATGGAGAAGAGGACACTTTTTTTTTCTTCTTCATTTTCTACCAGGATTGCCCTTTTAACCCTGTGGAATTTGCAGAGAGGCTGGGGGGAGGGCGGGACAGTGGGATTTAAAATGTGGCATTTAGAAACCAGGCAGTAGACTAACCCTGGCCCCGCCCCTCCAGAAACTGCTCTTTCAGTTCTCTGAGGTTTGTCATTTACAAAGAGCCCCACAGAATGTGCGCTGTCCATCTGCCGTGACATCAGACAGGGTTGGGGCTGAGCAGACATAGGACAATGGCAGCCACATCAGATAAGAGCATCTTGGAAAAGTGCCCGAAGATGCCCAGGATCTAAGTTACAGACTCATTCACTCATTCCCTCTCTCACTCATTCATTCAACAACGATCTACTTAACACCTACTCTGTGCCAGGCATTGTTCTAGGCACTGAAGATATAGCAGTGAGCAAAACACATGCCCGAGCAGAATTGCTTTCTGATGTGGGAAGATAGTAAACAGGTTGATATATGCAAAGTGGTGATGAGTGCTGTGGAGAAATATAAAGTATGGTAAAGGGGTTCCAAGGGTAGGAGGGGACTTGTACATGTATACCAGGTCAAGAGGTTCTCTCTGATAGGCAGATATTTAAACAGAGGCCAGGAGGCAGTGAAAGGGCAAGCTATGTGAAGACGGGGGTGGGGGGAGAGCAGTCAGCACTTCAGGATTCTGGGTGCCCTGTGGTCTGGGGGTTCGGAGTAAGCTTCTAGGGGGAGGCCACGTTTAAGCTGAATCTTGATGTGTGGGGACAGCAAGTCAGTCCTGAAGAATAACAGGGAACTTGCCTTGAAGCGTGAACATAAGGGACATGTCGGGGAGGACAGTTTGGTAAGGCCCAAAGAGGCAGGGTAGGCTGGAAGCAGGGTCTGGAGAGTCATGAGTGCCAGGCTAAGGATTTCAGACCTGAGTTGAGGGACACTGGGGAGACATAATAGATTTTCAGCAACATGTCACAATGAGAGCTGTGTTTTAAGCAGCTGAAACTAATATTAGAATAGGCTGGGGGCTGGGCAGCCAGCAAGAAGACAGTTGCCTTGCGTGAGCCTGCTTGGCCTCATGACCACCAAGGACCCTGAGGTTGGGGGGAACGCTGGATGGCCCCAGATGCACAGCGGGCAGGGATACAGTGATGTAGGGGCTATAATGGCCGACAGAAGCAGCAGGTAATGTGAGTGGTCATCACTGGGACAAACCCCAGATGTCTCCTGTAACTCAAAGCTGTCTTTGAGCAAAGAGCACAGAGCAGCCTGGGTTCTAGGGCAGAGCAAGCTGGAGAAAAGAGTTTGGGTCTCATCTCTGGCCACAAATGGCTATTTTAGAAGCTTCTGGGAAGGGGGTCCTTGGATTGTAGGAACCTTAGGTTCAGAGGAGAGCTTATCTAATCCAGCCCTTTCCTCTCACAGATGGGAAATTGGAAGCCCAGAAAAGGGGCATAAATTGTCCAAGGCCATATAGAGCACGTGTGGCAGAGAAAGGTCAAGCATCTTATTTGAACTCATCTTGGAGGAATTACTATGTCTTATTTAATTACACATTTATATATATATCTTTCAGTGGAAGAGGAAATTCTAAGAAAAAGGAAATGTTTTATTCATCAATTTCTCTATCATCTGATACAGAGCCTGAACTTCTCTATCAGCCTGATACAGAGCAGATGTTCTCTTGACCTGGACCAAGGCTGATGTTAGCCTGGTCTCAGATGTGGGATAGGAGCTGCCTGTGAGTAGGGGAGAGCCTGGCTCTGGATCTCCCTCACGCACTCATGTGGCCTGGCCTGCGACCATCTCTACCTCAGTTATACTCACAGCCCTTGGCAAAGGGACCATGGATGTGAGAGAGTGTGGGGGCTGCTGTCACAAGGGTGCCTGCCAAGAGGGAGAGGTGACAGGTGTGGAGAGGGGCTGGGTGTCCTGGGCCTGAGGCCACTGCAAGAGAGAGAGGCCCTGCCCAGCTTGAGAGAGCAGACCACAGGGGGTTTCACAGTCGCTAGCTGGGCACCTGGGATGCATGTTTGGGGTGAAAGTGCAGTGCTTGGTCTGGCCTGCAGCTGGGCCCCCAGGGATTTCACCAAACCCACTTTTATTCAGCCCAGGTTTTCAGCCCAACCCTGCTGTCCCAAGGAGCTGAAGGCCACAGTTTTAAGAAGAGGTCCTGTTCTTTCCCCACAGTGTGCAGAAGTCTATGACTTAACAGCAGGATTTCAGACGGAATTGTCCTTTGATGTGCTTCCATCCTCACATTCAGGATCCTAGGCGGGGTGGGGGGCGGCTGAGCTAGAGACAGTTTCCTGAAAAGTCAGAGGGATTCAAGCTATAGCTCCTGCCAGCCCAGACCCCTGCATCTGTGCTGGATGAGTAATTGGTTCTTAAGCTCTTGGTCAACACAATCTGTTTGTCTTGCACTGTGGCGCTGGCAGAGGAATTTCCAGAGCGGAGTGAGTTACATGCATCAGCACGCTGAACCTGTAGACCCAGGAAAATAAGCGTCCTAAGTTTGGCGTCCCTCCGTGAATGTCCTGGGGGAGGCAGTGGGGCTTTCTTCAGGTGTGGGGTCATCACCCTCTCGAAGGCAGCATCGTGGACTAGGCCAGGTTTTGAACAGAACCTGAGAGGAAGGGAAGAAGGAACTTGGATTCTAGTCTGGTTTCAGCTACAAATTGACTCTGTGACTTGGGCAAGTCTTTTGCCCTCTCTGAACCTCAGTTTCCTTTTCATGAACCACAGGGTTGGAAAAGAGGGTTCCTGAGGACCTGTCCTGTAATAGTCCAGGTTTCTTGCTTACATAATACTAACAGGAATTTTGGTTAAGACCCTAACTTTGAGATTTCTATCCTCGCCCAGGTCTCTTACTTTGCCTGAAATTCCACCTTTGGTTCTTTTAAGAGGCTCTTATTTCCATATTGACTAACAAAATCCCTCTTATTTTTATGAGCTTGTATAGGGATACAAAGCAGTGTAATCTTCTAGTTGTATTTCAGCCTTTATAACAACTGTGCCAGGTAATCAAAGATATATTATTTCCAGTTTACATTTGAAAAAAGAGGCCCAGAGAGGTTAAGTAGTTTGATGAAGTTCACAAAGTTAGTTGCTGGCAGAGCTGAGATGAGGCTGCAGGTTTCTTGGCTGTTGGCTTATGTTCTTTTGTGCTACCCTTTGGGTTTGGAAAGGAAGAGTTCTAAAGACTGCGTGGGATGGGGGTTGTAGTGTTCATCACGTGGCACAAGTATTAGGATGACAGCATCTGCCCCCGCATATCTGTACCACATAGGCTGAAGTGTTCTTAGCCTGGGGCAGCCCACCCAACCCAGGCACAGTAGTGAGGGTCTGTGCTGGCCGCACTGCCTGCTTATGCAAACGCAGGTCAGGGCAAAAAGCAGGCCCTCTGCGGCAACTTTCTCACTGATGATCCTGTGTTCTTGTCTGCCGTAGACTATTTTAGCAGGGTGGTGGGTATCCGGCAAAGCCCAGGTCTTTCTTTTTTTTTTTTTTTCCTTTTTCTCCCAGCTTTATTGAGCTGTAATTGACATATAGCATTGTATAAGTTTAAGGTGTATAATGTGATCAGTTGATATACATATTTATTGTGAAGTGATTACCACAATAGGGTTAGTTATGCATCTATCACCACACGTTTACCTTTTTATTCATGTGGTGAAAACTTTGAAGATCTATTCAATACTTTCTTAGCAACTTTCAAATATACAATACAGTATTGTAAACTATAGTCACCATGCATACATTAACTCTCCAGAAATTATTCATCTTATAACTGAAAATTTGTACCCTTCAATCAGTATCTCCCCATATGCCCCAACCCTCAGCCCCGGGCAACGACCAATCTACTTTCTGTTTCTATAGTTCAGCTTTTTTAGATTCTACATATAAATGAGGTTATACAGTGTTTGTCTTTCTCTATATGACACTTTGCATAATGCTCTCAGGGGCTATCTATGTTGTCACAAGTGGCAGGATTTCCTTCTTTTTTTAATGGCTGAATAGTATCACATTGTGATATATATGTGTATATATATATATATTTTTTTTCTTTTCTTTTTCTTTCTTTCTTTATCCATTCATTCATTGAAGGACACTTAGGTTGTTTCCATGTCTTAGCTATGGTGAATAACGCTGCAAGGAGTATAGGGGTGCAGATATCTCTTGGAGATAGTGATTTCATCTCCTTCAGACATACCTAGAAGTGGAATTGCTGGATCACATGGTAGTTCTATTTTGAATTTTTTTGAGAAAACTTCATACTGTTTTCCATAGTGGCTGCACCAATTTACATTTCCACTAATAATGCACAGTGGTTCCCTTTTCTCCACATCCTCACCAGCGCTTGTATCTTGTCTTTTTGATAATAACCATTCTAACAGGTATGAGGTGATATCTCATTGTGATTTTGATTTGCATTTCCTGATGATTGGCGTTAAATACCTTTCATGTACTTGTTGGTCGTTTGTATGTCTTCTTTTGAAAAATGTCTATTCAAGCCTTCTGGCCATTTTTTCAATTAGTTTTTTGTTTTGTTTTGTTATTGAGTTGTATGAGCTTCTTATATATTTTGGATATTAACTCCTTAGCAGTTAAATGGTTTGCAAATATTTTTCCCAGTTTCCTGTAGGTTGCCTTTCACTTTGTTGATTGTTTCTTTTGCTATTCAGAAATTTTTTGTTTGATATAGTCCCACTTGTTTATTTTTACTTCTGTTGCTTTTGGTGTCAGATCCAAAAAGTCATTGCCAAGACCAGCGTCAAGGGACTTTTATCCTAGGAGGTTTAGAGTTTTAGGACTGACATTTAAATTTTTAATTCATTTTGAGTTAATTTTTGTGAGTGGTAAAAGGTAGGGGTCCAACTTCATTCTCTTGCATATGAACATCCAGTTTTCCCAGTACCATTTATTGAAGAAACTCTCTTTTCCCCTTTGAGTATTCTTGGCTTCCTTGTCAAATATTAGTTGACCATATATGCAGGGGTTTACTTCTGGGTTCTTGATGCTTTTCCATTGATCTATGTGTCTGTTTTTATGCTAGTCCCATATGGTTTTGATGCTATAGCTTTGTAGTATAGTTGGAAATCTGAAAGGTGATGCTTCCAGCTTTGTTCTTTCTCAATATTGTTTTGGCTATTTGGGGTCTTTTGAAGTGTTATATGAATGTTAGGATTTTTTTTTTTTAATTTCTGTTAAAAATGCCATTAGATTTTTTTTTTTTTTTTTGGCCATTAGATTTTTGATGAGGATTACGCTGAGTCTGTAGACAGCTTTGGGTAGTATGAACATTTTAACAATATTAATTCTTCTCCTCCATGAACATGGGTTATCCTTCCATTTATTTGTGTCTTCTTTAGTTTCTTTCATCCATGTCTTATAGTTGTCAGTGTACAGATATTTCACTTCTTTGGCTAAATTTATTCCTAAGTAATTTATTCTTTTTGATGCTATTGTAAATGGGATAGTTTTCTTTATTTTTCAAATAGTCTGTAGTTAGTGTATAAAAATGCAACTGATTTTTGCATATTGATTTTGTATCCTGAAAGAAAAAAAAATTACTGAATTCATTTATTAGTTCTAACACCTTTTTGGTGGCGTCTTCAGGGTTTTCTATATGTAAGATTATGTCATCTGCAAACAGAGACAGTTTCACTTCTCCTTTCTGATTTGAATGTCTTTTATTGTTAATTGTTATGCTTAATTGTTATGCTTAATTGTTCTGGCTAGGACTTTTAGTACCACGTTGAATAGGAGTGGTGACAGTGGGCACCCTTGTCTTGTTCTTGATCTTAGAAGAAAAGCTTTCAAACTTTCACCATTGAATATGATGTTAACTGTGAGTTTGTCGTATCTGGCCTTTATTATGTTGATGTATGTACCTTCTGTACTCAATTTGTTGAGAGCTTTTCTCATGAGAGGGTGTCAGATTTTGTCAAATGCTTCTTCTGCATCTATTGAGAGGAACATATGGTTTTTATCCTTTTTTTTATTAATGTGGTATATTATATTTATTGATATGTGTATGTTGAACCCTCCTTGCATCTCAGGATAAATCCCACTTGATTATTCAAACCGAATTTAACAGCACATTAAAAGGATCATATACCAGGTCTTCTTAATTAACTTTCCATTTCTCATTTTCAGAAGCTTTCTCATATGCTTGTCCTGGACATGGGCTGGGCTTTTCTATCTGTAGAAGGGGGTTCTGAGAGCAACCCTCTTAGCTGTTTCTCTCTTGCCCAAACCAGCTCAGTCTTTGCTCTGGGGCAAGAGGGAGGCTCAGGGGCAATAAGTGTGGGCAAGAAGGAGCTCTCCCCTCATATACCAGGCAGAAGCAACAGTGGGAATCACCCCAACCCTTCCCACTTCACTTTCTGCTTATGCTTTGGGATGTACATACATGCTTTCACTCTGTCTCTCCTGTTTCCTCCTCCTCTCTCATTAATCAAGTTTCCACACTTGCTTTGGTCTATTTTGGGGCTTGCTATTCAATTCTCTAAGTTTATTCCAGGGTCAATATCACATTGTATTTACTGTTTGAAAATAAATCTTACTATCTGGCAGGAAAATCCTCCCAATTTCTTTATTTTTTCAGGAGTAATCTTGGGTTTACTCATCAAGTGCTAGGAAAGAATCTTGTGGGGATTTGATTGGGATTGCATGGAATCTATAGGTCAATTTATGGCGAATTGACATTTTCCTGTCTATATACATGAAATACCTCTTCATTTATTTTGGCCTTCTTTAATATCTTTTAACAATATTTTATCATTTTCTCAATAAGGGACTTGCACATTTTAAGATTAATTTTTGTATACCTTATATATCTTTGTTGCTTTTGTTAATGCCCTCTCTTCTAAATTTCATTTTAGTTTTGTGCTGGTGTCTAGGACTATACTTGACTTTTGTATATATATTTTTAGCCACCTTTCTAAGCCTTTTCATGAATTAAAATAATTTCTTCGTAGATACTTTTGGTCTTTCCACATTGGTAATGAGGGTAACTTGCTAGTTCATGGTACATTTTTATAGGAATTTGGGAAAGATGCCATGTCTGGGAAGACATAGACCCATGGAGACTTGGTTTGCCATGTGAACTGCAGGTCTGTGTCTGGTGGACCCAGCCCTGTGTATGGTGTGTGGCTGAGTGGTCACAGCAGAGGCCAACTTCAGCCTCCACTCACCCCCTTGGCTGTGTGCTGTTGCGGAAGCCCTGTGGAAAATCATATCAACTGTGAATAATGACAGTTTTGTTTCTTTCCATTCTTATACATTTTCTTTTTTTCTACACTAGCTAAGATTTTAATACAATAATGAATAGAAGTTGGTGGGAGGTGGCATTTTAATTTTGTTTCTGATCTCACAGGAAATGCTTTCAACATTAAATATGTTGTTCCTGTATATTTTTTTCTCAATAGATGCCCTTTAATTAGTTTAAAGAAGGTCTCTTTTACTCCTCGTTTTCTAAAGGTTTTGTTATGAACGGCTGTTGAATTTTATAAAATTATTCTTCTCCATCTATTGAGATAGTCATAAGGTTTTTCTTCTTTTACCTATTAATGTAGTGAGTTTCATTAATCTATTTTCTAATGTTAAAGCAGCCATGTATTTTTAGGCTAAACCCAACTTGACCATGATTTATTATTCTTTTTATATATATAGCTGGATTCTGTTTACTAATATTTTATTTATTATATTTTTGTCTATGTCTATACATGAGGTTGTCCTAAAGATTTCCTATCTTGTGTTCTTTAGTTTCAGTATTAAAATTATGTCAGTCTTATAAAATGAAGTATGTTTTCTTTTATTCTTATTCTCTGGAAGATCTTGACAAAGGAAGAGTTATCTTTCCTTTGATGATAGAAACTCATCTGTGAACTTCTCTGCACCTGGTGGTTTCCTTAAGGGAAGGGTTGTAACTATTGATTAATTTATTCAGTAGTTATAGATCTATTTCTTCTTGGTCATTTTTGGTAAATCGTATTTTTATAGGAATTTATCTAGTTTATTTATGATTTCAGTGAGATTGCAGAATATTCTTGTCCATATAATATTATCCATCATATTCTTTTATTTCTGCTGCATTTGTAGTAATAGACTCGCTTTTATTGCTAATATTGATTATTCGTGTTTCCTTTCTTTTTTCTGATTTTTTTCTGATCTTACCAGTAGTTCATCTATTTTATTTGTTTTTGAAAACTAACTCTATTGGTCATTTCATTTGTGTTTATGTTTTTGTTGTGTTTTGTTTAATGTTTGCTTCTATCTTAACTATTTTTCTCTTGCTACTTTCTTTGAAATTATTCTCTTCTTTTAAAAATCTCTCATGTTGTTAGAAGTTAGAATCCTTCCAATTTTCATATTTTCTAATTTAAGCATGCAATTTTTGCTCTTAATTTTACTTATCAGTATACTATATGATTTGTTTTTTTAAATTTTTTAGTACTTTAAAAAATTTATTTATTTTTGGCTGCATTGGACCTTCATTGCTGTGCATTGGCTTTCTCTAGTTGTGGTTGAGCAGGGGCTACTCTTTGTTGCTGTGCATTGGCTTCTCATTGCGGTGGCTTCTGTTGTTGCGGAGCATGAGCTCTAGGTGTGTGGGCTTCAGTAGTTGTGGCATGTGGGCTCAGTAGTTGTGGCTTGCAGGCTCTAGAGTGCAGGCTCAGTAGTTGTGGTGCATGGGCTTAGTTGCTCCATGGCACGTGGGATCTTCCTGTACCAGGGGTTGAACCCGTGTCCCCTGCATTGGCAGGTGGATTCTTAACCACTGCGCCACCAGGGAAGCCCCTATACTATATGATTTTTATATGTGTGTTTTCATAAGCATTCATGTTTATTTTCTAATTTCTGTTATAATTTCTCCTTTGACCTATGATTTGTGTGCTTAAAATATCCAAACATATGGAGGTCTTCATATTGGGGCAGAGATTACAATCTGTAGGATACCAGTCATTTGAAAATTGCTGAAACTTGCTTTAAGATCCAGTCACTAGTCATTAAAAAAAAATCATGGCTCATGAATCCTTGAAAAGAATGTGTATTCCTGATAAGTTGAATGCAGTGTTCTATTCATAAACATTAACTCTAACTTAATTGTGACATTCAAATCTTCTGTATCTTTACTGATATTTTTTGGCTTGAGCTGTCAATCAATGACAGAATTGTGTTGGAATCTCCATCTGTGATTCTGAACTCGTTCACTTCTCCTTGAAATTTTATCAGTTTTTACTTTGTATATCTGTATTATTGTGATTATGTACATCATTATTATATCTTCTTGATGGGCTGAACTTTTTATTTTTACGTAGTGCATCTCTTTACCTCTATAATGCTTATTATCTTAAACTTTGTTTTGTATCATATGAATACACTGGCACCAGAATTCTTTAGGTAAATATTTCTATGGTGTATCATTTGTTGTCTTTAACTTCAAGCTGTCTTGGGTGCTTTGTTTTAGGGATATTTCTTGGAGCCAGCACATAACACACTTTCTCTCTTTCCTTCTCTCTCTCTCTCTCTCTCTCCCTCCCTCCCTCCCTCTCTTTCTCTTTTTTTCTCTTTCTCTCTCTCTGTCTGTAATGCGTGCTTTATAATCTTTGCTTACAAGTGGCTAGTTTAGTTTCTCTCTCCTTACTGTCATTACTATTATTCACTGATACACCCCCCACCCCACACTTCTTTCCTCTTTTGGAATTTTTTATTACTTGTTTTTTTCCCCATCTACATATTTGAAGGGTAATATCTATCTATACCTCTATGTGTATTCTTTTGGTTGGTTACCCTAAATATTATAGCACAAATAATAACCTAATAAGGATAAAGTTAATTTACATTTCTATTTTCCTCCTCCCAAATAAAAGAAAATTAGAACACTTTAACTTATTTTAGTCATCCCCTTCTGAATCTACATATACATATACATATTTGAAATTTCTCTTTCTTTCCTTATCCCACAAATGAGGTATTATTATTGTTTCTTACAGTCAAGTTTTGTTTGTATTTACTCACCTAGTACACGTAAGTTTGCTCATCATTCATTCTTATATTTCAAACCTTCCTTCTGACATTACATTCTTTCTGCCTGAAATAATTCCTTTAGAATTTCCTTTGGTGTGGGATTTTTACTTCTTTGAAAATGTACTTATTATTTCCTTCTTATTCTTGAAAGAGAGTTTCTTTGGGGGTAGAATTTTAGGATACTTATTTTCTGTAATCAGATATTTTCCCACTCTCTCCTGACTTTCATCATTGTTATTTAATGGTCACCTGTAAATCTAATTTCTCTCTTTCTCTGTCTGTCTCTGTTTCTCTTTTTATCTTTGGATGCTTTTAAAACTTCTCTGTCTTCTGTGCTCTTTAGTCTTACAAGTTATCTAGGATGTGTATATCTTTTGCATTTTTCCTGCTTGGGATTCATTGCGATTTCTGGATTTGAAAGTTGTTTTGTCTTTCAAAAATTTTGAGAAATGTTTCAGCCACTATTTGGGGGATATCACTTTTCCCCCTGTTCTCCCTCTTATCTCCCTTTAGAAATCTGAGTAAATACTTGTGAGGCTAATTTACTTTGTATTCCTTAGCTTTAGTTCTCTCCTGTTTTTGGTCTCTTTCTCTCTCTGGGCTGCATTTCAGATTATTTCATTTGATTTGTTTTTTTAATACACCAATCCAATCTTTAGCTGTGATTAATCTGTCCAGTGAGTTTTTCATTTTAATTATTATATTTTAAATTTATATAAGTTCTATCTGGTTCTTTCTGCAATCTGCTTGATCATATTTTATAGGCTCTGTTCCTTGAAAATGTTTCCAAGGCTGTCTTTTATTTCTCGAAGCTGAATTCTCTAATCGAGTTTTTTCCCTTCATAGACAATGTGAATTCAGGCTACAAACCTTTTTGAAGGTCATATTGTGATCATTAATTCTCAGGAGAGACTTTACTTCCCTTTAACCCAGCATCAAAGTTGGGAAAGACAACTTTTCTTGCACCTTCTGAATAGGAGATTTATTTCTCATTCACCTTTGCATTGGGTTTCTGACCTTCTAGACCACTATTTTATTGTTTCCGTAGCCCCTAGGCTTTGTTCCTTGTCTGCCCTACCCCATACCTACATGGAACAGAAGCTTAGGGAATACAGCATTCAGCAGATATTCTCAGGGCAAAAACTACCTTCAACTCTTGCTTGTTATTCTTGGTTCCTGCTTTTGCATTCCTTTTGGTTTCTCCAGATTTCCTACATTTTTGCCAGCTAAGTGATACATTTTAAAAGCATTAAAACATCTTTATCAATCCTTTAAAATTCTTATGAAGAAGTATTTTAGGATATATGTTATACCATATTGCTGTACGTAAAATTCCTGTGTGAACTTTCTCTATAAGAAGAGAAATCAATTATCAAGTAAAAATAAGATGCTAAAACATAGTGGCATAGTATGAATTTCCTTAAAGAGAGGGTACAGTCATTACCCTCACTCAACTTACTAGCTATGTACCATAGCAAATTATTGAATCTCTGGATCTTCATTTCCATGTCTTCAAAATGGGGATAATAGTAGTACTAATTATTTTGAATTTTTTTTGAGAAATAACTTATAAAAAGAACCTAGAAGTGTACTTGACATACAGTTAAGTGCCCAATACCATATTTCATTAAATTTAAGATGCCACAGATTGTAAGATGCCCTGTAACTTCATAAAAAAGAGAACATGCTTTCAATTAAACTACGACACAATGCAAAGATGCCATTGACTGAAATTACATCCCAATTTCATATGTTAAAATATGAAAAAAATACATCTTAGAACCATCTGACCATACTAAATTTTGGCTATTAATATGAATGGATACATATGAGCAAAGACTACAGTGATTGAGAAATGGAACCTTAGTCTCAATTGATAGGACTTTAAATGTTTGTAGGTATTTATTCCATTCTACCATTACCTCATCAACTCCTGGACTCTGGCTGTATTGTGCATGAGTTAGAGTCTGTGTCCAGAAGGCTAATTGTCAGTAGACAAACACAATATTCTACCATCTTCTCCAAGACTGAGGAGGAAGGGGGAAAACATATTTATTGAGAGACCTCTGTGCCTAGCACACTTATGAGTGACTTAAATATCATATTTACTTTAATTTTCACAATTAGGTTAATTAAGATTAGTTGGTGCAACAAACGACCCCCCAGATATTAGTGACTTAGCACACTATCTTTGTTTCTTGCTTACTACATGGACTGATATGGGTTGGGTGACTCTACTGTGATTCAGGACTCATCTTCTTCCTTCTTTTGGCTTTGCCATATTGGCCTTTCCAGATGCTCTGGCATCACTCAGGAGACAGAAAGGGGAAGAGAGAGGACCAGGAAGAAAGCATACCTTTCATTACAATATAATTAAAAAAAAATTTAAGACATCAGAGTTTGATTTATTCCTAGTAACTTGTTGGAGGAAGAAATTACTATAGGTTAGGGTGGTTGGAGGCCTCCCAGATGAAGTAGGATTAAAGCTGAGTCCTGAAACATTGATATTACTTAGAGATAGAAAAAGAGAGTTGAGGAGATTTCAGTCTGGATGTGCTGGAGTGGCATGACCAATGTGTAGAATTACGGAAGAGTAAGATGTTTTTGGAGAACCATGAAACAATCTCTTGGGGAATGACCAACATTTACTGAGCTCCTACTCTGTGCTAGACACTGTGTAAAGTACTGCTCAGGTGCTACTGTGATGTATGGCTTCCTAAACATAATTGAGCCTCAGTAAGACAGTATTCTACGAATGGGCTGTTTTTCATGTTTGACCCACTCTGTGCCCCAATTAATTAACTCAGATAATCATATTTGGAACATGTGGTCCAAGTACCTGACACTGCACCCTCACATAGAGGATTCTTTATCTGAGGACGTTATGATAATGACAGTAGGATTTGTTGAGGATGACTGTGTCGTGCTCTCACTCTGGGTTATTCTATTTATAGTCAATGGCCCTAGAACGTGTTCTGGTTCCCTGTCTTTTGTTCCTTTTCATTAGTGAGCTGCTGAGAACCCTTTGCCCTTGTGGCTGAGCCAAAGTTCTGGTTCAGTCTGGACTCTCCTTCAAATGCCCCACACTACTTGGGTCACATAGGGTATGAACTGGGATGTTAATTGTTTCTTCATGGCCAATGTTACTGATTATAGAAAATGTCTTAATGTCGTTGTTTGTGCTTATTCAAAGCATGGTCTCTGTGTATGAGGTGTTTATCAAATCTCCTCCATGAGAAGCTTTTCTTCTTCTCAATATGTGTAATATATCCTGCTTTTTAATCCCCTTTAGTGTGAAGCAGCTCTCTGGGCCCGAGGTCTGGGCAGGAAATGGATCTTTACTTAGGCACAAAGATAGATATCATGAGACTTCCTGTGTGACACCTTTAACTTGTCTCCCTGGCTCTAAGTAGTTATGGTATTGTTATTTCACTTGCTCTTATAAGCATCATGCAGGGTACATGATCTTATGTGATTCTTACAACAACCCTGAAAATAGATTCAATTCCCATTTTCCAGATGAAGAGGCTGAATGTCAGAGAGCCCTAGTAAGAGACAAAACTGGGATTGGGATCCCAATCCCGAGATTTTGGATTTCCATAACCTCATCATGCTACTTTCCAGATGTTATTGAGTAACCTCCGGTTTGGAGGATTTGAGAAGGAAATAAAATCCGAGAAGGTCGGACTATCATGGTTGTTGATGTAGCACTATGGCCTGCTCATGGCTTTAGAAGTAAGAGAAAATGACATTTGTGAAACTGCAAAAGAGTGTACCGTCTTCTCTCTTCTGTCCTCTTTCCCAAGGGTATATAGACCCCCCTCAAGCTGGGTCCTCATCATGACTCAGAGAGGGAAGTAGCTTGCCCAGTGTGACCTCTGAGCGTGATTTATGAAACAGGATGTATCCAAATTTTCACCACATTGGAGCTATTCAATTTTCTCTAATGGCCTTTATCTGAGAGTTATGTCTATTCGTGGCAGCCACGACCAGTAAGTCATTAGCTTAAAGTATACTGATTGTTAATTTTAGCATCCTGGGCCCTGGGCCCAGTGAGAGAGGACTCTTGCTTTTGCGAATTGAAGCTAAAGAACATTCGAGCAGTTGGCTGACATTTACATCAGGAAAAGTTAGAAAGAAGGGATAGTTAAAAAGTTAATGAGTAAGGAGCAGTTGACTAGCTGGACATAGTTCAGGAGGTAGCAGAATGGCCTCCATTTGGCTGCCTCTCTACACGTACTGTTTTCACCAGAAGAGAAGTGGAACCAATCTTTATATCAAGCACCCCTGGGTGCCAGGTACTTCACATATGTGATCTTACTGATCTGCCCAGCAGTGCCATGAGGAAGAAACCATCTCTTCCATTTCAACCTTATGATATAGGAATCCCACTTTACAGATGAGGAAACCTACTACCCAAGGTCACACAGCTAATAACTGATGGAGTTGGGATTTGAAACTTGGCAGTCTGCATTCTTAACCAGCAGAGCTCTGGATGGTGGTGGCCCAAAGGCCCAACCAAGTCTCCCTCAGGGGCTGCATACCACCTAAGGTCTTGGAGGTCTGGGGCACCATTTTCTCACTTATGACCCTTAGAAAATCAGCAGCTCAGGGCCAGCTCACAGATGCCAGTAACTGCAGTTTCCTTGTGTGGCTCAGGGCTTGGTGCTCCTCTCATGGGCATGTGGGGTGTCAGAGCCCTGGCGCTGGGAAGGGCCCACCCTGAGTCACAGGATGGGGGCATCCATGGCTTTCCTGGATCCAGGAGCCTGGACCTCCCTACAGGATTGTCTCTCACGCTCCTTCAGGGGAAGCTGCTGGGGGTTGGCTTTGACAAGTTGGAACCATTTGGGGGATGGGTGGTCATGTTAATCAGGGACTGGGACACACGGGCCTCAGCCAGGAAAGCTTGACGGGGCTCTTTTTCCTCCAACCTTTGGGGACTCATGGGCACCTCTGAGTCAACCTGCCTGTCCCATTCCAAGGCTGAGCTGAATCAGACTAGGAATCCCTGGAACTTCCCTGTCCACTGTCCATTCCCCTTTGCTTGGTAATCATAGCAAAGGAGAGAGAGCAGGTGTAATTATCCCTGTTTTACAGATGGGGAACTGTGGCGCCATTGATTTCCTAGGGTAAATCGCTCTGAACCTGGATGGGTCTCTTCAGACTCTTAACAGGCAAAGTCTTCTTTGGATTTCCCATGGGAGGAGTTTATGGGAGTGAGGAGACCTGGGTGCAGGTCCCAGGTGTAGCTCAGCTTACTGTGTGACCTCAAGCAGATTTCTTCCCCTCTCTGAATGTCTCTCTATCTGTTCATGTTGACCTCTCTGTGCTTCAGTTTCCTCATCTGAAAACTGGGGACAATAATAGTAACTTACTTCATAGAGTTATTTTGAGGATTAACTGTAAAGCATTTAGAACAGTGCTTGACACACAGCACCTAATAAGTGTTTCTCCCTCTACTCCTCCTCATTTTTGTATTATTATTATCATTATTATTACAAGGGGGTAATCACTAATGCTTCCTATTAGTTCTAATACTCTAAGATTATGATGTGAGCTCCTCCAGGAAGGCTGCCCGGATTTTGGCTGGCGGCTATGGTCTTACCCCTGTCAAGTTCATGGACATATTTGTGCATATGGGATTCCTATTACTTTCCAGGTAGGGGCTGGAAAGTAGATGTATCCAGTTAATCAAGGAGGAGGCTTGGGATCTTGTCTGTGCTTTACGGAAACTATTCTGGCCCCAGAATTGAGGAGCAGGGCTGAGGTCTGGGTGGGCCCCCTCTACCTGACGCACAGTCCTTCTGGGCTGTCCATCCAGGCTTCTCAGGGCCTGAGGGGACAAGGCTGGCTCTGTGAGCCCTGAGGTCTGTTCTGCCTACTTGCTGGGCTCCTTCGTCTGACAGCTGTGAGGGGCCCTTGGGGCCTCCTCCAGGGAGCCAGCGCTCTCTATATTTCATGAGGCTCCGTCCATTCAGCAGGGCTGGGTGGCAGCTTGCTTGGTTTCTTGCATCTCCCCTGGGAATAAGCGTTTTTAAAGTATCTGATCGCTGCAGGAGGCTGGCCGCCGCAGCTATCAGTACTGAAGTATCTCTGATGACTATTGCCACCCATGGGAGACAGGTCACACAGAGGCCCGGAGAGGGAGTGAGGAAGGAGGCCCGTTGTCGTTACTTCACAAAGCTCATTGCATCCCTCCTTTCCACCCCCAGGACCCCACCTCTCCAGCCCTAGGGACTTCGGTGTCCCCTGGGAGATTGTTAATGAACTCCAGCTGCTGGTCTCATTCCCTGAGGCCCATCCACTCCACTGTTCACCATGGGAACTGAAATTCCACTCTGATTATTTCACTCTCCTGCTCAAACACCTTCAGTGGCTCCCATCATCCACAGGATAGAATCTAAAGAATCAGTTCCTTTCGTATATAGGACTATAGAGGCACCTTCCCTCCAGCCCCTGGGAGAGTCCCTAATACCTGCTCCATTTTCTGGTCTCCTTGCTATGGCTCGCGCTGCTCTCCTGACACTGAATGTCCTTGTCCCATCTTCACCTGGCAAAAGCCCGCCCTGCATTTAAGACTCAGCTCCTCTAAGAAGTCTGGCCTATTCCCCAGATGAAAGTGACCATTACTTTTTCTGTATTTCCATGCCACTGGGATAGCTTTCTCTGAACTCTACCACCAGCCCAGAGGGCTCCAGCCTTCTAGAAACACTTGCAGTTCCCTAACCTTACCATGTTCAGGATTCTGTGCCTTTCACATGCCCTTCCCTCTGCCCGCACATACTTCCTTCCCACCCCTTCTCCTTCCCTTATTCCCACATTCTTCTCTCAGCTTTGGGAGCATGTCCTGAGAAACCTTCCATGACCCCTCCCACCACCTCCCATTCTCACCTACTACTGCTTGGAGGCCCAATGGACCTCCCTTAGCATCCTCTTGGTTACCTGTTGTTGTAGTTTTCATGCAGCTTTGGGACTGTTGGTACGCTTGTCTGTCTGGAGAACCTGATGAGCATGGAGCTGGGGGTAGGGAGGGAGGCTGCCCAGGGGTACCAACAGACAGGGAGGATTGCAAAAACTCAGGAGAGGCAGGTGGCTTTGTCTCATGGATGTTAGGAAGCAGAGCCCTTTCCACGCAGTGTGTATGTTTGCAAAAGGCCCTCCGACCTTTGTCTCACTGAATTCTCTCAACAGTGTGGTGGAAATAGGTACCTTTGTCTCCGGTTTACCAGTGCGGAAGCTGAAGTTCCTTCATCATTAATCATTAGAGAAATGCAAATCAAAGCTACAATGAGATATCATCTCACACCAGTCAGAATGGCCATCACCAAAAAATCTAGAAACAATAAATGCTGGAGAGGGTGTGGAGAAAAGGGAACACTCTTGCACTGCTGGTGGGAATGTGAATTGGTACAGCCACTATGGAGAACAGTATGGAGGTTCCTTAAAAATCTACAACTAGAACTACCATATGACCCAGCAATCCCACTACTGGGCATATACCCTGAGAAAACCATAATTCAAAAAGAGTCATGTACCAAAATGTTCATTGCAGCTCTATTTACAATAGCCAGGACATGGAAACAACCTAAGTGTCCATCATCGGACGAATGGATAAAGAAGATGTGGCACATATATACAATAGAATATTACTCAGCCATAAAAAGAAACGAAATTGAGCTATTTGTAATGAGGTGGATGGACCTAGAGTCTGTCATACAGAGTGAAGTAAGTCAGAAAGCGAAAGACAAATACCGTATGCTAACACATATATATGGAATTTAAGGGAAAAAAATGTCATGAAGAACCTAGGGGTAAGACAGGAATAAAGACACAGACCTACTAGAGAATGGACTTGAGGATATGGGGAGGGGGAAGGGTAAGCTAGGACAAAGTGAGAGAGTGGCATGGACATATATACACTACCAAACGTAAAATAGATAGCTAGTGGGAAGCAGCCACATAGCACAGGGAGATCAGCTCGGTGCTTTGTGACCACCTGGGGGGGGATGGGGAGAATGGGAGGGATACGCAAGAGGGAAGAGATATGGGAACATATTTATATGTATAACTGATTCACTTTGTTATAAAGCAGGAACTAACACACCATTGTAAAGCAATTATACTCCAATAAAGATGTAAAAAAAAAAAAAGAACTCACCTAGTCAATCAACAAGTGTTAATTGATCTGATTGTTATGTACCAGGCACTGTCAGGAAGGGGGTGGGGTGGTGGGAGTGGGGAGGAGATACAGCGGGAGAGCAGGTCAGACCTAGTGCCCACCCCTGGGATGATCCTCAAGGGAGAAAGACGTTAAGCACTAATTTCACAGTGAATTGTTTATAATTGTGATAAATTCCATGGAGGAGAAATAATGAGGGGGTAGGGTATTGTATGATGAGGGACTTGACTGAATCCCTGGGTCAGTGCCTCTCCTACCCTCCCCCCCACCCCCCTTCCCCAGTTCCCATTCTTCTCTCTATTGCTGCTGCTGGAGCTTAACTGCTTCCCACAATATTTGCTGTTCTGCTCCCGTTGACAGCCCTAATGGATTCTGCAGATTAAACAATCCCAGCCCTGCCTTGAGCTGTACTCGGCTTGGCCCATTAGACAACCAGAAGCCGCCCTTGCTCCTGGTTCTAATTGAATAATTTACTGTAAATAGCCTTCATTTCCTCCAGAGCCCAAGCTGGCTCCTTAGCCAAACGGAGGTGAGCAAGGGCTGCCTCTAATGGGATGCAGGAGCAGAAATGAGCAGTTGTCCCAGCAGGCATTGAATTAAATCAGAGACACTTAAGGCTTCAAGTCTTTCTTGAAAATGAGCCACTCCTGGTGGGGAGACACAGCCAAGAGCCCTGCAGAACCCAGGCTGCCAACTCCGGGGTAGGATTTCCAATGAATTAGGAAGGCCCTTGGGCTGGGGGTGGAGGTGATGGAGTTTCCTCTTTCCTGCTCACTCCTGCAGGTGTCCTTTTCACCTCTCTCGTGGGCAAGGTAGCACCTCTGCCTGAGATATATTTCTCAGCTCTTCCTTCCATGAGGAAGTGTACTCCCACTTTGAGGCTAGCACGTGCCAAGTGCATGATATATTACATTGAATTATATTATATTATATTATATTAATCTATAAGGGAGTTTTATGAGTGATCTCATTTAATGTGCATGAGGCTCCTAGGAGGCCGATATAATCAGAGAAACCACATTCATGAGGGTTGATGCTTTTCCCAAGGTCATGTACTTACCAGGCACAGAATCAGGATTTGAATCCAGATCTACCAGACTCCAAAGTTCAAGTTCATTCTGCAATACCAGGGAGGACAGATGGCATGGGGCAGAGGGGTTACCTTGAATTCATTCTTGGTTTCCTGACATGCTGAGCAGTTTTGGAGGGGTTCTACTCTCTCTGCTCAATAGGTTGAGTCTGGCTTAGGGCAGTGGGAGGGGGCAGCCACCCAGCACGCTTGAAACAGGTCTCTCTACAAAGCTGGTGACACTTTATTTATTTATTTATGTTTAACATCTTTATTGGAGTATAATTGCTTTACAATGGTGTGTTAGTTTCTGCTTTATAATAAAGTAAATCAACTATACGTATACATATATCCCCGTATCTCCTCCCTCTTGCGTCTCCCTCCCACCCTCCCCATCCCACCCCTCTAGGTGGTCACAAAGCACCGAGCTGATCTCCCTGTGCTATGTGGCTGCTTCCCACTAGCTATCTATTTTCCATTGTGTAGTGTATATATGTCCATGCCGCTCTGTCACTTCGAAAGCTGGTGACACTTTAGGCTTTAGCTGGGACTGTGGCTTCCCATCCCCTGATCCCTTTAGGACCCATAACTCTGTCCTTACGACTCACCAAAGGAACCAGCCAATGAGCAACTGGAGAGATGCCCCCACTGTCTGTGCCCCTCTTCCTCCCACCATTTGGGTGCAGTGTTTGGATGCTTCATTTTTTGAGCACTGTTCTGTCCTCTGGCTGTGTCACTGAGGTCCGACACTTAATGAAGCTGGAGGACTCATGGCTTCGGAGGTGGGAGCAGTGGGAGGCACTGGTGAGAGGGAAGAGGACTCATCTGTGTGTGAAGGGTAGGGGCTGGGTGTTGCCCCCATGGAATGGAGTCAGGCTTCCAGTTAGCAAATGCTGGACCTGTGTCACTTTTGTTGCGCTTATCACCTTCACCTGCTCCAGCACCTCATCTCCCCTCTGATCATAAAACCTGGATACCAGCCCTCTGTCACCTACTAGCTGTGTGATCTGGGGCAGTGCACGTAGTTCCCCTGAATTTCAGAGGTCTCATCTGCAACAAGGGGATGATGATAGTACTAAATGAGTTAATACTATATGAAGCATTTAGAACAGTGCCTGGCACATAGTACACACTCAAAAGATATTAGCAATTATTATTCTTTGCACTTTTATAACATCAGCCAGATTAGCTCTTGATAGTCCCTATCTCACCTTCCAGATTTTCTGTCTTACCTGTTCCCCATACCCAGTAAATATGAGCTGTGGCTCCTCTGAGAGCTAATCTGATTCACAATCCCAGCTTCAACCATGTAGGTGCACAGTCCCACACTGAGAAAGATGGGGTTTCAGACATCCGGGAGTTTGTCCCATTGAGGGAAAGAGGCATAAATAATACAGTCTGTGCATAGGGCAGTGATACACGTGCAGCCCAGATGTCCCCAGGAGGGCTCTCCAGCCTCTGGGAACACGTGCCATCACATGACCCAAGGTTTTGTTAGCAGGCAGCCTCCACTGGCCTAACTGCTGGGAAGCTGTGGATGACATGGAGGAATGAGGACATCTCAGCCGGATGTTTTAACAAAATCAAGATATATTAGGTTTATTGCATCCCCCTCAGCTGAGAGCCCAGCGGTTGCTAATGAAAAGGAAGAAATTGTTTGAGCGTGATTTGTTCCATCTGGGTTCTAGCCGGCTTCTCCCTGACGGGCTCATAGGCCAGTGATTAGGAATCTGTTCTAGAATTTCGTGGTCACCAAGATGTGTTTCTGGAATCTACCTCTTGGAAAATCAGAATATTCTCCTGCATTCAGGAACCCTTTCTCAGGGTCCCTCAGATACGACTTGATCAGATCCAGGAGGTCCTCCAGTATTCTAGGGTGTGCTCACAGAATCCTAACTTGTTCACACTTTAAAGGGCCTTGGAACTTCCTGTGTCCTTAAACTTTCCTTACTGTCACTTGCCTCAACCTTTTTGCTCTGCCCTCTTTCTTCTCCATGATGAAGATGGAGCTAAAATAAGATCTGCTTGCTCACTGAACTCTGATCACATCAAAGCATTCACTCTGAGAGGGTGGTATTTCCCTTTTTGGTTCTTTCATCAGACTCATTGAAAACGGAACAAATACCTCATCTTGTTGTTTCTAGCTTTTTTCTTTTGTGCCATTCTCTTCAGGCTGCTTACTCACTGGGTTCCAAAAATATACCTTCTCAATAATGAAAATAATGAAAGTAATAAAACTAATTATACTCCTGATGATAAAGAGGCCTCGTGGAGCACTGTTATTGTGCTAGGTGCTTTTTATGCTGTATCTAATTTTATGCATCTCCCCTGGCAAAGCTGACCACAGGACTGAACACAGCGCAGACTCTCAGGACATAATAATAACTATTTATTTAGCTCTCAATCTCGCCTGACACTTCTGCATTCCTGATCTTATGTCATTGTTATAATAGCCCTGTAAAACAGATACTATTATTCTCAGTTGCAGATGAAGAATTAGGGCTCAACATAAATGTATTAAAATTTCATTCCACTCATTATTTCTATAGACATATCTAGTGTTTGCTAAGTGCCCAGCACTTGAAACCAAGTGGTCCCTGCCATCCAGGGTCTCACAGTCTAGTGGCGTCTGCAGAACAGGGAACAGGCAGTGACAGTGAGTCTCTGGAATGATCTAAAGCCTTAGTTTATTCTGGGCTTCTTCCTCCCTGTACTTTTCAGATTCACATTTTTTGTCTTTTGTTCCAAGCATCACAAGGGGTACTTTATGTCCAGCCACATCACTGTTAATTAAAGTCCTCCTCCGTTCTTTTCTCATAAGGGTCACTTTTAATCATAATGTAAGAGTTTAGTTTTTCTGGGCTTGAATTGCTGCCCTCCTCAGCTGTATCCTCCCACAAGTTCAGACTCGTGTTTTCTCTGAATGTCTTGAAATCTGCTGTCCTCAAGCTCAGGATATGACAAGTGACAGACAACCATCTCTTGACTATTGCTTTACCCAGGCAAAGGTGACAGAATCTCCATTTTCCCCAAGGAGGGCTTCTTCACTGGCTTGGAGAAAGAGGTGGCAGAGAGGGAAGAATGGAGATGGGATTTCGAGGCAGGAGACAAACAGGTGGGCAGCTGATTGTATGGAGGAAGAAGAACACTGTTGTCTTGGTCTAACCTAGGAGGCACAGGCAAGCCAAGTGGGTGCTCAGTGCTGGGATTGGAGGCCCCGGAACCTGGATTGCCTTTATCAGTTAGGCTGCTTTTGGGTATACTAAACCAAAATCCTCACTTAGACAAGAAGTTTATACTTTACATACTAGGAAGCCCAGAGATGGGCCAGACTCAGCACTGGTTGATTGAGTGGCTCAGTGATCAAGAATGCAGGTGTTTTTCCTCTGGTGCCTTCTTTCTTCTCCAGCTGGGTCCCCTTTTGATTGCAAGATGGTCTCTAGCAGCAATGGAGCGACGTGCTTCCTTGTTCAGGTCCAATGGGAGAGATACTACCTCATCTTGTGTCTGGCTTGCAGTTAAGGACAAAGTTAACTTTTCCTAGAAGCAATTCTGTCATGGCTCATTGGCTTTAATTGAGTCACATGCCTATTCCTAAACCAATTCCTGGCAGTTTGCGTGAAATTACATCATCTAAAGTGGAATGGATTTGGGGAAGCAACCACCATGCCTATTACAGGGTCACATTTCCCAGGCATAAGCAAAGTGAAGAACCTAGTACTGTCACAGTATATATTGATAGTAAGGGAATTAGCACAGAGAGTTGCCAGATTTAGCTAATAATACAGGATGCCCAGTAAAATGTGAATTTCAGGTAAACTCTAAACGTTTTAAGTATAAGTATGTCCTATGCAATATTTGCTAGTCTATGTGTCCCAATATTTGGTGCAAAGCAAAATGCGTTAGGTACGTTTTGGGCCATGAGACATAAGAAAAGATTCTAGGGGTTCATAGTGGGCTCTAGGGGCTTAGAATCAAGATCAGACC